>NC_136301.1:12400668-13122689 GCF_964198595.1 Lampetra fluviatilis
GCCACTACATGGCGGTGACATCACCACGGCACTTGTGCCAAGCTAGGTGCACTCTGAGGCCACATGAAGTGTCAAAGGCTCGCTGACGTACAGAGATGACTGGCGGATGCTTCAGCTGTGCCCCCTACTACTCAACTTCTCCTTCATGTTAGCCGCCCGGCACTCCGCTCTTCGTTGTGAGCGTCGCTCCTCTACCCTCTGCTGTTGCTGGAGGGTGACCGCCTCCAACTGTCCAGCAGCATATTTCACGAGCCTCCTCCACAAAGGCTGATTTTTACACGCTGGTACCAGTCATCAGCAAGTCCACTCAGCTCCCCAGCCTCCTGTACCACTTCACTCCATATCTTCTCTAGCCCGTGCCATGCCCGTTTAACCCCCTTTATCCGGCCGAACAAAAGCTGTTAAGGCATGCGGTGACTGGGCATGCGGGCTACATGACCCAGCCAACGCAGCCTTGCCTGCCGGAAGAGCTCAACCGATGGGACTTTGCCCAGATCTTTAAAGGATTTGTGAGCTCCTCACACAATCCAGTCTGGTTAAACCCAGGATTGATTGTAGGCAGGCCAGCCTAAATGTTTCTAACCGGCAAAGATGTTCCATTAGGGGGGGTCCACGTTTCGCAAGCGTAGAGAAGGGAGGGAATGACTGTGGCCGAGAAGGCTTGAAGCTTCGTGTGGAGTGACAGACCAGGTAGCTTCCACACAACGTTACGCAACCGATGAAAAGATAATGCCGCTCGACTGATTCTGAGTGAGACCTCTGCTGTCAAACTGGAGCCGGTCATGAGCACACTGCCCAGGTATGGGAAACTCTCCACTCTCTCGACAACTGCCCCATCACCGATTGGGAGTTGCGGGGGTGGAGTGCCCGATGGTACAAAATTCCCAGGCAGGTGCTTAGTTTTGGTGGGGCTGATGGTAAGGCCCCACCTCTTAGTGGAATGCTCCAGTTTCAGCAGCAGCGCCTCCGACTCCTCCTCTGAGTGAGCAGCAATTACCAGGTCATCGGCATACATAACGTGATTGACCAATAGGGAGCCATCCCTTGACCACACCCGGGCATCGATCAGCCTTCCATTGTATATGTACCAGATGGAAATCCCTCTGGTACAGCCAATAAAGGCTTCACGAACTACGTGGTCGAAAAAGATGTTAAATAATGTGGGAGCCAGAGGACATCCCTGTCGCACCCCAATGTGAACAGGGAATGGCTCCGACTCCCAGCCACATAGTTTTACCCGGGCCCGCTCACCATCATGAAGGTCCTTAATGATTGTGAGCAGAGAGTCAGGGACTCCGAAAGCGTGAAGAACAACCCAGAGCCCAGGCCTACTAATAGTATCATAGGCCTTGACCAAGTCAATAAAGCAGAGATGTAGGTCTTGTTGGAATTCCCTACACCTCTGCTGTGCAGGACCGCCCTGGCCTGGAACCACAATGGGGCTCCTCAAGACTCTCATCAGCGTGCCTGCCAAGGGGATGTTGAATAATCCTTGCCAGGACCTTTTCCGGCACGCAGAGAGACACACAAAGACATGTGCATCCACACCACATGCATGCGCGTACACACAACACAGACACACACATAGACACACACACGCGTGTCCACACCACATGCACGTGCTTACGCATGCACGCACGCATACACATGTTTACAATCACATGCACCCACAAAAAAGACAAACATCCTCCATTTAGCCTTAACAGACTGTAGGGGCAAGTGCTGTTAGCCAGCACCTATGAAGGCCGGCACGGCACATGAGGGGGTGGGTAGCCAACACCACGCGGGGCAGCTTTTGTCTCCCTAGTAGCAATGTTTTACACACAGCACCAGGTACTCAATTGAAGCTAAGTCGACCTTGGGGAGGCCCAGGACAGATTTAGATAATAGTCACTGATGTTGGCCGTGAGCGGGAATCGAACTCAGGTCGCCGGGTTCGTAGCGCAGCGTGCTAACCGCGACACTACCGCTCCCCACCACATAGACACATGCTTACACACACGCTTACGTATACGCACACACACACACGTGTACACATGTGTACACACGCACACGTGTACACACGCGTACACAGACAAACGCGTGCCGGCCTTCATAGGCGCTGCTCACTAACAGCCCCTACAGTCTGTGTGAGGCTGCACGGGGGATCTTTTTTTTTTGTGAGTTACAGCTAGGAGGGGGCAGCGAAACCGTGCAAGGTGTTGACGTACCCGTGCGTACGTGCAGGCTTAGCAAGAGGTGTTGACATACTTATGCAGAAGTAGAGGAGAGGTATGCGCAGTGCGCGCTGTTAAGCGGGTGCAACTGAGGTCAAACAGGTGTGTGCATTGCACCATGAGGTTTGCACCGACAAACCGCCAGAAATTAAGGGGAGAAGCGGGTGCAACCGAGGTCGAACAGGTGGGCACGCTCTGACCGGAGTACGGGAGATGGGGGGTGATGATGAGGGATTAATGGGGCGGCAGCTTAAGGGGGAACACGTGAGGGCTCGGAATGAGGAGGGATATATAAAAGGAGTGTGCATAAGCGGAGAGAGAGTGGCCCGGGAACCAAGAGTGAAGACATCTCGCCGCTGCCGCTCAAGCCGTCAGCGGAACCTCAACCCTCACGCCGTCGCCGGGCGAACATTGGCTGAACCCCCCGCCCGGGACAGACGGGTGCGCGGGTATGAGGGAGCGTAGGTGAGGGCAGCCAGAGGTGTTGACGTATCCGTGCGTGCATCCCCGCGTGTGCAGGCGCAACAAGGAGGGTGTGCTGAAGGCGCGGGAGCTGCTCTCGGACCACTTTTCGCTGCACCCGTCAGAGGAGGACTGCGCAGCGCTGCAGCAGATCTGCGCCATCGTGAGCACGCGCTCCGCCTACCTGGTGGCGGCCGCGCTCGGCGCTGTCGTTTCGCGCCTGCGCCTCAATAAGGCTGTGAAGAAGCTGCAGACGACGGTCGGCGTGGACGGCACCGTCTACAAGACGCACCCCCAGTGAGCGGGGCGATCTCGTGCGATCCCGATGGGGCGACCTTACACGACCTCGACAGGATGATCTCGTGTGACCCTGACAGGGTGACCTAACGTGACCCCGATGGGGTGGCCTGACATGACCCCGTGGGGCATTGTCACTTAACTTAGTTACACATTTACACAGCAGTTCCCGTTTCTATCGCGCGCCTCTGCAGATGCGGCTGCATTACAGACGTTTCACAATAACACTAAACGGTGAGAGACTAAAACTGTGCATGCGGTTCTTTATCTTCGTCAACATCACCGTCATCACCGTCCTTATCACTGCTACAACCTCACTCCTCTCCTCTCGCCTCCTGTTCTTGCTTCCTCTTCTTCTCTCCCCTCTCCTCCTCTTGTCTAACCTCCTCTCCCCTCCTCCGCCGCTCCCCGCACAGGTACAGCAAGCGTCTGCAGCTGATGATGCGCCGCCTGGCCCCGGAGAGCCGCGTGCAGTTCCTGCTGTCTGAGTGCGGCAGCAGCAAGGGCTCGGCGATGGTGACGGCCGTGGCATACCGCCTGGCCGAGCAGCGCAAGCTCATCGACGCTACGCTGGCGCCGCTCAAGCTGTCGCTCACGCAGCTGCTGGACGTGAAGCGGCGCATGCGGCAGGAGATGGACCGGGGACTGGCGCGCGACTCGCACGCCACGGCTAGCGTCAAGATGCTGCCCTCCTATGTGCGCTCCACGCCCGACGGCAGCGGTGAGGCGACACCACGGAGCCCGCGGCGGCAGTGGCGGTAGAGGTGGCGGTGGTAGTGGTTGTAGTGGTGGTGGTGGCAGTAGTGACATTGGTAGTGGCGGTGGCGAAGGTGGTAGTGGTGGTGGTAGTGGAGGCCGTAGTGGTGGTGGTGGTGGCGGTGGTGGCCCTGGCAATGATGGTGGTAGTGGAGGCGGTGGTGGTGGTGATGGTGGCGGTAGGGAGTGGTAGTGTAGCAATTAGCGTACTGCGCTATGAACCCAGCCACTCGAGTTTAAATCCCACACATGGCCAACATCAGAGATGATTACTTGAACCGGTCCTGGGCCTCTCCGAGGTCGAATCAGCCTCCGATGAGTACCTGGTGCATTGTGTAAACATCGACACTGGGGAGACAAAGGTGACCGGGCGTGGTACCGGCCAACCACCCCTTCGTGCACCGTGCCGGCCTTCGTAGGCACTACGCAAGCGTCACTTGCCCTGTCAGTCTGTATGGGCCACACGGGTGAACTTTTCATCTTCATGTTTGCGTCTGTGTAGAGAACGGAGACTTCCTGTCGCTGGACCTGGGCGGCACGAACTTCCGCGTACTGCTTGTCAAGATCCGCAGCAGCAAGAAGCGAAGCGTGGAGATGCACAACAAGATCTACCCCATCCCTGCGGAGATCATGCAGGGCAGCGCCGAGGACGTACGGAGATGCACACACAGATACAGATACGCACAGATATGGAGATACATCAATACCTGCCATTCGCCACTAAGTGGCACCTGTGCGCCAGGCCAGGTGCACTTTGAGACCACGTGAAGTGTGGAAGACTCACTGACATGGGACAGACCCAGGAGGTGCCATTGGTTGACTGACTGAGATGACTGGCAGATGCATCAGCTGTGCCCCCTACTGTGCAAACTTGCTGTATTTTAGCTGCCCAGCGCTCTACTCATTGTTGTGAGCATCGCTCCTCTACCCTCCATTATGTTGAAGGCCAACTGCCTCAAACTGACCAGTAGTGTCTTTTATGAGCCTCCTTCATAGATACACATACACACGCAAATACACACAGAGAGAGACCGATACACACACAGATACACACAGAGATAGAGACAGATACATACACACACACACCGAGATACACGGAGAGATACGCACACAAAGACAGATACACACACCGATATACACAGAGATACACACCCAGATATACACAAAGATACACACACGAAGATAAACACACACACAGATATAAAGACAAAGACACCCCATATAGCCTTAACAGACTGTTGGGGCAAGTGCTGTTCGTGAGCACCTATGAAGGCCGGCACGGCACACGAGGGGGTGGGTGGCCAGTACCACGCCCGGCCGCCTTTGTCTCCCCAGTGGTGATGTTTACACATCGCACCATGTACTCATTTGAGGCTGAGCTGACTTAGGGCAGGCCCAGCACTGGTTCAGATATTCGCCATTGTTATTGGTTGTGAGAGGAAATTGAACTCAAGTCACGAGTTTTGTCACGCTGTGCACAAACATTGCACCACCACTCCCCACACAGAGATACACACAGATGTACAGAGAGAGATATACAAAGAGATACAGAGAAAGGTATGCGCATAGGTACACGCAGACATAGACAGAATTATACATCCGTACATAACAGCACACACACACTAACCCATGTACCCGTGTCCCCCCACGTGTCTCCGTATGTGTCCCCGTATGTGTCCCCGTATGTGTCCCTGCGTGTTCCCTGCGTGTCCCCGCATGGCCCCCCCCCCTGTGTCTCTGGGTGTCCCCATGTCCCTGCATGTTCCCGTATCCCCCCATGTGTCTGTGTGTGTCCCTGTGTGTCCCCGCATGTCCCTCCGTGTCCCCGCGTGTCCCCGAGAATAGCTGTTTGACCACATCGTGGGCTGTATCTCCGACTTCCTGGACTACATGGGCATGGCCGGGTGGCGCCTCCCCCTTGGCTTCACCTTCTCCTTCCCATGCCGGCAGACGAGCCTCGACGTGGTGAGCACCACCACCACTACCACCGTCACCACTACTACCATCACCACTATCACCACCACTACTACTACCACCACTACCACCTCTACCACCTCTACCACCTCCACTATCAACATCACCACCACCACTACTACGTGTTAGATACGTCCCCCTCAGTGAGGCAGATGTGATAGCTGCCTCCCCTGGTGCTTTTTATTGCAGTTTCATGACGAGACCAGCGAGCCTAAATATCTTTCTAGTTTATACACATACGTGAAATAAGTTACCTGGAGTATGGAAGGCGTGGACATGAAATGAAGGGGTCTACAAACATTACATTGGTGACATACTGAGATAGTAACAGGCACGCGCTTATTGCGCGCGCTCCATCCAGTTACTGAGGGGTTGCGCAATCAGAGGGGAGGCTGAGCTCGTCGCTGCCTCACCTCTCGTCTCTCCCTGTATTTGCAGCGGAGCTCCGCAAATTTGGCGATTTTGACTATAAAAATCGTAGAAATTACATAACACAGATCAGTGGAAAAATCTTAATATTTATTTTATTTGATTATTCTTTTTTTTTACTTTTCGTAACAGCTATTTTCTTTGGAGTATTACAGGTGAGGCTCTGCCTCCCCTGCCTCCCCTGACTGCACATCCCTGACCACCAGTACCAAAAAGATTTTTAAAAATCATGAGCAAACACAAGATCCAGGTTCGATTTAACACAGTACATAAAATTAGCAATCTGATGCGATCTGTGAAGGATGTGATCCCTGCCATGCAATACCCCGGCATCTACAAACTAAGCTGCGTCTGCAGCAGTAGTCACATTGGGGAAACTAAGCGACACATCTCGAACCGAGTTGGTGAACATAAGGCAGATCTGAAACACGGTAGGACCAATACCACGGCGGTGGCTGATCATTGCTTTAATGCGATGGACTCACAGGAAATTGATTTCTCTAAGACGAAGGTGCTTTGCAAACCCACTGGCTATACCGACTATAATCACCCAGGAATGTCCTTAACGCTCGTGACGTCATTCCACATCGACCATCCCCCCTCATTAATATTCATGAGCAGGTGACGTCCTCCAAATGGACACCCCCACCCCTCATGAGCGTGTGACATCACTCCGCATGGAGAACCCCTCCCCCCTCAATAATAATCGTTATCGAACAGCCTCCCTCATTAACACTCATTAACTTGATTTGAAGCTTTCGTGACTGCAGGAATTCATACTCTTTGGTTCTTTCGGTAAAGTCACGTAGGTAGAAAAAAATAACTAATAAATCACCTCTTTCCCTCTGTAAATTTCACCCCCACCCTCTCGCCTGTTGCGGCAGCCCCCCCTCCCCCTCCTCGGATTAGCCGAGCTCATCCACCCCTACCCTCTGCGATTACGTTTACTTGCAAATTCCATCCCTAGTCCTGCCCACTTACCCTTGGGTTGTAGCCACCACAAATGTATACAACATTTGGTTGCAGTAGCTCTCTCGCTACATTTCCTCCTCCGCAGTCCGCCTGCTGTATTGTTTCACCTGAAGACAGTGGCTTGTGTTGCTATCGAAACGTCGTGATTTATTACTTATTTTTCTATCTACATCACTTTACCGAAAGAAACAAAGAGTATGGGATTATAACCTTAAAATGAAATAGGTCTGTTTCACCGCGCCCTTACAAATTGCACACGTATTAATGCAATGAATATAACGTCGCGGTCTGCTTATCGCTTGCAAGTTTCAGATTTACTGCAATACACCCGTCCTTGGACGGGCAAAAGGCAAGTCAACAAAGATTCGTTCATGAAGCCATCCATATGTCCAGACGTAGACACAATTTCAACCGAGAAGATGGGTACAAACTCAGCAATCACTGGAAGGATGTTATCAACCAGTTTAAGTCATAACTGGCTGTTATGTTTCCATTTTAGACCTGGTAGCCCTTTAATTGGTGGAAGCCCACCACCAGGACCATCACTGCCCACTACTACCATCACTACTAGCAGTCGCCCTTTATTGGTGGAAGCCCATTACCAGCACCATCATTACCCACTACTACCACCACCTCTAGCAACAACCTCCACCATCAGCAGTGTGGGTGTGTGGAGCGAGGTGCAATGATTGCCTGGCGGCCCTGTGATTGGTGGAGACCCACTGCCGGTGTCTTGTTTTCTCCTACATTAACATCAGCTGCCCCGCCCATGCTGTTCACACACTTGGGCTACGCCCATCTCTAAACCTTTATAAACAGTTTGCCTTTAGAGGCTAACCCCCTATTCCTGATGACGATCACTTGTGTTGCGATCGAAAAGTCGTAGTTTTTTGTTATTTTATTTGAATATATCTACGTGACTTTACCGAAAGACCCAAAGAATATTAATTCCTGCAGTCACGAAAGCTTTAAGTCAAGATTTACACGGGGAATCTTTGTGTGTGTGTGCAGGGGTTCCTGGTAAACTGGACCAAGGGCTTCAAGGCCTCAGGCTGTGAGGGCAAGGACGTGGTGATGCTGCTCCGGGAGGCGATCCAGCGCAGAAACGTATGCTGCCACATATACGCACACACAAAGGTGCCCTGTGTAGCCCACACAGGCTGTAGGGCAAGTGCTCTTTGTGAGTATCAGCTGACACAGCGTGGCACCTATGAGCGGCGGTGTGGCCAATAACACCGTCCCCGCCCGGCTGCCTTTGTCTCTCCCAGTGTTGATGTTAACACGCCACACCTGTTCAGATCGTCGGAACTGATATTGACTGTGAGCGGGAATTTGAACTCGTGAACTTGGGTAACTGGGTTCGAGGCGCAGTGCGCTAACCATTGCACCACTGGTCCCAAACATAGGCCCCAAGGCAGTTGCACCGCCTGCGTATTCACTATCTGCAGCACTGCTTACTCGCACTCACGCGACAGCTACACAAAAATAATGCTTCCAAACAAACGAAAGGCACAGATCACCGGGGATCATAGCGCGGTGTGCTAACCACTGCGCCACCAATCCCCTCAATCATTTAATCGCTCACCCATTCACCTACTCAACGAACCACTCACCCACCCACGTAGTCACCCTCTCACTCACTCACCCTCGCCAGCTCAGCCACGTCCGTGCGTGCGTGACTGTAGGAGTTCGAGCTGGACGTGGTCGCGGTGGTGAACGACACGGTGGGAACCATGATGACGTGCGCCTACGAGGACCCCAAGTGCGAGATCGGACTCATCGTCGGTGAGTCGCTCGCTCTCACTCGATCGCACTCTCGTTCACTCGCTCTCGCCCGCTTGGCTCACTGGCTCTCTCACTCACTCGCCAGTTCACTCTCACTCACTCTCGCTCACTATCGCTCGCTCGGACTCGATCGCACACTCTCGCACACTCTTTCTGGCTCACTCTCTCTCACTCACTCTCGCTCACTCAATCTCACTCACTCTCACTTGTTCACGCTCGCTCGCTGGCTCACTCACTCACTTTTTCGCTCGCTGACTCGCTCACACTGACTCTCTTTCTCTCACTCACTCTCTCTTAGGCATGCTCACTCGCTCACTTACTCCCTCTCACTCACTCTCGCTCAATCACTCACTCTCACTCGCTCACTCGCTGGCTCACTCTCTCGCACAGTCACTCACTCTTTGTCACGCCAACGGTGACAGTCGCCAATCGCCTCTAAGTCGTCGTGACGTCACCACAGCACGTGTGCTAGACTGGGTGCACTCCGAGGCCACGCGAGGAGGCAAATCAGTGTTGCAATCAACGCTGTCCGATTTCTTAAAGAAGTGGGACCACCAGGGCATCCTTCCAATCCTGTGGAAATCCATCTTGTGGTGCGGACGGTCGTAATGGTGTCATACAGAGCAACCTGCACACAGACACCACCCTTTCTCAGCAGTTCTCTTGAGAGGGCATCTCTGCCCGCGAAATGTTCCTGGTCTGAGGCTCTGGATCACTCTTTGGACTTCCTCAACAGATGGCACCTCAGACAGCCGCTCACAGGGGGGCAGCCACTTCCAACACAATTTGAGGCAAAGCATCCCCAGCAGGGTCGTCCCCACCTTGTCCTCGTAATGTTATCTGGGCTGGGGGATTACTCCTCCCCCAAGACCCCTCAGAAGTGGTCAGCAAATCTGAAAACCTCTTCCTGGGGATCAGAGATTGGATCGCCACTCTTTTTCCTTAAGGATGGCAATACGTGTGGTGTTGCAAAGTTACCTTATTGATGGAGTCAGAGTGATTTGTGATTGCCGGCTACTGAGGCAGCTTCCATTTCCTCAGCAACCCCTGACCACCACTCATTGCAGCATCGTGCGGCTCTTTGAACCTCCCAAGCGATTCTCCGACATGGGTTGTTGTAGACGGTGGAAGTGGGCCTGTCTCGCGACCAGCCGGAACACTTCCTTCGTCAGCCAGGGTCTCTGGGGAGGTCTGAACTGTGTTCCCGTTGCAGCCATAGCAGCCACATGAGCCACAGTCCTCAACCTTACCCATTTACCCTCGGCATCAGGAGGAGGGTGGGACTATGCCAACCACAGCTGCATGTGATGATGAAATTCTAAGCAATCACCTTCATCAGCTACCTCAGACCAGGCTAATGTGGGTTTCAACGGGGTCTTAGGTGGACGCCCAACACTGCAGTGGAAGAGTGGCAGGCGCATCTTACAGATGACAAGCCGATGGTCATTGGCCATATCGTATGAATGCATGTATGTGTTGAACTTCTTTCGCAGCATACGTAGCCGGCCATGCTAATCAGAAGTGTCGGGGAAGACAACAAACTAAACACAAAAAATATATCAGCTCCATGGTAGCCCAAATGCACTGTTCCATCACTTTGTAGTCCAGAAGATATTTTTTCTTGGACCCGGCGTGCATCCATGATGTTTTGTGGATGCGCCGATCCTGGTACAGGATGTTGGTAATTACAAACCCATTGGCTGCACAGAAATCTAGCAGCCTCCGACCGTTATTATTGAGCTGATGTTCCCCATGCCTTCCAATCAGTCCATCCCAGGTGACTGCATCAGTACCCACGAGGACATTACACTCAGCCATGCAGATGACTCTATGCCGAGGGGTCACTTTAGCCAGCAGCAGGAACACGATGTCATAGAAGGTATCTAACTCATCAGCCTTGCCTGTATCCCTCCATTGATGTTCATCTTTGGTGTGGGTGCAAGCCACCGCCACCACTACCACCACCACCATCACCATTTCTCGCCTCCTGTTGATGGGGTGGGCGAGCCCAAAGTAACTTCTCACTCCTTACTGCCACACTCCCACGACCCCTTCATGATTTTCTTCAGAAGAAGAACCCCTCCCTGTCTATTGAATCCACCTTGCCTAACATTCCTCCACCGATGTTCATCCTCTATCTCTTACCCATCTCATCTCTCTCCCATCTCTCTCACCCATCTCTCTCACCCATCTCTCTCACCCATCTCTATCACCCATCTCTCTCACCCATCTCTCTCACCCATCTCTCTCCCATCTTTCTCCCGTGTTTCTGCCGTGTCTTTTCCATGCCGCGGCTGTGCCCAGGCACGGGCAGCAACTGCTGCTACATGGAGGAGATGCGGAACGTGGAGCTGGTGGAGGGCGACTCGGGCCGCATGTGCATCAACATGGAGTGGGGCGCCTTCGGGGACTCGGGCGTCATCGACGACATCCGCACCGAGTACGACCAGCTGGTGGACGCCGGGTCGCTCAACCCCGGCAAGCAGAGGTGTGCGGGAGCACACTGGGTTGCACGGCCTGTCTCGGGCACATGTGTACATGTGTGTGTATGTACATGTGCGTGTGTACATGTGCGTGTGTGTGTACACTAGGAAGACAAAGGTGGCCAGGCGTGGTGCTGGCCACCCACACCCTCGTGTATTGTGCCAGCCTTCATAGGTACTCGCTAACAGCACTTGCCCCAACAGTCTGTTACAGGCTATACGGGGGATCTTTGTCTTAGTTTTTTTTCTGAATGGTGGCACAGTGGCTATCGCATTGAGCTCTGAATACAGTCCGATTCTCGCTCACGACCAACATTAGTAATGTTTATTGGAACTGATCCTGTGGCCTCCCCTAGGACAACTCAGCCTTAAATCAGTACCTGGTGTGGTGTAAGACAAAGTTGTAGTGCCGTTCTTCATAGGTGCTCGCTCAACAGTACTTGCCTCTCTCGAGGCCTCACGGGGACCTGTGCCTCTGCAGGTTTGAGAAGCTCATGAGTGGGATGTACCTGGGCGAGATCGTGAGGAACATCCTCATGGACTTCACCAAGCACGGCCTCCTTTTCCGCGGAAAGATCTCCGAGCGTCTCAAAACTCGCGGCATCTTCGAGACGAGGTTCCTCTCCCAGATCGAGAGGTGAGCCCCAGGGATGATGGGGGGAGGGGGGGACAGAGATGTTGCCATCCACTCAGACTTGCACAAATTCGGACGCGTGGCCATCTCCATTCATCGTCCCGTGTGTCCCCGCGTGTCCCCGCGTGTCCCCGCGTGTCCCCGCGTGTCCCCGCGTGTCCCCGCGTGTCCCCGCGTGTCCCCGCGTGTCCCCGCGTGTCCCCGCGTGTCTCCGCGTGTCCCCGCGTGTCCCCGTGTGTCTCCGCGTGTCCCCGCGTGTCCCCGTGGGTCCCCGCGTGTCTCTGCGTGTCCCCGCGTGTCCCAGCGTGTCCCAGCGTGTCCCCGCGTGTCCTCGTGTGTACATCTCCATTCATTGTGCCGTGTCGTACTCGTGTCCCCATGTCCCTGTCTGTCCCCGCGTGTCCCCGCGTGTCCCCGCGTGTCCCCGCGTGTCCCCGCGTGTCCCCGCGTGTCCCCGCGTGTCTCCGCGTGTCCCCGTGTGTCTCCGCGTGTCCCCGCGTGTCCCCGTGGGTCCCCGCGTGTCTCCGCGTGTCCCCGCGTGTCCCCGCGTGTCCTCGTGTGTACATCTCCATTCATTGCGCCGTGTCGTACTCGTGTCCCCATGTCCCTGTCTGTCCCCGCGTGTCCCCGTGTCCCCGCGTGTCCCCACGTGTCCCTGCGTGTCCTTCGCCACTCATCGCCCTGTGTCCCCCCCGACTGTGTTTTCACAGTGACCGGCTGGCCTTGCTGCAGGTGAGGAACATCCTGCACGAGCTGGGCCTGGAGAGCACGTGTGATGACAGCATCATCGTCAAGGAGGTACGGGGGTGGTTGTGGTAGTGGTGGCTGTTATAAGATCCTAGATTTGAAGTTGTCGTGACTGCAATGATCCATACTCTTTGTTTTTTTTGGTAAAGTCAAGTAGGTGAAAACAAAATAAAATAAAACATAAAATAATTTAGTTGCTTTATTTTTATTTTGTTTTCACCTATGTGACTTTACCGAAAGAAACAAAGAGTATGTTATAAGATCCCCCTGCCATTCTTCCACTGCTGGTGGTGGGCATCCACCTAGGAGCCCATTCAAACCCACAATAGCTGGTGAAGGTTACAAGCAAGAATTTTATCATTGTTTACAGCGGAGTTAATGGGAAATCGACGATCGTTCAACGCGTGTTTGCTTACCGAGCAATTTTCGCGGAACGCATCTCGCTCGTTAAGTGAGATGATGCGCCTGTCGTTTGTTCTCACTGTGGTGCTGTGCCGCACTGGTGTGTTGTTGTCTCACCGTGGTGCGGTGTGTGGTGCGGTGCTAGGTGTACTGTCATCTCACTGTGGTGCAGTGTGTGTTGCGGTGTGCGGTGCAAGGTGTGCTGTTGTCTCACCGTGGTGCGGTGTGGTGTGTGGTGCCGTGCCATGTACGGCGCTAGGTGTGCGGTGTGGTGTCTCGCCGTGCCGCCCAGATGTGCGGTGCCGGTATGGCAGCCATCGTGGACAAGATCCGTGAGAATCGCGGCCTGGAGCACCTCAAGGTCACGGTTGGGGTGGACGGCAGCATGTACAAGCTGCATCCACAGTGCGTATCCCTCGGGGGCACAGGCGGGGGGCATGGGGGGGAATGGAAGGGGGACACGGGGGATACGAGGGGGGGTTGGGGCATGGAGGGGGAACGCAGGGCTATGAGTAGACACTCACCTGATGATTGTGTGACTCCCGTGTGACCCACCAGCTTTGCGCGCTTCCTGCACGACACGGTGAAGCAGCTCTCCCCCAAATGCGAAGTCAAGTTCCTGCAGTCGGAGGACGGCAGCGGCAAGGGGGCGGCGCTCATCACCGCTGTGGCGTGCCGCTTCCGCAACACCTCCGAGTCCTAGCCGCCCGGCACCACCACCTCGCACACCAAGCCCGCTCAGCACCACACCACCACATGCTGCCACCGGCACCACCGCGACCAAACACACCCCACCGCCGCTTGGCACCACCACCACACACAATGCCACCACACAAACCGCCACCACACCACGACCATCACTGCACATACCGCCGTCGTGTGCCGCTGCTTGGAGTCTTAACCGTTCCACCACGGATAACCACTTCTACCACCCCACCACCACCATGGGGCACACACTGTCACGGCAGACACAACCTCGGACAACCACTACCACCACACAAAACAACGGACAACCACTACCTAGACCACCACACACCAACACGGATAACCACTACTGCCACAACCACAACACACAACCACGGACAGCCACTACCTCCACCACCACACACTAACACGAACAACCACTACCACCACACACTGCCCTGACACGCACGTCCATTTGGGATCAGTGTTCATCGATCGCTCACTCCCAACCTTTAACCCCTGTAGCCCCAACACTCCTCTGAGCTGTGAGTGGCAGGCGCTCCCCACAGCCGGTCTACGGTGAGGTCCCGGTGAGGATGCGAGAGTGAGCAGTGGTGAGTCGCATGTGTTTGGTGTGGGTGTGTGTGCCTCTGTGTGTCTTTGTCTCTTTGTGGCTATGTGTGTCTGTGTGTGTGTGCGTGTATGTAATTGTGTGTGTGTGCGTGTATGTAATTGTGTGTCTTTGGGAAGCGGTAGTGTAGCGGTTAGCGCGCTGCACTATGAACCCGGCGACCCAGGTTCGATTCCCGCTCACGGCCAACACCAGTGGCGATTATCTGAACTGGTGCTGGACCTCCCCTAGGTCGACTCGGCCTCAAATGAATACCTGGTACGGTGTGTAAATATCGTCACTGGGGAGACAAAGGCGGTCGGGCGTGGTGCTGGCCACCCACCCCCTCGTGTATCGTTCCGGCCTTCATAGGGTGCTCGCTAACAGCACTTGCCCCCTACAGTCTGTTAAGGCTATATGGGGGATCTTTGTCTTTGAATGCATGTCCGTGTGTACCTGAGTGGGTCCGTGTGTCTGTGTACACGTTTGTGTACGCGAGTATTCTATACATGTGTGTTTCAATATATCTGTGTGTGTGTGTGTATCGCTGTGTTGTGTCTCTCTCTCTCTCTGTCTCTGCTTGGACAGTCCCACACATTTCGCGATGAGACGCGTTTATTTTAACTCCATGATGCACCTTACGTCGCCACCGTTTCCCACTGTAGACTATTGAGGCCCCCTGGTGAAGTCGGTCGTCAACACTGTACAGGCTCCTGTGACAAAGTCCCAGCACAACATCAACACCATAACAACACAGCAATAACCCGGAGCAGATCCCGGTTCAAACCAAAATGTTACCACCGAAACACAGGTTCCAATATCCAGACTGTTCCGGGTCAAAGCTGGACAGGTGGCTCCCCTGGGGGCACACCCTCTGGGCCACCTTGGAGGCCACCATCCTGGTTACTCCCTTGATTACCCCTTACACAGTCGGATGGTCTCACATCTCCCCCTGCTGCTTTGAAGCTTTGGTTCATCACCCCCCTGCGACGTTTGCCGTGGTATTTATTGAATCTGGCCGCCACTCGATTTGGCGGGGTGGCCTCTGCGTCCAATCAGTTCTGTCGTCCAGCCAGCCGGCCACCCATCGTGGTGAACCTTGTATAGAAATGGTCGTTACGAACCTCGACCTGTGATCCGGCACTTTGGGAAGGGTAGGGGTTGATGGTTGGTGGATAACACAGATTTGTGGAACTCCCAAACATCTCTCTCTCTGTGCTGCTGCTGCTAATACAGGGGATGGCAGTGCAGCAAGCTGAACTCGTCTGTGTGGCAGAGCAGTTGAGTGTTGCAGCCCGGTGCTGGCTTCTCTCCGGGTTCTCCCGTTTTTCTCCCACGTAAAGAGAGCACAACTCTCAATTACTGGCAAGTGAAGGGGATTGGCCAAACGTCCCGACGTGGCAGCACCCCTCTTGAAAAGCAGTCTTGAGATTCGGCGAGTCTTTCCAGGGTAACTTGATGTTGTTAATACTGTATTTGTCTGAGCCCGAGGGATATCGATGCAATGTACTGTTGTGTGATGAGGGTGTTGTTGATGATGATGACGACGCAGTGTGGCGCTGTGTTATGGCTAGAGGGGTGTGATTGGATGGCAATCGTTATGAGATGATTGATTCATCCAATTAGCTGGGCGATGATGATGGCGATTGATAAGGGATGACGATGAAATGAGGCGGCTGATGATGGTCATGATGTGAAGTTCTGTCTCCGAGTGCCCCCCGTGTGTCACTTTAAGTCACTCTGTGTTGCCGTGTGTCACCGTGTGTCACCACGTGCCACTGTGTGTACCCATGTAAACACTTCCTCGGCATGTGTTGGCGACGTCGCTTCTGTGTGTGTCTACTTGAAAGTCGTCCGCGTGGTGATGATGAGGACTATGACGATAGATGATGATGATGCTGACCATGATGACTGATAGTGATAGTGGTGACGAGTTGCCACCTTTTACACATCATCAACACTTGTGCAGTCTCCCACACTTAAATTCAATGCCACCAGATCTTGGTACCAAAGCAATTCCAGTCACAGGAACACAGATGCCCAGACAGGTGCCAACCCCGGTGGTCCTAGTGAAGGTGATTTTTTGTTTTTATTTTCGAGCCGCCCTTCCATATGCCGGTAGTGGCGTATCAGACCGCTTTACGTCACATCTTGGCATATTTGAAAGTGGCACCCCCCCCCCAGTGGCAGCTGTCCCCTGTGTGGCATGAGATGACTCGGACCCTGGCCTGCAAGCGGGCGTCAGGCTGTCAGTAGGGCGGTGATGAATGCTGATGCTGCGTGGAATCCCAATTGAGTAACGATTGCTGTGACGATGTTCACGATGTGTGACAGGAGAACTGATAATACTGATGACGACGATGATAGTGATGACGATGATCGTGATGACAATGGCGGTGATGACAATGCTGATCATAGCAATGCTGATAACGGTGACGGCGACGATGACAATGCTGATGATATTGAAGACGGAGCCGAAGACCATGCGGATGACCCAGGCTGTGCGCAATCACAAGCTTTTATTTATTGTGCGTTTTGTGTAGAGTAGCGCGCGGCGTGCCCCGCCGGTCTGTGTGCTCACCGTGCTTTGGGGGTGTAACGACTCCACAGATCAATCACCGGATTCTCTCTCCACGCTGTTAGAAAAAATTCGATAGCTTCACTCGAGACCCCTTGCGGCAGCCACGAGCGGAGCGCTAAATATTTTCCCCCCAAAAATATGATAAATCGTCTAATTGCATCGTTACACCCCTCAAACGATTACAGAGCGGCGCTTCTGCGTTCGTCAATCGCGACAATGTCGCGTGCGGTGGGATAACGTGTGGGGTGCGCTCACCTCTTCTTCCGAGACGGTACAGGTCAACGTGGAAGAGTAGACCAAAAATATCGGCCAGAGCCAATCGGCGGTGGGCTTCGAGCCGCCGCATCGCTTGAGGATGTGACGACTGCTCTGTCGTGGCTCTGTAAAATGGCTCCACGTGTCTCTGTGGTTGTGAATAAAGAAGCGCCGTGTCCCCACCCTTCTGCGCCTGCGCCGCGTCCAATGTCTACACTGCCAAAGAGGCATCATGGTCGGTCTATCATCTGGCAGTCGGTAGGACATTGCTCGTGATGATGATAAACGCCTGGAGAGGCGCACGCTTGGAGTTGCACTGAGAGATGGCAAGAGGAACATGTATGTGTAGGTGTGTATGTTGAACTTATTTCGCACCGTACGTAGCTAACCGTGTTTATCTGAGGTGTGGGGGGAGGGCGACAAATTAAACACAAAAAGCATTTCTAAAGAGATGAGTTTTCAATCCAGATTTGAAAGTGCGTAGCCCCAGTGGCTTCCGAATATCGGAAGGAAGAGCATTCTAGACGGCCGCAGATGCGCATCTAAAAGTGCACGATGCAGTGACCGTCTTTGTTCTATGACTAGCCAAAAGCCACCGCGAGGATGACCGGAGTTCATGTGATAGTTTATGTTTCTTGAGATCAGAAAGGCATCTTGGTTTATTTGTGGCAAGGGTTAACATATACACAGGTTGATAACATCACAATGACCTCTATTATGGGCTCGGGCAGAATGTGCCACGGCTAAGGGACAATGATGGCTGGTGGTCGAGAATCTCGAAAGAGAGTGGCAGCTAGGGAGTAGAATGCGTCCTAGAGCACGTCCATAGAGGAGATGGAGCGATGTAAATCCTCTCGTGTGCAGAAGCTGAGTGAATTGTTATATCATAAGATATGGTAATCGTTGGCGATAGGTTTGGGGAATTCCATCATCCATCTACTATTTAACTTTTTATTTTACCAGGTAAAGTCCACTAAGTGACGTAGCCACATATCTCACCGAAGTGACTTATCGCGTAGAAATGTATAGCATCCAAATGATTGAAACGCATGTTGATTCTAAATGTGGAGGGAAAACTTGAAGAACCCGGAGCAGAATCCACACGAACACGGGGAGAGACATGTAAACTCCAAATATACACCAGGTCTCAGGGTCGGGATCATACGCACGACCTCCTGCATACCAGGCGAGCTAGTTAACATATCGCTGTCGTGGCGCCCCGAGCAGTGGATCGACCATGGCCGACGTTGACAGCATCGACGAGAACTTCAAATTCCCACGTGCCAAACAGTGACGTCACCCCAACGCCCTCGGTGTCACGTGACCGAACACCCCTTCCCACATCCTTTTCCGTGTCACGTGACCCCTCGCGCCCCTCGTCCAATCAGCGTTGAGGGGATCCGGATCCCGGAAACCCGGTTCTAGATTCTTCGGAAAGAACCGAAGCTGAGAGGCGGCGAGTCGCGACCCTACTTCACCACTCTGGTCAACGCGGGCGGCCACGTGGGGAGCACGGCGAGTACAGCACAACACCGCGCGTGCTGCTGCTGCTGGGGACGGAGCACAGTTCGATTCCCGCTCACGGCCAACACCAGTGACGATTGTCTGAATCGGTCCTGGGCCTCACTTAGGTCGACTCGGCCCCAAATGAGGTGTAGCGATGTGTAAACATCGCCACTGGGGAGACAAAGGCGGCCGGGCGTGGTGTTGGCCACCAACAGCCTCGTGTGCCGTGCCGGCCTTCATCGTAGCTCGCTAACAGCACTTGATCCTGCAGTGTGGGAGGGCTATCGGGAGATCTTTGGATTATGGTTGGAGGCGTTTTCGTGTCGAGGCACTGGCTGCGATTGACCAGCACTTGGCCACGCTGGTTCAGCGCGGCCTGGGGGGACGCGATTAGCACTGCGAGTGCACTACTATGCTGGGTTATGAACATTTGGGCTTGCCTGTCGACGGCTGTATTGTGTTCGGAGCTCACAATGAAAGATCTGGGACAGTTTTCATCATCGGTGAGCTCCTCCGGCAGGCGAGGCTGGGCCATGTAGCTCGCATGCCCCCAATCAGCTTCTGTTTGGCCGGATCGAGGGGGCTAAACCAGCGCGGCACGGGCTAGAGAAGAGATGGACTGATTCGGTACAGGAGGACGTGGAGCTGAGTGGCCTTGTAGATGACTGATCACAGCGGTGTCAAGATCGGCCTCTGTGGAGGAGGCTCGTGAAGGACGCTGCTACTGGGCAGTTGGAGGCAGTCGCCTTCCAACAACAACGGAGGGCCGAGTAGCAACGCTCACAACAACGTGCGGAGCGCTGCGTGACTGAAACGCAGCGAGTTGATGCAGCTGGTGCATCTGCCAGTCAACCCATGGCACCTGGGCCTGTTCCGTGACCTGCGATCGGGTAGTAGTGTTGGTATTAGGGTAGTAGCAATGTGGGTGTTGGTATTGGGGTAGTAATAGGAGTGTGGGTGTTGGTATTAGGGTAGTAGTAGTGTGAGTTGGTATTGGGGAGTAGTAGTGTGGGTGTTGGTATTTGGGTAGAAGTAGTGTTGGTATTTGGGTAGAAGTAGTGTTGGTATTTGGGTAGAAGTAGTTGTGTTGGTATTGGGGAAGTAGTGTTGGTATTGGAGTAGTAGGTGTGCGTTTTGGTATTGGGGTAGTAGTAGTAGTGTGGGTGTTTGTATTAGGATAGTAGTTTGGGTGTTGATATTGGGGTAGTAGTGTGAGTATTGGTATTGGGGTAGAAGTAGTAGTATTGATATTGGGATAGTAATGTGAATGTTCGTATTGGGGTAGAAGTAGTGTTGGTATTGGGGTAGTAGTAGTGGTGTGGGTGTTAGTATTGGGGTAGTAGTGTGGGTGTTGGTATTGGAGTAGTAGTGTGAGTGTTGGTATTAGGATAGTAGTCGTCGTGTGGGTGTTGGTATTAGGGAAGTAGTCGTCGTGTGGGTGTTAGTATTGGGGTAGTAGTAGTGTGGGTGTTAGTATTGGGGTAGTAGTAGTGTGAGTGTTGGTATTGGGGTAGTAGTAGTGTGGGTGTTGGTATTGGGGTAGTAGTCGTCGTGTGGGTGTTGGTATTGGGGTAGTAGTAGTGTGGGTGTTGGTATTGGAGTAGTAGTAGTGAGTGTTGGTATTGGGGTAGTAGTCGTCGTGTGGGTGTTGGTATTGGGGTAGTAGTAGTAGTGTTGTTAGTATTGATATTGGGGTAGAAGTAGTAGTGTTGGTATTGAGGTAGTAGTAGTAGTGTGGGTGTTGGTATTGGAGTAGTAGTGTGATTGTTGGTATTGGGATAGTATTCGTCGTGTGGGTGTTGGTATTAGGATAGTAGTCGTCGTGTGGGTGTTGATACTGGAGTAGTAGTGTGTGTGTTGGTATTGGGGTAGTAGTCGTGTGGGTGTTGCGTGGCGCCGAATGTAGAAGCAGCTTTGGGGACGACGAGGAGGAGGATGCAAAGAGGCATGGCCGACGTGTGCAGTCTTGCGTCAACATCGCTCCTGGGGTGTGCTCACGTCGTGTTCCGCTGGCGATGTCATGCTGATGATGTCGTTCTGATGATGTCGTGTCGCTTGATGTTGCTATTTTTGTTGTTGTGTGTTGTTGATACATAGTGGTAATGGACTGATGTTGCACTCATGTGTTGATTTGTCTGTTGGCGTGATGCTATATATATATTTTACATCGACCTTGTGTTGTGTTCAAATTGTGTCAATAATTTATTTATTATGGTCACTTGGAAAGTCCCTTTTGACATTAACTATCTCTAGCATGTCGGCTATCACGCACATAACATACACGCAATGGCACGTATACACAGATTCACACATAGACAACGTAATGCAACGTTTCCCCCCCATGTAGCCTTAACAGACTGTTGGGGCAAGTGCTGTTAGCGAGTAGCACCTATCTACGAAGGCCGGCACAGCACACGAGGGGGTGGGTGGCCAGCACCAGGCTCGGGCCGCCTTTGTCTCCCCATTGGAGATGTTTACACACCGCACCAGGTACTCATTTTTAACACCTGATTTGTTGCCAGAAAAAAAGGGGAAAACCTATTCTCATATTTTGGTACTGGCAAAGGAGGTCCCATGATGTAGCTGCTCACCCCGAGCTCTCATTACTCTGATAGTGCGTGTCTTTGTGCTGTACGCCTTTTGGCGTCCTCTGGTCTAACACCGTTTAAGACGAGGCACGAAAGAAATCTGTCTCTGGTGTGGACCAATCGGTTTCAAAGACAATGCATATATTATCAGAGAATGTTTTTTGTTTGCATTCTGACCACAAGTATTTTGGTTAAGGCAGACATGATTCCTTGTAAAAGGTTGCAGTTTGGTGTTTTAATATCTTAACACAACAGTTTTTTTTTGCCACAAAAAAGGGGAAAACCTATTCTCGTACTCATTTGAAGTTGAGGCGACCTCAGGAAGGCCCAGGACCACTTCAGACAATCGTCACTGGTGTTGGCCGTGAGTCGGAACCAAACTCGGGTTCCTAGCTCCCTACACACCCACTCCGTACACACCCACTCTCAATTGAAAACTCATTTATTTTTGTGTTTAGTTGTACTTCTCCCGCACCTCCGATTAGCATGGTTGGCTACATACGGTTCAGAATGAAGTTCACCATACATATATGTACATCCACTCAGCCACTCGCTCACCCACCGACACTCACCTGTCCAATTACTCATCCACTCACTCACCCACTTACTCACGAGTTGATGCGGGCACTGTCGGAGCCATTAGGGGGGGTGGGGTGGCACGTGCCCCCCCAATGATCTAACCGAAATTAGGGATTTTGATCGGATCATTGGGGTTTATTAGTAATAAATCGGCATTTTGCGACCCTCACTGCCACTGTGTAGCATATTTTTATGTGCCAGGGTCTCTATGAGATGATAGGGCAATAGTCTGAGTCCATAATTGACAATAAGTAACGGCAAAGCAGTTAGAGTTAGAAGTGACTCAGAATTGTGCGCAGTTGCGTATACAGTACACGACTTCCCTGAAGGCATTCACCCTCAGCGAGCGCGATGCCGATCACACAACGCGGTTTGAATTCGACCCTCGATCGATGGCTGCGCCATCGCCGCACACGCTCGCATAAAAAGCAAGGGACAAGTCCTTACTTACTAACAACTCCTCTATCATTCTTCATTGCTGGAGGGGTTGCCCCCGCTACCTGAAAATCCTGGCTCCGCCATTGGATGGGGTTGGTCTAGTATTAGTCACTAGTTGATATGGGATGGGGTAGGTCTAGTATTAGTCACTAGTTAAGTGGCAGTCAACTGCTCATTCACTTATTCCTTTATGCAGTCCATACTTACTAGTCAGTACGGTACATTACTTTGTCCGTATCGCACTCGTATTGGATTTTGAAGCTGCCATTTGTTTTCAGGCACAGCAAGCTCGGCCTCAGGTAGTCTGGTGGTCTGATTCGACGTTGCCGCAGTGGTTGCAACTCCAATCAGAATTTGTGACGTCGATGTTGTGCTGACGTATTGATGCGTGTTCCATGCCGTGTCCATGTCTTGCGTTGATGTATTGTTTATATTGACGCGTCAATGTTGTGCCGATGTGTGTAGCGTCCCGTGGTGTGTTGAAGACGTAGGAGCGGGACTCTGGGAGCATCGCACATGGACGACGCCGCCACCGCTCCCCCAGATGTAGTCATCCTGGGAGAGGTCAACAACAGCCCTGGTGAGAGCAAAGCTCACCTCGCTCACCCACCTACTCATTCGCCCACTTGCTCACTCACCCACGTGATCTTTCACTTGCTCACTCATTTACCTGCTCAGTCACTTGCTTACCTGCCAACTCACCCACTGAATTTTTCACTGATTCACTCACACACTCATTGACTTATCCACTCACCCCCCATCCTATCCCACTCACTCACCCACTAACTTGATCACTCATCCATTCACTCACCCCCTCTCTATGCCTCTCACCTGCTAATTCACTCGCCCACAAATTGTCTCACCCACTCAGTCACTCTCTCCCGATCACACTCACCCACTCATCTCACTAATTAACTCACTCTGCCCCTCCTGAATCCCTCTCACTCACCTTCTCACTAATACACTCACCCACTCAATGACTGCTTCCCTATCCCACTCACTTTCCTGGCCACTCACTGGCTGCACATGACTCTGATGTTTGCTTCTGCCCTCCCTCCCCCTCCACCCCACCACCCCCCCAGCCTCGTGGAATCGCCGGAGCCCAGTCCTCGTTGTCTCTGACGATTCGGACGACGGCGACAACTATGACATCAACGCCATCCTTCACGCGGTGACGATGATGTGACGGTGGTGTTGATGTTGGTGGTGGTGATACTGGCACAGTGGGGAGCACAGGTGGTGCATCTCCCAGTCATCTCAGTCAGTCAACCCATGGCACCCGCTGGGTCAGTCCCGTCACCTCCTGCCAGCGTGCCTTCGACACTTCACGTGGCCTCAAAGTGCACCTGGCCTGGCACAAGCGCCGTGGTGACGTCAACACCACTTGATGGCGAATGGCGGTTGTTGGTGATGGCGGTGATGCTGATGATATGGGGAGCAGTGCTAAGAACCCAGCAACCCAAGTTTGATTCCCGTTCGCAACAAACACCAGTGACGATCATCTAAACCCGTCCTGGTCTTCCCCTAGGTCGACTCAGCCTCAAATAATTACCTATTACAGTGTGCAAACATCATCACTGGGGAGCCAAGGGCGGTCAGGTGTGGTGCTGGCCACCCACGCCCTCGCGTGCCGTGCCGGCTCGTGAACGGGGGGGGGTCTTTGTCTTTGATGTTGATGATGTTGATCGTGACGACGACGATGACGATGTTAATGCTTGGCTGCTAACCCCCCGCGCAGGTGGAGGAGCTCCGGAGCGAGGACGACGATGATATTGCTGCCATGACGGCGCCAGCATCGGCGCCCAAGGAGGTGGTGGTGGAGGGTGCGGAGGAGGCACCGGCTGGTCCTGACGAGGGCGGCGACGGCGGCGCCGTTGGCGTCGACCGTGACCAGCTAGCCACAGTCGTGGGCCAGGTGGTGAGTGCCAGCGGAGGTTGGGGGTTCAGTTTCCCCATGACCGTGTGATAACTGGAGCGTTACGACACCCAGAGGGTGCCGGTTCGATTCCATTTCCCGGCGTGACAGTTGAAAAAGAATGGCAGCTTTTTTCTGAACCCTATCCCATTCCGATGACGTGCATGTATGTCATCAGTTTATCATCAGGTTTTTTTCCGATGACGTGCATGTGCGTGTACGTCATCGGGAACAGGTACCGAGGCTCCCACAAGACCATGCAAGGAGGGCGTGTGGCACAGTGTTGCCGCCAGCTATCGTAGAGTGGCGACGGTCATGTGATCTTTATGGCGGTACCCCGGGGTACCAAATAATACAAAATGGCTGAGGCAATGAAATATTTTATTTCTGGGACACTATTTTTTCCAGGGGTGTACTTAACTCCACGACTGGAATACATATCAATCCGACATCAGTGCGATGTCGAAACGCAGCGAGGACGATTGCACTGAAACCCTGAACGCGCGTATTCACCATATTGCATCTTGTACAGCTCGTCGAGATGAGTCGATTGCCGCATCGCCGACCATCAACAAACTAAAAACGACTTCATCACGGACATTATGCGAGAGCCAGGGTACTATGGTACCCCGGGGTACCGCCATAAGGTTCATGTCGCTACGGTTGAGTATAAAAACGTCTTTATTAAAACAACAGCGCTACTAATGCTACTACGCCTCTAAAGTAAAATTGACACTTATCCGCTTGCACGGTCCGAGATTCGGCAGCGAAAGGGACACCCACCCACCACCCTGCAACTTGCAGATGTCTCGGAATTGGAGAGGGTTCGTTCACCCCACTGCCCCTCCATCCTTGGCCATCTCCGCAGCAGCAGTGTAAGTGAGTTCACCACAGTTGGTCTATGGTAGGCAGCTCACCGTGCGTGGTGTTGGTTGCGCTGGTCGTGGTGGGGAGTGGTAATGTCCGAGTTCAATTCCCGCTCACGGTCAACACCAGTGACAATTATCTGAACCGGTCCTGGGACTTCCCTAGGTTGACTCGGCATCAAATGAGTATCTGGTGTGGTGTATTAAAACATCGCCACTCGGGAGATAAAGGCAGCTGGGTGTGGTGTTTGCCACCCACTCCCTCGTGTACCGTGCCGGCCTTCATAGGTGCTCGCTAACAGCACTTGCCCCAACAGTCTGTTCAGGCTATATGGGGGATTTTTGTCTTTGGTGTTGTGGTAATTAGTTCTGCGCTTAGACTGGATACATTCCAGCGCTGGGAATGAAAAATATTGGTTTGAATGTCGTGCGACAGGCGTGATTCTCTTTGGCAGGGCAGCTGGGAAAGGGCTGGCCCCCAGGGCATCACTTCAACAAAACGGGATCTCTGGCGGTAGCTCTGTGAAACCTGCTTCAGTGGGCCGCTCTCCATTACACGGGGAGTTACGCTTGCTTTGAGATTTCCGAGTGGATTCCTCGTCTCATGATGCCGATATCAGCAGTACTCGAGATTGAGAAAGACAATTAAAATTCCGTTTATTTAACGGATAATAAATGAGAGAGGCGGTGAATCTTCATGGGTTGTCTCTGCTGCTTGAATCGAGACTGTGTAAGAGAGGCAGTGAATCTCATTGGGTCCTCTCTACTGGTTAAATAGAGAGTGTTTAAGAGAGGCAGGTACTCTGCTGGTTAAGGAAAGGACGCTGTTACACCCTATGCTGTGTGTTTGTTTTCACAGATGGCTCTGTTCCCCGATTGCCTAAGGTCCTACCTGGAGCAGCTCATTCCAGAGCGAGGCTGGTGGGATCCCAATGTGTAGGTACCGCACTGAGCTGGGCAGTATGAGTGTGTGTGTGTACCTGTGTGTGCTCACCTGTTTACGTGAGCGTGTGGCTGTGTGTGTGTGAGTGTTCGTGTATGTGTTTATGGGGAGCGGTAGTGTAGTGGTTAGCGAGTTGCGCTATGAACCCGGCGAGCCGAGTTCGATTCCCGCTCACGGCCAACACCAGTGACAATTATCTCAACCGGTCCTGTGCCTCCCCTACATCTCCTCAGCATCCAATGAGTATCTTGTGCGCTGTGTAAAATCATCACTACTCGGGAGACAAAGGCGGTCGGGGGTGGTGCTTTCCACCCACCCTTTTGTGTTTCGTGCCGGCCTTCATAGGTGCTCTTTAATAGCACTTTCCCCAACAGCCTGTTAAGGCTACACGGGGGAGCCGCTATTGGAGTATGGGGGACTTGGAGGAACACTGGGACATGTGGGTGCCTCCCACAATGCCGTGCATGCAGCGTGAGCGTGACGGTGATGTCCTGTGGTTCGTGGGTAGTGGTATGGTTGGTGTGTGGTGGTGTTGTTGGTGTGTAATGGTGTGATGCTGTGGTTGGTGTGTGGGGGTGTGGTTGGTGTGTAGTGGTGTGGTTGGTGTGTAGTGGTGTGATTCTGGTTGGTGTGTGGAGGTGTGGTTGGTGTGTAGTGGTGTGACGCTGTGGTTGGTGTGTAGTGGTGTGATTCTGGTTAGCATGTAGTGGTGTGATTCTGGTTGGTGTGTGGAGGTGTGGTTGGTGTGTAATGGTGTATGTCAGTGTGGTTGGTGTGTAGTGGTGTGACGCTGTGGTTGGTGTGTGGTGGTGTGGTTGGCATGTAGTGGTGTGATTCTGGTTGGTGTGTGGAGGTGTGGTTGGTGTGTGGCGGTGTGACGCTGTGGTTGGTGTGTGGTGCTGTGGTTGGTGTGTGGAGGTGTGGTAGGTGTGTGGCGGTGTGGTTGGTGTGTAGTGGTGTGACACTGGTTGGTGTGTGGCAGTGTGATTGGTGTGTCATGTTGTAACATGGTTGGTGTGTGACGCTTTGGTTGGTACGTGGTGGTGTGACGCCAGCGTGTGCAACTTCCTGCTGGAGGAACCGGGCTACCCGCGGGGCCTGGTGCAGGAGCTCGTGCTACTGCCCGAGTCGTCTGTTTTCCTCAGCGAAGAGAAGGAGGTACGTACGTATGTATGTTGTATGTATCTTAGTTTAACACGTAGGCTTTCGCGACCAATATTATTCATAATCAACGTTTTTGGGTTTAGATCGCGTTATTTATAAATGTGTCGTAACCCTCCACCACCCGACACGGCCAATCAGTAAAAAAGTGTCACGTTGACAAAAGACAAATAGTTCACTGCTTTAGCCCACCGGTGTGTTGAAGCGTGAAACCACAACATTTACAATTTGAGTACGACGTTTCGGTGGTAATTGCATCCAGCATCATCGGGCAATTCGCCAGAATGGTGAGGCTCTGCTGTGTCTCCCGTTCTTATATAGAGCAGCAGCAGGGTGACGTCATCATTAACTCATTAATTCGTCTGGTGCAAAGATTTGAGGGGGGGTTATTGTAATTACAGTATATACTAGATTAGTAATCAGGCTATTGTTACGATGCGAGTTGTAGATTAGTAATCATTTGGCATGTGTTTTATTGTGATTATGCTACATTAGTAATCAGTTAGTGTTTGTTTCCCTTATAAGGAATTGTAATGTATCTTATTTAATAATCCGCTTCCAGGCCGCACTAAGCCTGTAGCTGTCTGAGCGATTAAAGTTATTTCTGTTTCTCTCAATTTCAATGGATTCACTAATTAGTCTTTGCCAGTAGTAACTAGTTTTACACAACACTTCAACGTTGTCAAAATCAATTGAGTGTCTCTGTTGGCATGCATGTTCTGCCACTGCCGACAGTTGTGTTTGCGATAGTTTAATATTTCTCTGGTGTTCTTTTAGTCTTACACTAACGTTATGCCCTGTCTGTCCAATATAGCATCTGCCACATACACAATTAATCCGATATACACCTTCTGTTGATAATTTAGGTAATTCGTCTTTAGTGCACGTTACTAGTTGTTGAATTTTGTGTACTGTACCAAATCTTACTGTAATGTTTTGCTTTTGCAAAACACGGGCTAATTTGTCAGTTACTCCTGAGATAAAATGGTATTTTTATTGTTTTGATAATCTGATCGCTTTCAGCAGTGTTGCTTTGCGATCGTGATTTGGCATTTAGTGCTCTGTTAATTTGAGCATTATTGTAGCCATTCTGTCTTAGTGCTTCTTTAACATGTTTAATCTCTCTCACTAGACTTTCACCATCTGACACTGTTTTAGCCCGATGTATGAGCGTCTTGATAAGAGAGGATTTCTGAGCTGGGTGATGATGTGAATCTGCATTCAGATAGGCATCAGTGTGCGTTTGCTTTCTGTAAACGCTGTGTGTTATTTTACCATTTAGGCCAAGCCCAAGTAAAATATCTAGGAACGGGAGTGTGTTATTCACCTCCATTTCCATGATGAACTGAATGGCCGGGTTTTGTGCATTGAGATGATTTAGAAAATCGTTAAGTGTATCTTTACCATGTGGCCAGACAACCAAAGTGTCATCCACATATCTAAACCAAAAGGATGGTTTTAATGTGCTCGAGGCAAGTGCTCTGGTTTCAAAGTTTTCCATGTACAAATTTGCTATAGCAGGAGATAAAGGAGAGCCCATTGCTACTCCCTCCCTTTGTTTAAAGAATTCGCCTCTCCATAAGAAGTAAGTGTTATTTAAACAATGGTCAGCGAGTTTCGGAATATCTTTTGGTAAACCTGTATTCTTTACCAGTGTATCAAGTAATTTAAGGGACTCGCTCACTGGAACCTTAGTGAATAGCGAAATCACATCAAAACTCACCAAAATATCATTAGGGTTAAGTTTAATATCTTTGATCATATTCACAAGATGTTCTGAATTTCTTATGAATGATGATGTCCTACCGATGTAGGGCTGTATTTGTTTAGTTACATATTTTGCTAATTTATATGTGGCAGAGCCAATTGTACTGACTATGGGTCATAAAGGGATGCCGATTTTATGGATCTTTGGTAGCCCATAAAGTCTAGGTGGTTTTGAAGCCCTTGGCTTAATTAGGAATTGTTCATTTTTTGGGATTAATGAATTTGCAATGATTGCAGTAGTCTTACGTTCCAAAGTATTAGTTGGATCTCGTTTAATTTTAATGTAGGTACTTTCCTCTAATAAATCTTTAATTTTATTATCATAATCGGCTCGTGACATCACTACAGTAGTGCGGCCCTTATCAGCTGCTAGGATTTGAATATCTTTATTTAGACGAAGCTCTCTTAAGGCTTTTGCCTCGTTTGAGCTAATATTTACTTTTGGTACTTTACTATTCTCAATTATTTTGGCAACCTCGTGTCTAGTCATCTCTGCCTCATTATGTGGAAGGAGTCTTACTGCTGATTCTACCTCAGCAATTATCTCATCCACTGGAATTGTGCGTGGGGTAACGGCAAAGTTAAGGCCTTTAGAAAGGACAGAAATCATGTCAGTGGTTAAATTAGTGTTAGTCAAGTTCATTACGGTTTTGTTTTTAAATTGTTCGTTTTTAATAGGGATTTGTTTATTGTAAAGTCTAGAAAATTTGTTAATTTGGTTAGCATTTGTTAGATTAAACACATTATCAGCCGATTGTTGTGTTATAGTATCGATTATATTCCAATCATGCATGGACACACTATTGCTTATATTTAAATGTAAATGCTTTAGCGCAGGGGTCCTCAAACTACGGCCCGCGGGCCACATGCGGCCCGCCGAGGATATTTATCCGGCCCATGGTCACTAATTGGGCTGTGCTTGTGAGCACTAATTGGGCTGCGCTGGTGAGCACTAATTGGGCTGCGCTGGTGAGCACTCACTGGGCTGCGATGGTGGGCACTGATTGGGCTGCGGTGGCGAGCACTGATTTGGCTGCGCTGGTGAGCACTGATTGAGCTGCGGAGGTGGGCACTGATTGAGCTGCGGCGGTGGGCACTAATTGGGCTGCGCTGGTGAATGGTTCAATGGGCCAATTGACTGGACTTGCCCCCCAGGCCTAAGGCTGCCAGCCCTCCCCTCGCTGCGCTTGACTGGCTCTCCCTCCCTCAGCTCCCTCACTTGCCCCTCGGCTCCACTCCCAGTGATATTCCTGTGTGCTGGGGATGTACTGCGATCTGTGAACAAAACTGCAGGTGTAATTAACTTTTTAATGGCACCCGCACCAGTGTGAGCCTGGGGTAAAAGCGGAGTTCCCCCAATCAGACTGCATTGATGGGCAGTGCAGTCTGTATGTCTCTGTGTGGGCAAAGTTATTGCTGGTATATTGTTTTTGTAGCGCTGTATATATATTGGTATTTTACTAATAGCAATTTTGACTCCCTAGGAAACTGATGTCAAGAAAGAGAAAAATTGACTTGGAGTGTAGGATATTCAAAGAACAGTGGACTTATGATTACTTTTTCATGCAGTACAAGGAAAGAGCTGTGTGTCTGATATGCCAGAATATAGTGTCTGTGTTCAAAGAAAACAATTTACGTCGACACTTAAACTCAACATAAAGATAAATATGATTGTTTGGTTGGAGAAGTGAGAAAAGATAAAATATTAAAACTGAAAAATACATTAACAACTCAGCAAAATACTTTTGTGAAGTAGAAGCAGCTAAATATTTCATCACTGCGAGCAAGTTTTCAAGTTGCCAAGCTAATAGCGTGCACTGGCAGACCATTCGTGGAGGGAGAATTTGTTAAAGAATGCCTTATTTCTGTTGCCAAAGAGATGTGTCCAGAGAAGGCCGATTTATTTAGTACAGTGAGTCTTTCAGGACCTACAATTACACGGAGGATTGAAGAAATGGGAGACAATTTGCATAAGCATCTGTAAAACTCCACAAAAAAACTTTGCTATTTTTCCTTGGCACTCGACGAAAGCAATGATGTTCGTGATTCTGCACAACTTCTAATTTTATTCGTGGGATGAATGACTATTTCGAAGTCACAGAAGAGCTTGCTGCACTGCAAAGCATCAAAGGAACAACTACAGGAGAGGATATCTATGAAAAGGTTTGCCAAACTGTGAATGGTTTGGAGCTGAATTGGGCTAAACTAGCCAGTGTGACAACTGATGGTGCTCCTAGCATGGTGGGGTCTAAGAAAGGAGTAATTGCTCGCATTAACCAAGAGATGGACAAACATAACCATTCTCATCCAATAGCCATACACTGCCTCATCCACCAACAAGCGCTGTGTAGTAAATCACTGAAGTGGAACTCTGTTATGAAAATTGTGGTATCTTGTGTTAACTTCATTAGAGCTCATGCACTAAACCACAGACAATTTCCGGAATTTCTGTCTGAACTAAATGTTGACTATGAAGATGTTCTGTACCACACAGAAGTCCGTTGGCTGAGTCGAGGGAGAGTTTTGAAACGTTTCTATGACTTACTTCCACAGATTACAGCTTTTCTGCTTTCAAAAAACAAAGAAGTACCAGAGCTCAATGATGCAGAATGGACCTTGCCTTTCTGACAGATGTAACGGAGCTACTCAACAGTTTCAATGTGCAACTTGAAGGAAAGGGGAAGCTCCTCTGATATGCAATCACATGTCAAAGCATTTGAAGTAAAATTAGGCCTCCTCATCAAACAAGTTAAGGAGGAAAACTTCTGCCATCTCCCCACAACTCAAAATTTGTTAGCGGAAAACCATTAGTTGCAATTCCCAAACAAAACATGTGTGGATTCACTGGAAAAATTGCAAAAGGAGTTCCAATTTAGATTTAAAGAGCTTCATCTCCATGAACAGGAGATACAGCTTTTCCGTAACCCATTTTCTATTGACATTGAAAATGTGGATACAATTTACCAAATGGAACTGGCTGAACTGCAGAATTGTGACTCTCTGAAAGACGCATTCAAGTCAAGCAGCCTTCATAATTTCTATGCATCTCTCCCCTCTGAGACATATCCTCATCTCAGGAACCATGCACTCAAAATGGCAACCATCTTTGGCAGCACTTATGTCTGTGAACAGACTTTTTCCAGAATGACACATTTGAAATTTCCAACCAGATCTAGACTAACGGATGCACACTTGCATCACTTGTTACGACTAGCAGTGACAAATATGGAACCGGACATTGACCATCTCATTAGCCAAAAGCAGGCCCATAGTTCCCATTGAAATACTGGCAAGTTTGTTGATTTAACTTTACTTGTTCTTCATTTTAAATATTGTATTTGTTCCCGTTTTGTTTCTTCACTTCAAAATAAGATATATGCAGTGTGCATAGTAATTTGTTCATAGTTTTTTTTAACTATAGTCCGGCCCTCCAACGGTCTGAGGGACAGTGAACTGGCCCCCTGTTTAAAAAGTTTGAGGACCCCTGCTTTAGCGTTTCAGAAATGTTGGATAATTCACTCCTATTGTGTTGTATTCTCTCTATTAATAATAATTCGCTAGCTTTGTGTAGTATTTTGTTAGCTTTAGAAGACTTGATGTGATGTGTTATTTTAACTGCGTTTGGTATTACCTTCGAATCTCTGCACCTTAATGATGACGTCACCCTGCTGCTGCTCTATATAAGAACGGGAGACACGGCAGAGCCTCACCATTCTGGCGAATTGCCCGATGCTGGATGCAATTACAGTGATACCTCGGTTCACGAACTTAATTCGTGAACTGACTGGTCGTGAACCGAATTGGTCGTGAACCGAGGCACATTTTCCCATAGGGTTCAATGTAAATCCGGTTAATCCGTTCTGACCTTTTTTTTGGTTTTTGAAGCACAAAAATATGAAACAAATGACAATACACATTACTGTAGTACTGTACAGTATAGTAATGTATAAAGAGAGAACACTAACCTTGTTTGAGATGACTTCTGGCATGGAGGAAGGCAGGTGGGAGGCGGGTGGGAGACAGTAAGCACTCAAACGGGTGAACTGTACAATACAGTAAGTACAGTATTGTACAGTACAGTAGTACAGTACTGTATGTGCTAAAAAGCACACCAAAAATCAAAAAGTCACTGAAAGTGTCTTCACAGTACTCACAGTACTTCTTTCTGTGTCTCTGCTTCTCTCCACGATCTTCCTACAGGAAGTCACGACCATGTGAATTAGCATAAAAATGGCCGCGGCTCCTGTTCGTGAACCGAAGCGGAGTTCGTGAACCGGAGCATATTTTTATGAAATTTTCTGTTCGTGAACCGAGTTGTTCGTGAACCGAAGCGTTCGTGAACCGAGGTATCACTGTACCAGCGAAACGTCGTACTCAAATTATAAATGTTGTGGTTTCACGCTTCAACACACCGGTGGGCTAAAGCAGTGAACTATTTGTCTTTTGTCAACGTGACACTTTTTTACTGATTGGCCGTGTCGGGTGGTGGAGGGTTACGACACATTTATAAATAACGCGATCTTAACCCAAAAACGTTGATTATTTATGTATGTTGTATATATGTTATATGTATGTTGAACTTCTTCTGCACTGTACGTAGCCAACCGTGCTTATCCGAAGTGCGGGGGTAAGGACAAGAAACTAAATACAAAACAAGAGCGTTCCAGACGTCCGCGGAAGCAAATCTGAAAAGCCACTGCTGTGAGGATGATCGGAGTTCGCGTGACAGTTTATGTTGCTTGACGAGGTTAGTCGCGCTCTCCTCCCACGCTCCCCTCCCGGCTCACTCCTCGGCACACTGTGTGCGCACGCTATGCCGTGTGGGCGGGCGAGTGGGTGGCGAGTGGTGATGCAGTGGTTAGCGCACCGCGCCACAAACCTGCTAACCTCGGTTCCATTCCTGCTCGGGACCAATAACAGTGGCAAATATATGGATCCTGAGCCTCCTAGGTCGACTCAGCCTTAAATGAGTACCTGGTGAGATGTGAGACAAAGGTGGCTGGGCGTGGTGTTGCCGTGCCGCCCTTCATAGGTGCTCGCTATCAGTACTTTCCCCAACAGCCTGTGGAGGATATTGGAGGATCTTTGTCTTTTGTACTTTGTGTGTGTATACGGGCTGTACGTGTACTATGTGTGTGTGTATACAGGCCGTATATTGTGTGTGTAATGTGTACTGTGTGTGTGTACACAGGCTATGTGCGTGTACTGTGCGTGTACTGTGTGTGTACATTGTGTGTACACAGGCTGTGTGAGTGTGCTGCGAATGTGTACTGTGTGTACTACGTGTGTGTACTGCATGCATATTGTGTGCATACTACTTGTGCGTACTACGTGTGCGTACTGTGTGCGCACTGTGCGTGTACTTTGTGTGTTCTGTGTGCGCGTACTGTGTGCGTGTACTACGTGTGTGTTCTGTGTGCGTGTACGGTGTGCGTACTGTATGCGTGTACTACGTGTGTGTACTGTGTGTGTACTACGTGTGTACTATGTGTGTACTACGTGTGTACTCTGTGTGTGTACTGTGTGCGTGTTGTGTGCACACTGTGCGCGTACTATGTGTGTGTTCTGTGTGCGTGCACTGTGTGTGTACGGTGCGCGTACTGTGTGCGTGTACTACATGTGTGTTCTGTGTGCTGCGTGCATATGCTGTGTGTACTGCGTGTGTGTGCCGTGCACGTGTACTGCAGTGTACCGTGCGCGTGTACTTGGTGCGTGCCTACACAGGTTGTGTGCATGTACTGTGCGTGTCTACACAGGTTGCGTGCGTGTACTGTGTGCGTGTCTACACAGGTTGTGTGCGTGTACTGTGTGCGTGTCTACACAGGTTGTGTGCGTGTACTGTGTGTGTCTACACAGGTTGTGTGCGTGTACTGTGTGCGTGTCTACACAGGTTGCGTGCGTGTACTGTGTGCGTGTCTACACAGGTTGTGTGCGTGTACTGTGTGCGTGTCTACACAGGTTGTGTGCGTGTACTGTGTGTGTGTGTCTACACAGGTTGTGTGCGTGTACTGTGTGCGTGTCCACACAGGTTGTGTGCGTGCACTGCGCTTGTGCCGTGTGTGTACCGTGCGCGTGTTTACCGTGTGCGTGCGTACGCAGGCGGAGCTGGACTACTTTGACGCGGCGTCGCTGGACAACATGCAGGATGCTGCCTACCAGCTGCAGGCCGTGGAGCTGCTGCGCCATGACTTCCCCGTGCTCATGGTGGTCGACCTGCGCACCACGCTGCGCCGCCTCAAGCACCGCTATGCGCTCACGCGCCTGGTGCGCCGCCCATCAAGCACCCAGCCTGGCACACGTGCACTGCCCACGGGGCACGCACGCGTGCACGCCATGCCCACAGCGCTGCCACCGCTGTGTGCCAACGGCAGCTCTTGATGTGTTTTTTGTGTGTACGCACGTGCACACGTGTGTGTGTGTGTGTGTGCGCTAGTGTAGCGGTTAGCACGCTGCGCTACGAACCCAGGGACCCCAGTTCAACTCCTGCTCACGGCCACGAAGACCATTGACGATTATCTGAACCGGTCCTGGGGCTCCCCGAGGTCGACTCGGCCTCGAATAAGAACCTGGTGCTTTGTGTAAACATCGCCACTGGGGAGACAGGCGGTCGGGAGTGGTGCTGTCTACCCACCCCCTCGTGTGCCGTGCTGACCATCATAAGGCTACATGGGGGGGCATCTTTGTCTTTGTGTGTGCAGGTGTTGTCTAAGGCTGTGAAGAGCTGGCTGGACAATGGAGGGAAGTCTCATTCCAGCAGAGGCAAACGAGAGGTCATTCCAGTGTCATTTCACGAAGGTTCGTGTTGAGTGCGAGCATGGGAGTGAGTGTGAGTGGGAACATTATGTTTGAGAGTGTGGACTCGTGTGGATGGGTATCTGTGTGTGTGTGTCTTTGTATCTGTGTTGTGGGGTGCAGTAGTGCAGCGGTTAGCATGCTGTTCCACAAACCCGGCGATCCGAGTTGGATTCCCGCTCACAGCCAACAGCCGTGACGATCATCAACATTGGTCCTGGGCCTCTCCTCGGTGTGGTGTGTAAATATGACCACTAGGGAGACAAAGGCGGCCGGGCGTGGTGTTGGCAACCCCCCCACCCCCTTGTGTATCGTGTCTTGCCAGGCACATTATCTTGCCAGGCATGCTGAGGAGAAGCTTACGAAGCCCCAATGTGGTTTTGGGCAGTCCCGCACAAATGCCATATTTTCTGTCTGTCGGCTATAGCAGAGGTGTAGGGAATTCCAGCAGGACCTATATCTCTGCTTTAGTGACCTGGTTAAGTCAAGGCCTATGAGTCGGAGCCATCCCCTGTTCACCTTGGGGTGCGACAGGGATGTCCTCTGGCTCCCACATTATTTAACATATTTTTCGACCACGTAGTTTGTGAAGCCTTCTATGACTCTACCGGAGGAATCTCCATCTGGTACAGATACAATGGGAGGCTGATCGATGCCCGGGTGGAGTCAAGCGTAAGCTCCCTATTGGTCAACCATGCTGATGATCTGGTGATTGCTGCTCACTCAGAGGAGGAGTTGGAGACGTGGCTGCAGAACCTGGAGCGTGCCACTAAGAGGTGGGGCCTTACCATCAGCCCCACCAAAACTAAGCACCTGCCTGGGTATTTTGTGCTATCAAACACTCCACCCCCTCAACTCCCTATTGGTGATGGGGCAGTTGTGGAGAGAGTGGAGAGTTTTCAATACCAGGGCAGTTTGTTCATGACAAGCTCTGGTTTGACAGCAGAGGTCTCGCTCCGAATCAGTCGAGTGGCATTATCTTTTCAACGGCTCCATGTAACGCAGAGTTTGGTGGGTGTCACACGTGTGTCAGAGGTGCTCCACACAAAGCTTTGGGTCTTCTCAGCCACGGTCATGCCCCCCTTCTCTATGCTTAAGAAACGTGAACCCCCCGAATGGGATATCTTCGCCAGTTAGAAACATATTAGCTGGTCTGCCTACGATCCATCCTGGGTTTAACCAGGCTGGATTGTGTGAGGAGCTCACCAATCCTTGAAAGATCTGGACAAAGTCTCATCGGTGAACTCCTCCGGCAGGCAAGGCTGTGTTCGCTGGGTTATGTAGCCCGCATGGCCAACCACCACATGCCTAAACAGCTATTGTTCGGCCGGATAGAGGAGGCTAAACGGCGTGGCACGTGCTAGAGAAGAGATGGAGTGATGTGGTACAAGAGGATGTGGAGCTGAGTGGACTTCCCAATGACTGGTAACCAACGGTGTCAAGTTTGGCCTCTGGAGGACGCTCGTGACTGGGCAGTTGGAGGCAGTCGCCCTTCAGCAGCAACGAAGGGCAGAGGAGCGATGCTCACAACAACGAGCTGGGCGCCGGTTGGCTAAAACACAGCAAATAAGCACAATTGGGGGCACAGGTGGTGCATTGGCCAGTCATCTCAATAAACCTATGGCACCTGGGTCTGTCCCGTGACCTCCTGCCAGCGGGCGTTTTATGCTTCACGTGTCCTTAACGTACACATCGCCTGGGAAAAGCGCCGTGGTAACGTTACCACCACTTAGTGGTGAATGGAGGTTTTATGTCTGTGTGTCTGTGCGTGTATGTGTGTATCTCTCTGTGTGTGTATGTATCTTCGTGTATCTCTGTGTGTCTCCGTGCATGTGTGTGTGTGTATCTCTCTGTGTGTATCTGTATCTTTGTCTATCTGTGTGTCTCTGTGTGTATGTGTGCGCCTGTGTGTGTGTATCTCTCTGTATGTGTATGTATCTTTGTGTATCGCTGTGTGTCTCCGTGCATGTATGTGTATCTGTGTGTATGTGTATCTCTCTGTGTGTGTATGTATCTTCGTGTATCTCTGTGTGTCTCCATGCGTGTATGTGTATCTGTGTGTGTGTGTGTATCTCTGTGTGTGTGTGTGTATCTTCGTGTGTGTGTGTATCTCTCTGTGTGTGTGTATCTCTGTGTGTCTCCGTGCATGTGTGTGCGCTGACGTGTGCGTCTGTCTCTGTGTGACCCAGGCTCACTGCAGCTGGCGGTGAATCTGCGCATACTGGAGCGCCGTCGCCGCTCGGAGGGATCCGCGAGCCATGTGCAGGAGCCCTTGCACCCCGAGCTGCTCAAGGAGCTCCAGTTTTTTGAGGCTAAGATGCGCCAGCAGAACGAGGTGATGGTGCTGATGGTGGTGATGGTTCACCATCAATCACCGCTCGTGGCGATTGATGGTGATGGCGGTGCTGCCACCACCATCGCCACCATTGCCGCCATTCGGCCTTTCAACGAGCGCCTAGCGCGGCGGTGTGCGACACAGCGGACTCCGCCGGGGAGACTAAAGCTCGGTCAGGGGAGACGTGGTCCTGGCCATACCGCGCCGGCTCGTACGGTATTCCGCTGACTCCAAGGGGGCGCTACTTCTCTGTGTGTGTGTGTGGGCAGCACGCAGACCTGCAGCTGGCGATGCTCGTCAACGAGCAGCAGTACAAGGAGGAGCAGCAGGCCATTGAGTGCGGCTGCTGCTTCGCGGCGGTGCCTTTTGAGGAGATGACCCAGTGCCTGGACGGACATCTCTTCTGCAAGGACTGCCTCGTCCGATACGCACAGGAGGCCGTCTACGGGCAGGCCGGGGTGAGAGCGTGGAGACTGCGCAGACGCGGTGCCTTTGCGTGTCCGTTTGTGTCCGTTGCGTGTCCTCGTGATCCCCGTGTGATCCTGTCTGTCCTTGTGAGTTCCCACATTTCCCTGTGTCTCTCCGTGTCTTACTCACCATGTATCTCCCTGTGTCTAACTCACCATGTTTCCCTGTGCCCCCCCCCATGTCTCACCATGTGTCCCTATATCTCCCTATGTCTCGCTCACCGTGTCTCCCTATATTTTGCCGTCCCTTCCCTGTGTCTCCCGGTGTCTCACTCATTTTGCTCCCCCGTGTCTCCCCGTGTCTCACTCCCCGTGTCTAACTGGCCATGTCTCCTTGTGTCCCCCCATGTCTCCTCGTGTCTCCACACTTGTGTAGGCCCAGCTGCAGTGCATGGTGTCTGGCTGTGAGGAGGGCTTCCCGCAAAGCGAGCTGCAGAAGACGCTATCCCAGAAGATTCTGCTCAAGCTGAGCGAGCGCCAGGCCGAGCAGGACGTGAGCTCCGCACTCCGTGATGAACTGCTCCGGTGAGACCTCACCCGCACGTTCGCTCACCCCCCTGCCTGCTCACCTGCCCACTCGCCCGCTCTCTCGCTGGCTCGCCCGCTCGCTCACCGGCTCGTCTGCTCCCTTACCGGTTCGCCCTCTCGCTCACCGGCTCGCCTGCTCTATCACCGACTCGCTCGCTCGCTCACCAGCTCTCCTGCTCGCTCGCTTATTTCACCCTCTCTCAGTGGTTACCCACTCTCTCACCCGCTGGCTCACCCATGTGCTCACTTGTTGACTCGCCCACTCTCGCCCCCTGGCTCACCCACCCGCCCGCTCACTTACTTCCTCACTCCCCCACCCACTTTCTCGCCTGCTATCTGTGTGTGCTAGGTGTCCGTTCTGTGACTTTGCGGCGATGTTGGAACAGAACTCCATCGTGTTCGTGTGTCCCAACCCTCGCTGCAAGAAGGTGATGCACGCACACACACACGCTTACACACACGTGCACAAGAATACATGCATACACACACACGCACAGGCATACATGCATACACACACACACGCACACACATACACGCACACATACAAATGCACACGCACACACTCATGCACACACGCACATGGGGTTGCAGTGGTGGTAGATATTGTGATGGTATTGACTGGTGGTGGTGGTAACCGTGGTGGTGATAGTGGTGAGCATGATAATGGTGGTGGTGACGGTGGCGAGCGTAGCGGTGAGTAGTGCCATGGGGGGAGGGCAAATTTTGGTTGGCCATTCCCCTCAAGGCGTTTGTAGCCACCACAGCAGCCAAAGGGGACTGGACGGCTGCGAGGGGCTGGTAACCCCTCCAAAAACTGCAAAAAGCCACTGCGGGTGGCTATGTGGAATGTTCGAAAGCTCACTGCGGAGGTGAGGCTGCCACTCCTCTGTCGGGAGCTGGACCGGTACCGCCTGGATCTCTGTGGTATTCAGGAGGTCCGGTGGACCGGCTCTGGCTCCTGCCACCATGAGGGGTGGACAGTCCTCTACTCGGGGCAGGAGACTGCCGAACAACAGGGAGTGGCTCTTCTTCTCAACAATAGAATGAAGGGGGTGTGAGACCGTTGCCGTGTGGTGTGGGAAGCTGTAAGCCCCAGGCTACTTTGGACTCGCCTTCCCATCAACCAGAGGCGAGGAGTGGTGGTTGTGGTAACTTATGCCCCCACCGAAGATGAACCTCACTGGAGGGATGCAGGCACGGCCGATGAGTCAGATGCCTTTTATGACCTGTCATAGATGCTAGCTAAATTGGCCGCTCGGGATAGAGTCATCTTGTTGGGTGACTTGAATGCCCGAGTTGGTCATGATGCTGGCACCTGGTCTGGAGTGATTAGAAAGCATGGGCCAGATCAGCTCAATAACAGCGGTAGGAGGCTGCTAGATTTTTGTGCAGCCCATGGGCTTGTAATTACCAATACGCTGTTCCGGCATCGGCACATGCACACAACCTCATGGATGCACGCCGGGTCAAAGCAAGAACATCTGCTGGACTACATCGTGACAGAACAGCGGATGCGGGCCCATGTCCTTGACACCAGGACCTACCTTGGAGCTGATCTGCACACTGACCATCGACTTGTCATCTGTAAGATGCGCCTGTCATTCTTCCACTCCGATGGTGAGTGTACACCCAGGACCCCATTCAAACCCAATGTACCCTGGTCTCAGCTCGCTGATGAAAGTTGCACGCGAGAATGTATTCATCGCTTGCGGCTGGGGTTGGCATCGTCCCCCACTCCTGATGTCGAGGGGAAATGGGTGAGGTTTCGGACTGTGGTTCATGCAGCTGCAATGGTTGCGTTGGGTACACGGTCCAGACCTCCCCAGAGACCCTGGCTGACAGGAGGTGTTCAGGCTGCCTTAGAAAAAGCGACAGGCCCACTCTCATCGTCTACAGCATCCCACGTCAGAGAATGAGGAGGCTTACCGGAGTCTTTGCTCGGAGGTTCAGATAGCCGTGAGGTGCTGGATGGGTGGTGGTCGCGGGTTGCTGAGGAGATCTGCCTCAGTGGCCCGCGATTACAAATCGCTCGGCGCCACACCTATTACCATCATTAGGGGAAAGAACGGTGATCCAATCTCTGACCCCCATGAACAGGTTGGCAGATTTGCTGAGCATTTCTGTAAGGTCCTGGGGGAGGGGAAATCCCTCAGCCTGGAAAACATTGTGGGACAAAGTGGGGGGATGACCCTGCTGAGGCTGCAGTCCCTCAAATATTGGAAGAAGAAGTCACCCTCTGCGAGTGGCTGGCTGAGGTGCCATCTGTAAAAGAAGTATTGAAGGTGATCCAGAGTCTGAGACCAGGAAAGGCACCGGGCAGAGATGATCTCCCAAGTGAATGCTGAGGGAGGGTGGTGTTTGTGCACAGACTGCCCTACAAGACATCATAATAACAATCTGGACCACTGGACGGGTTCCACAGGATTGGAAGGATGCCCTGGTGGTCCCCCTTTTTAAAAAGGAGGACCGCACACACTGTAACAACTACAGGGGCATCTCACTGACTCTTTACTCACAATCATTAAGGACCTTCATGATGGTGAGCGGGCCCGGATAAAACTACCGGGCCGGGAGTTGGAGCCATAGCCTGTTCACCTTGGGGTGTGACAAGGCTGTCCTCTGGCTCCCACATTATTTAACATCTATTTCGACCACATAGTTTGTGAAGCCTTCGATGGCTGTACCAGTGAAATTTCCATCTCGTACAGATGCAATGGAAAGCTGAACGATGCGCGGGTGCGGTCAAGAAATAGCTCCCTATTGGTCAACCATGTTATGTATGCCGATAATCTGGTAATAGCTGCTCACTCAGAGGAGAAGTTGGAGGCACTGCTGTTGAACCTGGAGCGTGCCACTAAGAGGTGGGGCCTTACCATCAGCCCCTCCAAAATTAAGCACCTGCGTGGGTATTTTATACCAGCAGACACTCCACCCCCACAACTCCCAATTGGTGATGGGGCAGTTGTGGAAAGAGTGGAGAGTTTTCCATACCTGGGCAGGGTGCACATGACCGGCTCCGGTTTGACAGCAGAGGTCTCACTGCAAATTAGTCGAGCGGCATTATCTTTTCATCGGTTACGTAACGCTGTGTAGAAGCTTCCTTGTCCGTCGCTCCGCACGAAGCTTCGGGTCTTCTCGGTCACAGTCATTCCCTCGCTTCTCTACGCTTGCGAAACGTGGACCCCCCTGGTGGAACATCTTCGCCGGTTAGAAACATTTCGGCTGGCCTGGTACGATCAATCCTGCGTTTAACCAGGCTGGATTGTGTGAGGAGCTCACAAATCCTCGAATGATCTGGACAAAGTTCCATCAGTGAGCACCTCCGGCAGGCAAGGCTGCGTTGGCTGTGCCATGTAGCCCGCCTGCCCAATCACCGCATGCCAAAACAGCTTTTGTTCTGCTGGATTGAAGGGGCGAAACGGGCGCGGCACGGGCTAGAGAAGAGATGGAGTGACGTGGCACAGGAGGATGTGGTCCTGAGTGGACATGCCAATGACTTGTACCAGCGGTGTCAAGATCGGCCTCTGGAGGAGGCTCGTGAAGGATGCTACTGGGTAGTTGGAGGCAGTCGCCCTCCAACAACAACAGAAGGCGGAGGAGCGACGCTCACAACAATGAGCAGAGCGCCGGGTGGCTAAAGCACAGCAAGTTGGCACAGTAGGGGGCACAGGTGGTGCATCAGCCAGTCATCTCGGTCATCTCAGTCAGTCGACCCGTGGCACCTGGGTCTTCCCCGTGACCTCCTGCCAGCGGGCGTTCGACACTTCACGTGGCCTCAAGGTGCACATTGCCTGGCACAAGCGTCATGGTGACGTCACCGCCACTTAGTGGCGAACGGCGGTTGTTGTTGTTGTGTGTGTGACACTATTCCCTGCGTGTGTGTCACAGTCTTCTTGCAGGAAGTGCCGTGAGGACTGGAAGGATCATGCTGGGCTCACTTGCGAGGAGGTGGAGTCTCAGTCTCAAGTCAAGTTCCGCATTAGCATGTAAGTGTGGGTGGTGAGTGTGCGTGGTGAGGGTGGTGTGCTGTAGTCTTACCAGTGTAGTGCTTGGAAATGTGGTGCAGTTGCCTGTGAAGCGGTCGACCGCTGCGGTTGCCCTCCCGCCTGCCCCGCAGGGAGGAGCGCATGTCGGCGGCGCGCATCAGGAAGTGTCCGCGCTGCGGCACGGCGCTGCTCAAGTCTGAGGGCTGCAACAAGCTGAGCTGCCGCTGCGGGGGCACCATGTGCAACGTGTGCCGCACGCCCAACATCGGCTACGACCACTTCTGCCAGCATCCACTCATCCCCGGGCAGCCCTGCCCACATTGCACCGCCTGCCTGCTCTGGGTAGACCCCGAGGTGTGTGTCACTTGTGTGTTTGTGTGTCACTGTGTGTGTCACTGTGTGTCACTGTGCTGAGGGGAAATGGGCGAGGTTTAGGACTGTGGCTGATGCAGCTGCAATGGCTGCGGTATGGTACACGGTCCAAACCTTCCTGGAGACCCTGGCTGACGGAGGAAGTGTTCTGACTGGCTGAGAAAAAGCGACAGGCCCACTCGCACAGTCTCATGCATCACACATCGAAGATGAGGACGCTGAATGCAGCCTTTGCTCGGAGGCCGGAGAGCCATGCGGCGCTGCCAGGATGGGTGGTGGTCACGGGTTGCTGAGGAGATGGAGTCTCCCTCAGTGGCCCACAATCACAAATAGTTATTTAACTCCATTAAGAAAGTAGCTTGCAGCGCCACACCTATCACTATCATTAGGGGAAAGAAAGGTGATTCGATTTCCAACCCCTAGGAACAGGTTTGCAGATTTATTGAGCATTACTGTGAGGTCTTGGGGGAGGGGAAAACCCTCAGCCTCGAAAACATAAAGAAAAGTCCGGATGACCCTGCTGAGGTGATGGTGCCTCAAATTTTGGAAGAAATAGTCACCCCCTGTGAGTGGCTGGCTGAAGTGAGGAAGTACGGAAGGCGATCCAAAGTCTGAAACCAGGAAAAGCGCTAGGCAGAGATGATCTCCCAAGTGAAATGCTGAGGGAGGGTGATTTTTGTGTGCAGACTGCCCTATATGAAATCATAATAACAGTCTGGACCACTGGACGGATTCCGTAGGTTTGGAATGATGCTCTGGTGGTCCCCCTCTTTAAGAAGGGGGACCGCAAATACTGTAACAACTTCAGGGGCATCTCCCTCCTCAGTGTGCCGGGAAAGGTCCTGGCAAGGATTATTCAACATCGCCTTGCCAGGCACGCTGATGAGAGGCTTGCGGAGCCCCAATGTGGTTTCAGGCCAGGGCAGTCCTGTACAGATGCCATATTTTCTGTCCATCTGCTACAGCAGAGGTGTAGGAAATTCCAACAGGATATACATCTCTTCTTTATTGACCAGGTCAAGGCCTATGATACCATCGGTAGGCCTGGGCTCTGAGTTGTTCTTTATGCTTTCCGAGTCCCAGGCTCTCTGCCCACAATCATTAAGGACCTTCATGGTGGTGGGCAGGCCCGGGTAAAACTTATGTTGCCGCGAGTCGGAGCCATTCCCTGTTCACCTTGGGGTGCGACAGGGATGTCCTCTGGCTCACACATTTAAAAAAAAAGTTACCACATCGATTGTGAAGCCTTCTATGGCTGTACCGGAGGAATCTCCATCTGGTACAGATACAATGGGAGGCTGATCGATGCCCGGGTGCAGTCAAGCGTAAGCTCCCTATTGGTCAACCATGCTGATGATCTGGTGATTGCTGCTCACTCAGAGGAGGAGTTGGAGGCGTGGCTGCAGAATCTGGAGCGTGCCTCTAAGAGGGTGGGGCCTTACCATCAGCCCCACCAAAACTAAACACCTGCCTGGGTATTTTGTGCCATCAAACACTCCACCCCCTCAACTCCCCATTTGTGATGGGGCAGTTGTGGAGAGAGTGGAGAGTTTTCCATACCTGGGCAGTGTGTTCATGATAAGTTCTGGTATGAAAGCAGAGGTCTCACTCCGAATCAGTCGAGCACCATTATCTTTTCATCAGCTGCGTAAACTGTTTGGAAGCTACCTGGCCTGTCGCTGCACACGAAGCTTCAGGTCTTCTTGGCCACAATCATGCCCCCCTTCTCTACGCTTGCGAAACGTGGACCCCCCCAATAGAACATTTTCGCAGGTTAGAAACATATAGGCTGGCCAGCCTACAATCCATCCTGGGTTTAACCGGCTGGATTGTGTGAGGAGCTCACAAATCCTTGAAAGTTCTGGACAATGTCCCATTGGTGAACTCCTCCGCACTGATAACAATGAGCACTCAGAATGCATGCGAGAGAACACGATGGGACAGAAGATGGCAGCACATGCGTGAGTTGTACAGTACTTCTACACCCCTCCCCCCCCCCCTCAGAGCCGCGTTCAGCTGAGCCGTGTCCAAAACAATAATCAAACAAAAACAACTGGTGTTGGTCGTGAGCGGGAATCGAAGTTGGATCGCCGGGCTCGTAGCGCAGTGCGCTAACCGCTACGCACCCACACAATGTTTCATACTCGGTTCAGTTGAGTAGTAAAACGACGTATGTGTCGGGACATTTCACGTTGAGTTCCTCTCAAGTCAGCGACGTGAGTGTGAAACAACGTTTATTGTGGATCCCCTGTACCTAGTTGCGGTGTGTAGAAACATTGCCACTAGAGAGACAAAGGCGACCGGAACTGGTGCTGGCTGTTCCGGCCTTCATAGGTGTTCACTCACAGCACTAGCCCCAACAGTCTGTTTAGGCTATATGGGAGATCTTTATCTTTGTCACCCATGGCGCTTGGGTCTGCCCATGACCTGTCAGCAGACGTTCAACAATTCACGTAGCTTTTAAAGTGCACCTGGCCTGGCACAAGCGCCGTGATGACGTCACTTCCACTTGGTGACCAATGGCGGTTGTTGTATGTCACTGTGTAGGTGTGTCATTGGGGAACGGTAGCGTAGTGGTTAGTGCTGTGCTACGAACCCGACGATCCGAGTTTGATTCTCAATCACGGCCAACACCAGTGACAATTATCTGAACCGGTTCTGGACCTCCCCTAGCTTGACTCAATCTCAAATGAGTACCTGGTGTGCTGTGTAAACATCACCCCCTCATGTGCCGTGGTCGCTACTCGCTAACACCACTCCAACAGCCTGTTAAAGGCTGCACAGGAGATCTTTGTCACTGTGTGTGATGGTGTCACTGCTGTTCCACGCCTTTCACGTGTATGAGAGTCTTGTGTGCGTGTCAACCACTGTGTGAGTGTGTCACAGTGGTTGTGTGTGTTTAATTCTAGATTTGAAGCTTTCGTGACTGCAAGGATTCATACTCTTAGGTTTTTTCAGTAAGTCATGTAGGTAAAAAAAAAATTACTAAAAGTGATTTATTATTTTATTTTATTTCTATTATTATGTTTAGTCATTTCTCATTTTTTAATTTTATTTTTTTTACCTACGTGACTTTACCGAAAAAACCTAAGAGTATGAATCTCTTGTGTGTGTAACCACGTGCCACTAACCCCTTCTTCCCCTGTGTGCCACCACAGAAGGAGGACGATCAGCTGATTGAGCGCATCCAGACGGAGGCGCACGTGGTGTCCGGCGAGGCTGCAAAGCGGATTGGGCCGCCCCTTGATCCTGACGAGCCAAAACAGCGGCGAGTCGACAATGTGAGGGCAACAACCACATTCCGCAACAGCAACAATCACCGTACATTCACTGTGCAATTTACACACACACACTGTTGCGGTGTGTGTGCGTTAACCGTACAGTCACCGTGCGCCATCAGAGACGTTCGAGATCCCCTGATGTTGCTCGAAAAAAGTCGGCTATTGTGTAGCCACCGGCGTCGCTGGTCCACATTAATCTAAACAATGTTTTAATGAATGCGGCAAATTACTCCTTTGGGATCACACAAAACAGCCGCAGCGACAATCATCAGCCCCCTGTTGTAATCTAAACAGGGGAGCCCCATTCACATCCTAACCACAGCCCTAACCCCATACCTCTCTCTCCCTGTCCTCTCCATACGCATCTTTCCACAACCCGTGTGTGCTCAACAGCAGCAGCAGCCACGCCACCGACACCACCACCACTTCGGTCATCATCAGCACCATCCACAGCCGCAGCAGCAGCACCGACATCACCACCACCACTTCGGTCATCATCAGCAGCACCACCAACACTATCACCACTTTGAACATTATCAGGACCATCCACAGCCGCAGCAGCCGCAGCGGCAGCACCACCTCCCCCTGCCACACCAGCTGCCCTGGATGGCGCAGCCCGGGATGGCTGAGCGAGTTGCCGATCAGCTTGCGCAGCGCATGCAGTACCTGCAGCACCAGCAGCAGCAACATCAGGAGCGGCTGCAGCTGTTGCTGCAACGGCAGCAGCAGCGGATGTTGCTGCAGCAGCAGCGTCAACAGCAGCTGGCCATGAGGGATATGGGTGAGCACGGCCTCATCCCAAGGCCTCCGCCAGACTACAGAGAACAACGCTGATCAATCGGCGGTGATCGTCAATTGTGAACAACGTTGATCAATCGGCGGTGATCGTCAATTGTGAACAACGTTGATCAAATCTGTGTCGATCGCCGACCGATCATAACGACCTGTAACATCACTTTCATTGTCCTTGTTACTGCATAACGACCATGGATGGGAACAAATAGTCATCACCGCCACATCATCGTCATGATCACCGCCATCATTACCAAGTAATTGGCAGCATCATCATTTTCTCTGTGATTGTTTTTGAGGAATGATTAATGAGAACCAGTTCTGTAATCGGCTTCATTATTTAGTACATCTATTGTTCCTCGTTAACCCATGATTATGGAAGTGTCGCCATCGTCATCACCATTGATCTTCCATCAGTGGTGGCTATCCACGTGGCCTGTAACCCAGCGCTGTGGAGGCAGCAGAGAGGGCTGGTGGATCACACGGCAGACGCTGTAAAACTCCCTTCCCGTGGGCGTCGAGGAGGTGCCATACCCCTGGCTCTGCCGGGAGAAGGCAGTACAGCAAATCTGGACTCCACCTGTGCCATCTGTACGGGGATAGAGCGTTTCCCCCTCACAAGCGTGGGTTTCTCTGGGTGGTCTGGTTGCCTCGTACGTGTCTATTAATTGCCCGATGGCATGTTAATATATATGGAGGACTGCAGAGCCTGGGTCATTGCTTGCGCCGGCTCAGCTACCTGGTTGCTTCCACTGCTACTGCCTTCCCACTTGTCGGTGGTTCCTGCTAGCATGCCGGAGATCATCTTTGCCACTATCGTCATCATCATCTCGATCGTTGTTATCATCTCCATCACTGTTCGTGTCATCGCTACCACCATCGCCATCATCACCGTCACCTTCGTCATGGCCATTATCGTCACCATCATCATCATCATCACCATCATCATCATCACCACCATCATCATCATGGCCATTATCATTGCCATACAAAGCTGCCTTTACTAATGGGTGTGTCTGCTGCAGCTCCTGTTGGTGTGTATTTGAGTAAAGTGAATGTGGGAGGACTGATGCCATATCTACACACACCACACTCCCCACGCAACCACACTGACCAACAACCACACGAATCGCACTAACCACCAACAACACATTCATACTACGCGATATACACCAACCACACATCCATACTAACCATGTATGTGTGTACGGTGAAATTATTTCGCACCGTACGTAGCCAACCGTGCTTATTGGAGGTGCGGGGAAGGACAACAAACTAAACACAAAAACCACACCCACGCTATCAACACCACGATACCACACTAACCAAACTATCCGTACCACGCAATACACACCACGCTGTACCAGATCACCCACACCACTCACACTACCTGTACCACACCACTCGCATACCTCTACAATTCACACCGCTCACCATACACCACACTTACCACTCCAACATAATTACTATGCAATTCACATCACACAACAGCACACCGTTCACCCCGTAACACACCACAATAACCACACACCACGCACACCAAGAACACACGCACATTCGTCAACTACTCGGCTACAATTCCAAGTTCAATTCCAGGCCATAACTCCCATAGCATCCCCCCACCCCTTTCCACCACCCCCTGGGCCTCCCCTAGGTCGACTCGGCCAAAAATTATTATCGACGCGTTTTGTGGAGGTGGTGTTAGGGTGTAGGGTGCTCAACAGCCCTGCGAGTGAGACAAAGACGGCCGGGCGCATGGTACCGGTCACACCACCACCCTTCCACATGCACCAGCGCTGCCGGCCTTACTAGGTGCTCGCAAACAGCCCCTGCCACGGCCTTCCCTGTGCAGGGGTGCGAGGTATGGATGCTTCGGGGAAGTCTGCGTGTGTGTGTGGTGTGTTTTTATATCTTGCACTTGGGAGACTTGTACTTGCTGTTGTTAAAGTAGACTGAAGACTGGAGGGGCCTCGCTGTGTGGGTGTCGAGGGAGACCCTGAGGTCTGGAAGGATCCACTTGTTCCTTGTCATCGTTCTTGATGTAAATTCCAAATAAAATTTTTGCATTGTTGGCATAAGGCGGGCATGCAGAGTGGGACTGGGCTCGCCCCGGAAGCCAACTGCGGTAAAGTGCGGTCGTGGGAATGGCCTTCATCCAGCAGGGAGATTGACCAGGCTGTGAATTAAACTATTGATGACTGTACTGTATATGAAGCATGAGCAGACCCCCCCCCCCCCCCCACCGTGTTCACATTGCGAAGGGAAGTTCTGCCTCCCAGGGCAGTGTTCTTCACTCATGTTCAGAGCGGGTCCACTTTCGATGATGGGTGGGGGATGTTTTCACTTTTTGTGGATTGTCGGGGGGACCGCATTTAAGGGTGCCGCCAGTGGCCCCCTCGAGGCCTTGCAATGAAGAAGAATGACTTTGGGTGTCGTCAGCAAGAGTAGTTCATCATAATCCTTTTTTTTGGGGGGGGGGAGGAGTAGGGGAGAGGCTTAGGCCACAGTGATTTTGGCCAAACTTGTGTCGTGAGGCCCTTCACCGCTGGGCACCCGAACAACAGCCAAACAAACTGGCGTGGCGTGCATTTTAACGTGTATTACGTTTCTGCTCAACTCGCATGGTGGGTTGGAGAGAGACTCTCTTACAGTCGAATCGAGCAGCGATCGGATCACGCGACTTCTCACTTGAGCGTGCGTCAAAGCATCCTGAGGACAAGATCCAGGGATTAAGATTCAGGGCGCCGTGGTGGCAAGATGTTGACTACCTCGCCTGATGTACAGGAGGTCATTGCTTTGATCCCGACCCTGACGCCTGCTGTATATTTGGGAGTTTGCGTGTGTCTCCCCGTGGTTGTGAATTTTTCTCCGGATCCTCTGGGTTTCCCTCCACATTTAGAAACATGCGTTTCGAGTATTTGGCTATTGCCATAAATGTCCACGTGATAAGCCACTTCGTTGAGCTGTCATTTGAAGACTTTCCATTTGTTGACGTGGAAAGGCGGAATTGTGAAGGAGAGATATCGTATCCCCACTGGTCCACTTGGTTCACAAGGACGTGAGTTACTGTTGTCTATTGTAGTGTACCACGGGTTGTACTGCTGTAGTGCAGCATGGGTTGTAGTGCAGCACGGGTTCTAGTGTAGCACGGGTTGTAGTGTAGCACGGGTTGTAGTGTAGCACGGGTCCTAGTGTAGCACGGGTCGTAGTGCAGCACGGGTCCTAGTGCAGCACGGGTCCTAGTGCAGCACGGGTCCTAGTGCAGCACGGGTCCTAGTGCAGCACGGGTCCTAGTGCAGCACGGGTCCTAGTGCAGCACGGGTCCTAGTACAGCACGGGTTCTTTTGACTATTTTTATTTTACCAGGTCAGACTCGCTGAGCTGCGTAGCTCTTTTTCAGAAGCGACATGGCCAGCATGAATGACGGCTCCACGAAGTGGCTTATCACGTGGACATCTATAGCAATAGCCAAATACTCTAAACGCGTCCCGGTCGCGATTGAAGCCATGACATCTTGTATACCAGGCGAGGTAGTCAACATCTAGCCACCATGGTTGTAGTGCAGCACGGGTTGTAGTGTGGTGTAGCACGGGCTCTACTATTATAATGTAGTACGGGTTGTACTGTTATAATGCTGCACGGGTTGTAGTGTAGTAGTGCAAGATCTAATGAGACTACGCTGTTTCTGCTGCGGGATACGATGGCCTGTGCCCTGAAATTCTCACGAACATTTCCTCGATTTACGAACTCGCAATTTTCGCTTTTTACGAAATTTTAATTGCGCGCCATAAACATAGACTTTTTGCGTCCGTGTATCTGCGCCTTACTCAGCCCGCGTGGCCTCGTATCTTCTGCCCGGTCTGTATCACGGTTGTTCGCGTGCACACCGTAAGGGGTCGGGATCTATTGATTCACTTCAAGTGCCCTTCAATGTGAGCAGTAGGTGTAAATCAACATCGCCGGCTATTAGCTCCACCAAAGGAAATCGTAGGCAAGCTCTGAGCGTGGGTCACGTAGCTGGGACATCGCGAAGAGGCAGGAGAGAGGAATATCTTGATGCACGCTGTCCTCTCGGCTGAGCTGCATCAAGTGATGAAACTTCGCCCCCATCACAACTCTTCGTTCTTGTTTCAGGCCTCGTACGCCGGTAACTCCCGAAAACCCCGCCACCAAAACCCCAACCATCACCCATCGTCTACGCCACAAACTCCCATCGCCCCGCCAAGAATCCTAGCCAGCACCAGGAGGTCGCCAGTAACCTGACACTCGTCATCCCCCCACTCATCTCAACACGCTGAGCTGCCGGTAATAATCATGAGGTTAGTTAAATTAAATGGCGGCTTGCCATTCTTTTCCACCTCCATGTGTCCGCTGCGCTGTCCGAGCTCTCGCCGAGCTTCAAGTTTCTGACATTGACGACATTCTAATCTCTCTCAGTACAATGGCCACCCCCACAGCTCCATACTACCTCTCCCACATTGGCATTAGCTGCCCCTCCCATCTCTAAACGTTTGTTGACGAGTTCCCACGGACGCACTTGGAGACGGAGGTAAGTTATGGGCTTTTGCCAAGGGTTTATTCAAAGTTAACAATAACACACAAGGGTAGACAACTCCCTGGGGCTAGGAGTCCTACACGGAGTCCTGGTCCCTGCCGGCTAGCTCCAGTCTCTCGTGTCGGATCGGGAACTCTGCCGACTCCACCGACCGGAGAGAGAAGCACCTCTACGGCTACCACTGGCTTCTCCCCAGACTCACTACTTCATCCCTCTACCCCTGGTTCCCTCATCACCCTTCGTACTCTACCCGTTCCCACGGTGACCCCGCTTTCGTCACGGGGTCTCCCTTAAGTACTCTAGGAGACGTGACGTCATCGCACTAAACGGCACACATGACGTCACGTCCCCATTTTACTCAACACCTTTAAACAGCCTGCCTCTGCAGATTTCCCTTTTTTTCACCTGAAGATGATTGCTTGTGTTGCGATCGAAACGTCGTGATATTGTTATTATTTTTTCTATCTACGTGGCTTCACCCAAAGACCCAAATAATAGTAATTATTACAGTCATGGACTGTTAATAACGATGACGTTTTCATGATTGTAAAAGGAGAATATAATTTACGTATTATCTTGCGCTATGAGAACGCATCCTTCATTTCACCTTTAAAAAAACGGGATTTTTTTTGTAAATGAATGTTCGAACGCATCCTATTCGTGAACCGAGGAATGCTGTTCATGGGCATCGATGGCTTTAAAACCTGTACACCATCCATACACAGCACGTGGAAAATCCCGAAAGCATACAGGCCAAAGTCATCGTCATTCTGAAGGACAGAAAGCCGCAAGATTCCAGCTACAGGGCCACGACTCCTCGTGTCCCTCACCTCCCAGCTGACGGACCGTGCCGTGCCTGCCACACTCGCCCCCCCCCTCCCCATTATGGACCCCCAACTGCCTCCCGCACGAGCCGGATTCCGAACCGGCCGTAGTAGCTGCTGCTGATGCAAACAAATCGGTGCCTTCACCACCCTCATCGAAGCTGCCGGTGTCCAGCGTCTTCTTTTTCTTCACCTGTAAATGTCATTGTGTGTGTGTGCGGCCCAAACTTGCGAAGGATTTGGCTCGCAAATTATAGACTGTACTTCCTCAACCGCCTTACTACAGTACAATTAAAAACAACAGTAATACAGACTACAGTACAATTACTTACATCTTTTTATACCATTGACCATTTACTTATGACTTGTAGCATTCAATACAAGACAAAGGCATATCATACAAGTTAAGTATGACCTTCACCTTTGATTACAGTGTGCTGATCCTCAAAGGTGCATTAACAATTGTTTGCATTTTTTCTCTTCATTGTTTTTTTTCCCTAACATTATGTACATATAAAACTAATCTTAACAAACTGAGTTGGTAAATAGAAAAGTTCAAATGTTTGCATGTAAATCCATGTGTGTGTACGTCGATGTGTGTGTCAATCACTATGTGTGTGCGTGTGTAAGTCGATGTGTGTGTTTGAGTCGATGTGTGTGTTTGAGTCCATATGTGTGTGTGTGTCTTTTTCGCCCGGGCAACGCCGGGTACTTCCCACTAGTATCTTATATAGATTTATATAGCGCCTTATGCGAAGGCGCTTTGCAACAATGATAAAATTGTACGTAAGATGTTAGTGGTTGAGATAAATAGCGGGGTTATTAAAAGTTGTGAAGTTATGGTGACGGGAGAACAGACGGGAGTGGTTAAGGAGGGGTTAGGGTAGTGATGGGTGTAGTGATAGAGGTTGGAGTGGTGATAGGGGTTGGGTTAATGATAGGGGTTGGGGTAGTGAGAGTGGTTGGGGTAGTGATAGGGGTAGGGTAGTGATAGGGGTTTGGGTAGTAATAGGGGTTGGGGTAGTGATAGGGGTTGGGGTAGTAATAGGGGTTGGGGTAGTGGTAGGGGTTGGGGTAGTGATAGGGGTTGGGGTAGTGATAGGGGTAGGGTAGTGATAGGGATTGGGGTAGTGATAGGGGTTGGGGTAGTGATCGGGGTTGTGGTAGTGATAGGGGTAGTGATAGGGGTTGGGGTAGTAATAGGGGTTGGGGTAGTGGTAGGGGTTGGGGTAGTGACAGGGGTTGGGTAGTGACAGGGGTTGAGGTAGTGATAGGGGTTGGGGTAGTGATAGGGGTTGGGGTAGTGATAGGGGTTGGGGTAGTGATAGAGATTGGGGTAGTGATAGAGATTGGGGTAGGGACGGGTTGGGGTCGTGATAGGGGTTGGGGTAGTGATAGGGGTGTAATAAAAGACTTTGTCAGGCACTGCTGGTCTCCGTTGCCCTTTTATTTAGTTTCTTTCTTGCACCCCGCTGGTCCTGACAGCGAACCAGCATCTCCTCGCGCGCGCCCTGTGCGCGCTCCTCCGTCAGCTCCTCCGCTCCCCCACTCCGCACACCACTGGCCGACGGTGTGCCGAAGCCCCATCAGCCACGTGGCTGATGGCGCGGTGGCCACCCAACGTGGTCCCGCTTCACTCCAACAACTGACCCCGATCCCTTCCGGGCTCCCACCTATATCCTCTTTACCACGTGACCCTGACTCCTCCCCTTCCGGATCGTCAGATCCGGCCTTCCCATACTGCCCTGATGGCTCTACCTCCATTCACCTCGCTTCCAATTGGACCCGAGGTGAACGGCCCCCACACGCCCCCCATACTGGGCTCCGCCCCCAATACCCCGGGCTGTGTGATTGTGCCAGAGCCCAACAGCGAACCCCGTTTACGCTCGCATTACATGACCCCCCCCCCCCCCCCCGATGTAAAAGACCAGCCGTCCCGGCTGAAACAGGATATTATAATGAGAGCGACGGCAACACATTCAGGAATCACAACCGACACAACGGAGAGCACAAAAACGACGAACACAACGAAAGGGAAGGGATTAGGATCCGATACGGAACACCGGCCCGCCCTCCGTGCAACAAGCAAGAAAGAATTACGGAATGGAAGGCAATGCACAACAACAGTAACCGACACGCAAGAACGGCAGACGCGCATAAATCAGGAATGCGGTGTCTTAGAGCGTGTCCGTGTTGCTGGTCTATCCGCCTGGCTCAAGTCCAACTTCAGAGAACTGGTAGAGCAGGAGTGCTCCACTTCCCCTTCAAGTCCACATCCGGTTAGCACAACCGGTGACACCCAGTGTGGCACTCCGCACACCGCTGGCCGACAATGTGCCGAAACCCCATCAGCCACGTGGCTGATGGCGCAACGGCCACCCAACGCGGTCCCGCTTCTTCACTCCAACAACTGACCTCGATCCCTTCCGGGCTCCCACCTATATCTTTACCACGTGACCCTGACTCCTCCCCTTCCGGATCGTCAGATCCGGCCTTCCCATACTGCCCTGCTGGCTCCACCTCCATTCACCTCGCTTCCAATTGGACCCGAGGTGAACGGCGGCCCCCCCTCCCACACGCCCCCCATACTGGGCTCCGCCCCCCAATACCCTGGGCCGTGTGATTGGGCCAGAGCCCAGCAGCGAACCCCGTTTACGCTCGCATTACAGGGGTAGTGATAGGGATTGGGGTGGTGATAGGGGTTGGGGTAGTGATAGGGGTTGGGGTAGTGATCGGGGTTGGGTAGTGATAGGGGTTGGGGTAGTGAGAGGGGTTGGGTTAGTGAGGGGTTGGACTCGTCCTGGTCGTAGCTGGGGGCGGGGGAAAGGTGGGCTAGGGAGTAGAGATGGGGGTTGTTTTAAGAGAGGAACAGAAGCTGGTTAGAGTGAAGAAGATGGGCTAATGTGCACTGAACGATCATAGCAAACACACTCCTGTGGAGGGAGCTGGTAGGAACGTTGGGTTGCTCGGTCAATGGCCAGGGTCAACGGTGGCGTGGTGTATTCCGCAAATATGCCCGACTGTGAGGGCGGGCACAAGCCGGCGTGAGTAGGTTCAACGTTGAGTTTTATAAGGGCACCACGGGGTGACCAGCCCCTCCCCACCCAGCCCCACCCCCCACCCAGCCCCACCCTCCCCACCCAGCCCCTCCCCACACTCCCCGCCCAGCCCCTCCACACCCCACCCAGCCCCTCCCTCCCCACCCCTCCCCACCCAGCCCCTCCCTCCCCACCCAGCCCCTCCCTGCACGACGGACACAATAATCCCCTGTGTGCTGGTGTAACCAGGAGGTATAAATTACACTGGTCAACAACAAAAATTCTAGCCTGGACTTTTCCAGCTTATTTCAGGGTGCTGATTCCAAATCTGATCTCAGATTTGCTCCATCACATCTCATTTTTATGCTATCGGCATACCACATTTTCATTGATTTTACCCGAAATTAACTCTGTCACTTATGATTGCAAGTTAGTCAGTAACTGCAGGATAGTGTGTTTATAATATAATTTTATGTAGATATCCACATTTATTTAATATTTTTCTTCTGCAATTTTGATTGAAAATGCTATATTTGATATCTCAAAAACCTGATGTAATAGACAAAAACTGATGCCAGATTTGTAATCAGCACCCCAAAATTACCTTAAAATCATTGGAATACCTTATGCCAGAAAAAGTGTGTTGACCAGTGTTATCCTTCTGCTGCTGCTATGACACCGTTTGGCGTCATAGCCTGCCACAGAAACTGTCCGCCTTAAATCATCAGGCGCGTCACGTGACCGAGGGCAGAGGATCAACACGTCGGGAGGAGCGCGTGGTGGGTGGGGGGATACGGGGCGGGGAGAGAGAGGAAGGGCGGGGAGTCGAGGGAGACGGAGCGCGGGGAGAGAGCGCGTTCTGTAGGGAGCGTGCGCTCGCTGTCCAGGTGAGTGCCGCGTGGTGTGTGGGCGAGTGTTGTAGCTGCAGAACGCTGATGAGTGGCAAGAGGAGGGGAGTGAGGAGGTGTTCAAATGTAAGGATGTTGCTGATGAGAGGCGAGTTAGCGGGTGAGTGAACGAGGTGAGGAGGAGGCAGTGAGCGTGCCATGTAAGTGAAGACGTCCGCGCCTCGTCACTAATTCATGGTCTCTGCATTAATGATGCGTGGGCTCGTTACCATGACCGCCCCCCCCCCGCGCGAGCCCCCCAGCCATGGGCTCCATGGAGATTACAGGGTGCAGGGTGGAGAGTGCAGGGTAGAGAGTCCAGGGTGGAGATTGCTGGGTGTAGGGTGGAAAGTGCAGGGTGGAGAGTGGAGGGTGCAGGTTGGAAGGTGCAGGGCGGAGGGTGGAGAGTGCAGGGTGGAGGGTGCAGTGTGCAGAGTGCAGGGTGCAGAGTGCAAGGTGGGGGGTACAGGATGGAGAGTGCAGGGTGGAGGGTGTAGGGTGGGGGTCCAGGGTGGAGAGTGCAGGGTGGAGGGTGCAGGTTGGAGAGTGCTGGGTGGAGGGTCCAGGGTGGAGGGTGCAGGGTGCAGGGTGGAGGGTGCAGTAAGTGATGGGCGTGCCTGTGGGGAGTGGTGGCGCAGCGGTTGGCGCATTGCGTTACGAACCCCGGTGACCCGAGTTCCTCTTCTGCTCACGGCCAACGTCGATGACGACCGTGTGACACGAGCATCTGGTGCGGTGTGCAAACATCAGCACTCGGGAGACAAAGGCGGCTAGGCGTGGTGCTGACCACACCGCTCCCTCATAGGGGCTCACTAACAGCACGTGGCCCAACAGTCGGGTAAGGGACGTCGAGGGGATCTGTTGTGTGTGGCACTGGAGAAGTCAAGAGCCGGATACAGAGTGGGCCAGAGAGGAGAGGGGGAGGGCGTGAGAGAGGGTAGAGTGTGCACACTTCTTAAATGGGTGTGTGTATGTTTTGAGTGTCCCGGTTTGTGTGGACAGAGAGCGTTCGAGAGAGGAGGTAGAGAGAGACGGGAGAGAGAGCGTTTACACTGTGCCACCTTATGGGGCTAAATCAGATTGTGCGTGCTGTCGTTTCTGATCTGAAAGCACGGCCCCTTGGTTAATCTCCCCGATATGTGACCTCAGTCAAGACGTAAGGCTTTCGACTTAAGTACAAAAATGTCCTGGGTCGCGATTGATCCTCGTCTGTAAGATCTCAAATGAAGCCCAACAAATCTGGAGAGAAAAACAAATTCTCAATATTTATTTCGCGCTGCCTCCGCATGTGTGCATGTTGAACTTCTTTGGGACCGTACGTAGCCAACCGTGATAATCGGAGGTGCGGGGGAAGGACAATAAACTAAACACAAAAAGAAAATACAGTCGATCATGGATTATTTTTTCTTATCCGGGGGGGATTGGGCGCCGAATTTTGAAAAATCCGAATAACCACGAATCATTAAAATTGCTAAATTTTGCACATTCTTGAATAACATTTTTTTGGTATTTTTCGCCGTCTTTTTAGTATTTAAAATGAGTTTACTATATATGAAGTGTTATCTGCATTTACTATACCGTACTTACCACTCCAGACTCTGCATGGGGTGATGTATACACGTGCAGTATTTTCATTGTTTAAGTTGTATGTAGTGTATAATGTACTGTATATATGTTTAACACTAAAATCAAACATAGCTACTTTTTTGGCACGCGACACGGTGCTAATCGCCGGACTGGGTCACAGCCTTTAGAGCGGTTTCGCCGGATCGACCCAGGACCACCGGATAATGTTGTAAGCTGGATAATGTTGTAAGCTGGATAATGTTGTAAGCTGGATAATGGAGTGGCCGATAATCGATGATCAATTGTACATACCGTTTAGAAATCCGCGTACATCATCTTCAGCATCTGACCCAGACCACTCATCATCTGAGTTCTTTGCTCATCTCTCTGACCCAGTGTCCATGCTGGACGTCTGTGAAAAACACCTTCAAGATTCTGATTCTGTTTGAGGAGTGGCGGCTTTATTTCTCAGCCACTTACTCTCCCTGCAAAGAGCTGCCCCTTGGCACTTCACCTGTTTGACGCTGCAGGATCTCGCCAAAATCGTAAACCGCATTTATTTCAAATGTAATATCACCTCCACTCAAGGGGTTATCAACAGATTGTAAACTAAAATTAAATTCAAAGACAATGAACGAATGTGTTAAGTAAAAGCCATGAGAAAATAGTGAGTCTTGCACTGCCACCTAAACACAATGAGGCTCGTAGCGTGCCGCGTCACCGCTGCCAAGGCATTCCAGATCCTTGCAGCGACACTCGAGGAGGCCCGACCCCCCATCGTCGAGCCAAGAGCCGAGGCTGCGAGAGTCGGTCCTGCTTTGAAGAGCGTTGCGGGTAAACCCCAGGTGTATGACAGATCAGTCGGGCCCACAGGTACATTGGTCCAAGACCATGCAGAGCTTTATAGACCAGAATGGCTCACTTATACTGGATGCGATAGCTTATTGGAAGCCAGTGCAGAGAGTGGGAGTAATTTGCTCGAAGCGGGCTACACGTCTCAGAATTCCGCATAATGCACGAGCTGAAGCCGCTTCAACAATCTTCTTGGTTCTTTCGGTAAAGTCACGTAGAAGGGAAGTAATAAAATAATAAAAATAAAACATAATAAAACAATTCTCACGACGTTTCGGCCACAACGCAAGCAGCCGTCCTCAGCTGAAGACCAGGTCTGTCGGGGAGACGGCGTCTGAATGAAACAGCACCATGCTTGGAGCGTATATTTAATCTGGGTTGGAAGGGGGGGAAAGGGCGCCTTGACAAAATAATTTGCATATCAAGAGTAATTTAGCATATTTATGGGAAATGCAGGTATGTGATTAGTACTACTTATGCCCGTGCATTATGCAGGATTAGCAGCATCAAAGGGAGGGGATATGGGAAATGCAGGTATGTGATTAGTACTACTTATGCCCGTGCATTATGCAGGATTATTAGCATCAAAAGGAGGGGATAGGGGTAGCATTAATAAAGGGAAGGAGTGTTAATAGTATGTAGCTGCAGTAACTAAAACCACCACGTAAACAACTAAAGTATAAACTACATAGTATCATCAGTATACTAAATATACTCTACAATAAGCTGAGTTACTAACAGTAAGTAATACATTACAATTCTACGTCGTAAAAAATATAATATGCTTCCATCTAAACTTTATTCTCTTACATCACACGAGTCTACACCGTACTATATACTGCCATAGACAAACCCAACATTAAATTATATACTGTATTGCTATAAACCACACAAACTCCACTCAACATCCTGGCACCAGACAAACTCCACTGTACATCCTGCCACCAGACAAACTCCACACTAGATTTGAAGTTTTCGTGACTGCAAGGATTAATACTCTTAGTTCTTTCACTTGATGCAGCAAATCTGGCTGTGACGGTCCCACCTGATGACGGAGACTTGCGTTGCCTCCGAAACGTCGTGATTTTAATTGTTTTATTTGTATTAATTTTAATTTCATTTTTTTGTTTATTTTTTTACCTACGTGGCTTTATAAAATCCGCCTCAACAAAACACGTGGAAGCCCTGCATGCAGGGCGTTACGGTAATCAAGACGGGTCTGTACGAATGCATGAGTTCATGACTCAAGATCATGAGCTGACAGGAAAGGGCGCAAACCACGGAGTTGGCAGAGATGAAAGAAACCAGACTTGACCGCAGCCACCACCTGCGCACGCATGTGTAGGCTGCGGTCAAATAGAACCCCGAGGTTGCGTACTTTTGGCAAATCACAACGTTGAACCCCGTTAATAAGCGGAAGTTTGATCTCGCACTGGCCCAGCCTGAATCGAGCATCAGAGGCAATGATCATTACCTCGGTCTTGTAGGATTTAACTTTAACCACTTCTGTTCCAGCCATGTTGCTACCTCGGACAGACATTCAGAAAATGCAGACACGCGACCCAGGTTTGTCAGTAAGCGTGTCATCGGCATACTGGTGGTAACATAAGCCATGCCTCTGGATAATATCCCCCAGCGGCTGAATGTAGAGGCTGAAAAGCAGTGGTGACAGAACAGACCCCTGCAGGACCCCAAACAGGACGGGCCCTTCAGGTGACACATGAGGGCCCATGGACACTCTGGGAATCTACCTGACAAGAAAGTGGCAATCCACTTTAAGGCGGTTTCACCAATTCCTGCCATGGTTCTCATGCACTGTAGCAGAATTGTATGGTCAACCGTGTCGAAAGTCGCAGAGAGATCAACCAAGAAAAGGGCGGATATATGTCTCCTATCCATGGACTGAATGTTATCAGTCACACAAATGACTAGCTCGAAAGCAGGACTAGGTAATATAAAAAATAAACTACCACACTCAAGAAATGTTCCAACTGGGTTGCGACCACCTTCAACAGCATCCCAATAAATGGGAGGTTCGAGTTTTAGCGATAGCTTGCTAATACATCAACATCCAATCCTGGCTTGCTCAGAAGTGGTCGCACCAGGACACAGGGACCTTGCCCTTCGAAAGGGAGGAATTGATCTGAGCAGTGGGGCTAATGTCTTCAATGACTCCTTTAGGAGCCACGACAGGTGGTCCAATTCAACTCCGAAGCAAGTTGCAAGAGGGCTGAGGAAGAAATTGGGGCAAACCTACCCAGAACTGGAGGAGTTTTTGCTATGAGGCAGATTGTATTGTGGATGAGATTAATCTTATCAGTAAAAAAAAGTATGGAAATCTCTGCATCGCTCAACAGATGGAATCATCCTGATGGTTGTACAGTCAGGATGTAACAAACTGTCGATCATCCTGAAGAGCACAGCGGGTGGTTCCTTCCCGAATAAAATTTACTGGCAATAAAAATATTGTTTTCCCAGAAAGACCGCCTTAAAATAACCCTGTTGACATGCCACCAGAGATTTCTGGTCAACATTGCAATGAGATCTACGCCAACAATGCTCCCTCTCCGTCTTGAAACGCCATGTTTAAGTTTTGTTCGGTAGAACATTGATCCTGACCCTGGGCCACAGGCAAACATCTTATCCGGGCTCTTCTGCAAGAATTTCTGTGTTCCACGGTGTCCACGCCAGGCCACCACAGATAACACCTCTGCTGTTTTTGGCTTGGTCTGGGGAGTTTAAGCGTTGAGTTTGATTTGATCTGTTACACAGATGGTCCCGTTTAGTCGCCGGTCGCCTGGCTATATTACACGGGGAGACCCATGATGCATAAGCACAGCAGTGGCAACAAAAAACAAAGACAAAAACAACAATATTGCAGAGAGGGGTGTGGTGAGAGGGGTGCGGGTGTGGTGAGAGGGGTGTGTGTGGTGAGAGCGGTGATAGGGGTGAGTGTGGTGAGATGGGTGAGTGTAGTGACAGAGGTGAGTGTGGGGAGCGGTAGTGTAGTGGTTAGGGCGCCACGCTACGAACCCGGCGACCCAAGTTCGATTCCCGCCTCACAGCCAACGCCAGTGACAATTATCTGAACCGGTCCTGGGCCTCCCCTAGTTCGACTCAAATGAGTACTTGGTGCGGTGGGTAAAAACATTGCCACTGGGGAGACAAAGGCGGCCGGGCGTGGTGTTGGCCACCCACCCCTGGTGTAACGTTCCGGCCTTCATAAGTGCTAACAGCACTTGCCCCAACAATCTGTGAAGGCTATGCGAAGGATCTTTATCTTTGCGTGTGGCAAGGTTCCTTAAGAAATATTGCACAACAAAGGAATTAGTTAGCGGTCGTAAACGAAACGCACGCGAATCGACAAAAACAACCACAGTGAAAACATCGCGTGAGAAGGGCAAGGAGGCACCAGACAATTAGGTGCATGTGCAAGTTAACTCCATGGCCAGCCCCCTCGCCCACTGTTCATTCACTCTCCTGCCCTTCATTCGCCCTCCGCTCTGCACCAAAACAGCGTTGGCTTCGCTTCGGCTTCGCCTCTCCTTTGACTCCAGTGTAGGGAGCATGGGGCCGGTGGAGAGTGTGGGAGAGAGAGGTGGGAGAGAGAGTGTGTACACTTGTTGAGTGCGTGTGCGTCGCTTCTGAGTGTTACCCTGTGTATGAGAATTTGAGAGAGGGGAGAGAGTGAGGGGGGGGAGAGGTAGGAGAGTGTGTGGAGGGGAGTAGATTTAGATGAGAGGGGAGAGGTAGGAGAGTGTGTGGAGGGGAGTAGATTTAGATGAGAGGGGAGAGGTAGGAGAGTGTGTGGAGGGGAGTGAAGTGAGATGAGAGGGGAGAGGTAGGAGAGTGTGTGGAGGGGAGTAGAGTGATATGGTAGGGGAGAGGTAGGAGAGTGTGTGGAGGGGAGTAGAAGGAGAGGGGGGAGAGGTAGGAGAGTGCGTGGAGGGGAGTAGAGTGAGATGAGAATTGGTTATGTCACAGTGTAGGGGGTGTGTGTGTGAGAGCGAGCGGGTGTGTCAGGGTGAGGGAGGGGTTTGTTTAATCCGGCCTGGTTCAGCACCTGTGTCCCTAACCACGTTGCGTGTCCACACTGTGCACAGATCAATGCACACGCAGTGACAGCACACACGCACGCATAGACACACACGTACGCACAGACACGCAGACACACACGTACGCACAGACACTCACCACACTCACTCCAATCTCACTAAAAACTCACCCCCCTCACCCCCCTCCCCCCCCCGTGTCATGTCGGCCGTGCCCCCCCCACTCTCCACGCTGCCCCCCCGGGCCCCCCTCTCGTCTCGCCGCCGCCGCTACCGCCGCTGCGCGCTCATGGCGCTGAGCGCGGCGCTGGCGCTGAGCGCGGCGCTGGCGCTGGGGGCCGCGCTGGGCGCCCCGCGCTGGCTGGGCGCGCGCACCCTGTGCGAGGCCGGGGCCCGGATCGTCAACGCCTCGGGGGGGCCCGACCTCGACAAGTTCCGCGGCGCCCTCGGCATGGGGCTCTTCACCGGGACCAACGTGCGGCAGTGCGGCCTTGGCCCGCGGCCCGCCGCTATCACCGGTGAGGGGGGGGCTGGTGGGTGGTGGGGGGGGCTGGTGGGTGGTGGGGGGGGCTGGTGGGTGGTGGGGGGGGCTGGTGGGTGGTGGGGGAGGTCTGGGGGGGGGCTGGTGGGGGGGGGAGGTCTGGGGGGGGGCTGGTGGGGGGGGGAGGTCTGGGGGGAGGTCTGGGGGGGGGGCTGGGGGGGGCTGGTGGGGGGGGGAGGTCTGGGGGGGGGCTGGGGGGGGCTGGTGGGGGGGGGGGTCTGGGGGGGTGCCCTGGTGCGGGGTGTCTGGGTGGTGGGGGGGGGAGGTCTGGGAGGTCTGGGGAGGGGCTGGGGGGGGGCTGGTGGGGGGCGGAGGTCTGGGGGGGGGGTCTGGGGGGGTGCCCTGGTGCGGGGGGTCTGGGTGGTGGGGGAGGTCTGGGGGGGGGGGGCCAACCGGCGGGGGTGTGGAGAGGAGGAGGTGGAGGGGTGGACCACGGCAGAGTGGAATTTGGGGGGGTCGGGGATGAATGAGGCGAAGTGACAAGCTGTTTAAATAGCCACCCGCCCCCCTCGCGACACGAGTAATAAATAAGCAGACATTGAATGTGTTTGGGAATATCACTAAACAACAACGTGTAGTGACTTTGGGGGAGGTGGGGGGGCACGCGTGGCGTGTGTGGTGAGGGTCCTTGCCGGAGGGTCACGCCAATGTGACGCGGTTGCTTTTTCACTGGTTTATATTTTCTCGTCTTTTACTGCCATTCCTATCGTCTCCATTGTCGTGCCGCGCACAGGTTAAATCTCGTGATTGATTTTTGTCACGTCGCTGACTCGGGTCAAGTCACGCTTACAAGCGATCTTCATCCCGGTTTATAAATTTAACTATTTTTTGTATTTTACCAGGTAGAGCCCACTAAGCTATATATCTTTTTTTTCAGAAGCGACCTGACCATAAACGATAGCTCAATGAAGTGGCTTATCACGTGGACACTTCTAACAGCCAAACACTAAACGCATGTTTCTAAATGTGGAAGGAAAAACTAGAGGACCCGGAGAAAAATCCACATGACCACGAAGAGAGAGAGAGAGACGCGCAAACTCCAAATATACAGGAGGCGTCAGGGTCGGGACTTCTGTACACCAGGCGAGGTAGTTAACATCTCTTAGCTATCATGTTCTCCTGAGTGCTCACCTGGTTCAACACAAATCGACTTCGCCACGAGTTATCTGTGACATCCTGGTGAATTGCCACGGGTTCCCCCGTGCATCCCTCCGCTACCCCCTCCTCAGCACCACGCTTCCTCCCCCATCTCTGCGACTACGACTCCTCCCGACCTGCATCTGCACCCCCCCCCCCCCCCCATATTCAATTACAGACCTCACATAAATCCAGGCCACAGAACTGTCCGCGTAAAATGCGCAGCAATCAATTCACGGCGCTGCAAATAGTTCCTGGGGCGTTGCACTGCTCGCGATGAGTGACGACCGGCGAGGCCCTCTGATTGACCGCACTGCACCGTCCGGCACAGCGACGCCGCGGATCGACCAGAACATGACACGAGACCGCCAGTGCCGTCTGCACCGTGCTCTTTGTGATGATACATTTGTTATATTTCCTGACCGTGCTAATCCACCGTTGGCTATGCACGGTGCTGCGAAAGAAGTTCAACAAACATACATGCCGCGTGTCGAAGTGCTGAGACGTATTTGAACGTAGTGGTGGTACACCGGTGGTGCGCGGCGTATAAACTCAATAAATCGATATCATTCTTTATTTCCCCGCGATTAGCAACCTCGGTCACAAAATCTTGCGTGGTGGTGCGTCACAATCAGTTCTCGTGATGCCGAAGCGGTCGGAAGACGACCGTATATGTTAGGAGCTGAAACACGAAGCTTCGTAGTCTGTTGCCGTACAACAGCACCCAGCCTGATGACGATCGGCTGGCTCCGTGTTCCAAAGGCAGATTTGACTCTTCGTGCTCTCGACTTGGTCAGACGGTTCCTCGATTCATTTCCGCTCCCCACCCACCCAGACACGCACACCATCACCCACGCACACTCACGCGCTCACACACTCATGGAATATGAATAGTACCCATTCAGGAAAGTGCCGGTAGTATGCACCGTTGGAGTTGTGAGAAGTGGCTGTAGTTTGGCGTCGTCACGTACATATCCGCCACTCTCTTCTTGTGTTATTGTGTGTGTGTTGGGGAGCGCTTCGAACCCGGCGTCCCGAGTTAGATTCTTGCTCACGATCAACACCAGTGACGATTATCTGAATCGGTCCTGGGTCACCCCTAGGTCGACTCAGCCTGAAATGAGCACCTGGTGCGATATGTAAACATCGTCATTGGGAAGACAAAGGCGACTGGGCGTGATGCTGGCCACCCACCCCCTCGTGTGATGTGCCAGCCTTTATAGATGCTACTCACTAACAAAATGTATACTAAGGCTACACGGTGGATCTTTGTCTCGGTGTGTGTGTACAGTGTTAATGATATTCTGCCAGGGGGATCCCCTCCATGCACTCTCCTACCTCTCCCAAATCATCTCACTCACCTCCCCTCCACGCTCTCCTCGCTCCCCACCTCTCATCTCACTCGATTTCTGTAATGGGCCGGTGTGGCTCAGCATTACAACCTGCACTGGGTAGGTTGCGAGTTCAAATCCTGGTTCGGGGTTGACTCGGCCCCATCATCTCTCCCTCCGTGGTCGATAAAGCGGGTACCACTTTACGTGGGTGGAAGTGAACATTGGTTGTCCTATGGACAGACTCGCCTCTGCCGTCGAAAAGTAGAATTTCCACCACTGACCAAGAGCCGTAAACGGAAGATAAGTGCCAATGCCTCAATGCACCAAATCGCTTTGGCCTTTGTTCAGACTCCTGGGGGAATCTTTATGTTAAAGTGGGCAAACCACAGGTGAGTGCTTGGAGGAAGCAGCCAGACCTATCGCTACCAACGATTGTCTGAGCTCTGTGGCCCGAGACTGGGAGGTTTGCGTGGAGAGGGAACCGGAGCACACGTGCGAGGGAGGCAACACTGTATCCCACACAGATGGAACAGATGGAGATTAGAACGGGATTTACCCCATCTGGCAATAATACAGGTGTTAAGATGTCCAAACACCAAATAGACACCTCTTGCAAGGCATTTTGATACCACCCAAAAAATAGTCCATTAGATATAACTGGTCAACCCGAGCTATCAATGCTTTCGTATTTGCATTGCCTTTGTGCTGTTTGTATCTTGGCATTCTCTAGTATAACGCTGGTGAGACAAGGCCATAGAAGAGGCTGTCTCTGGTGTAGATCGATCAGTTTCAAAGACAATGCAGAACATTATCAGAGCACATTTGTTTGGATATTCTACCACAAGCATTGGTGGTTAATGTAGTCGTGATGCCTTGCAATAGATTTGGTGTTCGAACATCTTAAAACCTATCTTTTGCCGAAATGGATAAAGCCTATTCTTTTTCATAATTTTGATGGTCCCAAAGAGATGGAGATCAGACCGCGCTTGGCTGCACCCTCTTTTCCTGGCGAGACAGGGAAATGCTTTTCCTCGACGCCCACACGAAGGGAGTTCTCCAAGGAGGGAGTTTCCCTCCTTGCACCCTTCCACTGGAATAAACTCTTCCTGTACATGACAAGTCCCCCTCCGTAACCTCCTTCCGTTTCTCTCTCAAAGCCTCACCACCTCTTCTCCATTGCCCATTACCCTTCTTCTTCCCTCTCCTCGCCCCTCCACTCTGTCCATTCCCTTCCCCAAACCCCTTTCGTGAACCCCCACGTGTCCTCTGTTACGGTTACTCATTCCCCCACTCATTCCTCAGCGCCTTGAGCTAAGGCGCTCTACATAAGGATCAAATAAGATTAGATGTGTGATCCACCAACCCTTGCTGCTGCCTCCACAGGGTTGGATTACTCCAGGCAGCCCCATGTGTGCGTGTGTGTCTGCAGTATGGGGAGTGGTGGTATAGAGGGTGACCTGGGTTCGATTCTTGCTCACGGCCAACAACAGTGACGATTATCTGAACTGGTCCTGGGCCTCCCCCTCAGTCGACTCAGCCTCAAATGAGTACCTAGTCTGAGTGTAAACATTGCAGCTGGGGAGACAAAGGCGGCCGGGCGTGGTGCTGGCCACCCACCTCCGAGTGCGCCATAATAGGTACTCGCTAACAGCACATGCCCCAGCAGTCTGTTAAAGCTATATGGGGGATTTTTGTCTTTTGTGGCGCAGTATTCCCCGAGCTGATGCGGCACCGCGAGGGCGCACTGCTGGCGTGCGTGTGCGCATGCCTGGGCACCGCGTGCGTGTGCGCGCTGGGCTGCGCGGCGCTTGCACTCTACAACGCTATGACGAGGCCCTACCGCATCCTCTTGGGCACCCTGGGCATCCACTTGACCGCCGCCGCCACAGGTACACACACACACACGGGTGCCAATACCAATACTCGTCATTAGCCACTAAGTGGTGGTGACGTCACCACGGCGCTTGTACCAAGCTAAGTGCATGTTAAGGCCACGTGAAGTGTCGAACGCCCGCTGACAGGATGTCACGGAACAGACCCAGGTGCCATGGGTCGACTGACTGAGACGACTGGCTGATGCACCATCTGTGCTCCCTACTCTGCCAACTTGCTGTGTTTTAACCACCTGGCACTTTGCTCATTGTTGTGAGCGTTGCTTCTCTGCCCTCTGTTGTTGCTGGAGGACAACTGCTTCCAACTGTCCAGTAGCGTCCTTCATGAGCCTCCTCCACAGACACCACTGGTACCAGTTATCGGCAAGTTCACTCAGCTCTACTTCCTCTTGTACCACATCACTCCATCTCTTTTCTAGCCCGTGCTGCACCCATTTAGCCCTCTGTCCGGCCGAACAAAAGCTGTTTAGGCATGCGGTGGTGGGCCATGCGGGCTACATGTCCCAGCCAATGCAGCCTTGCCTGTCAGAGGAGATCACTGTTGGCACTTTGTCCAGATCTTTCAAGGATTAGTGAGCTCCTCGCACAATCCAGCTTGGTTAAACCCAGGATGGATCGTAGGTAGGCCAGCCTATGCCTTTCTAGCCGGCGAAGATGTTCTATCAGGGGGGTCCATGTTTTGCAAGCATAGAAAAGGGAGGGCATGACCGTGGCCAAGGAGACCTGAAGCTTTGTGTGTAGTAGCAAACCAGGTAGCTTCCACACAGCGATACGCAGCCGATGAAAAGATAATGCTGCTAACTGCTTTGGAGTGAGACCTCCAAATAAGTCCTGAGCACATTGCCCAGGTATGGAAAACTCTCCATTCTCTCTACAACTGCTCTATCGCCAATTGGGAGTTGTGGGGGTGGAGTGTTTGATGGCACAAAATACCCAGGCAGGTGCTTAGTTTTGGTGGGGCTGAAACTACATTGGGGCTCCCTAAGCTTCTCCTCAGCATGCCTGGCCAGGCTATACTCTTTAGTTCTTTAGGTAAAGTCGATACCAAAGAGTATGGATTCCAGCAGTCACGAAAACTTCAAATCAAGATTGGTCAGGCTATGTTGAATAATCCTTGGCAGGACCTTTCGTGTCAAATTGAGGAGGGAGATGCCTCTGTAGTTTTTACAGTCTGTGTGGTCCTCCTTTTTGACGATGGGGACCACGAGGGCATCCTTTCAATCCTGCAGAACCCATTCAATGGTTCCAGACTGTTATAATTATTTCATATAGGGCAGTCTATGCACAAACGCCACCCTCCCTCAGCATTTTGCTTGGTAGATCATCTCTGCCCGGCACTTTTCCTGGGCTCAGACTTTGGATCGCCTTCTGTACTTCTTCATCAGATGGCACTTCAGCCAGCCATTGACAGGGGGTGACTACTTATTTCAATATGTCAGGTTCGGCAGCCTTAGCAGGGTCATCCCCACTTTGCCCCATGACGTTTTCCAGGCTGAGGAATTTTCCCTCCCTCAAGACCACACAGAAATGCTCAGAAAAAACTGCAATCCTGTTCCTGGGGGTCGGATATTTGATCACTTTTCTTTCCCATAATGATGGTAATAGGTGTGGTGCTGAAAGTTACTTTTTTGATGGAGTTAAAGAGTGATTTGTGATCGTTTGCTACTGAGGCAGACTCCATTTCCTCAGCAACTCGCGGCCACCACCCATCCTTGCAGCGCCGCACAGCTCTCCGAACCTCTGAGTGAAGGCTGCAGTAAGCATCCTCATTCTTTGATGTGGATGGTGAGAGTGGGCCTGTCACTTTTTCTCAGCCAGCCAGAACACCTCCTCTGTCAGCCAGCGTCTCTGGGGAGGTTTGGACTGTGTACCCAAAGCAGTCATTGCAGTTGCATGAGCCACAGTTCTAAACCTCGCCCATTTCCCCTCGACATCAGGAGTGGGGGACGATTCCAACCCGATGATGAAATTCTCACTTGCAAATTTCATCAACTAGCTGAGACCAGGCCACTGTGGGTTTGAATGGGGTTCTGGATGTCCATCCCCCACCGGAGTGGAAGAATGGCAGTTGCATCTTACAGAGGGCAAGCCGATGGTCAGTGGGCAGATCAGCTCCACGGTAGGTCCTGGTGTCAAGGACATGGGCCCGCATCTGCTATTCCGTCACTATATAGTCCAGCAGATGTTCTTGCTTGGATCTAGAATGCATCCATGATGTTGTGTGGATGCGCTAATGCCGGAACAGCATGTTGATAATTACAAGCCCATGGGCTGCACAAAAGCCTAGCAGCCTCCGACCGTTGTTATTGAGCTGATCTGGCCCATGCTTTCCAATCACTCCAGACCAGGTGCCAGCATCATGACCTACTTGGGCATTAAAGTCACCCAACAGGATGACTCTCTCCCGAGTGGCCACTTTAGCCAGCACCTGTGACAGGAGTCATAGAAGGCATGTGACTCATCGGCCTTGCCAGCATCTCTCTCCTGATGTTCATTTTCAGTGGGGACATAAGTAACCACGACGACTACTCCTCGCCTCTGGTTGATAGGAAGGCGAGCCCAAAGTAGCCTGGGGCTTACAGCTTCCCACACCTCATCGCCACGCTCCCACACCCCTTTCATTCTTTTGTTGAGAAGAAGAGTCACTCCCTGTTGTTTGGCAGTCTCCTGCTCCGAGTAGAGGTCTGTCTCCCCCTCATGGTGGCATGAGCCAGAGTCAGTCCACCGGACCTCCTAAATACTGCGGAGATCCAGGCAGTACCGGTCCAGCTCCCGGCAGAGAAATGGCTGCCTCTCGTCCGCAGTGAGCTTTTGAACATTCCACGTGGCCACCCACCAAATGGGGTTCGGCCAGGAGACATCATAGACGCCTGTTCCCCCGGCACAAGTTTCGTTATATATTTTTCACGTGGTTTAGTGGTAATTAATTGAAGGTGGAGGGGTTACCAGCCCCTCGCACCCGTCTAGAGCCCCCGTTTGGCTGCTGTGGTGACTACAAGCGCTATGAAGGGGTATAGCCGATTTTGGAATTGGCCTTCTCTCCATGGCATTGCTCACATCCACCGAAGTGTTGCCGTCCGGCACCAGCGAGGAGGTAAAGGTTTGTTTTTGCTGGATACGTGGGTATACACACACACGGGTACACACGCGAGTACACAAACACATTCGGGTACACACACACACGGGTACACAAGAACACACACCGGTACACACACACACACGGGTACACACGCGGATACACACACATGGGTACACACACATTTATACGCACACATGCAGGTACGCCCAAACGAGACATTTATAAAAAGCATACGGATATAATGTAATGTATATTTATAGGCACCTTCACTCAAAGCGCTTGACATAGCTTACAAAACGATCACAGCATGGGATGATGCAGTTGACAGGGGGTGTGCAAGGGTTGAGGAAAGAGTGCTTCGGGATCACGGAAGGGTCGGGGAGAGATGGAGTGGAGGGGCGAGGAGAGGGAAGAGAATAGGTGGTGAGGCTCTAAGAGAGGAACGGAAGGAGGTTAAGGAGGTTCATGTACAGGGGAAGTTGATTTCAGTGCCGGATCTAACCCGCGACTCTCTGCTTCTGGCAGCACTGCTGGCTTGGGTGGCCGTGGCCATGTTCTGTGGCCTGGCCTTCGCCTCGGACCTCGTGGAGCAGGCGGCCAACGCGGGCGAGCCGGGCGTGCTGCGCGTGCTCACCGAGCACGTGTGGCTCAGCGACGGCGCGTGGCTGGCGCTGGCGGCGCCCTGCGGGGTGGCACTCGGCTCCCTCTCCGCGCATGCTGCTCGCTCTCCCTCGACCCCGTGCTGCTACTGTTGCTGTTCCGGGCAGCGCGGGGCCCGCGGGGGCTCAGGGGAGAAGCCGGTGACGCAACTCGGGGACGAGCTCATGTACTGACGACGAGAGCGTGCGTGCGCACCCGACTGGGAGGGACCATGAAATGCTCTTTTGGTTGACTCGATTATCGCACGGGACATGGCAGAATTGTGTCCTTGTGTGAGATTCTGTGTGGCCGAGGTCGATGAAGCCGTTTTTTTTCTCAGTTAAAGACGGACTCGAAAGTAATTCTCCAGGGGTTGGATGCTGACTTCGTCTGTGATGCCGGATGGTGGAAGCAGCGCGAGTCGGAACACTGCGACAGTGTTCCCCGTTGTCTCTCCGAGCCACATCGAGACTCCCCCAATCATCACCCCGAGTCATGCTGAGCCTCGCAAAGTCTCCCCGAGTCTCCTTGAGACTCCCTGAGTCTCCCCGAGTCTCCTTGAGACTCACAGAGTCTCCCCGAGTCTCCAGCTGACCTCCCCATTGCGGCCAAAAGAGGAGAATCGATCGCCGTGTCTCCTGCGAGTGGACTCGGCCAAGTCTAACGCTGGACCAGCGGAGGATGGTTGCCATGGTCAGCGCGTGAGGTCAAAGGTGACGTCATATCACAGTGTGAGGTTAATGCGTGTGTGGTATGTCTGTATGTCTATGTGTTTATATCTACGTGTGTATGTGTGTCTAAGGTAAAACGTGTGTGTATGTCCGTGTGTTTGTATGTGGGAGCGGTTAACATGTTGTGCTATGAACTTAGCGACCTGAGTTCAATTCCCGCTCACGGTCAACACCAGTAACAATTATCTGCACCAGTCCTGGGCCTCCCATCGGTCGACTAAACCTCAAATGAGTACCTGGTGTGAAGTATAAACATCACCGCTTGGGAGACAAAATTGGCCGGGAGTGGTGCTGGCAATCCACCCCCTTTGTGTGCCATGCCAGCCTTCATAAACGTTTGCGAACAGCACTGTAAAAGTATGTTAAGGCTATACGGGCGATCTTTGTCTTGTGTATGTCTATATGTGTATCTCTGTTTGAGGCAGTAGTTCGAGAGCAATATAACACTGACACTTTTTATTTCATCAGGTAACGCCCACTGAGCAATATAGCTCTTTTTCAGAAGCGACATGGCTATCACAAATGATAGCTCAACGAAGTGGCTTATCATGTGGAAATTAATAGCAGCCAAATACTCTAAACGCACGTTGATTCTAAATGTGGAGGGAAAAACCAGAGGACTCGGAGAAAAATACACACGACCACGGGGAGAACATGCAAACTCCAAATATACAGTCGTCATGATCGGGATCGAACCCACGACCTCCTGTAGGCCAAGGGAGGTAGTTAACGTCTCACCACCGTGGAGGCCCCATAGGCTCCCTGGAAAAGCGTCGCCGTCACGTGGCCTTCTCGTGTCCCTGCTTCGTCAAGTTGTTCAGCCATCTTGCCGAAGCTGCGTGGTACGAAAAGGGACGAGAACCGAATGCAACTCAAAGTCAATCATCCCGCCAGCCTCGTCTCTCTGAAGAGCGTGCGCCGGCCACGGCAACGTATCATCACAAGATCGCCTTTGTACACCCTGCAGAAAGGCATGGACTATCGACCTAAAATAAACCGTGCGACGGTTTCAACCTAGAAACAGCAAAGCATCGTAACGCACAACTGAAAGCCGTCGCCGGCCTTTTGGACCAAGCTCAGAGCCCGGATGAAGAGAGTCGGGGGCGTCGTTTGTTCTAAGGTCTGGCAGAGTATGGAAGCAATGCGGCGTGGAGCTCTCGGAACCCACCCTTATCGGAACCGCTTCCAAATCCTCGACAAATTCCACCTGTGCTCAGAAAACAACCCACCCGCATCTGAAAAGGAATGGCAAAAGTGATGTCTGCAATGGTGAAGCTCTTCAACGCAGCCGCTCCTTGGAAATCGAAGCCCCTTGCTTGTTTCCGATTAACTTGCGATGTGGGTTCAAGTGAAATGGCCGCAATTCTGAGAGCTTCAAGGAGCCGCTAAAAAAGTGGCCACAAAAAGAGCTTCAAAGCCAGGCCAAAGTGCAACTTGAAAGCCGTGCGACGTGGGACCATGTTGGTGCTCAGCTGTTAGACGTAGCGAGGCTCAGGTGATTAAGACAAGACGACAACTTCGCAAGCAACAGGTGCAGTCGATGTGGGAAGGAGAGAGAGGGCGAGAGAGCTCCCATTCACCCATCGTTCTCCACAGCCACAGTCGCACACGCGGGACACCAGAACCGTCAGTGGCATCATCTTCGGACATGCAGAAGACAATGTGTGTGTCTGTGTGTGGGTGGCGTCTAGGGGAGTGGTAGTTTAGCGGTTAGCGCGCTGCGCTACGAACCCGGCGACCCCAGGTCGATTCCCGCTCATGGCCAAGACCAGTGACGATCTGAACCGGTCGTGGGCCTCCCCTAGGTCGACTCAGCCTCAAATGAGTTCCTGGTGTGTTGTGTAAACATCGCCACTGGGGTGCGTGCCGGCCTTCATCGGTGCTCGCTAACAGCACTTGCCCCAAGTCTGTTACAGGCTATACGGGGGATCTTAATCTTTATTTTGTCTAGGTTTATGTATGTGCATCAGTGTATCTTCGTCTCGGTGTCTTGGTGTGCGTGTCTGTTTATTGTGTGTATTCGCTGTGTGTCTGTATCTTTCATTGTGGGTCTCTGTTTCTCCGTGTCGTCTCTTTGTCTATGCATTTCTCTGTTTCTGTGTCTTTATCTGTCTCGCTGTCTCTAGATGTGCCCTGTAAGAATAATAATAATCATGCTTATTTTTAAAGTGCATTTCATCTAGAAATATCTCAAAAGCGCTGTATGTAAAAAATACTGTAAAATAAAATAACAACACTTAAAAAATGTACCTGTTGTTGCTGGCTGTCGCGTCGGACCGACGGTGGCTATTGAGTGAAAGTTGTTGTCGACTCCGTGCGTGCGTCTTCACGGTGGCTCAGGAGACTGATACGCGCAGCAGATCACGCACTTAAACTCTGAAGGTTCAGCCCCTGCTCGCCGCACGGAGGGTATCGCGCGTCGACTTTATTGGTTCCATCGAGGGGGTCGATTTTAGGATGCTCATCGATACTGGTGCGTCGGTGACCATCATTTCAAAGCTAATTTATAATATTTTGCCCGCTAAATGCCATATCCAATGCCCTGTTGAAGTGCCGTGCTTTGCCGAAAATGGTGGCTCATTGGGCATCATTGGAAAAATAACAGCGCAGGTATGTATTGGCGATGTTAAATTGACAGGTCCGATTCTCGTCTCCTCATCTCTTGCCATTCCATGCTTGCTCGGGACTGATTTCTTGGGTAAAATGCCTGTAAATATTCTAATTGACCAAGGGTGCATTGAATTGCCATCGGGCCGTTGTATGGCCTTTTTACCGTCTCTCGCTCGGATGTGTACGGCCAATGCCACTGTGCAAGCACTGGCGTCTAAAACGGTTCGGATTCCGCCTGGTGCGCAAATGTTCATCCCCTTACGGTTGCGCAAGCCATTAGACCAGACGGCGGCCGCGGGAGGGGTCCTCTTGGGACCCTCCAATACGGCCGCAAAGGGATTGACGTTAGTTGGAGCCCAGACGCTGGCGTCCAACGACCAGGAATCTTTCATCCAGGTTCTCAACGTTGGGTTAGACACTTCCATTGTTCAGGAGGGCACCCTGTTAGCCCATGCGTCACCCACACTTCACGAGTAAGGGTCCAGATGACGAGTGGTTGAAATCGCTTTGTTCGGAGAGTGCGGACTTGTCCGAGTCCTAGAGGGATAAGTTGAGGGCGCTCTTACAAGAGTTTGCTGACGTTTTTAGTACGGGGAAATTTGACATCGGCCGTACTACGCTCTTGAGCCACCATATCGATACGTGCGACGCGGCTCCCATCCGGCAGAACCCTTACCGGCTGAGCCCTGCAGAGAAGGAGCATGTTTGGCTAGCAGTTGATGAGATGCTAGCTGCAGACATCATTTCGCCATCCAGCAGCCCGTGGGGAACCCCTATTGTTTTTGTTAAAAGCATGATGGAGGCTTGCGCTTCTGTGTCGATTTCCGCAAGATCAACAAGATATCTGTGGCTGATGCTTACCCTCTCCCTCGGATGGACGATTCCCTGGACGCCCTAGCGGGTGCCCACTACTTCTCTACCCTTGATCTCTTGTCCGGATTTTGGCAGTTGCCACTAGACGAAGTCTCTAGGCCCAAAACAGCCTTTCGTATACCTCAGGGCCTATTCGAATTCAATCGGCTTCCGATGGGGCTCCACTATGCGCCGACTATGTTCCAACGATTGATGGAGCTGGTCCTGGCTGGACTTCAGTGGGACTCATGCTTAATATACCTTGACGAACATTTTGATCGGTTACGTGCCGTCTTTCTCAAAATGCTTGCAGCAAATCTCAAATGTTAGCCGCAAAAGTTTCACCTCCTTCAAAAATCCGTGCGGTATCTCGGTCATATTGTCAGTAAAATTGGACATTGCGACGGACCCCAACAAAACAGCGTGTGTTTGGACTTGGCCAACCCCCATGTCGGTGGGGGAGGTACAGAGTTTTATAGGATTCGTGTCTTATTATCGCCGTTTTATCACCGGGTTCGCTACCAACGCAAAACCCCTCCATGCCTTGACGGCTAAGGGTAAGAAGTTTCATTGGGGGGAGGAGGCTGCATTTGTTGCGCTCCACGATGCCTTGGTGAACACCCCTCCCCTCCGCTACCCCGACTTTGCCACACCGTTCGTCCTTGATACAGACGCGAGCAACACCGGCATCGGCACGGTTCTGTCCCAGGTTGGAGTGCGTTGTCGCATACGGCAGCAAAGTATTGTCACTGGCCGAACAACGATACTGTGTCACACGCCGGAAACTCCTGGCGATCGTTTTTTTTGTACAACAGTATCGCCCCTATTTGTATGGCAGACACATTGCGGTGCACTCTGACCACGCAGCGCTACAGTATGCATTGTGGATTGAACAGCCATCAGGCAAACTTTCGCATTGGCTGGAGGTCCTCCTTCACTGTATCCTATCAGAAAGGCACCCAGCATATGAACGCGGATGCCTTGTCGCGATTGCCACCAAACGACAGGTGCGCTTGTTTTTTGGGCTTGGGGCGTTGTAAAGCCCCGACCGACGACTCACCCCCACCCCTTGCGGCGTCGGCTGAGGTGGCCTCCTCCAAGGTAGCCGACGGTCCCTTGGCGTATGATGCCATCTTTGGCCTTGATCTCGCAGATGGGGGCGCCTCCAGGTGGAGGACGCCTCCCTGGTTAAATTGCGCAGCCGCGTCAAGGAAACGGATGGGGGTAGGGACCGTAGGGGCATAGCCTTGCGTCCTAAGGGATGGCCTGCTAATGTGTTGGGATGGCGGCTTGCGCCATTACAATATTGTTGTGCCCACTGCCCTGCGGGGTAAGGTTATGTGGGCAGTGCACGAATGACTGTTGCACTTGGGTGTGCAAAAGTCTTGCCACGCTCCAGGTTGACTTCTTTTGGCCGGGCATGGCAGAGGATGTAGCTGATTTGTTGAAGGGGTGTGTGCAGTGTGCGTGGCGGAAACACCCAGCCAGGCCCTGTTGTCCGTCGTTGCAATCAATTCGGGTCTCCCGCATTAACGAGTTGGTCGCTATAGACATACTTGGTCCGTTTCCCGCCACCCTTCGTGGAAATAAATATTTGTTGGTTGGCGTCAAATATTTATCGCACTGGCCAATGGCCTGGCCGCTCCCCAACCAGTCGGTGGTTGCCATTACTGAGGCTTTCCTTGATGGCTATGTCATGGACAACGGTGCTCTTGAGCGTCTTTTGACCGATCAGGGCAAGAAAATATGTACATCACCATACCACGCCCGGACGGATGGAATGGTGGAACGCCTGCACAGAACTCTGACTTCGATGCTGAGACATCAGGTCGGCGAGTCCCAGCTTGATGGGGACTTGCAGGTTCCCGGAGTTCTGGTTGCCTACTGAATAGCTCCTCATGCATCCATCGGCAATTCGCCGTTCTTTTGAATGTACGATGGAGACCATGACCCCCAAATTGATGTCCAACTACATGTCGCGCCAAACAAGGCCAACTTTTGGATTCCATGCGCTTTAACCTTCAGAGGCTTTGGAAGCGTGTGAGGCTTCTAGGGCAAATTCTTCTTCTTCTTTAGTGCTGCCTAACGGCGTGTGCGACTTCACGATGATATTGGTCCCGGTCTAGCACGGCGTGTAGAGTTTGTGCTGTTGTTAATTGTAGCCATGTTTTGATGTTACTGAGCCATGTCGTTTTTGGCCGTCCTGGTCGTTTTTTCCCTTCGATTTTTCCTTCCAGGATTTGCTTTAATAGCTGGTATTTGTGGTCGTTTCGGGCAATGTGGCCTAGGTAGTAACACTTCCTGCTAATGATGGTCTTCAGCAGTTGCCTGTCAGTGCCCATATCTTGCAGAACTTGTGTATTGGTGGTTTTGGCTGTCCATGGGATTTTCAGCATTCTTCGATACAGCCACATCTCGAAAGCATCGAGCCTTTTTGTTGCTGTTGTTGTCAGTGTCCACGTCTCTACTCCGTACAACAAAATTGACCAGATGTAGCATTTCAGTGTGCGCAGTTTCAGTGATGTACTCAAATTGCGGTCTGCAAGGAGTGTTTTCCATTTAATAAATGCTTGCCTTGCTTGTTCAATTCTGCTCTTGATTTCGACTTCATGGTTCAACTGATCGTCAATGATTACACCAAGGTATTTAAATCGGTGTACTTGTTCCAATTTTTCGCTACCAAGCTTGATTGTTATTTCGCTTGTAGTTCGGCTGACCTTCATAACCTTTGTTTTCTTTTTATTAATTCGTAAGCCCCATATTTGACTCTCTGTGGCAACCTCTTCCAAGATTTGTTGTAGGTCTTGTTCCGAATCGGCCAGCAGTGCAGTGTCGTCGGCATACCTGATGTTGTTGATGTATTGTCCATTTACTTTAATACCAATGTTTTTATCTGCTAGTGTTCGATCAAAAATCTGCTCCGAGTAGATGTTGAAAAGACTGGGTGAAAGTGGGCAGCCTTGTCGTACACCTTTTTGTATTGGTGTTGGGTCTGTCAATTCGTTGTCATATCGGAGTTGGGCTGTTTGCTTCCAATAAAGAGCAATGATGAAATTGATGTCTTTTTTTATCTAGTCCCAGTTGTTTTAATAGAGCTGCTAGTCGGTCGTGGTCTACTGAGTCAAAGGCTTTCTCGTAATCTATGAAGCAGATGTACACTTCTTTCTGATGTTCGTAGCATCGCTGTAGTAGTATCTGTAGACAGAAGATTGCTTCTCTTGTGCCTAGTCCTTTGCAGAAGCCAAACTGTGTGTTCTTCAATGCATTTTCGCATGTGGAGCGTATGCGCTGTTGGATCACCTTCAGGAAGACTTTCAGCACGTGGCTCATCAAGCGTATCAGTCTGTAGTCCTCGCATTTCCGGCTTGTTGCTTTCTTTGGTATGGCCACAAAGATGGATTGTAGCCAGTCGGATGGAATTTTATTGCCATTGTATATTTGATTGTACCAATTAGTCAGTTGTCGTATGTTGTTACTGTCTAATAGTTTGAGCAATTCTACATGGATTGTGTCGGGCCCGCACACTTTGCCTGACTTAGCTGTTTTGATTGCATGTTCTACTTCTGATGTTAAAATGTGTAGAGCGTCTTTCGACATCTGTTGGTCTTTTTCTGCAGGTGTTCTCGCGGCGCCATAGAGCTTGTGTATATAGTTTGTCCAGGTGTTCATTTTTTCTTGTTTATTTAGGATTGGTTGGTTGTTGTCCGCATACAAGGTAGCTGTTGGGGCTGGTCTGTAGATGTTACCAGCTTCTTTGAGCTTCTTGTGCAGAGTAAAATTGTCATGTTTTTTAATTAGTTCTTCAATCTCGGCGCATTGTTCTTCCATCCACTTTTCTTTTTCCTGTCGGATTGCTTCTCTGATCTTCTGTTGCATTTGTTTGTACTTCTCCAAGTTGTTATTTTTGTACATTCTTCGTTTGCTCATTAGATCGAGAATACAATGTGTCATCCATCGTTGTTTCTTTTTCGGTGGCTGATGTCCCAGCATGACTTCTGTTGTTTCTGTGATGCATTGTTTGAACGAGCGCCAGTACTCCTGAACATCTGCTGTTTCTGTTGTTATTGAGCGGATGCTATCGTTGAGATGTTGCTGTACTTGTCTTTTATCGGCGCTGTTCTTCAGTTTCTCCAGGTCTGCTCGTCTCGTCTTTGTACATTGTATTGATCGCAATTTGAGTCTTATTGTAGCTGTTACTGGGTTATGATCTGACGATATATCGGCTCCAGGGTAGGTTTTTGCTGTTATCACACTGGACTTAAACCTGATGTTAATTAGGATATAATCGATTTGGTTCCTGACAATGTTGTTGTCGGAGTCTTGCGGCGAGGTCCATGTGTACAGTCGTCGAGGTGGTAATTGGAACCACGTGTTAACAATACTGAAACGTTCTTCTTGGCAGAATTGAACCAGTCTGTCGCCTCGTCTATTCCTTGTTCCTAGTCCGTGTTCTCCGACAATGTTCTGCATTCGACCGTGGCCAACCTTTCCGTTGAAGTCGCCAAGGATTATAGTGATGTCTTGTTTCTTCAGCGGCTTCAGCGTGTTGGTTAGTTGCTCATAGAACGATTCGATTTCATGATCTTGTTTATCTGCTGTTGGAGCATAAACCTGTAAAATGTTCGCGTTGACTTTGTTGCCTGCTAATTGTAGTAGTGCTATTCGTTCTGATACTGGGGTAAAGTTGTTGACTTTATTCGCTAATTTCTTGTGTACTATAAAGGCGACACCGTATGTTTGTTTGGTGTTTTCTTCTCCTCCGGAGCAGAAGATGTGGTGTTCGCTCGATATAAACTTTTTTGTTCCAGGCCATTTAGTTTCGCTTAGACCGATTATGTTGATTTTAAGTCGATCCATTTCTTGTATGACATTGGCTAGTTTTCCTGCTTGAAGTAAACTTCTAACGTTCCAAGTTGCTACTTTGAAAGGATTCTTTGACACAAGCTCGGAGATTCTTAGCACCCCTGCCCTATTTAAAGGACGCCGATACTCAGGGCCTTTGTTGATTTTGCTTGTCATCATTGAAGTTTTCAAGGGAGAAAAAATCCAAGTAGTTTCCCATTGCTTTCTTGGATCACAATTTATTTGAAAAGGTCATGTGGGGACCTTTTGAAACGGGTTTTGTCTGACGTCTCCACTGAAGTCTTCCCGCCTTGGGTGACCCTTCTGAGAGCACTAGGCTCTCGACGGTATAGCGATCAGCTTCTCAGACGTACACAAACTCTCTCGCCGCGTTAAGGCACCGTTTCTCGAGAGAGGGGCAAATTCTAATTCGCGCTAATTGGCTAATGAGCAACTAAGGGGTTGCAGGTGACAGAGCCTGGCTACACTGCCCACAGGTACCGGTGGGTATGTCACCTAAATTGTTTAAACCCTGGAGAGGTCCTGTTGATGTAATTCGGGTCGTCCAACCGCAGTGAGTTCAGATTTGGTTGGGCCGGCGGAGCTGGTTTGTTCACCCGTCGCGCCTCAAGCCCTTCATCGCTCTGCGCAAATTCATCCTATTTTCACAACGCAGGGACCGAGTGTCACATGTGTCAGACGAGCTGAGGTGTGTGCCCGCTGAGGTTGGTCCTCAGCGGAGTCATATAATCCCGTCTTCAGGTGCCGCCCGACTGACGCCCCCCAAGTCGACATCTGCTCCGGCTCCACTGGCTCCGGACGACGAGAACCCGTCTGCCCGGCTGGCTTCTCCCCGTGAGGAGCCGGGTTCGTCGGGACACTTGCATATCCCCCCCGGGACCTCCAGAGAGAGTGAGCCCATCTCCCCTGGGGGCCCGGCCACGAGGACTCGATCAAAAACTCTGCGGTTTTCGTAATCCCCATCCACACACACTCCCACACTGTCACTTGGTTGTCACACTTCGGCGGGCCGCATCGGCTATTGGCTGACCCTAGCCCTTGTTGTGCTTGTGGGTGTTGGTACATGGTGTGGGTGGGAGATGTTGGTACTGGGGGGGGTTCCGAGCATTCGCGGGTTACTGCATTTTTTTCTCTCTCCCTATCTCTTCTTGCTTGTTGTTTTGTACCTCCACCTCCTTTCCTCGCCCGTTGATGTATATTTGTAGATAGTGTGTATATTGTATAGGTTGGCTGGGGTATTGTTCTTGTTTTGTTGTTATTGAGGCGCACATTGTTCTTGTTAATTTGTTAGTTATTGTTGGTTACTTGCTAAACGGGAGTTGTCAGCCGGGACGGCTGAATGCTACGAAGAGGGGAGGGGGGTGATGTAGCGACATCGCTGGATGTCGCTGTGTGTGGCCAGCCTGGGAAAGGCATGCCATACAATGTATTGACATCACGGACACCACTGAAGGCCGATGCAGTACCGGCCCTAGCAAAGCTTGAGGAGCATGGACTGCCAGCAACCAGTGGCACCCTGCGCTGGGTGTAGTGCCAGCCCGACAGGATAGGGTGCGGGGGGTGCCGGCATCAGGAACGGGGTTTCACGGGGCCATGGCACTCTGATTGACACGTGACTGGAGGCATCTACCCGGGGACCCCCAAAAGGGGGGCTGGGGGGACCACGTGTCAAGCGGAGATTCTCCTCGATAGTTCGAGAAGGGGGTCGTGGCTAGGGGCAAAGTGAGCCCTGCCACAGAGGATTAAAGCCAGTCTCCCAGTGGGACCGGTTGCTGTCGTGATCCTCAAGAATCTACGTGCGACTCCACCGCCTGAAGACAAGACCGACACGAGACCTGGACCCAAGCTTGGGTCCAGTCCATTGTAGCTTCTCCAAGTGTAGTAAGTGTAGTTAGCCTGGTGGACCACCACCATAGGTTAATGTCTGGTAAAGGAGCAGTTACCCCTTTGTGTTAAGTGTTGATATAAATACATGTGTTGCCTCCAACTGGTACGTCTGAGTTTCCGTTTGAGCCCACTACACAAGTGTCTACACCAATCCTCTCCAAGCTATCTGATGGACATGTGCTGTGTGTCGGTGGTAGACTCTATTGTCTATTGTCACCATCTTCGTTCCGCAGCTCATGGTGACCATCTGATTGCTCCGCGCACTAGGACAGCGAGATTTGGATCTCGCAGCTTTGCGGTCAGGGGTTCATCTTCCTGGAACTCATCTAACCTACTCGTTCACCTACTCACCCACCCACTCACCTACTCAGTGGTCCATCCACTTGGAACTCACCTACCCACTTGCTCGCCTACTCACCCACCCACTCACTTACTCAGTGGTTCATCCACTTGGAACTCACTCCACACCGAGACAGCTTTTTTTAGAGCCTACTCTCCATTGGTGTTGGACCAGATGACGCCAAAAGGCGTACAACTCAAAAACAGCGCACTGTCAGAGTATTGAGAGCTCGGGGTAAGCATTCAACTTCAAGGACAGTGCATATCATTATCATGATCAGAGTTGTTTCTTTTTGTTTGCATTTTGACTGCTGGTGTTGTGGTTATTACAAACATGATGCCTTGTATAAAGGTTTCAGTTTTTGTTCCAGTTTAAAGGGTAAAAACCTACTACTATATTTTGCCACTGGTAAAGGAGGTCTCATAGAGTAAGTGTCCAGTCACTTCGTTGAGCTGTCATTTGTGATAGTCAGGTCGCTTCTGAAAAAGTGCTACATAGCTCAGTGGGGCTTTCCTTGGTAAAACACATTCCTGCTGAGGGAGCTGGTAGGAACGTTGGGTTGCTTGGTCAATGGCCAGGGTCAACGGCGACGTGGTATATTCCGCAAATATGCCCGACTGTGAGGGCGGACACAAGCCGGCGTGAGTAGGTTAAACGTTTAGTTTTATAAGGGCACCACGGGGTGACCAGCCCCTCCCAACCCAGCCCCACCCCTCACACCCCCCACCCAGCCCCACCCAGCCCCTCCCCACAATCCCCACCCAGCCCCTCCCCACCATACCCTCCCCACCCAGCCCCACCCTCTCCACCCAGCCCCTCCCCACCCTCCCCTCCCCACCCTGCCCCTCCCTCTCCACCCAGCCCCTCCCTGCACGACGGACGGACACAATAATCCCCTGTGGGCTGGTGTAACCAGGAGGTTCCTACCAGTAATAGTTTATAGTTTAGTTTAGACGACTGCCTCAGAAACCGTTTTGATCCTCTATAAAACAGATGACATCCCTAAACAGCCCTCGTATAAATACAATACCATCGAAATGAGAAGAAAAGCCGTAATAAGAGTTGAGGCAGTCCTCGCTTAACGCGACTGCTGCACAACGCTGTTTCGTTATGGCACTCTTTGTCATGCAGAACATTTTTACTATATAGAATTAAGAAAATCCACAAATTGCTTAGGGTGAGAACACGGAGCTCAATTCGATTATCAAGATTTGTGGTCAAGATTGTGTTTAACAAAAAACATGTTTATTTGTCAATGTTATTACAGCCACGCAGGGCTGGCCAGTTAAAAACAATATATATCAGCCAACCGACGTGTGTTTACTTAGCCTTGGTCTCTCTCTGCATTCATTCGCGTGTGTTTTTTGCGGGCATTTTAGAGCCATATTGCCTGGGAAAGGCCTTCCGAGTGTTCGTGCTCAAATGTATTCAGAATGAGACTACGCATTTGAACGTATATGCGGTACTCCGGTGGTGCTCGGGATATGTAAAAACAAATCAGATTTTTCGCAATAATCCTTTATTTTCTCGCAATTCGCAACTTTGGTCAGAAAATCTTGCGGTCAAAACCAGTTTTCGTGATGTCGACGCAGTCGGAAGACGAATGTTTATGTGAGCAGCTGAACACGAAGCTTCGCAGTCTGTTGTCGTACAGCAGCACCCAGTCTGATAACAATTGGCTGGCTCTCGAGATCCAAAGGCAGATTTCATTCGTCGCGCCTTAGACTTGGTCAGATGGTTCCTCGATTCATTTCCGGAATTATATCTTGGCGGACGGTGGAATAAACAGTTTCTGACTCGTGGTGTCACCAACGCCACCATACGTTCGAATGGGAAAACTGCTGCTGAATCTAAGGCAACGTCTGATGGAGAGTCTGCAGCTCACTGAAAGGGTAACAGCGACATCTTCAGACTGTTTGATGAGGATCGGTGTGTTCTTATGCTGCACCGGTGTACATTCATACTGGAGGAATCCGATTGGCTATAATGCTCTTTTTCACTAAATAACAAGAGAACGTTTTCATCGAATTCTTATATTCACCAGCAAGAAAAACATTAGAGTAGTCGCGTCCATAGAGGATGAAGGCAATGTTCATAGGTGCTGGGCATTAGCTCCAGAAAAGTGAGTATAATCACAATTAGAGCACTGCGCCACGAACCTTGTGACTTGTGTTAGATTCCCGGCCACGGCTGACATGAGTTGGTGAGTGAGCTATGAATCAGGGTCTTGGGCCTTCCCTTACTGCCTCCACCAACCAGCACTGATCAGCAGTGTGGTGACGTATGGTCAAACAACCCTCATGACCAGGGGTCGGCAACCAAAATAACAAGAAAGACATTCTTTTCGAATTCGGTAAAAAAAACCCCCCATTCATATTTTAAGAGCTGCAATGCATGCGAATACGAGACGGTGGTCCCTAATGTATGACGCCACAAAGCAGTCTTTAAAGAGCCGCGTGCGGCCCCTGCCCATGGACGAGAGGGCATCGGTAAGCGAGCCGTCATCCATCGGCAAAGCGCTGTAATTGACTAATTATGACAAACTATTCACAAACTATGTTTTATGTTATCAGGTAAAGCCCGCTGAACTGTATAGTTCTTATTTTAAACGGATTGGTGATCAAAAATGATAGTTCAATCAAGTGGCTTATGACGTGGAAATTTAGTGCCAAATACTCTCAACCCCTGTTTCTAAATGTGAAGGGGAAACCCGGAGGACTCGGAGAAAAATCCACGCGACCACGAGGAGAGAGACACGCAAACTCCAAATATACAGCAGGCGTAGGTGGTCGGGATCGAACCCACAACCACCTGTATACCAGGCGAGGTGTACAGGTTAATCGGGGTGGTTTAATTAGGGTTTCGATCTTTTTCTCTTCTTACCCCCTTTCAATGTGTAATGCAAGCGCAAGCGGGGTTCGCTGCTGGCCTTTGGGCCAATCACATGGGCCGGGGTGGGCGGAGCCAGTATGGGGGCGTATGTGAAGGTCCCCGCTCACCTCGGGTCCAATCGGAAGCGAGGTGAGTGGGGGCGGAACCTAGGGGCGGAGCCAGCAGGGCGCGATGGAGGGGCGAGATCTGGAAGGTTCGAAGGCACGTGGTGTGAGGGAGGAAACAGGGTCACGTGGTAAAGGAGATATAGGTGGGAGCCTGGAAGGGCTCTGGGTCAGTTTTTGGAGTGAAGAAGCGGGATCACGTTGGTTGGCCGGAGGGATTCCGCGCCATCAGCCACGTGGCTGCATGGGCTCAGCACACTGTCGGCCAGCGGTGTGCGGAGCGAGGGGCGCTGAAAGACTGACGGAAGAGCGCGTGCGGGGCGCATCGCGAGGAACAGCTAGTCCGGTGTTGGGACCAGCGGGCTGCGGGTGTTGACCTAATAAAGAGTGGACGGAGACCAAGTGAAGCGTGGCGAAGTCCTTTATTACAAATGGAAGAAACTTCTCCTCTAGATTAAACAGTCACCTTTGCTCACTCACTCATTGTTCCCTAGCTTGCCGACCCCTTAATCCCCCCTCATAACCACCACCGTTCCCTCTCCATATTCTCATTTTATGGATATCACTCATTGACCCCATTAATTAAATCCATTGATCATCATTTATTGTCATTATTTTCGCTTTCACCGAATTTACATATCGCAGATTTTCCACCCATTTCTTCCTCTCATCTACTTCACTCACCTCATCTCCACCGTTACATTCACACGCGCGTTGTTGTCGCATCGTTCATTCTTTGTAATGTGTCTTGGTTAGGGCGCTATATACATTTCGTTAACATAACATAAGTTTACCTAACTTATTTTTTTAAAGTTTTATATTTACGGCATCTAACCCAAAAAAAAAACCTATATTATGGATAACATTGGTCGCCTACTGCGTGTTAAAATAAATATCGCAGTTTTAAATATTAATGTCCAATATCAAAGGCATGACATAAACCGTTGTCATTATTGTCCGCATCAAGCTGCGTTTGCATCACAGCCACCGCGGGCCACGTGCGGGGCGTGGCGGACCCACCAGCGGTGGTATCGGGAACCCCTCTCAGAGAAGCCCGCTCCTGCAGAGCTCAGAGCATTCCCCTGGTGGTCGAGGTACGCTCCAAGGCCTGCGAGGTGACCAGACAACCCAGTGGTACCTCCAGCTACGCTCACTTTGTACCACCTTTCCTTTCCATTGAACGAAGTCGCTCGTTTGATTGTACCGTGGAGAATTGCAGCTAAAATGAAACTTATCCAACATGTGCTGGGCCTAAGCGGTTCGAGTTTATTGCCAAACGATCGAATTTGTAAAGTTCGGCTGAGTTGAGCGGTGGCGCAGTGGTTAGAGCTACGAACCAGGCGACCCGAGTGTGATTCCCTCCCACGGCCACCGACACCAGTGACGATTATCTGAACCAGGTCCTGGGCCTCCCCTAGGTCAACTCAGCCTCAAATGAGGACCTGGTGCGGTGTGTAAGCATCGCCACTAGGGAAACTTAGGCGGCCGGGCGTGGTGCTGGCCACCCACCCCCTCCATGTGCCGTGCCGGCCTTCATTGGTGGTCGCTCAGAGCACTTGCCCCCATTAGTCGGTTAAGGCTATATGGGGGATCTTTGCCTTTGTCTCATATTTTTGCGAACTTGATTCCTTGCAAAAGGTTTATATTTGGTATTTGAACATCTTAACACCTGTTTAATTACTCTTTTGGTCTTTCGGTAAAGTCACGTAGATAGAAAATAAAAATACAAAATCACGACGTTTCGATCGCAACACAAGCAATCGTCTTCAGGTGAAAAAAATACAGCAGGCGAATTGCTGAGGCAGGAGAAATACAGCGGGAGATGCTGCTGCAGCAAGAGGTTAAAAAGGTTTGAGATGGGTGCAACCCAAGGGCAAGTGGGCTGGGCTAGAGATGGAATTTGCATGTAAATGTAAGAACAGAGAGCCTCATATACATCACGACTACGGTGCTGAAGAGGCAGCCATTGTATTGCTAGAGATTAGAGATTAGAATGTCAATGTGAGACGGCTCCGGCAGCAGCGGCTGTGTTCATGAGAAGATTGGCATGTCAGTGTCAGAGAAGCGGGCACAACGCCACCTCGTGGGCAACAACAGCTGCGGCGTTGGCCGCTGCGCTGTGAGAGACCAGCAGCATGTCAACGCAAGAGAACCACCGCAACGGTGGCCGTGCCAGTGAGACATTCAGCCGATTAAACAACGAGAGCCACATCGAGGAAAAGGGAGCAGCGGCTATGTTAGTGAGACATTTCGCCTGTTAATGTAAATACATTTAACAAGGTAATGTAACTCAGAGAGTCGGAAATAACTGCTAACATCGGCAGGTAGGATGGAAGGATCACAGCCAGTTGTGACTTTACCTGGTTAATAGCGTCCTTCCAATGATTGCTCAGTTTGTACCCATCCTCTCGGTTGAAGTTGTCTGTGTTTATATATCTGGATGGCTTCATGAACGAATCTTTGTTGATAGCCAGTGGGTTTGCAGAGTACCTGACGTCTTGGAGAAATCAATTTCATGTGTGCTCACAGCGTTAAAACAATGATGAGCCACGGCAGAGGTATTGGTCCTACCGTGTTTCAGATTCGCCTTGTGTTCACGAACACGGTCTGAGACATGTCGCTTAGTTTTCCCAATGTAACTACTGCCGCAGGCACAACTTAGTTTGTAGACACCGGGGTATTGCATGTAACACCTATTCTTATTTTTTCATATATTGGGGGGAGTTTGTAAAGCTCAGTTGAGTCCTAAAGACTGTTGAACCGAGCACTGCCAAGGGAAGGACATTCTGATTGATTGGAAAAACCATTTAGAGTCAATTTGTCTGTGACTCTGTGTGTCCCTCTGTGTTTCTATGTGTCTTTATCTGTGTCCCTGCATAGTTATCTGTTTTTATGTATATGTGCGTGCCTCTGTCTTTATGCATGTCTTTACGTGTCTATCTGTGTCTCTGTCCAAGTGTGTCGCTGTGTCCATGTGTGTGTAGCCCTGTCTATGTATTTGTGTGTTTCTGTGTCTAGGTGTCTGTCTTTGTGTATGTCTTTATATTTCTGTGAGTCTCTGCCTGTGTCTATGTGTATCTGTGAATGTATCTGTATATTTATGTCTGTGTGTTTGTCTATGCGTGTCTTTGTATCTACGTGTGTCTGTGTGTCTATGTATGTGTCTCTCTTCGGTGAGCTCCTCCGGCAGGCAAGGCTGCGTTGGCTGGGACATGTAGCCCGCATGCCTAATCACCGCATGCCTAAACAGCTTTTGTCCGGCCGTATCGAAAGGGCTAAACGGGCGCGGCACGGGCTAGAGAAGAGATGGAGTGATGTGGTACAGGAGGACGTGGAGCTGAGTGGACTTGCTGAAGATTGGCACCAGCGGTGTCAAGATCGGCCTCTGTGGAGGAGGCTCGTGAAGGACGCGACTGGCAGTTGGAGGCAGTCACCCTCCAACAACAACGGAGGGTGGAGGAGCGACGCTCACAACAACGAGCGGAGCGCCGGGTGGATAAAGCACAGCAAGTTGGCACAGTAGGGGGCACAGGTGGCGCATCAGCCACTCGTCTGAGTCGACCCGTGGCACCTGGGTCTGCCCCGTGACCTCCTGCCAGCGGGCGTTCGACACTTCACGTGGCCTCAAGGTGCACATGGCCTGGCACAAGCGTCGTGGTGACGTCACCGCCACTTAGTGGCGAATGGCGGTTGTTGTTGTTGTCTATCTCTGTGTCTCTGATCAATCCACCGTCAGCGTCTCTCACGACCCTGCGACGCTTCAATCCACCGAGCTCCCGCGCGCGCGCCGATCCGCGTCACCCCACCTCGGCCGTGGGGTGACGACCTCGCGGGCGTCTTCTGCCTCCGGCCGCTTTCTCGCAAATCTGAGCAGAGATCGCGCGGCGGTCAATGCAGCGCGCACCGACACCACCCACGTGCCTCTTCTCCCTCGTATCTCCCCCCCCCCGTCCCCCACCGCATTCTCCCCGTCTCCCTCCCCTCTCCTCCCTCTCCCCATTTCCATCAGCCTCTCTCCGTCCCTCTCTCTCTCCCTCCTCGCCTCTGCCCCCGTCTATCTCCCCTCTCCCCGTCTATCTTCCTTTCCTCTCTCTGCCTCTCCACGTCTCCCGCTCCCCCTCTCTCTGCCTCTCCTCCCTCTCCACGTCTCTCGCCCCCCCCCTCTCTCTGCCCCCCCTCTCCCCCCCCCTCTCTCTGCCCCCCCCCTCTCTGCCCCCCCCCTCTCTGCCCCCCCTCTCTGCCCCCCCTCTCTGCCTCTCCCCCCTCTCTCTGCCTCCCCCCCCCTCTCTGCCTCCCCCCCCCCCTCTCTGCCTCCCCCCCTCTCTGCCTCTCCTCCCTCTCCACGTCCCCCGCTCATGCCGCTCCTCTGCTGCCTCTCGTTCCGTGGCTGTCGTTGTCTGGGGGGGCCCGGCCCGCCCCGCTCCGAACGCCCAGGTGAGTGGCGGCGGGGGGTGAGATGGTGATGGTGGTGATGGTGGTGATGATGGTGGTGATGGTGGAGATGATGATGGTGGAGAGGTGGTGAGGATAGTGGTGGTGAGGGTGATGGTGGTGAGGATGCTGGTGGTGATTGCGGTGAGGATGCTGGTGAGAATGATGATGGTAAGTATGGTGAGGCTGCTGGTGGTGAGGACGGTGGTGAGGCTGATGAGAGTGGTCGCGATGCGCTTCCTCTGGGAATAACAATGAGCCGCCGATGCGGGGGTTGAGCGTGATCCTGGTGATGTTGGGGCGGTGGTGGTGATGATGACGATGAGGTTGGGTGTGGGATGATTATGATGGTGATGATAGTGATGGTGATGATTATGATAGTGATGATGATTAGTCTGTGTGTGGGATGATGGTGATGGTGATGATAGTGAAGATGATAGTGATAATGTTGGTTATGATGCTGGTAATGCTGCTGCGTGGCTAATGATGGTGATAATGTTGACGATGTTGGGTGGGTGATGGGAGTGATCAGGGTGATGATGGGTTGGTGATAGAGATGATGTTGATGTTGGGTGTGTGATGGGGGTGATATTCATCTGTTGTGTGGGTGATGGAGGGGGATGATGTTGCGTGAATGATTATGATGATGATGTTGACAATGTTGGGTGGGTGATGTGCGTGATGATCATGATGATGACGAGGATGATGTTGGGTGGGTGATGGGGGGTGATGTTGGGTGGGTGGTGGGGGTGATGTTGATGATGTTGGGTGGGTGGTGGGGGTGATGTTGATGATGTTGGCTGGGTGGTGGGGGTGATGTTGATGTTCGGTGGGTAATGGGGGTGATGATGATGATGATGTTGGGTGGGTGATGGGGGTGATGTTGATGATGTTGGGTGGGTGATGCGGGGTGATGTTGATGATGTTGGGTGGGTGGTGGGGGTGATGTTGATAATGTTGGCAGGGTGATGTTGATGATGATGATGTTGATGATGTTGGGTGGGTGATAGGGTGATGTTGATGATGTTGATGATGTTGGTGGGTGATGGGGGTGATGTTGATGGTGTTGATGATGATGATGTTGGTGGGTGATGGGGTTGATGTTGATGTGCCCCCGCACGTCCCATCTGTCACGCTGCGTACAGTGGACGCAGCAGCGCTAATCATGTCCCGAGTGCAGCTCGCAATCACACAGCGCGTGGGGGGGGGGCTGTGAGAGTCTATGGGGAGGGGGGTGGGCTGTGAGTGTCTATGGGGAAGAGGGGGGGGGGCTGTGAGAGTCTATGGGGAGGGGGGGGGCTGTGAGAGTCTATGGGGAGGGGGGGGCTGTGAGAGTCTATGGGGAAGAGGGGGGGGGGCTGTGAGAGTCTATGGGGAAGAGGGGGGGGGGCTGTGAGAGTCTATGGGGAAGAGGGGGGGGGCTGTGAGAGTCTATGGGGAGGGGGGGGGGCTGTGGGTGTCTATGGGGAAGAGGGGGGGGCTGTGAGAGTCTATGGGGAAAGGGGGGGCTGTGAATGACTCTGGGCAAGGGGGGGGGCTGTGGGTGTCTATGGGGAAGAGGGGGGGGGGCTGTGAGTGTCAATGGGGAGGGGGGGGGGCTGTGAGTGACTCTGGGCAAGGGGGGGGGCTGTGGGTGTCTATGGGAAGAAGGGGGGGGGGGCTGTGAGTGACTCTGGTCAAGGGGGGGGGGGGTGCTGTGGGTGTCTATGGGGGAAGAGGGGGGGGGGGCTGTGAGTGTCTATGGGGAGGGGGGGGGGCTGTGGGTGTCTATGGGGAAGAGGGGGGGGGGCTGTGAGAGTCTATGGGGAAGAGGGGGGGGGGGCTGTGGGTATCTATGGGGAAAGGGGGGGGGCTGTGAGTGACTCTGGGCAAGGGGGGGGCTGTGGGTGTCTATGGGGAAGAGGGGGGGGGCTGTGAGTGTCTATGGGGAGGGGTGGGGCTGTGAGTGACTCTGGGCAAGGGGGGGGGGCTGTGGGGTGTCTATGGGGAAGAAGGGGGGGGCTGTGAGTGACTCTGGGCAAGAGGGGGGGCTGTGGGTGTCTATGGGGAAGAGGGGGGGGCTGCGAGTGTCTATGGGGAGGGGGGGCTGTGAGTGGCTATGGGGAAGGGGGGGGCTGTGAGTGACTCTGGGGAGGGGGGGGGCTGTGAGAGTCTATGGGGAGGGGGGGGGGCTGTCAGTGTCTGTGGGGAGGGGGGGCTGTGAGTGTCTATGGGAAGAGGGAGGGGCTGTGAGAGTCTATGGGGAAGAGGGGGGGGGGCTGTGAGAGTCTATGGGGAGGGGGGGGGGCTGTGAGAGTCTATGGGGAGGGGGGGGGGGCTTGTGAGAGTCTATGGGGAAGAGGGGGGGGGCTGTGAGAGTCTATGGGGAAGAGGGGGGGGGGGCTGTGAGAGTCTATGGGGAAGAGAGGGGGGGGCTGTGAGTGACTCTGGGGAGGGGGGGCTGTGAGTGACTCTGGGCAAGGGGGGGGCTGTGATTGTCTATGGGGAGGGGGGGGGCTGTGAGTGACTCTGGGCAAGGGGGGGGGGCTGTGGGTGTCTATGGGAAGAGGGGGGGGGGGCTGTGGGTGTCTATGGGAAAGAGGGGGGGGGGGGCTGTGAGAGTCTATGGGGAAGAGGGGGGGGGGCTGTGAGAGTCTATGGGGAAGAGGCGGGGGGGCTGTGAGAGTCTATGGGGAGGGGGGGGGCTGTGGGTGTCTATGGGGAAGAGGGGGGGGGGCTGTGAGTGTCTATGGGGAGGGGGGGGGGCTGTGAGTGGCTATGGGGAAGGGGAGGGGCTGTGAGAGTCTATGGGGAAGAGGGGGGGGGGAGCTGTGAGAGTCTATGGGGAGGGGGGGGGGCTGTGGGTGTCTATGGGGAAGAGGGGGGGCTGTGAGAGTCTATGGGGAGAGGGGGGGCTGTGAGTGACTCTGGGCAAGGGGGGGGGGCTGTGGGCGTCTATGGGGAAGAGGGGGGGGCTGTGAGTGTCAATGGGGAGGGGGGGGGCTGTGAGTGACTCTGGGGCAAGGGGGGGGCTGTGGGTGTCTATGGGGAAGAAGGGGGGGGCTGTGAGTGACTCTGGTCAAGGGGGGGGGGTGCTGTGGGTGTCTATGGGGAAGAGGGGGGGGGCTGTGAGTGTCTATGGGGAGGGGGGGGGCCTGTGGGTGTCTATGGGGAAGAGGGGGAGGGGCTGTGAGAGTCTATGGAGAACAGGGGGGGGGGGCTGTGAGAATCTATGGGGAAGAGGGGGGGCTGTGAGAGTCTATGGGGAGGGGGGGGGGGGCTGTGGGTGTCTATGGGGAAGAGGGGGGGGGGGGCTGTGAGAGTCTATGGGGAAGAGGGGGGGGGGGGCTGTGGGTATCTATGGGGAGGGGGGGGGGCTGTGAGTGACTCTGGGGAAAGGGGGGGGCTGTGAGTGACTCTGGGCAAGGGGGGGGCTGTGGGTGTCTATGGGGAAGAGGGGGGGGGCTGTGAGTGTCTATGGGGAGGGGTGGGGCTGTGAGTGACTCTGGGCAAGGGGGGGGGGGGGGCTGTGGGTGTCTATGGGGAAGAAGGGGGGGGGCTGTGAGTGACTCTGGGCAAGAGGGGGGGCTGTGGGTGTATATGGGGAAGAGGGGGGGGGCTGCGAGTGTCTATGGGGAGGGGGGGCTGTGAGTGACTCTGGGGAGGGGGGGGCTGTGAGAGTCTATGGGGAGGGGGGGGGGCTGTCAGTGTCTGTGGGGAGGGGGGGCTGTGAGTGTCTATGGGGAAGAGGGAGGGGCTGTGAGAGTCTATGGGGAAGAGGGGGGGGGGGGGGGCTGTGAGAGTCTATGGGGAGGGGGGGGGCTGTGAGAGTCTATGGGGAGGGGGGGGGCTGTGAGAGTCTATGGGGAAGAGGGGGGGGGCTGTGAGAGTCTATGGGGAAGAGGGGGGGGGGGGCTGTGAGAGTCTATGGGGAAGAGAGGGGGGGGCTGTGAGTGACTCTGGGGAGGGGGGGCTGTGAGTGACTCTGGGCAAGGGGGGGGCTGTGATTGTCTATGGGGAGGGGGGGGGGCTGTGAGTGACTCTGGGCAAGGGGGGGGGGGCTGTGGGTGTCTATGGGGAAGAGGGGGGGGGGCTGTGGGTGTCTATGGGAAAGAGGGGGGGGGCTGTGAGAGTCTATGGGGAAGAGGCGGGGGGGCTGTGAGAGTCTATGGGGAGGGGGGGGGCTGTGGGTGTCTATGGGGAAGAGGGGGGGGGGCTGTGAGTGTCTATGGGGATGGGGGGGGGGGGCTGTGAGTGGCTATGGGGAAGGGGAGGGGGCTGTGAGTGACTCTGGGGAGGGGGGGGGGCTGTGAGAGTCTATGGGGAGGGGCTGTCAGTGTCTGTGGGGAGGGGGGGGGCTGTGAGCGTCTATGGGGGGCTGTGTGTATCAGCACGCGCGTTCCGCCCAACGTACCGTTATTTACCCAATCACATCCGGGGGTCTCCATCCCTCAGGACTGGAGTATGGGGCATTCATTCATCCTGATCACAGGTGATCATCCCGTGTTGACCCCGGGAGGGGAAAACAACTGTGAGGATATCCAATAATTACCTCCCCCTGCTCCCTGCCTCTCCCCCACTCCTCCTGCTCACCCTGCTCCCTCCCTCCCCCCCCTGCCCCTTCCCCCTCCTCCCCCTGCTCCCTCTCCTCCACGTGGCGTCCCAGTCGAGGCGGGGATCGTGGTCGCGAGTGACTACGAGCGGCACCACGAATCGGAGATCAGCGTGAGCGCTGGGCAGCGTGTCACGGTCATCGAGCGAGACCACTCGGGTGAGACATGGACACAGGAAGACAGAGACACAGAGACGGGGACACAGAGACACAGAGACAGGGATACGGAGACGGGGACAGAGAGACACGGAGACACGGACACAGGAAGACAGAGACACAGAGAGACAGGGACAGAGAGACAGTGACACGGAGACAGAGACACAGAGACACGGAGACAGAGACACAGAGACACGGAGACGGGGACAGAGAGACACAGAGACACGGACACAGAGACACGGACACAGGAAGATAGAGACACGGAGACACAGAGACAGTGACACGGAGACGGGAACAGAGCGACACAGAGACACGGAAACACGGAGACACGGAGACAGGAAGACAGAGACACGGAGACACGGAGACAGGAAGACAGAGACACGGAGACATGGAGACACATAGACACGGAGACACAGAGACACGGAGACACGGAGACAGGGACACACAGACGGTGAGTGCGGGTGAGCGAGTCTCCGTGCCCACTCCCTGTGCCCCCCCCGTGCCCCCACCCCCGTGCCCCCCACCCCCGTGCCCCCACCCCGTGCCCCCACCCCGTGCCCCCCCCCCCGTGCCCCCACCCCCGTGCCCCCATCCCCGTGCCCCCACCCAGGCTGGTGGTTCGTGCGCACCGCCCACGCGCAGGGCTGGCTCCCCGCCACTCACCTGCGAGTTCAGCGCGCGCCCTGCGAGCACGGGGACAGCCACGATGAGACCTTGCGAGGTCAGCGCCGCGAGCTCGCGACCTGTGTGTGTGCTGTGTGTGCTGTGTGTGTGTGCTGTGTGTGTGCTGTGTGTGCTGTGTGTGTTCTGTGTGTGCTGTGTGTGTGTGCTGTGTGTGCTGTGTGTGTGTGCTGTGTGTGTGTGTTGTGTGTGTGCTGTGTGTGTGTGCTGTGTGGTGTGTGTGCTGTGTGTGTGTGTGTGCTGTGGTGTGTGGTGTGTGTGTGTGGTGTGTGTGCTGTGTGTGTGCTGTGTGTGTGTGGTGTGTGTGGTGTGTGTGTGCTGTGTGTGCTGTGTGTGTGTGCTGTGTGTGGTGTGTGTGTGCTGTGTGTGTGTGTGCTGTCTGTGTGTGGTGTGTGTGCTGTGGTGTGTGTGTGCTGTGTGTGTGTGCTGTGTGTGGTGTGTGTGTGCTGTGTGTGTGCTGTGTGTGTGTGGTGTGTGTGTGCTGTGGTGTGGCGTGCTGTGTGTGCTGTGTGTGGTGTATATGTGCTGTGTGTGGTGTGTGTGCTATGTGTGTGCTGTGTGTGTGTGTGCTGTGTGTGGTGTGTGTGCTGTGTGTGTGCTGTGTGTGCTGTGTGTGCTGTGTGTGTGCTGTGTGTGCGGTGTGTGTGGTGTGTGCTGTGTATGTGGTGTGTGCTGTGTGAGTGATGTGTGTGTGTGCTGTGTGTGTGTGCTGTGTGTGTGTGCTGTGTGTGGTGTGTGTGCTGTGTGTGTGGAGTGTGTGGTGTGTGTGCTGTGTGTGTTGTGCTGTGTGTGTGTGCTGTGTGTGTGTGTGGTGTATCTGTGGGGTGATGTGTGTTTGTGTTGTGTGTGTGCTGTGTGTGCGCTGTGTGTGTGTGGTTTGTGTGCTGTGTGTGGTGTGTGTGTGTGGTGTGTGGTGTGTGCTGTGTGTGCTGTGTGTGCTGTGTGTGGTGTGTGGTGTGTGTGCTGTGTGTGGTGTGTGTGGTGTGTGTGTTGTGTGCGTGAATGCGGCCTGCGTGTGTGTGCGCTGCGTGCAGTGTGTGTGCGTGTGCTGTGTGTATGTGGTGTGTGTGCTGTGTGTGCCGCGTGTGGTCCGTGCGTTGCCTCACTAGATGTGTAGCATCTGTATATGCTGTGTGTCTCTCTGAGCCTATTTCTCTGTGTCTTTGTCTGTGTCTCTCTGTCTTTACCTGTGTATGTGTCTATATGTCTGTGTGTCTATATGTCTCTATGTCTGTGTGTTTATATGGGTGTGTGTCTATATGGCTGTGTGTGTCTCTGTCTGTGTGTGTCTCTATGTCTGTGTGTGTCTCTATGTCCGTGTGTTTCTCTGCGTCACGGTGGCTCTAGGAGTCCACGTGTCAAGTACCGGCTGTCTCGGTCGCCTGGAGAGGAGGTGGACCCTGGCTGGGCCCGGCAACAAAACGACGAAAAATGGTGACACCTCCTCACCATCGCTTCCTACTCCTCACCACTTCCACCCCCTCCAATACCCATCCACCTTCTCATCTCCACGTCAACTACACCTCACCTCCACCTTCTCATCTCCACCTCCTCATATCCGCACCTCCGCCTTCTCGTATCCTTATCTCGACCTACCCCAAACATCTCCTCACCACCTCCTCCTCCAATCCGCCTCAACTCCACCTCCTCGCCTACACCTCCTCTAATACACCTCCTCACCTCCCCTCGCAACGCCTCCGCTATGGAACTTTACCAGTAGGGAGTTCCACAACCGGGTGTCCACCACAGTAAACGGCCGATCGGCACAAGAAAGCAACGGAGACCGTGGTGTGTGTACAGAGCAGGGCCTTCGTAGGCTGATGCTAAAGAGTCTTGGGCTTGGCTTTTCGTTCTTCCACGAACCCAGATGGAACCCGGTCATAAAAGGTCGTGCTGATGAAGATGTTTGGTGGGGTGATTAAACACGACACGTTCCAGACTCTTTGAACAAAAAAGGAATATTTATTTTATATAAGATGAAAGTTTGCCAAATTATTGGGATTAAGTGAAGTTTTATTAAGAACAGGAAGGATGGAAAATCCGAGACACGACAGTGATGATGATGGGGGTAATGATGTTGATGGCGTTGTGTGGGAGTAGCTATGGTGCTGTTGATGGTTATGATGTTGATGAAGATGATGTCGATGATGTGGATAATGTTGACGGTGGTGATGTTGACGGTTCTGATGTTGATGGTGGTGATGATGTCGATGATGTTGACCGGGGTGATGATGTTAATGGTGGTGGCGTTGATGGTGATGTGGCAGGATGCCCGTGCGTATCTCTGGCGGGGGATCTGCTCCCCGTGGAGATTATCGGCACCATGATGGACGTAAGTAACTTACGCGGCCAGAGGCAGCAGCAGCACAGAGAGACTGCACTCAACAAGCCGCGGTTACAAACACAGCCGCATCGAAGCCTCATTCAGCACCACGGCCAGCAGCAACAGCAGCAGCATCCGAATGTACAACATCAGCTAAATCAGCACCATGGACAGCAGCAACATAATGTGCAGCAGCAGCAGAAAAATCAGCACCATGGAGAGCAGCCTCAGAATGTGCAGCAGCATCCGCAGCAGCAAAATCAGCCCCATGGACAGCATCAGGAGCCCACGGAGCAGCAGCTGCAAGCTGCAAAAGAAAAGTTGCCGCAGCGCCAGCAGCAGCAGCAGCTGCAGGTGCATACAGCTGTTTACCGACAGCTGCCCCTGCAGGTGTACCAGTGCAAGGGGGAGCAAGAGGAACAGCAGCCGCAAGCAGCTGCAGCAGCAGCAGAACAGCAGTTGCAACAGCAGCAACAACTACAGCCATCGCCACCATCGCACACAGAGCCAATATTACCCCAACACTCACCACTACAGCCAGACTCACACCAACACTCACCACCACAGTCAGACTCACACCAACACTCACCACTACAGTCAGACTCACACCAACACTCGCCACTACAGTTAGACTCACACCAACACTCGCCACTACAGTCAGACTCACACCAACACTCACCACTACAGCCAGACTCACCCCAACACTCGCCACCACACACGGCCTCCCTCCCATGCCCACACAAAACTCAACTCTCACCCTCACCGCCCCCTCCGTGCAACCCCCCGCCCCCGCTCCCGCCCCCGCCCAGCCCCAAGGGGAGGGGTCAGGGCCTGACACCAGCCGCCCTGGGGGCAGAACACGTGACGGGCAGATCACCAGCACGGATACCACCATCCTCGTCATCAGCAGCCCCATCATCGTCATCATCGTCATTGCGAGCTCTGAACGCCTCACCGGCCCCATCAGCACTTGCTCCGTCGTCACCTGCGCCATCATCACTGGCGCCATCATCACTGGCCCCATCTCCTCTGCCCTCTTCCTCCCCTCGGTCCTGCAAGCTGAGGGCAGCGCCACCGCGCCCCGGCATTCCACCACAGACCCCGACACGGACCCCGACCCTGACACAGACCCCGACACGAGCAGAGACACAGACCCTGACGCAGACACAGACACAGACACGGACCCCGACCCTGACACAAACCCTGACACAACCAAAGACACAGACCCTGACACAGACCGCGACCCTGACACAAACCCTGACACAACCAAAGACACAGGCCCTGACGCAGACCCCATCAGTCGCGCTGATGAAGCTAAAGTCGAGGTCACTGCCAGCCCAGGGGACATCGCGATCTCCTCCGTGCCGCCGCAGGATCCTCCGCCCCACGCTGCCTCCTCCTCCTCCACCGCCCCTCCATCCCCGAGCCCCCGCTCTGCCCCCCCAAATCGACGTGGACCGTGGGGGGCCGCCTCCCGCCACCAGCAGCAGCAGAAAATCTCCGGCACCAGCGCCCCCACGCATAGCCCCCGGCACCGACACTCGCGATAGTGGCCGGACCCAGATCGTGACAGAGAACACGATCAGATTAGTGGCAACATCATCCCTAGCAACATCATCACTAGCAACCACATCACTCGCTACCACATCACCAGTGACGACCACAGCACTATCAATATCACGACCAGCATCATCACTACCATCACTGGTAATACCATCACGAGCAACAACATTGCTAGCAACATCGTTACTGGCGACATCATCACTAACAACACCATCATTAGCAACACCGTCGTTATCAACATCATCACTAGGATCATCATTTCCAACAGCACCACGGGTAACATCGTCACTACCAACAACATCACTAGGAACATCATCACTGCCAACAACATCATTATTAGCAACATTACTCGCAACATCATCATCATTATCACCAGCGCGCACTACATCAACAGCATCTCCGCTGCTCGTGTCCGTCGCTGCTGCTGCCGGGGTGAAACGCCGCGCTCCGGCGAAACCTCTGAGGCGTCTCAGCCGTGCGTCCCAGGGAGAGGGGGTCACAGCGGGGGGCCCGACCCGAGCCTCTCACGGGGACCCCGCGCCCGCGACCCCCGGCGCCGCTGCAGATGGAGGCGCTTGAAGCGGTGTTGCAGGGTGGAGGAGGCGGTGCTGGGTGATGGATGAGGTGGTGATGGGTGAAGTGGTGATGGATGTGATCGCTTAGGTAATGGACGAGGTGGAGATGGTAATGGAGGTGGAGATCGTGGCCTCAACTGCCATGAACACCATGTGTGACCGGCAAACACTTGTGTCCCAAAACCTAAAACGTGTCTCAGTATCGTCGTGTTCCCATTTCCACGAGTCTCAATATCCACGTGTTTGTATCACTCTTCTATTGCTCCTTCCATGGTTACTGTTCTCCTGAACTTCACTCGTTGATTCATCCGCTCGTGTTGAGGACTCTCATCCACCACACTGTGGTCAACCACCACACTGCAGGTCACAACAACAACAACACACTCACCCACTCTATGACACGCTAATGCGCTCATTCACTCACCCACCCATCCACTCACTCGCGCACTCACCCAACCACCATAAAACTCACCACACTGCCAGTCACAACACTTCTCTTTCTGCTTCTTCCCTCGCACTGTTCCACATTAGAATCCCTCCTCCCATCGCCTTTCCCCCCACGCTATTATAATAACCTTCAATTTAAGAAAGTGTTTACTCTTATCTATTACAACTTTGTTAGTGCTGTTTGCTGCTGGCCGCTCGAGCGTTTGCGTCTGTGCCCAGCAACTGCTAAAAACATAACGTGTCCCAGTCTCTTCGTGGCCCAGTCTCCACGTGTTTGTGCAATCACTTATCCCAATCTCCAAGTATTCTGATACCCATGTGTTCATATAACCATGTGTTCCTATAACGGCGTGCTCCATTCTCCACGTGTTCGTATAACCACGTGTCCCAGTAACTACGCCTTGGTATAACACGTGTTCCAACATCCACACTGTACACGCAGCCATCCGTGATGTGAAAGCGAAATCCCCTGTGACTGACACTGTAGTATTTAAAATGCTGTATTTAGTAATTCAGATATTTCATCTGCATAATCCCTTGAGATGCAAGGGTGTCCATGCTCTCAAGTGACACACATCATCACACGTGTATACATACATACACATAGGCACACATACACACTCTCACCCACACACAAAGACACACATGAAAACAGAATAATAGGTTGTACCCTTTCTGGTAATAACCCAGGCGTTACGATGGTCAAATACCAAATATACACCTATTACCAGAAAGGGTTCTTCATTTTTCATAATTTTGATACAGGGGAAAAAAGGTCCCACACAACACAGACCCATTCATTCGCCCACTCATTCATCCATTCACTCAAAAACTCAATCACAATCATACCTCACACACACACACACAAAGATATATACATATGTACACACACAAACATACACGCAATACAAATATTTAAAAATTGGTTTCTGAAATGGCTGACACCTAATGTGGTGGCCGACGCTGCGTGACTTCACTGCGGACAGCGTCTCGCTTTGTGCCCGACAGCGCGATGCATGTGTGCTGCCTGGCAGTGTGTAAGTGCAATTTCCGCGTGTGCTGTAGCACTGCCCTACGTGGACTGTGTGCTGTGCAGTTCACATCTCATGAATGTATAAAGAATCGAGCTGCGAAACTGCCATGTTAATCGATTAACTCTCACGCACACCAACAACAGCCGCCGAATAATTAATCGATGATCGACTGTAAATACATACAAGCGAGGTGCATTTGGAGGCCACGTGAAGTGTGGAAGACTCGCTGGCAGATCAAGGGACCAAGACCCAGGTGTAACAGGTTGACTGAGATAGCAGATAAACCACCTGTGCTCCCCACTGTGCCAACTTTCTGTATTTTAGCTGCCCGGCGCGAGCATCGCTGTTTCGAATACCTCCAGCTGCACTTTGCCTGGCACTGCCCAGTAGCGTCCTCCACGAGCCTCTTCCACAGAGGCCAATCTTGACACCGCTGATATCAGTCAACTCCACATCCTCACGTTCCGCATGAGCACGTCTCTTCTCCAGCCCGTGTCATAATTTATCCCCTTCTATCTGACCAACATAAGGTGCTTGAAACTTGATTTTAAGCTGTCGTGACTGCAGGAATCCGTACTCTTTGGTTCTTTCGGTAAAGTCACGTAGGTGTAAAATAAGATTATGACGGGCGCTTGTGTTCCGCCCAAAACGTCGTGATTTATTTTATTTGATACCTATGTAATGACACTTGTAGAGGTAACTTCTTTATTACAATCCAACACTCCAACACTCCAACTCTCCAACTCTCCAACAGTCCTGATACTCTGTTACAGCCTAGGTACACAGCCTAGGTTCACAGCCTAGATACACTACTCTGGCTACGCTCTGGAACTCGCCCTCACAAGGTCGTAGAGTCGGGAGTTCCAGAGTCCCACCACTGGCCCTCACAGCGTCCCAGGGTTCTCAGATGGCTGGTCTTGGGTCTTGGGTCTTGAGCTACAACTGGCCCTGATCGTCCAGGGAGCTCCCCTTTTATGCCTAGTCCCCAACGAGGGGTGGGGCCGTGTGCGCCCCCAGATATCCCACAGAGCACACACAGCCCCCCCCCCGTTGGTGGCGCCAAGGGGCTCAAGCGCCTGGGCCGCCCGGGAACCCAACGCCTGGCGCCAAGAGGCTTAAGCGTCTGGGCCGCCTGGGAACCCAGCGCCTGGCGCCAAGGGGTCCAAGCGCCTGGGCCGCCCAGGGTCCCAGAGCCCCCAGCAGCCCCTCCCTTTTTATGTCACTACATTACCCCCCTCTACGTAGCCTCCAGCCGACCCGGCTGTCAAAAAATACAATTGTACAATAAATTATTTGTTAACCATCAGAATGAGTGTGTGACAAATCAAGAAAAAAACGAGAAGAAAGCGCCTCTCCCCCTCCTGTGGTCACGAGTATAAAAACAAACTCGAGGCCACCGATGCAGAACAACACTGTATAAAGACATATATGCAGGATGAACGCACGCCCCAACCGCCCACTATACATGATGGCAAGGTGAGTGGCGGCGCGTTGGGACGAGAGTTCGTGGGCGGGGGTCATGAAAATCGTTTGAGTTTGGAGCGAGTCCGAGTGGCAGGTCCATCGGTCGCGATGGAGACGGGAGGGGACCGACGACCCGCTGTTGCACTTGTGTCCTGGGTCGCTGATCCCGCGGGCAAGCTTGTTCCCGCTGGGTCGGCCGTGGCGGGTTTCATTCCCGAGGCACCTGAGGGCGGGACAGTGGGACCTGCCCGAGAGTTAGAAGCAGCATCATCGCGGCGCGGCTCGTCGGACATGTCGCGCTCTCGGCCCCGGAGAAGTGAAGGAGGTGTGTAGGGTTGAATGTAAGGTTTTAGACGTGACGGGTGCACGAACCAACGTCGCTTGCCATGCTGGATCCTGACACACTGCGGGCGGAGAACGCGAATAATAACAACCGGGCCTCTCCAAGGCTTAAGCAGTTTTGAGGAAGTAGCCAATGGTACCTGCGGGCAGTGGAGCCAGGCGCGGTCCCCTTCTACCCAAACGTGGCGGGACGTGCGGAGGTTCCGCAACCGCTCGTTGGCAAGCTGACGAACTTCTGAATTATTTTGAGCAGCCTCCCGGGCATCCACGAGACGACGCACATTAGCACGGATGTGGTTGGCAATCTTAGCCTTAGGTGCGGGCTGTTTAATGCGCAATTGTACGTCAATTGGGGGGCAAACCTCCCTACCATACATAAGATAGAATAGCGAGTACCCCGTGGCAGCATGGGGCGCCATTCTATAGGCGGCCAAGACACCAGGTATGTGGAGATCCCAATCAGTCTGTGACTCAGACACCTGGTGGCTTAGCATGGAGGTAAGTGTCCTATGTAATCGCTCGACCATACCATCAGTCTGGGGGTGATATGGCGAGGTGCGAATTTTGTGTGTCCCTAGCAGGTTGCACACATCCCGCAACAGGGTGGAAGAGAAATTTTTCCCTTGGTCGGTCAGCAGGCGTTCGGGAGCACCCTTATCCAGGACGTAGCCCTGGAAAAAGGCCTCCGTAATGGCTGCTGCAGACTGGTTGGGGAGTGGTCAGGCCATGGCCCATCGGGTAAAATATTCCACCCCAACCAAAAGGTACTTATTACCCCGAGGAGTAGCGGGAAACGGACCCAAAATATCCAATGCGACGATGTCATTGACACGGGAAACCTTAATGGATTGGAGCGGCGGGCAGGACGGCCTAGCAGGTGGTTTCCGCCGTGCACATTCTGTGCAACCTTGCACAAGGTCAGCCACATCATTTGCCATGCCCGGCCAGAAAAATTCCAATTGAATTTTAGCTAGTGTCTTCTGAACACCCAGGTGCAAGAGGCGACTGTGGGTTTCCCACACAAGTCGCCCTCGCAGGGAGGTGGGCACCACCAACGTGTGGAATTGGGACCCCCCATCCCAATGCATGAGGACGCCTTCTCGGATGACATATGATACGGGGCCCCCCTGCCCCCTGTGGCCCTCGGCATCCCTAGCACGGCGTCTCAATTTGAGGAGGGAGACGTCTTCCATCTGAAGACGTCCCCAGTCGTCCAACCCGAGGCCCAGCAATGCGTCCTGCGGAACTTGCGTGGAGGGAGCCCCGTGGTCCCCGACCCCATCCCCGACCGCGGCCGCAAGGGATGGGGGCGGTACCCCGTCAGGCTGCCTACAACGCCCCGCACCCAAAAAACAAGCACAGCGCCCATTGGTCGGCAGTCGCGACAACCTGTCGGCGTTCCCGTGTTGAATCCCCTTGCGGTAAATGACAGTGAACGCAACGTCCTGGAGGATCTCCAGCCAACGCGAGAGCTGTCCAGATGGTTGGTCCACTCGCAAGGCGTATTGTAGTGCCGCGTGGTCGGAGCGTACTGTGAAATGCCTGCCATACACGTAGGGTCTGTACTGCTTTATGAAAAAAACGATAGCAAGCAATTCGCGGCGCGTCACGCTGTAACGTTGCTCCACGGGCGACAGCACCCTGCTGCCAAAGGCGACTACGCGCTCCACTCCATTGACAATTTGCGACAGCACCCCTCCAATTCCGGTGTTGCTGGCGTCTGTATCCAGAATGAACGGAGTGGTAAAATCTGGATAAGACAGGGGAGGAGCATCGACCAGTGCTTTTCGGACGGCATTGAACGATGCCTGTTCTAACTCTCCCCAATGGAATTTTACCCCTTTGGCCGTTAATGCGTGGAGGGGCGTCGTGATGGATGCGAATCCCGCAACAAATCATCGATAATATGAGGCAAAGCCGATAAAACTCCGCACCTCCCCAACAGAGGTAGGAGTTGGCCATGAGCGCACGCAATTTGTCTTTTCGGGGTCCGTGGCAATTCCCGAGCGGCTGACAATATGGCCCAAGTAACGAACCGAATCCCTCATGAGGTGGCACTTTTGCGGTTTGAATTTGAGGTTAGCCGCCCGCATTTTAAGGAAACTGCCTTCAATCACGTGAGGTGTTCATCAAAAGTTTTTCTGAACACGGTTACATCGTCGAGGTAGATTAGGCAAGAATCCCACTGGAGCCCAGCGAGGACCAGCTCCATCAGGCGCTGGAACGTCGCCGGGGCCGAGTGAAGACCCATGGGAAGTCTGTTGAATTGGAACAGTCCCTGCGGCGTGCGAAAGGCCGTCTTTGGTTTGGATGCGTCATCAAGGGGTAGCTGCCAAAACCCCGAGAGAAGATCCAAGGTGGAGAAGTAGTGCGCACCTGTTACGGCATCGAGCGACTCGTCCATCCTGGGAGGCGGGTAGGCGTCGGCCACAGTAATCTTATTAAGTTTCTTGAAGTCAACACAAAAGTGGAGGCTCCCGTCGTGCTTCTTAACAAGAACGATCGGCGCCCCTCATGGGCTATTTGATGGCGCAATGACATCGGCCGCCAACATATCGTTGACGGCCACCCGTACATGTTCCTTCTCGGCCGGGCTCAACCGGAATGGGTTTTGACGAATTGGAGCGGCACTCTCCAACAGTCCTGATACTCTGTTACAGCCTAGGTACACAGCCTAGGTACACAGCCTAAATACACTACTCTGGCTACGCTCTGGAACTCGCCCTCACAAGATCGTAGAGTCGGGAGTTCCAGAGTCCCACCACTGGCCCTCACAGCGTCCCAGGGTTCTCAGACGGCTGGTCTTGGGTCTTGGGTGTTGAGCTACAACTGGCCCTGATCGTCCAGGGAGCTCCCCTTTTATGCCTAGTCCCCAACGAGGGGTGGGGCCGTGTGCGCCCCCAGATATCCCACAGAGCACACACAGCCCCCCCCCCGTTGGTGGCGCCAAGGGGCTTAAGCGCCTGGGCCGCCCGGGAACCCAACGCCTGGCGCCAAGAGGCTTAAGCGTCTGGGCCGCCTGGGAACCCAGCGCCTGGCGCCAAGGGGCCCAAGCGCCTGGGCCGCCCAGGGTCCCAGAGCCCCCAGCAGCCCCTCCCTTCTTATGTCACTACACCTACGTGACTTTAGCGAAAGAACCAAAGAGTATAGAAGTTGCTTGGGCAAACGGTGGCTAGCCATGCAGGCTACACAACCCAGCCAATGCAGCCTTGCTAGCCGGAGGAGCTGACCGATTTGACTGTGTCCAGATCTTTCAAGGCTCTGTGAGATCCTCACACAATCCACTTGAGTTAAACCCAGGAAGGATCCTAGGCAGGCCAGTCTGAACGTTTCAAACTGGCACAGATGTTCCATTTGAGGGGTCCACATTGAACAGACATAGAGCAGGGAGGGCATAACTGTGGCCGAAAAGACTCGGAGCTTTGTGTGGAGTTACAGGTTGGCTTACACACAGCATCACTCAGCATGAAAATAATGCCGTTCGACTGATTCGGAGTGAGACCTGTTGTATATGTAGTGACTAGCAGCGTCACTACTGTGTACACACACGCACACGTGTGACGTCACTAGGCGGGTCCAAACAGACACACATGATGTCATCCCGGCTGGAGGCAGGGATGACGTCAGGGCAGGTTCAGGGACCTGGAGGTTGGGTGAGGCCGTGGCACTCTTGAGTGAACCCGGCTGTACACGTGACCTATCAAGGTGGGGGCTGTAGGCCCCGGGGGGACCTTGGGTGGTCAGGTGGACAGCGAAGGAGCTTCGAGAGGGTTCTCGAAGGGAGGCATGGCCTCCTCACGGGGCTGGAGGTTGCCCGTGTCAAGAATGAAGATGGGTCATGAAGAAGCCTCCTAAGAAGAAGAGTCAAGCCTCCAGTCAGCGGACCCGCCAGTAGCCCACCTGGCTGGGTCATGCTAGTGTATCCGAGAGTCTGAGATAGAGAGTGACGGTGTTAGTCAGAGCAGGTCGGTGGTTACCACCCTATGTTAGTGTAACGTGTTTGGTGTTAATAAACGGTGTTGCCTCCCAAGAAGTGTGCGCGCCTATCTGAGCCCACTACATTTGGTGCCAGAAGTGGCTATCAGAAAGTTAAACTTAGCTTGAGGCGCTATGGCAACACGCCGTAGACAACCTGCGAGGCACTCCTCTGGAGAAGAAGTGGATGATGGAGGTTCCGTCCCGCCGACAGCCCCGGGGTCAGCAACCCCGAAGAGCCCGCCGACATGACACCGGCAGTGGAGCAGCACGGCACGGTCCGCCCGGCAGACCTGTCTCTGGCTGACGATCGCCAGACGATGAGCACCCACATCGGAGAGCTGCTGTGCGCCGTGGCGGAGTTGGTCGCCAAGTTGGACATCGGCCAGCCGCCGATGGCCGACCTGGGACCGCGTGACGATGCCGCTGCTGCGGCTGCGGTCTGACCACGCGGCAGCCATTTTGGCGGGAACGTGCGGTGTGGAGGCCGCCATTTCCCCTCACCCACCAGCCGCGCAGCGGGACGCCCCTCCGTCACATCGCCGACTCCCCTTCGTGTGAGAGTACACGGCGGCTGGCGGGGACTGGGAGGCGTTTAAACGCCGCTTCTCCGCGAGCTGCTCCTTGGCGGGGTGGACAGACAAGGAAGCATTGAAGGCGCTCCTCACGTGTCTGGACGACGATGCGTTTGGGGCGTTATACGCCATTCCGCCTGAGCGGTGCTCCTTGCTGGCGTTGGCCATTAAAGAGATGTTCACCATCTATGATCTCCCATCCACCATCCACAACAGATTCGTCGAACGACAGCGGGGGGAAACCGAGGCGCCCCTCGCCTTTAGGAGTGCCCTCTTGTCACTGGCACAAGCGGCATATCCGAATCTGGGGCCGTCGGGGGTCGACTCACTGGTGTTGGACCGGGTGTGTTGGGCTGGCTAAGGAGCTGAACGTTGCCCTGCTCGTGTCCGAGGACGTGATAGCACGATGCATCCAGACCCATCTTGGGTTGAGAAAGTGCTCGGCCCTCGTGGCCAGTGTTACGCCTGCGGGCGGGACGTCCGAGGAGGACGAGCCCGCTCCTGCTTGCGCCACTGTGGCCGGCACTGGAGGCCAGCGGCGAGTTGCCGAGCGCCGGGGGTGGCGAGACCGGCCTCCACGGGTCCCTCCTCGTCCGGGCTTCACTCGCGGCGTCTGCTTTAACTGCGGGCGACCAGGACACGTCGCTGTGGAGTGCCGGGCGCCGCGTCAGGGACGTCCCAGGCTGCCGTCTTCGTCTATTCGTCCGCCTTCGACGTCTAGGGGTCTCCAGGCGAGTCGCGGTGCACCACACATGCGGCCCTCGTTCCCACCTCACCCATCTTACGATCGTGCCGATCCGCGTACGGTCGTCGTTCCGTCGCGTTGGGTTGCGCCGCGTGGGGGTTCCGTCGAGTCTGGGGTGCTTTGGGCCTTGGGGCGTGCTCAGTGGTCACAGTTGGCCCGTCGTGTTGTGGCCGCGGCCGTTGGGTCGTTCAGGGTGTTGACGTGCAGATCCTCGTTGACACTGGTGCCTCCGCCACCATTATCTCTGAGTTAATTTTTTACATATTGCCGGCTTATGCCGTCTGTTGCGGCCCGTCCCCATTCCCTATTTTGCGGCCAACAAGGGATCATTGTGGATTTTTCTTGGGTCAAATTTTCGCTGAAATTTCCATCAGCGGAAATTTCGCTGCGCGAGCCCGTCCTAGTGTCTGAATCCCTGGCAGTGTCGTGTCTGTTGGGGACAGACTTCCTCGGGAAGATGCCCCTAAAAATCCTGACAGACCACGCCGAATAGCGTTTTTGTCGTCACCTAGTGACGCAGCCAAGGGCTGTGCGTCAGTGCAGGCCCTGGTGACGGACACTGTTACGATTCCCTCAGGGGGACAGATGCTCGTCCCCCTCCGGTTGCGCAAGCCACTTGATCGGGATGCCACCGAGGGGGGTATCGTGCTGACGCCCGTAAATATAGCGGCCCGAGTGATTACGTTCGTGGGGGCACAAACGTTGGTGTCTCGAGACCGTCAGCCCTTTATCCAGGTTTTAAATGTGGGCTCCGATGCGTGGGTCATTCAGGCGGGTATGGTACTCACGCACGCAACGGTCGCGGGTGTGGGGGCTGACTGTGTTGCGGCTGTTCATGGTTCGCGGGGTGACGTGCACGCGCGGCCTCGGGATATGGAGTGGGTGGGTAAAGTCCAGAGTTTTATTGGGTTCGCTTCGTATTACCGTCTATTCGTGCCGGGGTTCGCCACCATTGCCAAGCCTCTCCACGCGCTCATGGCTAAGGGGCAGAAATTTCACTGGGGCAGGGAGGAGGAGGCCGCCTTTGTTGCACTCTGGGATAGGTTGGTGCGCCCCCCTCCCCTGCGGTACCCTGACTTCAACCTGCCCTTTATCCTGGACACCGATGCCAGTAATACAGGCATCGGGGCTGTACTGTCCCAGGTGATTGACGATGTCGAGAGGGTGGTGGCGTACGGGAGCAGGGTGCTCTCGCCGGCTGAGCAGCGTTATTGTGTGACACGGAGGGAGCTGCTCACCATTGTATTTTTCGTTCAGCAGTACCGGCCGTATTTGTATGGCCGGACTTTTGAGGTGCGCTCTGATCACGCCACCTTACAATACGCTTTGCGTGTGGACAAGCCTTCGGGACAGTTGTCGCGCTGGTTGGAGATCCTCCAAGATTACTCCTTCCGGGTGTCACATCGTAAAGGGACCTGGCACACTAACGCCGATGCATTGTCGCGGCTTCCCTCGGGCGGCCATTGTGCCTGTTTGATGGGTTCACTCCGCTGTCGGTCTCCGGACGCTCAGTCGCCTGCTCCCGTTGTTGCGGCAGCTTCGATGTCCTCCCCTGAGACCCCGGTCCCTTGCGATGCTGTGTTACAGTTGTCCCACTCCGAGTGGAGGCGCCTCCAGGGTGAGGACGCCTCCCTCCTGAAGTTGCGCCGTGGGCTGCAGCAATATAACGTCGTGGTACCCACATGCCTCAGGGGCAGGTTGGTTGTCGCCGTTCATGAATGGCTGGTACATTTGGGCTGCCATAAGACGCTTGCCGCCCTGAAATTGAATTATTTTTGGCCCAGCATGGTGGCTGATGTCGCGAATATTATCAAAGGGTGTGTGCAGTGTGCACGCCGGAAGCCGCCGCCTGTTCAATGCTGCCCACCCTTACAATCCATTTCAGTATCCCGCATAAATAAGCTTGTGGCTCTTGACATATTGGGTCCCTTCCCTCGTGGGGGTAGAATATTTCTCACGGTGGCCTGTTGCTTGGCCGCTCCCCAATCAGACTGCTGTCAGCATTGCTGAGGCGTTCCTGCATGGATACGTCCTGGACAAGGGGGCCCCGGAGTGCCACCTCTCTGATCAGGGGCGAAATTTTTCGGCCACGTTGCTTAAGGAGGTGTGTAACCTTCTGGGCACCGAGAAGGCTCACACCTCGCCCTACCACCCACAAACAGATGGGACGGTGGAGAGGCTTAACCGCACCTTGGTTTCTATGTTGAGCCACCAGGTGGACGAGTCACAAAAAGATTAGGATCTGTGCATCCCGGGGGTGCTTGCGGCCTACAGAATGGCCCCTCATGTTTCCACAGGCTACTCGCCCTTCTTCCTAATGGGCGGGAACCTAGCCCCCCATTGATGTTCAGCTCAAGATGAGCCCTTCTAAGGCCAAGGTGGTCATTCCCGATCCGTTGCGAATCACCTTTCAGCGTGTTTCGGAGGCGCGCGAGGCCTCCAGGGCCCATTCGGCCGCCAAGTAGGCGGCCGACGAACGCTTGCGGGGCCGTCGGGTGTCGGGCAAACAGTGGGTCCTTGGGGACAGGGCCTGGCTGCACTGCCCGTAGATGCCAGTCGGGACGTCCCCTAAGTTATACAAACCTTGGTGGGGGCCGGTCGAGATTGTGGAAGCCGACCGCCCTCAATGTGAAGATTCGGTTCGGGCGTCGGTCTTGGTTTGTTCACCCATCGCGGCTTAAACTATTCGTTCCGCCCCAGGGCGTTTGTTCATCCCCAATCCCCGAGGGCCGTGTGTCTGGTGTGCCGGGCGAGCTGGGGCTCTGTGGTCCCGCTCGCAGGACCAGAGCCCGTGATCCCCTCCACGCTGTCAGGAGCTGCTCGTCCGGATGTCCCACTCAAGGTGGTGCGGGGGTCGTCCCATGGTCCTCCACCAGCCCCGCCATCCCCGCCGGAGGGCTGTGGCCACCTACCTTTGCTGACAGGGCCCCATCGCCCTCCGGCATGCTTCAGCTGGCCTCGCCTGGGGGTCTAGCCACGCGGACTCGCTCCCGCACCGCACTCTTTAAATGACATTCCATGCAGGTGTCTTGTTCTGTGTTCTTTATTATAGCAGGCGTGCATCGTCCTTGTTATTGCCCCCCCCCACAGGTTGATGGTTGGTTCGTTTCGCTCGCCGCGTTCATAGGTTGTCGCGTGTTCTGTTATGGTGTACATATGTTCTTGCGTTATTTATTACTTATGGTTATTTATGGACTTTGTTGTTGGGGCATACGGGTGTGGCTTGTTCGTACAGCCGGGTCGGCTGAAATTTTTCGTGGGGGGAGGGTATTGTAGTGACAGGCAGCGTCACTGCTGTGTACACACACGCACACGTGTGACGTCACTAGGCGGGTCCAAACAGACACACATGACGTCATCCCGGCTGGAGGCAGGATATGATGTCAGGGCCGGTTCAAGGACCTGGAGGTTGGGTGAGGCCGTGGAACTCTGTGTGAACCCGGCTGGACACGTGACCTATCAAGATGGGGGCCGGGGGCCCCGGGGGGACCTTGGGTGGTCAGGTGGACAGCCGAGGAGCTTTTAGAGGGTTCTCGAAGGGAGGCGTGGCCTCCTCATGGGGCTGCCGTGTCAAGAATGAAGGTGGATCATGAAGAAGCCTCCTAAGAAGAAGAGTCAAGCCTCCAGTCAGCGGACCCGCCAGTAGCCCACCTGGCTGGGTCGCGCTAGTGTATCCGAGAGTCTGAGATAGAGAGTGACGGTGTTAGTCAGAGCAGGTCGGTGGTTACCACCCTATGTTAGTGTAACGTGTTTGGTGTTAATAAACGGTGTTGCCTCCCAAGAAGTGTGCGCGCCTATCTGAGCCCACTACATTTGGTGCCAGAAGGGTGAGGCACACCCCCACCCCTCACACCCCAGCTGCCTTGCCACATTAAAGCAATCTGGGAAATCTCCAGATTGTCAAAGGACCATATGACACGGCCTCCACGGGCGTTTTGTACAGTTTCACAAAAAATCTCCAGACTCGCTGGCGCGGCAGAAACAACCTGGTCTCAAATCGAAACTTGTTGACACGGTCGTTGCACCACCCCATTCAGATCTCCACGGACGCAGAGCAGTGTCAATCAGACATTACAACTGGCGTTTTTTTTTTACAACGGTAAAGTTAGAAACTTAGCGATAAGAATAAATCCACATTATAGTCTGCCAGTACACTCTTAGATTAATAACCAGACTGCAGTCTACATTAGTGGCTTTGATTATTACTTACTTTATTTTACTCTTATTCACCGCATATATTGTTTTTTTTATTGTATCTTTCTATCTACGTGACTTTACCGAAAGAACCAAAGAACATTAATTCCGGCAGCCACAAAAGCTGAAGTCAAACACTTAGTTACATCTCCAACCTCAGGATATCAAAATATAACTCGAGAATTAAAGCACGGATCCCTGGATACAGACGGGGAACAAAGGTTAATACAACCCTAGGAATACCTGTGGTAACAACTATGGTAAATCACAAATCTTGGTTAAACATAAACCAAATAATAATTATGAAGTATTAGACCGAGGGTCATCCAGAAGAAATACAATGCAAAACAGGTCAATCACACACGACCAAGATGATTTGTATTCCATATGTAATAAAAGACTCCGTCAGGCACTGCTGGTCTCCGTTGGTCTTTTATTTAGGTTCTTTCTCCGCACCCCGCTGGTCTCCTCCGCAGACCAGCGTCGTCTCCTCCACTCTTCCTCACACCCTGCTGGTCCTGATAAGGGACCAGTGTCTCCTCTCGTGTGCCAAGCACGCTCCTCCGTTAGCTCCTCCACTCCCACACTCCGCTGGCCGACGGCGTGCTGAGGTCCTTCGGCCACGTGGCCGATGGCGCAGATCTCCTCTCGCCACCTAACGTGGCTCAGCCTCTTAACTTCCCCAACTGACCCCGATCTCTTCTGGGCTCCCACTTATATCCTCTCCCCCCACATGACCCTGACTCCTCCCCTTCCGGATCGTCAGATCCGGCCTTCCCATACTGCCCTGCTGGCTCCGCCCCCATTCACCTCGCCTCCCATTGGAGCCGAGGTGAACGGTGGCCCCTCCCACACGCCCCGCAGACCAGGCTCCGCCCCCCAATACCCCGGGCCGTGTGATTGGGCCAGAGCCCAGCAACAACCCCATTTACACTCGTATTACACATAGAATCAGTCTCCAAACCGCCTACATCTCCCAGCCGCACATGGTAGCAATAAATTACATACGCAGGGAGGGCGCCTCCCCTTGAGATATCAAACACCATGAAGGAATTCCAAACCATGACGGAAGTACTGTAAACATTACCCAAAACATACCTTGAGTCACTTACAGAGTCAAAACTGCGAAAAGTGGTACGGTATCAAGCTATAAGAGGTAAAGTAATATTTTTAACTTTCAACCGGTGCACGAGAGAACACGACTTCAAAGGCCACAGCACCCTCTTTGAGAGAGACAAACATTTAACACCCCCGATCATGAAGGAAGAGGGGGGGGAAATGCAACCGGACAGGGGGACCCTCCTCCCCCTCCTTCCAATTCAATTATTGCAGAAAGTTGAAAAACTAGAAAAACACACTTAGGGGCAATTGAAACCATCTGTTTACATAGATGGCGAGATGGCTTGAGGATGGGGACAGGAACCAGGCCTTGATGAGACTTAACAGATTACTTACGTCAATAAAATTAGAACAAACACAAACATACACCGGACAAACAGCTGTTCCCACAGGCTGAGAGCAATCGTGCTCCGCCGAAAGAGAGCACGGAGGAGAGAGAGCGCGTGACCAGCGCAACCGAGGAATATTGTCGGCGCTGGCGTCAGGGACGAGCTGCGAGCGGAATCGGGCACCTTCAAAGACGAGCAACGTGCCTGCAACAAAGAGGCCTGCAGCTGCACCCAAGAGAGAGAAAGCCGTGTGTGTGACACACACACACGACCCACCGCCTGGCAGGGAAGTCCTTATCTCAAAAAGTGGAGCACGGAAACAATACACACACACACTCACACATAACGCACATATCGAGACTAATAAGATTGCTCCGACAGTTCTCCTTGTGTTTCAAAAAGGTGGTCATCCAAAGTGAGTGCGTCAACTAAAAGCTGATCGTGGAAAGCATTGCTGCCCATTGAGTTACGTATATACGGTCGTTTAGAAGTATTTTAGTCATTCTTGTTGTTAATTGCATAATCTGTACCAATGAATTCATTGATGAAACTAAACATTTATAAACATCTATGTTACCAATCAACACACACACAGGGATACTATTGTGTTAAAATCTTCCTTTTGATCACAGAATCTTGCCCGCGAATTTATTAAAGCCCTTAGCCAATTGATACACATTTGATAGACAAGCAGGCACACTACCGCACACCATTGTTCCAAGGCATTTCGTTAATTGCATAATCTTATCAATGAATTCATTGAGGTCTACCTTTGCCTTAGGCACATTTTTCTTTATTACCATTCGTATGAATAATGTCACATTAATTTTTAAGGACTTTTTCCTGTCGCCATGTATGGTCGCCTTACTCTGGGGAATTATCCGATTGTTCTGTTACCCAGTTTAACAAACGTAACCATTGAGGGTTAAATGTACGGATCAATGAGTAGGACATCTCGAGGAGTACCGTGTTGACATTTCTAGCATAAGAGTTCGCATATTACAATGTTATGGTTTTTTTTAGATATTAAGGTTGCTAAACACAGAAGTGTCTGAGTGGTGCCTTCCTAAGTTCATGCATAATAATCTTAATTATAAGAATTGTATCCTACGGAGAGATATCAATTTTGTGACCTGACATAAACACTAAAACATAATCAGTAAAAGTTAAAGCGAGCTTCATTGTATTATCCTGATTGATAATACTACCCGAGACAACAAATCCAAGCCTAATTATAAAAATTACATAAATTAGCATAATTACATGCACTTGCATAACTTAATGCAATTATACCTTAACATAATTACACATTTGTAGTTTTCATTACATTTTTATAATTTCACCTCACCCATCTTACGGCATATCATCAGCATGCATAACATGGTTGACCAATAGGAAGCCATCCCTTGACTGCACCTGGGCATCGATCAGCTTCCCATTGTATCAGATGGCAATTCCTCTAGTACAGTCATGGAAAAAATCTTCTCAACCTACGTTGTCAAAAAAGATGCTCAATTATGTAGGAGCCAGAGGACATCCCTGTTGCACCCCAAGGTGAACAGAGAGTGTCTTTGACTCCTGGCCACACAACTTTACCCGGGCCTGCCCATCATCATGACGAATAACCCAGAGCCCTGGCCTATTCATGGTAACATAAGCCTTTACCAGCTTGACCAGGTCAATAAAGTACAGTTATAGGTCCTGTTGAAATTCCATGCACTTCTGTTGTAGCAGACGGACAGAGAATGTGGTGTCTGTCCAGGACCGCCCTGGCCTGAAACCACATTGGGGCTCCGCAAGCCTCTCCTCAGCGTGCCTGGCAAGGCGATGTGTTGAATAATCCTTGCCTGGACCTTTCCCGGAACACCTGCAGACAAAGACCCCAGGTATACATAGCCTCACTAGCATCACTAGGGTTGGTGTCACCCAGTGCGGTAACTCATGGTGTCACCCCTCATGGACCTCCGCCCGTACCATACCATACCGAATCTTTAGGAATGTTTTTTGTACTGTTACTCGTAAATCGTAATTCCCATATATCACTGAATGTAATAGAAATAGTGATATAAACAACTAGCAAAATTAAAATTACACCTTCAAATTACAATATTTCCTTTTATTACTACTTCATTCTAAAAAAGTTATCGATATAGGCTCACAAATACTAATTACCACAATATTATAGCTAAAACACCAGCAAATTTGACAAAACCAGCGACTATAAAAACATCAGCAGCGCGTGCTCGTGGCGCGTGCAGACGACACCACGTGACTTCAAGCGTCACTGGAGTTGGGTAACAATGGCAGCTCTGACCGGAGCGCATTATTAATGATGGTTCAAAAAGTAAATTCGCATCGAGTTTTATCCTTGTAGGTATATTGATACAGTGCGTGTAAGCTTGGCTTACGAATAATGTTTTTGTTATAATTAATTACAGGGATATTTTTTTTCATAAAAAAAGAATAAATTCCTATTGAAACACACAAATTGTATAGACAGTCATTTTGGTGTCACCCAGTGCGGCCCGCACCCCTAGAGACGCAACTGCATCGCCTTAACAAACGCCACGTAGATAGAAAATAAATACCGGAGCAGATAGTATTGCCGTCTTTGCTCTACTAACTGTTGGTCACCTAATATACAAACCAATAGCCCATATTTTCAACCTGTCCATCAAAGAAGCATCAGTTCCTCTAGATTGGAAACATTCCTATGTTCGTCCACTTCACAAAGGGGGCCCTAAAAATGATCCAAATAACTACCGACCTATCTCAATTTTGTCCCCGTTGATGAAATTTTTTGAAAAATTATTGAACTACCAAATTAGCAGTTTCCTGTCCGCCAACAATCTATTACATCTAAAACAATCTGGGTTCCGAAAAAAATACAGCACCACATCTGCTGCATTAGACTCTCTGAATCACATTTACAGTAGCCTTGATAATAAGCAGTACTGCGCCTGTCTTTTTCTTGACTTGTCCAAAGCTTTTGATACAGTAGACCACAACATCCTGCTTAGTAAAATAAGTTGCCTCGGTTTTTCCGAAAACACAGTAAAATGGTTAAAAAATGACCTCTTTTCTCGCACCCAAACTGTATTCACAGATGGTTGGAGGTCAAACAGTGTTAAGATAACAAAAGGGGTTCCACAGGGTTCCATTCTCGGCCCCTCTTGTTCTCTCTTTATGTAAATGACTTGGACACTGAACTGGATTATTCCAGGGTAAATATTCTTGCATATGACACGGTACTGATTACTGCTAAGCTCCAGAGTGATTTCAACAAACTACAACATCAGCTAGTTGCTCTTAAACTAGTCCTAAATCCTGCCAAAACCAAGGTGCTATGCTTCTCACCAGGACTAAAGCGGGAAGTTATTTTCCCCCAATTACATTCCTTAAATAATGATAAAATAGAGCAAGTCAAGATCTATAAGCATCTTGGGGTCATCCTGGATTCAAAACTGAATTTTGGAGATCACATTGATTATATTGGGAAAAAGACAAAAATTTAAATTGGTTTTCTATATCGACACAAGCACTGCTTCCCCCCTATGTTCCGTTTGGAATTGATAAAAGCTACCATACTGCCTCTACTTGATTACTGTGACATTGTGTATATGTAATGTAGTAACTCGGCGGGAGACGACTTCACGGGTAGCACACTCTTTATTTCACCAACTTCGTTCCACAGGTGACTAACACCCACTGTAGTATCTCGGGTGACTAACACCCACTTGGTTACTCGGGTGACTAACACCCACTTGGTTACTCGGATGACTAACACCCACTTAGCTACTCTGGTGACTAACACCCACTTAGCTACCCGGGTGACTAACACCCACTTAGCTACTCGGGCGACTAACACCCACTTAGCTACTCGGGTGACGAACACCCACTGAGCTACTCGGGTGACCAACACCCACTTAGCTACTCTGGCGACTAACGCCCACTGAGCTACTCGGGACACACCCTGCCGGGGTGTCCGTCTCGACTGTGGGTCCCCCAGTCCCGACCCACATGGGCGTCGGACCACGGGTCCCCCAGTCTCGCCTCCGAGCCACACAGGGCCCCGGTCCCTACAAGGACAGTGGGACTAGGGGTCTCGGGGCACTACGTCTTCAACTCCGTCTTCGATCTTCAACTGGTTAACAACAACCCCGAGTGCTCTCGCGCGTCCCCCTTTATACCCCACCTGCGGACGTCGCTGAGAGCACCCATCCTATTTGACCAATCACTGGGCGCTGGCTACGATCCTGTTTTCCCACATCTCAGCGCGCCTCACCACCCACGCCGCGCCGCCCCGTCATCCGTCACTCCTGGCGCACGCGTCCACACCACGCCCACAACGCGTGCCCAACCCCGCACCCCGTGCCGCCCCGTGATCCATCACTGTCACTGTCGGCGCACGTCAACACCACCACTACATCACCCCCTACCACATAGCTCGCAGCCGACCCGGCTGCTATAAAAATATACAACACCCCCTTCCCCCTGTGTGCCCCGTAACACAACAACAAGAACAACAACCAACGTAACAACGCAACACAATGCGAACACTGCCATCCGCAACCATCAACCAATGCCACTACAACAACAGAACAATATGTACAATCCGGCGAGTGACAATACCAAATGTGTATGCAGAAAAGAAAAATATATATATATTTTTTTCTTTTTTTTTTCTTCCGACTCGTGCAGCGTCCCATTCTTTCCGAGCGTCCCTAGAACGGGACATCACCCCGGCAGAGGGGAAACACCGGGCGAGCTCGGGGTTGAAAAATGTCTTCATGAAAAGTGTTGTGCCCTAGCCCGAGTCCGCCTTGCCGGTCCGTTGTACGGCACCAGACGCGGTTGACCGTCCGGTGGTGCCGGCAGTTCAGGAAGACATGGGCCAGGCATCGGGGATCCGCGCGTGCCGCGGGGTTCCGGTACCCGACGGTCAGCAGCCGTCAGGCCCGAGACACCTGGGGGTGGGTCAGGTGGAGACACGTGAGGATCAGCCTGCGACACATCCCTCCCCGAGTCGACGGTCACATCACACGCCCGGTCGTTACGGCACAGAACGGGGTCACACGGTGCCGCATAGGGTTTCAGTCGGGAGGGGTGCACGTACCAACGGCGTTTTCCCCATTTAATCTGTATACTCTGGGGTCGTGCAACCCGCACAATTTCCACCGGTCCCCTCCAAGGTCTCAACAATTTGGGGGACGTAGCCAACGGTGCATGTGGACAATGCAGCCAGGCCTTATCGCCTGGTTCCCAATCGTGCGTATGCACCCTCCGTCCATGCAATCTGTCGTTCGCGATTTGCCGAGACCGCGAATTCAATCTCGCTGCCTCCCGCGCTTCAGTCAATTTGGCGATATTAAATTTGATGTGGTCTGCCAATTTAGATTTCGCACGTGGCTGGGAAATCCCCAGTTGGACGTCCATGGCCGGATCGGCCTCCCGCCCATATATAAGAAAAAATGGGGAAAACCCCGTCGCCGCATGAGGGGCCATTCGATAGGCCGCGAGTACCCCCGGCACCTGTAAGTCCCAATCAACCTGATCGTCGCAGACCTGTTGGCACAGCATAGACGTAATCGTCCTGTTCAGACGTTCAACCATCCCGTCAGTCTGCGGGTGGTACGGGGAAGTACGCACTTTCTTTGTACCCAACAGGTCGCACACCTCGCGCAGCAAAACGCTCGAAAAATTCTTCCCTTGATCCGTCAGCAAGCGTTCGGGGGCGCCCTTGTCCAAAACATAACCTTGGACAAAGGCGTCCGCCACTGCTGCAGCCGACTGGTTGGCGAGTGGCCATGCCATGGGCCATCGGGTGAAGTACTCTACGCCAACCAGCAGGAACCTATTTCCCCTCGGTGTAGCAGGAAAGGGCCCCAAGATGTCTAACGCAACCAATTCGTTTGTGCGCGAAACTTGAATGGATTGCAGCGGTGGATTAGCCGCCAATGGTGGCGGTTTTCGTTGGGCGCACCCTACGCATCCCTTAAGAATGTTCGCCACGTCGTTACCCATCCCCGGCCAATAATAGTCTCGCTGGATTAGGGCGAGCGTTTTGTGAAAACCCAGATGCATGAGTCGTTCATGAGCAGCCAGAACGACCCTACCCCGCATAGCAAAAGGCACAACGAGCACGTGACGCCGGGACATGTTGTCCCACTTCATCAAGAGGCCCTGTCTGCACACCCAGGAACCGACCCGCGCATCCCCTACCTCGGGAGCGTCAACTTTCCGACGTAGTGTAAGTAGGGAGCTGTCGGACATTTGGAGACGGCCCCACTCAATGAGGGGCAACGATAACAGCGAGTCCCTCCCCGTGGGAGCGTCGACACCCGCGGTGTCAGTGGCGGCGAGCGCAACTCCCGCGGGGTCGGCGACCGGGGGTTTACACCGCGTCGATCTCAGCAAACATGCGCAGTCCGTGCGCGGTGGTAACCGCGACAAGGCGTCCGCATTTGAGTGTCGTAATCCCTTGCGGTAAATCGTCGTGAATTGGTAGTCCTGAAGGACCTCCAACCATCGGGACAATTGGCCGGATGGCTGCGCCACCCGCATAGCGTATTGAAGAGCCGCATGGTCCGTACGAACCGTAAAATGACGGCCGTAAAGATACGGCCTGAATTGCTGTGTAAAAAACACAATCGCTAACAATTCACGGCGAGTCACGCAATAGCGTTGTTCGGCGGGGGAAAGAACTCTACTACCGTAGGCGACCACCCGTTCAACCCCCCCGACCACCTGTGAGAGCACTCCCCCAATACCCGTGTTGCTGGCATCCGTGTCAAGCAAAAACGGTTGCGTGAAATCGGGGTAACACAAGGGGGGAGCCTGCACCAAGGCGTCACGAAGGGAGCAGAACGCAGCCTCCTCTTCCGCCCCCCAGTGAAACCGCACACCCTTAGCCATCAAAGCGTGCAGGGGCCTGGCTATGGTGGCAAACTGCTTGACAAAACGACGGTAATAGGAGGCGAATCCAATAAAGCTGCGAACCTCCGTGACCGAGGTTGGCGTTGGCCATGAGCTGACGCAGTGCGTCTTAGCAGGGTCTGTCGAGATCCCTGAACGACTCACAATATGGCCCAAATACCTGACCGATTCCCGAAGCAGAAAACATTTAGCCGGTTTAAATTTAAGCTTAGCGAAACGCATCCTGAGAAACACCGCTCTCAGTCGCTGGAGGTGCTCCTCAAAAGTCCGGCTGAAAACGATGATATCGTCGAGATAAATCAAACAGGTGTCCCATTGGAGGCCCGACAAAACCAATTCCATGAGCCTCTGGAACGTGGCGGGAGCGGAATGTAAGCCCATGGGCAAACGGTTGAATTCAAATAGGCCACCAGGTGTCCGGAAAGCGGTTTTAGGTTTAGATTCGTTATCGAGGGGCAATTGCCAAAATCCGGAAAGCAGATCGAGTGTGGAAAAAAACTGTGCTCCCGCCAAGGCATCCAGCGACTCATCCATCCTGGGGAGCGGATACGCATCCGCCATCGAGATTTTGTTTAAGCGGCGGAAATCGACACAGAACCGCAAAGACCCGTCCTGTTTTTTAACTAGAACAATAGGAGCATCCCACGGACTAGAAGAGGGCGAAATGATGTCGGCCGCCAACATGTCATTAACCGCCGACTGCACATGCTCCTTCTCGGCTGGGCTGAGCCGGAAGAGATTCTGTCGAATAGGGGCCGCGTCCCCCGTAGCTATGTGGTGGCGCAACAGGTCTGTGCAGCCGATATCGTACTTATGTCTGCTGAACACGTCAGCAAACTCGAGTAGCAAACCCCTCAATGCTCCCAATTGCACCTTGGACAAGTTAGCAGACCCGGCACACAACGAGTCCAACCACTCTGTCCCCTCATCACTTGGAGGATGCGACTCGACACTGAAATCGGCGTGAGCAACGAGCTGTTCCTCAACGGGTAGCGGCGCGGCGTGAGCCAGCACCGTTCCCTGCGTAATTATGGCCGGCCGCGACCCCGTATTCAGGACCATTACGAACGGCTCACTGTCCCCTCTCACCATGGTTTGAGCTACCGCCAAGTCGAGGCCACTTTTGGCCCTGTTAGACGGCCCCAACAGTACTCCCTGTGCCCCCGCACCCACCCCGAGTGGTTTCCTCAACCGAAGGGGTACCAACATTTGCGATCCCGGGGGCACCCGTACAGTCTGAGTTGCCAGCGCCTGCACCGTCGCACAAACCGTGCGTATTTTGGTAGGGCTCGTCAAGAACGGAACCCACAGTCCCGACGGAAGCTCAATGCAGGCCTGATCTATGAGAATGTTGATGGGCATTTTGGACAAAAAGTCCGTACCTAGCAAACAAGGAACGGCCAGCGATGATGATACAAAAATAGGGCCCGCCAATTTGATGTCACCAATGCAAATAGTCGCCCGAATCTGGCCGATGATCCCCAGGGATCCCCCATTCGCCGCATAAAATGGCACGTCCACAGGCAGAAGGGGTCGACTTTGGACGGGAAGAATGTTATAAATAAGGTCCGAAATGATAGTGGCCGACGCACCCGTGTCCACAAGCACCCGGACCTCAACCCCGTCAATAAACCCCGTTACCACGGACGACCCGGCCGACGCAGCCACTATCCTGTGGGCCAATTCGGACCATTCGACTGCTTGCGGGCCGTGTACGGACCCCCCTCGCCGAAGTGAACCCCCAGCACCCAGACGCGGACCCCCCACCGCCAAGCGGCGACCCGAACGTGCCGCGTATGTGGACCGAGCGTGTGAGGTGCCGCGACTTGCCAGGTTTAGTTGGGATGACTTGTGGGCCTGGTCGTTGTCCCGACGTGGTCCCGTGGCGCGCTGACGCAGAGCCCGGCACCCGGCTGCGACGTGACCCCGAAGGCCGCAGTTGTAGCAGACGACGAGGGACGTCGTAGGTTTCGGTTGCTCCAGCTTGCGGGATGAACGCGTGGGTGAACGACCTCCCGTTCTCCACTCCCCCGGACGCGATACAGCGAAGGCCTGCTCCCGATCCGCAGCTGGCTGAGGCTCGGCGATCGTGGCGGCCGGTGCCGCGTTCCCCGCCAATTTGCAGACGACCGTCGGCTTGCGCTTGAGGACCTCGTACGCGTGAATACTCGTGGCGATCGCCAGGGAGCAGATATCCATTTCGTCCGCCACATTGATGGGGACTCCCAACTCGTGGGCCAACGCCAGCAGCTGCTCCGTCACCATGGCGTCCTTCCCCTCCTTGTCCATGCGGGGAAAAGCTGCGTCCGCCAGGGCGAGCAGCGCCGTGCGATAGGCGAGCGTTGTTTCTCCAACCACCTTCCGCCGATCGTAGAATTGGTGGCGGCAGGTCGAGGGCGGGCCGAACACCTTAGCCATTAGGTGTAGCGCAGCCTGGAGCGTTGAGCGAGACGACCTTGGGGCCGATGTGAAGGCTGCAAGCGCGTCGTCGTCGAACATCGCTGGCAGAGCGCGCAGGGCAGTGGTGTCGGACCACCCCGACATTTCTTGATGTGCGAGGAACCTTCGGTGGAAGGCTCCCCAGTCGCCTCCGTCTGCCTTGAACGCCGACAGCGCGGGCAATCGTTGCTGGAGGACTCGGTCGTCGTCGTCGTCGGAACGATTTTCCCCCGCGCCACTGTGGTTGTAGAAAATGTCGGCTCTGTCAGCAGTCGCACCCTGGAGAGCTCCGGCGCGCGCCGATGACGCGGGCCGCGCTGAGTGGAGGTCTCCGGCCACGTGGTGTCCCCGCTTCCCGCCAAACAATGGCGGTCCCTCAAAAACGGCGCCAACTTCAAAACTTTTGGCGCGAAGCGCCTTCTGGCGGGAACCCTCCAGCCGCGCCGCCTCCTCCAACCCCGCAGCCGTCCCTCCGCCCGCTGGAACGGAGATCTCCGCCAAAACTGCAGCGGCGGCGAGCAGCAACTCCGCCAGGCGGGAGTGTGCGTCCTGTAGGCTGGTGTCGGAGGCGAGCTGAGCGTCGGCCATCGCCGCGAAGTGCTGCATCGGCGGCAACTCCTCGTCCTCTCCTCCCGAGGTTGGTGTCTCCGGTACGCCGTCGTCTTCCCGATCTCGCTCGTGGGTACGGGTAGTCTTCCTAGTATCCATTCTTCTTGAAGACAGGTTTACTTCTGACGCCAGTTGTAATGTAGTAACTCGGCGGGAGACGACTTCACGGGTAGCACACTCTTTATTTCACCAACTTCGTTCCACAGGTGACTAACACCCACTGTAGTATCTCGGGTGACTAACACCCACTTGGTTACTCGGGTGACTAACACCCACTTGGTTACTCGGGTGACTAACACCCACTTGGTTACTCGGGTGACTAACACCCACTTAGCTACTCTGGTGACTAACACCCACTTAGCTACCCGGGTGACTAACACCCACTTAGCTACTCGGGCGACTAACACCCACTTAGCTACTCGGGTGACAAACACCCACTGAGCTACTCGGGTGACCAACACCCACTTAGCTACTCTGGCGACTAACGCACACTTAGCTACTCGGGTGACGAACACCCACTGAGCTACTCGGGTGACCAACACCCACTTAGCTACTCTGGCGACTAACGCCCACTGAGCTACTCGGGACACACCCTGCCGGGGTGTCCGTCTCGACTGTGGGTCCCCCAGTCCCGACCCACATGGGCGTCGGACCACGGGTCCCCCAGTCTCGCCTCCGAGCCACACAGGGCCCCGGTCCCTACAAGGACAGCGGGACTAGGGGTCTCGGGGCACTACGTCTTCAACTCCGTCTTCGATCTTCAACTGGTTAACAACAACCCCGAGTGCTCTCGCGCGTCCCCCTTTATACCCCACCTGCGGACGTCGCTGAGAGCACCCATCCTATTTGACCAATCACTGGGCGCTGGCTACGATCCTGTTTTCCCACATCTCAGCGCGCCTCACCACCCACGCCGCGCCGCCCCGTCATCCGTCACTCCCGGCGCGCGCGTCCACACCACGCCCACAACGCGTGCCCAACCCCGCACCCCGTGCCGCCCCGTGATCCATCACTGTCACTGTCGGCGCACGTCAACACCACCACTACATATAAATCAGCCCCAAGTACTGTACTGAAGAAGCTTGACTCAATGTATCACTCGGCCTTAAGATTAGCATTGAACTGCCCATATAGGACTCACCACTGTGATCTCTACATTGGGTCAAACTTAACATCTCTGAATGTTCGACGGCTTGTGCACCAGATCTTATTTATTCATGATGTACTTGCAAAAAAATCCGCAGATTACCTGTTGCATCTGCTCTCTGTTTCAAAGAACAAATTTGACCTAAGGTCTACACTCATTTACCAGCTTCATATTCCCTATTGCCGTACATATACTGGAGGAAGGGCCTTTGCTATTGTAGGGGTGTTAGAGAGAGAGCCCGTTATGCATGGCAGCCTATGGTAAACAAACACAGTAGGCGGGGCTACATGTGTGCACAAGCAGGTGCCCTCTGCGACGTCCGCGCCAGACACCCTGGGGGGTCGATTCGGTCGTTATGATCCCCCGGGGCCCCACCCCTCAGGGAGGGGTTGGGTATAAAAGGGGAATGTATCGAAGGGCTCGGGAGTGATGTTTAGCTAAAGAAGAGGAGGCGGAAGACGTCTGAGATAGAGCCCTGGACTCCCCCTGGTACGCCGTCCTTATCAGGACCGCGCAGGCTCGAGCCAGTGGCGTGGTACCAGAGCCAGAGCCAGTGCTGGTCTGGACTCTGGGTACCGGGCCCGACTGACCAGTGTCGGGCCAAGATAGCCTCCCCTAGCCCATTAGTGGAGGACTCAGAGGCAGGCTAGGGTTAGCTAGAGAGGTGTGTCCTCAGATAGACGGGTGAGGGGGCCGATACCCCCTCAAATGTGTATGTCACAACGTTGGTGTTAAATAAACAAGTGTGCCTCCAACTCCGGTGTGAACGAGTCGTGAGCGTTACTACACTATTGAAGCCCCCAGGGTCTGGAATGCTGTTGCCAATAAATTCAAACTTGAGTCACTACCTATGAGATCCTCACTCAAAACTGCTCTAGAGGAGTTGTACACCCCTAGCTATCAGTGCTATTCAGTGGCCTAAAATAAAAATTTTCGCTCCGGATGATCGCTACAAAGTATGACCTGTGTTTTGATTTAGTGTGCTGATCTTAAAGGTGCATGAAAAATTATAATACTCCGATTGATGCTCCTGCTGTTGTGGAGTGACTCATGAAGCCAGCTATGGCTGCAAGGTTTTGGTAGTACATGTTGTTTATGCCATTTATTGTGAAAATTCCGTCACAGTTCCTATGATCACTGTTTCATTGCTTTCATGGCTTTATTTTAGTGATTTCGAAAAGTATATTGGTTTAGCCATGTTTGTTTGTTGTAGTACAGAGTTAGACTGATGGCCTTAATCTAAGTTGTCTTGTGGTTGTTGTTGGTTGTTTGACTTGCATCCCACTGGGATTTTTGCACACAGCGTTGGTGTACGGTGATTTTTATCTGCAATGTTTTGCTGTCTTTTCTTGGATTTCTGTTTGCACTTAGTCACATATTCACTTTAAGATGTTTTTTGTTCATGTTTTTTGTTTGCTGCGGTTGCACCCGATTCAAGAGCCGAATGGCTCACAGGGCTATACCAAATAAATGAACTTGAACTTTACCGAAAGGACCAAAGCGTATGGATCCCTGCAGTCACAAAAACTTCGAATTTACCTGAACACACTTTTGAGGTAAGTGCTGTTAGTGTGGCGATATTTACACATCGCACCAGGTACTGTACTCGTTTTCGACTTAGCAGAGGGTCGGGACCGGCGCAGATCATCGTCACCGGCGCTGGCCCTGAGCAGGAATCGAACTCGCGTGGCCGGGTCCGTGGCGCGTGGCGCTAACCGCTGCGCCACCGCTCCCCCCCCCGGTGGATGAGTCATGGGGTGACGCGCCCCACGTGACGCGCGACTGCCAATCAGGCGGCGCAAGGCGCGGCGCTGAGGAACTTCCGGTATCAACTCCGTGTCTGTCCCCCCACCTCTGTCTGTCTACAGTGTCTCTGTCTCTGCGCGTGTCTCTGTCCCCCCACCTCTGTCTGTCTACAGTGTCTCTGTCTCTGCGTGTGTCTCCCTCTCCCCGTGTCTCTGTCTGCGTGTGTCTCCCTCTCCCCGTGTCTCTGTCTCTGCGTGTGTCTCCCTCTTCCCGTGTCTCGCTCTCCCCGTGTCTCTGTCTCTGCGTGTGTCTCCCCGTGTCTCCCTCTCCCCGTGTCTCCCCGTGTCCCTGCGAGCTGGGGCATGAGCGTTGTCGATGCGTGGAACTGAACCCAAGGTAAGGAACACGGACCAGAGACACGGAGGGAGAGACACGGGGGGAAGCAGAGACACAGAGGGAGAGACACGGGGGGAGAGACACAGAGCCGCGGATATGGACACGGGGAGTGAAAGAGACGCGGCGAGACACAGACACTGAGACATGGGCACAGGAAGAGACGGAGAGAGGGATACGCGAGTCGGCACACCGAACAGCAGACATTTAGAGACGCCGCGATACAGACGACACGACGTCGTCGTGTACAAGGAGACAGACACGGACAGAGACACGGACAGAGACACGGGCATTGGCACGGGCAGCGTGGGGAGACATCGGGGAGCGTTCAGGGGGCGTGGAGGTGAGTGGGGGGTGTACAGTGCTTGTACAGTGTGCGTTATGTACAGGGCCTGAACGGTGAAAGTACAGTGCGCATACAGTGCGCGCCCCTGCGTGTACGCTACAGTGCGTGCACAGTGCGTGTGTGTACAATGCGTGTACAGTACGTGTGTGTACAGTGCGTGTATAGTGCGTGCGTGTACGGTGCGTGTGTACAGTGCGTGTGTGTACGGTACGTGTACAGTGCGTGTGCTTGTAGGGAGCGGGGCACAGTGCGATCCGGGTTCGACTCCCGCTCACGGCCACTAACGCCGGTGGCGATGACCTGAACAGGTCCCTGGACCCTCACTGGGCTCTCAGCGAGTTCCGATGCGGCGCGTCGTCAAGCAGTCGGCAGCGGGGGGTGGTCGGGCGTGCTCCTGGCCACAGCGCCCCCTCCTCGTAGGCCCTCGCTCACAGCACCGGCCCCGGCAGGCTGCGTGGGCTGCACGGGGGTCTCTGTGTGTGGGTCTGTGTGTGGTGTCTGTGTATGGTGTGTGTGTGTCTCTGTGTGTGAGTGTCTGTGTGTCTCTGTCTCTGTGTGTGAGTGTCTGTGTGTCTCTGTGTGTGTATCTCTGTGTGTGGTGTCTCTGTGTGTGTGTCTCTGTGTGTGGTGTGAGCGGGGCGGAGGGAGTGGCCGTGTCGAATCCTCCATTGTCGCACTTCTTGTTTCTCACGAATGCCGACTCGCGCAGCCTCCAGCAGGGCACGTCGTCGTCCCCCGTGTCTCCCCGTGCCCCCGTGTCTCCGTGTTGTCTCCGTGTTGTCCCCGTGTCCTCTAGGACGCCGCGTGTCTCCCCGTGCCCGCGTGTCAACACGTTGTCTCGGGAGCTGCGTGTTCCGGTGTCTCCCTGTCCCCGTATTGTCTCAGTATTGTCTCGGCATTGTCTCATCTCTCTGTCCCCGTGTCTCCTTGTCCGCGTGTCCCCGTGTTGTCTCAGGAGCCGCGTGTCTCCATGCCCACACTCAGCAGCTCTGCTCCCCCCTCGCGCGCCTCCGTGCCGCTGAGCTACATCACAGGTGAGGGCACCTGGTGCGGTGTGTAGTAAACATCGCCACTGGGGAGATAAAGGCGGCCGGGCGTGGTGCTGGCCACCCACCCACTCGCTAACAGCACTTGCCACCAACAGTCTGTTCAAGGCGTCGCTCCTCTGCCGTGAGCGATGCTCACAACAACGAGCGGAGCTCAGCGGCTAAAACACAGCGAGTTGGCACAGTGGGGAGCACAGCTGGTGCATCTGCAAGCCATCTCAGAATCAGGAGATGTATTTATGCTGCAGGAATATGATGGCCTATACCATGCATCTCTTTTTCACAGATGACCAGTAGGGGCAGGTCAGAAATTCACAACAACAAATCATACAAAAACACGCAAAGAGTTCAAAGCATAAAAAAGGGAAACAAATCACTTCATAAAATTGTAGAGGTGTAATTGTGTATGGGCGCGGATGGCTAACAAACACAAGGGGCGTGGTTAGGGCCGTACACAGAGGAGGTGCTCACACCGACGTCCGCACCTGCATCCCCCACGGGCCCCTCCCGGGGGCCGAGTACTATAAAAGGTGGTGAGCCGGAGTGCTCGAGGTCGGAGTATCAGCTTTAACCAGCGAAGACCGAAGACCAGCTAGCATAGGCCCCGGAGCTCCCCTGGCTCGCTGTCCTTGTCAGGGCCGACCAGGGCAAGCCGGTGGCGTGGCCCCGAGAGCCCAGACTCAGGGTGCCGGGATCCCAGCTTGACCAGGGCTGGGATAGGTAGCCTCCCTTAGCTCCGTAGTGGAGGACTTGGGCTTAGGTTAGCGGGGTTAGATGTCGTGTCTCCCTGTTAGTTGAGTAAAGGGGACGTTAACCCCTTAAGTACTGTGTGTACCCGCTACTGTACACAAGTTGGTGTCAATAAATAAGTGTGCCTCCGATCCCGTCGTCAAGCCTCCTGAATACTACTACATTTGGTGTCAGAAGTAAAACGTTCAACGATGGACACACGAGGGACGACACGTACCAGGGAGTCGGAGATGGAGGACACCGCGGCCGAATCGCCACCAGAGATGGCCGAGGTCGGATCGGAGCAGCCGGGGCCGAGTACACCCGCGCTGCTACGACAGGAAGGGGGGGATGCGTCGGCCGAGGGACTTCGGCTGGCTCACTCCCGCCTGGCGGAGCTGCTCTACGCTGCGGCCGCCGCGTTGGAAGAGATCACGCGGCTGGGGGCTGGAGGGGCTGCGCGGGACGACGACAGCAGCCGACGCGCGGCGACATTTCCCGCCACCCCGACGCGGCTCGCGGTTAAATTTCCCGCCATCACTACAGTGCGAGCAGAGGGCGGGGCCGGCCCGCGTCAGGTGACTGCTGAGGGCCAAGCACGAGCCGTGACATCATCAACACCGGCCAGCGCGTCAACAACAGAGCGACCGGCGATGCCATGCTCGCAGCCCGCCCACACTGTAACGTCTGCTGGGAACGACGGAGCGCGATCCGCAGCCACGGACGTCGCGTTACAGCAGCGACTGCCGCCTCTCAAAGAATTCGTGGGCGCGGACGGAGACTGGGGCGGCTTCAAAAGGCGGTTCATCGCTCATCAAGAGATGGCGAACTGGACGGACGCCGAAGCACTACGCGCGCTGCCGGCGATGCTGGACAACGACGCCCTGGCTACTCTCACCTCGGCGCCTAAGGAAAAGCGCGCCACGCTGCACTTGGCGCTGCAGCTGCTGTCAGCTGTCTATGGTCCGCCTTCGGACTGCAGGCAGCTGTTCCACGATCGCCATCGGGGCGCCAACGAATCGCCCCTGGCCTTCCGGACGGCTCTCCTGGCCCTGGCGAAGGCAGCTTTCCCGCGGATGGACGAGGAGGGAGTGGACGCTATGGTGGCTGAAAAGCTGCTGCTACTCGCGGATGAGCTGGACGTCGCCGTCTTGGCTCAAGACGACGCAGAGATGTCGTCCTTGCTGGTCGCGCGCCACATCCACGGGGGCTTGCGGTCCCTGCGTCGCAAGGCCGCCAAGGGGGTGGCCGGCCATGCCATGGCGGCCACCACCCTCCCATCGGAGGAGGTCTGCGGAGTGGAGCGGCGGGGGGAATGGAGATCGGCGGCACGACAGGCTCGGAATGGACCGAGCCGCCAGGAGCAGCCCAGGCCATCTCGGGCGCTCACACGCTGCTACAACTGTGGCCTTTAAGGCTACGTTGCTTCAGGGTGCCGGGCTCCCCGCCAGCGCGGGGCGACACCTCGTCAGGACGCCGCGCCGTCTCCACCCAAGCTCCAGCAGAGAAATACGGCGAGTCGTGGCACCTCACACGTTTGGCCCATGCACACATCCGACACACACTCACGCGCTCAACCGAACAGGGCTCGAAAATCGACGGCCGTTGCGCCCGATTGTTCTGAAATGCGGCGAGCACTCCAACCGGGTCAGTGGTCGGAGCTCGCCCATCGTGTCGTTGCAGCGTCGGTGGGATCGTCGGTTGTGGTCGGTCATATTGATGGGGTAGAGGTGCGGATTTTAATTGACACAGGAGCGTCGGCGACCATTATATCTGATTTGATCTATAACATTCTTCCCGTTCAAAGTCGTCCCTTGCTCCCCGTTGACGTGCCATGCTATGCTGCTAACGGGGGCTCGCTAGGCATCATTGGCCAAATCCGCGCCAAAATTTGCATTGGAGACATTAAATTATCCGGCCCTGTTTTGGTTTCCTCCTCACTGGCGGTTCCGTGCCTGTTGGGGACGGATTTCTTGGCCAAAATGCCCATTCGTATCTTGATTGACCAGGGGTGCATCGAGCTCCCATCGGGTCGGCGCGTATCGTTTTTGTCTTCCCCCGCCACGGGGCGTCGGGCGTTTGCAACCGTGCAGGCGCTCGTGGCAAAAACTGTGCGCGTACCCCCGGGGGCTCAGATGCTCGTCCCTCTTAGGTTGCGTCGGCCGTTTGCTGAGGGGGTTGCGGATCGGGGGGTCTTGTTGGGACCATCTCGGGCCCGGGTCAATGGCCCCGATTTGCTAGCGGCTCAGACCATGGTGAAAGGGGATGGGGACCCCTTCATTGCAGTCCTTAATGTAGGATCGCGAACGGCCGTGGTTCCTCAAGGGATCGTGCTTGCACACGCAACGCCGGCACCCTATGAGGAACCACTCGTGGGTCAGGTAACCGCCGATCCTCCGTCGCGACCGCATTCGGACTGTGATGACGGATGGCTGGATGCACTTTGCGCGGGATCAGTGGACCTGTCCGACTCGCAGCGTGCGCAGCTGCGAGTTCTCCTGAAAGAATTTGCCTACGTTTTTAGTCAACACAAATTTGATATTGGTTGTACTAAATTGCTGCGACACCATATTGACACGGGTGACAGCGCGCCAATCCGCCAAAATCCCTTTCGGCTGAGTCCCGCCGAAAAGGATCATGTCAAATCGGCCGTTGATGACATGCTAGCCGCCGATATCATTTCCCCTTCCAACAGCCCGTGGGGCGCGCCGATCGTTTTGGTGAAAAAACACGACGGCTCACTGCGGTTTTGTGTCGACTTTCGGCGATTGAACAAAATTTCTGTGGCAGATGCGTACCCGCTTCCTCGAATGGATGAGTCGCTCGATGCCTTGGCGGGGGCGTGATTCTTTTCCACCCTCGATTTACTTTCTGGATTCTGGCAGCTTCCTCTGGATGACGAATCAAAACCTAAGACTGCTTTTCGTACACCGCAAGGTCTCTTCCAATTTAACCGCTTGCCGATGGGCTTACATTCTGCGCCGGCAACTTTTCAGCGGTTAATGGAACTGGTCTTGGCAGGCTTGCAATGGGATTCGTGTTTAATTTACTTGGACGATGTCATCGTCTTTAGCAAATCCTTCGAGGAACACCTCCAGAGGTTGCGTGCTGTTTTTCTCAAAATGCGGGCTGCCAATTTAAAATTTAAACCGCAGAAGTGCCATTTGCTCCGCGAATCGGTGCGGTATTTGGGTCACATTGTTGGGCGCTCGGGGATATCCACTGATCCCGCCAAAACGGAATGCGTCAGCTCCTGGCCGACTCCCACCTCGGTGGGAGAGGTCAGGAGTTTCATTGGGTTCGTGTCGTACTACCGACGGTTTGTGGCTGACTTCGCTACGATCGCGAAACCATTGCATGCCTTGACGTCCAAGGGAGTCAGGTTTCATTGGGGGCCGGAGGAGGAGGCTGCTTTTCGCGCCCTCCGGAATGCCCTGGTGGGGGCTCCGCCGTTGAATTACCCCGATTTCTCACAACCCTTCTTGCTCGATACAGACGCAAGTAACACGGGCATTGGGGGCGTGCTGTCCCAGCTCATTGGGGGCGTAGAGCATGTGGTGGCTTATGGTAGTCGGGTACTGTCTCCAGCGGAACAATGGTACTGCGTTACCCGTCGGGAATTATTGGCAATTGTTTATTTCATTCAGCAGTACCGCCCGTATCTGTACGGTCGGCGTTTCACCGTCCGTACAGATCATGCGGCTCTACAGTACGCCCTGCGGGTTCAACAACCATCGGGCCAGTTGTCTCGATGGTTGGAGGTTCTCCAGGACTACGACTTTGTCACCACATATCGTAAGGGCGTCCGCCACACGAACGCTGACGCCCTGTCGCGGTTGCCACCCACTTCGGAGTGCGCTTGCCTCTTGGGTTCGGGGCGTTGTAGGCCCCCGAACGTCACCATCGATTCGGTCCTCGTGGCCGCCGCCGATGCGCCTTCGGCTTCGGGTCCTATCGAGCAAGAAGGGAGGGATTCGTTGCTGGGGTTGTCGGTCGCGGAGTGGGGACGCCTCCAAATGGAGGACACCTCCCTCCTCGCTCTGCGCCGTCGCACCGGGGGGGTTGGTCAGGGGGTGGCGAACGTTGACTCGTGGGGGTTGTTCCAGGGTCTTTTAATGCACTGGGACGGAAAATCCCGCCGCCAACGGCTCGTGGTGCCTGCAGCATTAAGGGGTAAGGTAGTATGGGCTGCTCATGAGCGGCTCCTGCACTTGGGGGTTCACAAGACCTTTGCCACGCTCCAGCTCGATTTCTTCTGGCCGGGCATGGCAAAGGACGTGGGGGATCTCCTGGGGTCGTGCACGCAATGCGCGCAGCGGAAGCCACCAGCAAGGGGGTCCAACCCTCCGCTGCAGTCCATAAAGGTTTCCCGGGTTAACGAGCTCGTTGCTCTAGATATTCTCGGGCCATTTCCCGCTACACCCAGGGGAAATAGGTATTTGTTGACAGGGGTCGAATACTTGACGAGATGGCCTATGGCCTGGCCCCTGGCCAACCAGTCGACAGCAGCCATCGCGGAGGCCTTTGTCCAGGGCTATGTCCTCGACAAAGGTGCTCCGGAACGGCTGCTGACTGACCAGGGTAATAATTTTTCGGGGAAACTCCTCCGCGAGGTGTGCGACCTCTTGGGTACGGAGAAAATTCGGACCTCCCCGTATCACCCACAAACTGATGGGATGGTGGAACGGCTGCATCGGACCATCACGTCCATGCTGTCCCAGCAGGTATCGGAATCCCAGACAGATTGGGACCTTCGCATTGCCGGTGTGTTGCAAGCCTACAGGATGGCTCCCCATGCGGCCACCGGATTTTCCCCTTTCTTTTTAATGTATGGCCGCGAGGCTAACCCCCCTGTGACGACCCAGCTGAAGCTCTCGGCGCCTTAGGCGAAGTCTACATTGTCCGAACACGTTCAATTTAACATCGGCAAATTATCTGAGGCGCGGGAAGCGGCCGTGCAAAATTCTGAACTCCGCCAGAAGGCGAACGAGAGGCTTCGGCTGGGGCGGGTACATGTGTTGAAATGGAAACCAGGGGACAGGGCATGGTTGCACTGTCCCCAGGTGCCGCTGGCGACCTCGTCAAAGTTGGTACGGCCGTGGCGGGGGCCCGTGGAGGTCGTACAGGTCTTGCGGCCGCAATGTGTACGCGTCAAATGGGGGAGGCGTCGGTGGTACGTGCACCCCTCAAGGTTGAAACCGTTCATTGCGCCGCCCCGTGGTTCGCACACACACACGCATGGCCAAACGTGTGAGGGGTCTGCCGACTCCCCGACGTCGCTGCTCTCGCCTAACCTGACATCAACTGTTCCATCTCCAGCTGCAACTGGAGTGACGGGTCCACGACCGCCAACCCCCCCCGGGGGGGTCGGGGGTCACTCGGCAGCGAAACCAGACTCTCTCGCACCCGGACCGTCAACAACCGCCACTGAGCATGCCGGGACGGGCCCTTGTGACGGGCCCGCCGCGAGGACGCGCGCCAAAACGCGCAGACTATTGTGAGGTCGGCCGTTGGGGGGCCTTTGCGGACGAGGGGGGGAGGCGTCCGGAGAGCGTGTATATATGTTGGGTTTGCGGAATGGGGTATTTATTCGGGGGGGTGCGCCGGGTTATTTTTTTTCTTTCTCTTTCTTCTTCTACCTGTTTCCTGTTGTTGTTGTTGTTATGGTTGTCATTGTTCTTGTTAAAATTACGCGAGGCACACACGGTTTTGGGGAGGGATGCACCTTTATTCTGATTTTGTTGCAGCCGGGGACGGCTGCGAGCTGTACAGGGGGGGGTGATGTAGAGGTGTAATTGTGTATGGGCGCGGATGGCTAACAAACACAAGGGGCGTGGTTAGGGCCGTACACAGAGGAGGTGCTCACACCGACGTCCAGGCTCCGCCTCTCCAATACACCGGCCCGTGTGAGTGGTGCAGAGGCAGCGCCCACCCTGTCCTTGCTCGCATTACACTACCCCCCCCCCCTGATGAAAAAGCCAGCCGACCTCGGCTGCAACAGAACAACAATAATGCGAGCAACACATGACACACCGGCATAAGAAGACAACGGAGAGAAGAACAATAACAATTAATGAAAGGGAAGGGATTTCGAACGCTTGCGAGTCGCCGGGCCGTCCTGCACGGGGGTGCCCCCCCGTGCGGACCGTGGCCGTGACGGGGTTTTAGGAGCGGCGGGACTGGAACCGCCCGCCGCTGTTGGAGGCCCGTCACTCCCAGCATCCCGTTCCCCAAAGAGGCCCGTCATCGAGCCCTCCCGCAACTGCGCCCGAGGTGGGGTTGTAGGGGCAGCGGGGTCAAGGCATCGAGGGAGTCATCCATACGCGGCAGGGGGTACGCATCCGCAACCAACACTTTATTTAACCTGCCCAAATCGACACAAAACCGCAATTTCCCATCCTTTTTCTTCACAAGTACCACTGGTGCGCCCCACGGACTGTTGGACGGGGAAATAATGTCAGCGGCTAGCATATCCTCCACCGCGCCCCGTATATGATCCCGCTCCGACGGACTCAACCAATGCGGGTTCATCCGAATCGGAGCGGCATCCCCCGTATCAATATGGTGGGAGAGCAGAGAAGTGCGTCCCAAATCTAAATCGTCCGAACTAAAAACGTCGGAATACTTTCCCAACAGCGTGTGAAGCGCGGACCGTTGGTCGCCAGTTAAGGACACATTCTCCCGGCACAATTCTGCAATCCAGCGATCGTCCTGTGCCGTCGAGACCCCCCCTATGAGGCCCCGGGGGCCCCCATCGCTATGGGCCGTGAAAGCAGTCGTAGCATGAGCTAAAACCGTTCCAGCCGGCACACTAACATTATCCGCGGTCCCATTCAACACTTGTAAAAACGGGGGTTGACCCGGCCGAACAATCGTCTGCGCCCCGACCAGCGTCAAACCCCCCGCTATAGCATTGGACGGCAACAACAACACACCTTCCGCCCCCTCGATTCCCGGCACCGGTTTCCGATAACGCAGCGGAATAAGCATTTGCGACCCAGGTGGAACATCAACCGATACGTCGGAGAGCGCCTGCACCTGGCGGTCAGGAACGGACTGGCCCCAGGGTGATGGCAAGAAGGCAATTTGGCGGCCCCCCGGTAATTGGATACAATTCTGATCCATCCTAATCTGAATGGGCATTTTCGCCAGGAAATCCTTTCCCAACAAGCAGGGCACAGCGAGGGACCTAGAGATCAACACCGTTCCAGAAACCAAAACCCCCCCAACCGCAATGCTGGCGTCCACTTGACCCACAATGCCCATACTTCCCCCATTCGCCGCTATGCACGAGTCGTAAACCGGTCGCACCCGCTCTGGAGGAATGGACAGGAGGTGAAATATAACATCCGAGATAATGGTCGCGGACGCACCCGAGTCCCCACCAAAATACGCACGTCCACCCCTTGGATGGAACCCGGCACAGTGGACGACCCGGTAGCGGCCGCAACCACCCTCCGTGCCAATTTACGCCACTGCGTCAGCGAGCGACGCGGCCCTTCCAGCGTTCCCCCGCCAGTAACATTAACCGAACCCCGCGGTGAAAGTGATGCATGAGATGACAGGCCTTGCCGGGTGTCTGATGCGTACCGACTTGCCTGTCGTGGTTGTTCTTGACGCGTCACCTCCTTGGCAGGGGCCTCCTGCTGGAGCGGCGGGCGAGGGCGAGCCCAACATTCCCTGGCAAAATGGCCCCAACGGCCACAGCGGAAGCACAACAGGTCGGGCCGCCGTCCGGCGCCCCCCCTGTCCTGGCGATCTCGCAACGGTGGCCCCGGCCCCAACTCCGCACCCCTGCGAGTAGGCGGCTGGGTCGCGGCTGCCGTCAACTCCGCAGGCCCCCTCTCGTCCGGCACGTACACGGCCTTGGACGGGTCCCATCCCGCGGCACCTCCCTCGATCTTGGGGCTCCCCATCCAGGCTGTTACCTGCTTCCAACGGCGCAGGTTGAATTGCGCGTCCAGGCACTTAGCCGCTATCCGGGAGGTCAGTTGTTCGTGGCCGCACACAGGCATGGGGATGCCCAAATCCCTGGACAGCTCCAACATTTTTCCTAAAATCAAAGGCTCTAGCAAGTCAGGCTCCGTGTCCGGGTATGCGGCCATAGCCAATTCCAAGACGGCACCCCGGTAAGCCACGGGAGATTCCTCCGGAGCCCGTTGCCATTGAATAAACCTGCGATGGGCATCGTCGGGGGGCTCATAAGCTTCCGCCATCTCTTCAAATACAGCCTTCAGCGTAGTCTTTCTCGCGGCTTTAATGGAATGGAAAAACTTGACCGATTCGTCATCTAGAAGCGTCGGCAGGACTTCTAGAGCCTCCGCATCCGTCCATTTCGCCGAGCGGACTGCCGCCTCAAAGCGGCAGGCAAACGCACTCCAGTCGCCGCCAATAGAGAATTCCTTGAGCGTTGTCAGCCGATGGCTGCGGGACCCCGAATCGCCGTACTCCGCCGACGGTGTTTGACGCGGTGGCGACACGACAGCGTCCTCCCGCATAGCCAAGATGGCGGCCTCCCGCGGTGACAAGATGGCGGCTTCCCGCGGTGACAAGATGGCGGCTTCCCGCGGTGACAAGATGGCGGGTTCCCACGCTTCGTCCGCGGCCCCGCCCAAGATGGTGGCGTCTTGCTGCGTGGCGGAGAGGGCGGGAAGCGTCGTGTGGGCCCCAATGGCGGACGGCTCCCCGCTCAGGCGATCCGGCCTCGCCGCCGTCGTCACCAGGGCGCACAGTTGTGTCAGCGTGGCCCGCAGCAACTCTAGTTGAGTCGTCACGTGCCGCCAGCATTCCTCGGCGCCTGTCGAAGCAGACGGCCCCGCCGTACCGACAATTTCTTGCACCCCCGGCGTGTCGGCCGTCCGCACTTCGCCCACTCCTTCCATCGTTGGGAATGCCGCTTCAATTGGAAGCTCGTCTTCGTCGTCCGAGGATGGTGCAGGTACGTTCTTCGTCTTAAGATGCTTAGACATCTTGGTTCACTTCTGACACCAGTGTAATAAAGGACTCCTTCACACGTTGTCGCTCTCCGTTGGTCCTTTATTGGGTTCTTTTCCTTTCACCTGCTGGTCCTCGCTCCGACCCTCGCCGTGCGCCCCGCGCACGCTCCGTGTGGCTCTCTCTCTCTCCGTACGCCGTTACTTCCGGCCCCTCCGTGTGCTCTTCCTGACCCGCTCGGGTCACACCACCCTTCGGGTCCCCCACATCCGCTCCGGCTCCCTCTCTCCCGTGCGCACCCGCACGCTCGTGGCAATGGCGCCACTTCTCCCTTCACCGCCAGCGTGGCTCCCCTCTGTCGTTCACTCTCTTCTCCCCCAGCTCCTCCTCCGTCTCTCCCTTATATCCCCTCTCTCACGTGACCCAAACTCCACCTTCTCATCCTGCCCCTGTCTCCGCCCCCACTCACCCCGACGACCAGGCTCCGCCTCTCCAATACACCGGCCCGTGTGAGTGGTGCGGAGGCAGCGCCCACCCTGTCCTTGCTCGCATTACACCTTTATTAGAATCATAATATTTATTTATGGGAGGCTCAGAAAGCTACAATACAACAACAATTGTTGTGTGTGCGTGCGTCACCACCGAACCTCGTGTGTGCCATGCCAGCCTCCATAGTCCAAACAGCACTTGCCCCGCCAGTCTGTCTGAGGTTCCGCGGGGACCGCTGTCTCCACTGTGTGCGCGTGCAGCATGGAGCGACGGGGGTGGGGGTCCCGAGGAGCCCCCCGAGCGCCTGGCCTGGCGCCAGCAGATGGAGCGGCGACTTCGCGTGCTAGAGGAGCTCCTGGAGACGGAGCGCGACTTCCTGTGCGACCTGCGCGTCTTTCGCAAGCGCGTGTTCATGCCGCTGCAGCAGGTGAGGCTGGCCGGCCGCAGCCACAGCGGCACTAGCGGTAGCAGTATCAGCAGCAGCAACGTTATCAGCAGCAGTAACGTTATCAGCAGCAGTAACGTTATCAGGAGCAGTACATTTATCAGCAGCAGTAACATCAGCAGCAACAGCAGCTGCAGTAAGATTATCAGCAGCAGTGGTAGCGTCGTTATCAGCCATAGTAGTAGCATCTTCATTATCAGCAGTAGTACCATTATCAGCAGCGTCCGCAGTGTGTGACTCTAGGTCTCCGTGTTAGCACACTGCACGGCAAACCTGACGACACAAGTTCCATCCCCGCTCTCGGGCAACATCCGTGACGAATATCTGGACTGGTCCTGAGCCCTTCCTCTAGGTCTACTCAACCTTAAATGAGTAACTGGTGTGGTGTGTATACAACATAAGCACTGGGAGACAAAAGCAGCCAGGCGTGGTGCTAGCCACCTAACCCCTCGTGCACCGTGCCAGCCTTCATGGGTGTTGTTCGCTAACAGCACTTGCCCCAACAGTTTGCTAAGGCTACATGGGGATCTTTGTCTTGGCACAGCTGGGCTGTGCCAGCGCCCTCAACGGAGACCTGGACAGTGTGATCGCGCTCTCGTCGCGCCTCTTCTCCGAGCTGCGCCATCTCGTCATCACCAACGACACGCCCTCGCAGATCGTCGGTGAGCGGTCGCCGTGGGCGGGCCGCCCAGTGGTGGAGTATCATCGCAGTAGTGGGGATGGTAGTGGTGGTGATGGTGGTGGTTGTGGTGGTGATGGTGATGGTAGTGATCAGGATATAGTGGTGATGGTAGCTGTTGTGGTTGATGAAAAGGATGGTTGATGGTAGTTGTCGTGGTTGTGGTTAGTGCTGGAAACACCCAAAGTTAACTCTATGACAAAGACATTGACGATGATGACGATGCCGCTGTGGATGGCGGCGTGTGCAGGGAGCGTGTTTTTGGGCGTACGCGACGAGGTGGAGGGCGTGTACAAGTCGTACTGCGCGCACCACGAGCAGGGCCTGGCCGAGATGGAGATGTGGTCGCACGACCCCCACTCCTGCGACTGCCTGCAGGCCAGCATCACCGCACTCCGGTGTGTCTCCGCGTGTCGCCGTCTCCATGTGTCTCCGTGTGTCTCCGTCTCCATGTGTCTGCATGTCGCCGTCTGTCTCCGTCTGTCTCCATGTGTCTCCGTCTGTCTGTCTCTGTGTGTCCCCGTCTCCATGTGTCTGCATGTCCCTGTCTCCGTCTGTCTCTGCATGTCGCCGTCTCCGTCTGTCTCTGTCTGTCTCTGTGTGTCCCCATCTCCGCGTGTCTGCATGTCCCCGTCTCCGTGTGTCTGCGTGTCCCTGTGTGTTTCCGTGTGTCTGCGTGTCCCCATGTCCCTGTGTCCTTTCTTGGCTGATCTGTGATTATAAATGCCCTCCCCTCTCCCTGTCTCTTTGTTGTTTCCACAGGGAGATTTACACTCACGTGTGAGTAATGTGTACACACACTCGCTCACACGCTCACACAAATGCACAAATGCACATCCATGCACAGACGTGCACACAGATTGACACATACACACGTGCTTACACATGCACGATTGGTGATAATGGTGTCATTGTGGTAGTGGTGTTAGTGGTGATGGTGGTGGTGCTGGTGGTGGGGAGCCATGGTGTAATGGTTAGCATGCTGCGGTATGAACCCAGTGACCTGAGTTCGATCCCCCCTCACGGCCAACACCAGTGACAATTATCTGAACTGGTCCTGGGCCTCTCCTAGGTTGACTCAGCCTGAAATTAGTACCTGTGTGTAAACATCACCAGTTGGGAACAAAGGGTGTGGTGTTGGCCACCGACCCCCTCGTGTGCCGTGCTGGCCTTCATAGGTGCTCGCGAACAGCACTTGCCCCTCCAGTCTGTTAAGGCTACACAGGGGACCTTTAAAAGTCTTGTTTTTCCAGTGCCGGTGGTGGCGAGGGTTGGGCTGAGGGTTGTGGTGGCGAGGGTTGTGCTGAGGGTTGTGGCGAGGGTTGTGCTGAGGGTTGTGGTGGTGGTGGCGAGGGTTGTGCTGAGGGTTGTGGTGGTGGTGGCGAGGGTTGTGGTGAGGGTTGTGGTGGCGAGGGTTGTGGTGAGGGTTGTGGTGGTGGTGAGGGTTGTGGTGAGGGTTGTGGTGGTGGTGGCGAGGGTTGTGGTGAGGGTTGTGGCGAGGGTGGACGTGGGTCTGATGAGACAGACGAGACTTGGGCAAGGTGCTCCTGGCAGTCGTCTGTCTCTTGTGTCACGTGTCTCCGTGTCCCCGTCTTCCCGTGTCCCCCTATCCTCGTGTCCCTGTGCCTTGGTATGCTTGCCCTCCCCGTGTCTCCGTGTCCCCATGTGCCCGTGCAGGGGTAAGCGTCGCTTGGTGGACGTTCCGTCGTTCCTGATCCTCCCGGTGCAGCGCGTGACGCGCTACCCGCTCCTGCTCACCGAGCTGGCGCGTCACACCCCCCTCTCGCATCCCGACTGCGGTGCGTACTCCCCACGGACCCCCAGGAACCCCCAGAGGCCCCGAGAGATCCCTAGAGATACACAGAGATACACAGAGATACATAGAAACACATAGCGATACAGAGATTCCCACAAGTATCCAGAAACCCAGAGGCACACAGATACACCTCGACTCACTTGAGACACACATATAAAACTAGACACCCTAGAGACACACAGATATACCTCGACTCCCTAGAGAGACACAGATATACCTAGACTCCCTAGAGACACACACAGATATACCTGGACTCCCTAGAGAGACACACACACTTAGCCCCAAAAGACGCCCCTTAGTCCCCTCTCGAGCCCCCAGTAAGGGGGAGTCTCGATGGCTGCCATGCCTTAATAGGCGCTTGCTAACAACACTTTCCTCAATAGTTCACGATGTTTGGGAGATCTTTGCATCTTTGCGTGAGCTATAGCACGGCGGTTATCACACTTGCCGATGAACCCAGCGACTTGAGTTTGATTCCCACTCGCAGCCAACATCGGTGATGAAATATCTGAAAATGTCCTGAGCTTCCCCTAGGTCGACTCAGCCTTATGTGTATGTTGAACTTCTTTCGCACTGTACGTAGCCAACTGTACTAATCGGAGGTATGGGGGAAGGACAACAAACTAAACACAAAAAGCAGTTCTAAAGAAATTATTTCAATTTAGATTGAAAGGTGCATAGCTTCAGTGGCTTCCTAATATCGGAAGAAAAAGCGTTCCAGACGGCCGCAGAAGCGCATCTGAAAGCGTGCGATGCAGTGACCATCTTTGTTTGATGGCGAGCCAAAAGCCGCTGCAATGATGACCGGATTAAAAGAGTACCTGGTGCAGTGTTAACATAGCAATGGGGAGACAAAGGTGGCTGGGCGTTTTGTTTTCCACCCACCCCCTCGTGTTCTGTTCTAGCCTTAATAGGTGCTACACACTAACAGCACTTTCCCCAACAGTCCCTAAAGCCTACACAAGACATGGTTGAGTTGTGTGTTTGAATGTGTCGGTGTGAATGTGTCGGTGTGAATGTGTCGGTGTGAATGTGTTTGTGTGCGCGCATGCAGAGCCATTGGCGAGGGCTGTTGCCAGCTTGCGGGAAGCCAACATGGCCATTAATAACGCTCAGCGCTTAGGTACCCGCAGTGTTCACCCCGCTCACCCACTCAACCCACGCACCCACTCACCCACGCATCCACTCACCCACTCACACCACTCACCCACTAACCCCACGCACCCACTTACCCCATGCACCCACTCACCCCACGCACCCACTCACCCCATGCACCCACTCACCCCACGCACCCACTCACCCCACGCACCCAATCATCCCACGCACCCACGCACACCACTCACCCCATGCACCCACTCACCCCACGCACCCACTCACCCCATGCACCCACTCACCCCACACACCCACTCACCCCATGCACCCACTCACACTATGCACCGCACTCCCCCCACTCACCCCGCTCACCCACTCACCCCACGCACCCACTCACACCACTCACCCCATGCACCCACTCACCCCACGCACCCACTCACCCCATGCACCCACTCACCCCACGCACCCACTCACCCACTCACACCACTCACCCCATGCACTCACTCACCCCACGCACCCACTCCCCCCACGCACCCACTCACCCCACGCACCCACTCACCCCATGCACCCACTCACACTATGCACCGCACTCCCCCCACTCACCCCGCTCACCCACTCACACCACTCACCCCATGCACCCACTCACCCCACGCACCCACTCACCCACTCACACACTCACCCCATGCACCCACTCACCCCACGCACCCACTCACCCACTCACACCACTCACCCCATGCACTCACTCACCCCACGCACCCACTCACCCACTCACCCCACGCACCCAATCACCCCACGCACCCACGCACACCACTCATCCCATGCACCCACTCACCCCACGCACCCACTCACCCCACGCACCCACTCACCCACTCACCCCACGCACCCAATCACCCCACGCACCCACGCACACCACTCACACCACTCACCCCACACACCCACTCACCCCACGCACCCACTCACCCCACGCACCCACTCACCCCACGCACCCACTCACCCCATGCACCCACTCACCCCACGCACCCACTCACCCCATGCACCCACTCACACTATGCACTGCACTCCCCCCACTCACGCCGCTCACCCCACGCACCCACTCACCCCGCTCACCCCACTCACCCCACCCACACACTCACCTCACCCACTCACCCCACGCACCCACTCACCCACTCACTCAACGCACCCAATCACCCCACGCACCCACGCACACCACTCACCCCATGCACCCACTCACCCCACGCACCCACTCACCCCATGCACACACTCACCCCATGCACCCACTCACACTATGCACCGCACTCCCCCCACTCACCCCGCTCACCCACTCACCCCACGCACCCACTCACACCACTCACCCTATGCACCCACTCACCCCACGCACCCACTCACCCACTCACCCACTCACCCTATGCACCCACTCACCCACGCACCCACTCACCCACGCACCCACTCACACCACTCACCCACTCACCCCACGCACCCACTCACCCACTCACCCCACGCACCCAATCACCCCACGCACCCAATCACCCCACGCACCCACGCACACCACTCACCCCACGCACCCACTCACCCCATGCACCCACTCACCCCACGCACCCACTCACACTATGCACCGCACTCCCCCCACTCACCCCGCTCACCCCACTCATCCCACTCACCCCACGCACCCCACCCACACACTCGCCTCACCGACTCATCCCACGCACCCACTCACCCCACTCACCCCACGCACCCACTCACCCCACGCACCCACTTATCCCACTCACCACCCCTCCCCCCACGCACACCACGCACCCACGCACCCACTCACACCACTCACCCACTCACCCACTCACCCACTCACCCCACGCACCCAATCACCCCACGCACCCACGCACACCACTCACCCCACGCACCCACTCACCCCATGCACCCACGCACCCACTCACACTATGCACCGCACTCCCCCCACTCACCCCGCTCACCCCACTCATCCCACTCACCCCACGCACCCCACCCACACACTCACCTCACCGACTCATCCCACGCACCCACTCACACCACTCACCCCACTCACCCCACGCACCCACTCACCCCACGCACCCACTTATCCCACTCACCACCCCTCCCCCCACGCACACCACTCACCCCACGCATCCACTGACCCCACTAACCCCACGCACCCACTCACCCCACTCACCCCACGCACCCAATCACCCACTCACCCCACGCACCCACGCACACCACTCACACCACTCACCCCATGCACCCACTCACCCCACGCACCCACTCACCCCATGCACCCACTCACCCCATGCACCCACTCACCCCATGCACCCACTCACCCCACGCACCCACTCACCCCACGCACCCACTCACCCCATGCACCCACTCACCCCACGCACCCACGCACCCACTCACACCACTCACCCCATGCACCCACTCACCCCACGCACCCACTCACCCACTCACCCCATGCACCCACTCACCCCACGCACCCACTCACCCCACGCACCCACTCACCCCATGCACCCACTCACACCACTCACCCCATGCACCCACTCACCCCACGCACCCACTCACCCCACGCACCCACGCACACCACTCACCCCATGCACCCACTCACCCACGCACCCACTCACCTACGCACCCACTCACACCACTCACCCACTCACCCCACGCACCCACTCACCCACTCACCCCACGCACCCAATCACCCCACGCACCCACGCACACCACTCACCCCACGCACCCACTCACCCCATGCACCCACTCACCCCACGCACCCACTCACACTATGCACCGCACTCCCCCCACTCACCCCGCTCACCCCACTCATCCCACTCACCCACTCACCCCACGCACCCACTTATCCCACTCACCACCCCTCCCCCCACGCACACCACTCACCCACGCACCCACTCACACCACTCACCCACTCACCCACTCACCCCACGCACCCAATCACCCCACGCACCCACGCACACCACTCACCCCACGCACCCACTCACCCCATGCACCCACTCACCCCACGCACCCACTCACACTATGCACCGCACTCCCCCCACTCACCCCGCTCACCCCACTCATCCCACTCACCCCACGCACCCCACCCACACACTCACCTCACCGACTCATCCCACGCACCCACTCACACCACTCACCCCACTCACCCCACGCACCCACTCACCCCCACGCACCCACTTATCCCACTCACCACCCCTCCCCCCACGCACACCACTCACCCCACGCATCCACTGACCCCACTAACCCCACGCACCCACTCACCCCACGCACCCAATCACCCACTCACCCCACGCACCCACGCACACCACTCACACCACTCACCCCATGCACCCACTCACCCCACGCACCCACTCACCCCACGCACCCACTCACCCCATGCACCCACTCACCCCATGCACCCACTCACCCCACGCACCCACTCACCCCACGCACCCACTCACCCCATGCACCCACTCACCCCACGCACCCACGCACCCACTCACACCACTCACCCCATGCACCCACTCACCCCACGCACCCACTCACCCACTCACCCCATGCACCCACTCACCCCACGCACCCACTCACCCCACGCACCCACTCACCCCATGCACCCACTCACACCACTCACCCCATGCACCCACTCACCCCACGCACCCACTCACCCCACGCACCCACTCACCCCATGCACCCACTCACCCCACGCACCCACTCACCCCATGCACCCACTCACACTATGCACCGCACTCCCCCCACTCACCCCGCTCACCCCGCTAACCCCACTCACCCCACGCACCCCACCCACACACTCACCTCACCCACTCATCCCACGCACCCACTCACACCACTCACCCCATGCACCCACTCACACCACTCACCCCACGCATCCCACGCACCCACTGACCCCACGCACCCACTTATCCCACTCACCACCCCTCCCCCCACGCACACCACTCACCCCACGCATCCACTGACCCCACTAACCCCACGCACCCACTCACCCCACTCACCCACTCACCCCACTCACCCCACCTCCCCCCACGTACCCACTAATCCCACTCGCCACCCCTCCCCTCCCCAGTGGTGAGGAGGGTGCCCCCCCCTCCCGCCCCCCTGTCGGTGCTGGCTGAGCGACTGTTCCGGCGTGGAGTCTCCTCCCTCGCCAAAACCACGGCACAGATCCGGCAGCTCGCGGGGCTCACGGTGAGGCGGCGTGCACAGGGAGTGCTCGTCTTGTGTGTGTGTGTGTACACGTGTGTGTGTGTAACCGTGTGTGTGTGTGGGAGAATGTGTGTGTACCCATGTGTGTGTGTGTGGGGAGCAGTAGTGTAGCGGTTAGCACGCTGCGCTACGAACCGGGCGACCTGGGTTTGATTCCCGCTCACAGCCAACACCAGTGAGGATTATTTGAACCAGTTCTGGGCCTCCCCTAGGTAGACTCGGTCTCAAATGAGTACCTGGTGTAGTGTGTAAACATCGCCACTAGGGAGGCAAAGGCGGCCGGGCGTGGTGCTGGCCACCCACCCCCTGGAATGCGTGCTGGCCTTCATAGGTGCTCGCTAACAGCACTTGTCCCAACAGTCTGTTCAGACTATACGGGGGGATCTTTGTGTGTTTTTGTTTGTGTGTACCCGCATGTATGTGTGTGTGTACGTGTGTGTGGGGGGGAATGTGTGCGTGTATCCATGTGTGTGTGTACCCGTGCGTGTGCCCAGTAGGCCTTCATAGGTGCTCGTTAACAGCACTTGCCCCAACAGTCTGTTACAAGATATGGGGGGGATCTTTGTCTTTGTACCCAGTGGGGAGTGGTGGCGCAGTGGTTAGCGCGCTGCGCCACGAACCCGGCGACCCAAGTTGGATTCCTGCTCACGACCAACACCAGCGATGATTATTTGAACCGGTCCTGGGCCTCTTATAGGGCAACTGAGCCTCAAATGAGTACCTGGTGCAGTGTGTAAACATCGGCATTGGGAAGACAAAGACAGCCGGGCATGGTGCTTGCCACCCACCCCCTTGTGTGCCGTCATAGGTGCTCGCTAACAGCATCTGCCCCAACAGTCTGTTTCGGCTATACGGGGGATCTGTATGTGCATGTAACACGTGTGTGCGGTGTATTCATTTTGCTGCCTGTCAGTCTCGCGATGACGATGGTGGCGAGGACCTGGCGAAGCGTTTCCGTGTCTTGCACATTGACGTTAAGACGTCTGCAGCAACCGCCGCCACCTCCCCTGCTGCCATCACCGCCACCACCTCCACTGTCATCGACAACGAAAACAGCAACAACAACAATAACAACAACCACACCCGCCAGGAGAAGGCGGAGGTGGCGGTGGCAGCCGTTGGCGTGAGCGGCGAGCGTCTCGTTGCTTCTCAGCCGGAGGGGGAGGCAGTCGGTCGTCACGGTAATCGCGCCATGTGCCGCGTCCCCCCGCGCCGCCACTCGGACGCGGAGGGGGAGGCAGCGCCTCGGTCTCCGTGGCGACGGCACGAGGAGCGGTCCCACACGGATGGGGAGATGGACGACGACGACGACGGCGGCGGCGGCAGCACCCGCAGGACACGTGCAGGCTTGGGCCTGGCCAAGTGCGCCGGTGACGCCAAACGCAGGGCGAGGTCGCGGCCTCCGGGCCCAAAACAGGAGTCGAAATCAAAACAGGAAGAGGAAGTGAATCCAAAACAGGAACAGGAACCGAAACAGGAACTGAAGCTGAAACCAAAACAGGAAGGGAAACCCACGACCGAGCGGAGATTGAAACCGCAGAAAAACCGCGCAGAGAATCCGGGGGCCGAGGTGGAGGAGCGAGTGGCACGGTGGCACCTCGCCGGCTCGGAGGAGGCCACAGATTCGGACCGCACGGACTCTGTCCGCACTGGGTCCGACTCGGGGTTCGACTCCCTGTCACGCTCGCGCAACCTCCCCCGCCCTCCCGCCCGGGGCCTCCACCCCCTGCACCCTCCCCTCCCCTTACCTCCCCCTGCCTCCCCCGAGGCCCCCGAGGCTTCGTCAGGCCGAGCCCCGCGGAGAGCCCGGACCGACGGGGATCATCGGGGGTCGCCGCCACGGGGCCCCCCCCGTTTCTCCGACGAGCGGCGAGACGCCCCGCCTCCACTGCGCCGCCCCAAGTCCAGCCACGACCTCCTGGGCTCCGGATACGACTACAACGACGACTACGGTCGCCCGCGCTCCGACTGCCCGGCGCTCCGCCGCGACCGCCGCCCCCGGTGTCCCCCTCTTCACGGCGACCCCGCGGGGCCCCCGCCCCGGGCCCCCGACTACGGCACGCTGCGGCCCCTCCACCACGCGGCACCCGCCCCGGTGTTCGTGCACCACACGACCGACCGGGTGCTGGGGCGGCAGCACCGCCACCGCTCGCCGCGAGGCCTCGACGTGGTCGACTGCGGCATCCGCCTTCCTCCTCCTCCCGCTGTCCACCGCCCTCCTCCCGCTGTCCACCACCGCTCTCCTCCCGCTGTCCACCACCGCCCTCCTCCCGGTGCCCACCACCGCTCTCCTCCCATTGTCCATCACCGCTCTCCTCCTCCTACCGCCGTCCACCCAGACCGCGGTCGACAGCCCCCTTACCGAGACAGCACAGTCGAGCGGGGGTGCCGTGGGGACGGTTACCATGGAGACGGTTACCATGGAAACGGTTACCGCGGAGACTGTTACTCTGAAAATGAGTACCATAGAGATGGGTACCATAGAGAAGGGCGTCGTGGAGATGGTTACCGTGGGGATGGAATTTATGGAGATGGTTACCGCAGTCAGGGAAACTATGAAGACGGTTACAGCAGCCTTGGAACCTATGGAGATGGTTACCGCGGTGACAGAACCTTTGGGGATGGTTGCTGTGGTGACAGAATTGATGCAGACAGTTACCGTGGAGCTGGTTACCATGGTGATCGCGGAGATGGGCGCCGCAGAGATGGGCGCCGCGGAGACGGACGCTGGGGAGACGGTTACCATGGAGACGGACGCCGTGGAAACGGTTACCCTGGAGACGGATGCGGCTCCCCTTCCAGTGCAGACGGGGCCCCCAATTCCAGGCGGCGCCGTGAGCACGAGAAGCAGGCGACAGGCGGTGCTGATGGAAGGGAACTCGTCGTCAGTGAATATGTGAGTAACCGTGTGCTGGTGTCGGTGCATGCCCCCAAGCAGCTTCTGTTAGGCCGGATAGAGGAGGCTAAACGGGCACGGCACAGACTAGAGAAGAGATGGGCTGACGCGGTACAGGAGAATGTGGAGCTGAATGGACTTGCCGATGACTGGTACCAGCGGTGTCAAGATTGGCCTATGTGGAGGAGGCTCGTGGAGGACGCTGCTGGGCAGTTGGAGGCAGTCGCCCTCCAGCAACAACGGAGGGCGGAGGAGCGAGTTTGCGCAGTATGGAGCACAGCTGGTGCATATTTGCCAGTCGTCTCAGTCAGTCAATCCATGGCACCTGGGTCTGTCCCGTGACCTGTCAGCGAGCCTTCGACATTTCACATGGTAGCCTGAGCGTGCACCTATCCTGGCACCAGGGCTGTTGCGACGTCACCACCACTTAGTGGCGGCGAATGTTGGCTATTGTTGCGGGTGTTGCGCGTGTGTGGTTGTGAGTGGCTATGCGCGTCTGATGGTGTCACTTGTCTCGTACCCTCTGATGGTGTCACGTGTCCCCGTACCCTCTGCCCTCCGTGCTGTCCTGGCAAGGCCGCACAGCTCGGTGAGTATTGCTGCCGTGTGACCCCGTGTGACCCCGTGTGTGCGAACTTCCTGTAGGACTGCCTCAACTTACTGTGCCCTGCTGTGTGTACCAACTTACTGTGCGATTCCCTCGTGTATGACCCCGTGCATCTCATTTTGATCACTCATATCCCCGTGTCGCACCTGTGTCTCAGTTTTAACAGGCCGTTTTTCCTCGTCTCACTTGTGTCTCACCCCCGTGTCCCCGTGTGTCTCAGTTCTACCAGGCCGTGTTCTCCTTCTCGGCGCTGCTCCCCAACCAGCTGAGCGTGCGTGCGCGTGAGCGCGTGCGCGTGCTCTCCTTCCACGACGAGGCCGGAAACTCTGCGTGGTGGCTGGCGGAGGGGCCGGCCGGCCAGGGCTACCTCCCCGCGGCATACCTCCGCGCGTCCCACTACACGTAGACAACACGGACAACACAACACGTAGCCACCACAGCGCAACACGTAGACAACACTTCGTCCCACTGCACGTAGACAAACGGTGTCCCACTGCACGTAGACAACATGGCGTCCCACTGCACGTACACGCCGCAGCGCATGTGGACACAGCGCCGCACGTGGACACGGCATACAAAGACAACACAGCGCACACAGATTCTCCGTGCGCACGGCATACATGGACACGCATGCGGCAACACAAATGCAAGCATAGACAAAGATTCCCTCCAATGGCGTGCACAGGCTGTTGGGGCGAGTGCTGTTAGCGAGCATCTGCGAAGGCTGGCACCGTGCACGAGGGGCCGGCGTGGCTGTGACCACTCCTCCGGTGGCCTTATTCTCCCGGTGCTGATGTCCTCATCCATCGCACCAGGTACTCGGTTGAGGCTGAATCAAGCTGGGGGGCGGAGGCCTTCTCTCGCTTAATTGGCACTCTCCACTGACCAGGAATCAAACTGAGGTCGTCAGGTTCATAATGTCGTGTGACTATAATGCAGATGAGCGCGTGAATGCGTCCTTGTTTGTGTGTGTACCCCTGTTTACGTGTCTACCCCTGTGCATGTGTGTTTATACTTGTGTGTGTTTATACCTGTGTGTGTACCCCTGTGCATGTGTGTGTGTGTTATACCTGTGTGTGTGTGTGTGTTTATACCTGTGGGTGTGTACCCCTGTGCATGTGTGTGTGTTTATACCTGTGTGTGTGTTTATACCTGAATATGCATTTAGAAGCTAGTGTACCATTGCGTGTGGTACCATATGTGGGTCACGTAACAGGGTCTAACATGCTACTGGGTCTTAACGTGCCACGGGTCTTAACGTGCAAATGGGTCTAACGTGGCACTTGCTCACGGGGTAGAGACTGTGGGTCTGACTTTCCACGCAGGATACAAACTGTGGGTCTCACGTGCCTTGGGGTTGAACGTGCTGAGGCGGGCACGGACTCGTGCCGATGGGTGCTCTGTACAGTTTATATTTTCCATGCGCTGTATTTGCATTAAACTGCGAGGATTTTGCCTCTAATGGCCTCCTGTGTGGAGTTAAACCAGACATGACGGTCGCGATCATTACACCGCTGACGGAGTCGTGGATACTGCCACCGCCGCCATCTCCACCACCACATTGCCAATGCGTTAGACCCTCCAACTTCTGCCCTGACAGCCTCCCACCATCTGCTCTTAGACATCCATAGAACCTACAGACTCACATAGGAACATATAGGGTAGCACAGTCATAGACACACAGAGGGCCAGAGATTCGCACCACCCGGCTTTAGGTCTTCTCTTCCCTTTGGTCACTGGTCTGGTAGAGACCACTCCAATGCCTGCCTTGACAACCACCCTGCCTGATCACACCGACACCGCTCACCCACCACTTTCCCTTCCCAACCTACAAGTTGCTTGCACTATTTGAGCTGATTGTAATCCCTGGCGAAACGTTAACTCAGATTGTAAATGTTGCGGGGTTTGCTGTACAATTGGCGCGTTTTGTTCCCGTGACCAATTTTGCTAATTGGTCGTGTCGGGTGGTGGTGGGTTTTACGACAGTTACATTTACACGATGTAACCCCCCCCCCCAAAAAGCACCCTTAATTTATGAGCAGCTAGCGGTAAGTACCCAGCATTGCCCGGGCGAAAAAGACACGCACACATCGACTTCAACACAGACATTGACCCACACATAGAAACACATCGACTTACACACACATGGACTCGCACACAGACATCGACTTTAGACACGCAGCCATGGAGTTGCACACACATCGACTCGCACACATACATAGACTCACATGCAAACAGACCTACACACACACAGACTTACAAAGACACATCGACGAAGACACACATGGACCCACGCACACACATCGACGCACACACATGGATTCTCACACATTGCTGTACACACATTGCTGTACACACATCGACTGACACAGACTCGCACACAAGCACACACATCGACTCGCACACGCACATAGAGCCACGCACACATCGACCTACACACACGGAGAGAAATGGACTTAGACTGACTCACATGGAGCCACGTACTAACACACGCACATCGATGTCACACACAGACACATTGACTCGCACACACACTGACTCACACGCACACATGGACGTAGACCCGCATTATTGTTAAAATAAGTAATTTAATTTTCAATTAGTTGTCCACACACCATGCACACACATTGACTACCACACACATCGACTTAGACGCACACACATCGACGGTATGCACTGCTATCACTACAGCAGTGCCTCCCGACTGGTGGTACCTGCTTTCACTACAGCAGTGCACACTGACTGTGGTGGTACCTGCCTTGACGACAGCAGTGCACACTGACTGGTGGTACCTGCTTTCACGACAGCAGTGCATACCGACTGTGGTGGTTGCTGCTATGACTACAGCAGTGCATAGCGACTTTGGTGGGACCTGCTTTGACAACATAAGTGCATACTGAATGTGGTGGTACCTACGATGATTACAGCAGTGCATATTGTGGTGGTATCTGCAATGATTACAGCAGTGCATACCCGACTGGTGGTACCTGGTATGATTACAGCAGTGCATACTGTGGTGGTACATGTGTAGTAAGATGCAGGAGGCTCGGACGACGTAGTTGGAGGCACACTCATTTATTAACACCAACTTATGTACAGAGACGGGGATACACAATACTTGAAGGGGTATCGGCCCCTTCACCCGTCTAACAGGGAGACCCAATGTCTAACCCGGCTAGCCTACGCCCAGGTCCTCCACTACGGAGCTAGGGGAGGCTATCTATCCCAGCCCTGGTCAAGCTGGGATCCTGGCACCCTGAGTCTCCAGACCGGCTCTTATAAGAACGTCAGTCTGGGCTCTCGGGGCCACGCCACCGGCTTTCCCTGATTGGTCCTGACAAGGACAGCGAGCCAGGGGAGTTCCGGGGCCTACTCTAGCTGGTCTTCACTCTTCGCTGGTTAAAGCTGACACTCGACCCCGAGCCCTCCGGCTCACCACCTTTTATTGCAATCGGCCCCCGGGGGGGGCCGTGGGGGATGCAGGTGCGGACGTCAGTGTGAGCACCTTCTCTGTGTACGGCCATAACCACGCCCCTTGTGTTTGTTACCCATCCATGCCCATACACCTTCACAATTACACCTCTACATCACCCCCCCCCCCCCTGTACAGCCCGCAGCCGTCCCCGGCTGCAACAAAATCCCAACACGATGCCTCCCCCCCCCCCCCCCACGAAATTGCGTGTGCCTCGCATAACATCAACAATAACCACAACAATGAAGAGCGGAAAAAAATAAAAAAAAACCCGACTCGACGCACCCCCCCTGAATAAATACCCCATCCCGTAAAACCAACATATATACACGTACCCAGGACGCCCCCCCCCCCCCGCAAGGGCCCCCCAACGGCCGACCTCACAAAAGTCTGCGCGTTTTGGCGCGCGTTCTTGCGGCGGGCCCGTCACAAGGGGCAGCCCCGGCTTGCCCAGTGGCGGGTGTCGACAGTCCGGGTTTGAGAGTGTCTGGCGTCGCCGCTGAGCGACCCCCGACCCCCACGGGAGGGGTTGGCGGTCGTGAGCACGTCACTCCTGGTGCACCTGGAGGTGGAACAGTCGGTGTCAAGTTAGGTGAAAGCAGCGAAGTCGGGGAGTCGGCGGACCCCTCACACGTTTGGCCACGCGTGTGTGTGTGAGGAACATGGGGTGGCGTAATGAACGGTTTTAACCTGGAGGGGTGCACGTACCACCGACGCTTCCCCCACTTGACGCGCACACATTGCGGCCGCAAGACCTGTATGACCTCCACGGGCCCCCGCCACGGCCGTACCAGCTTCGACGAGGTCGCCAGTGGCACCTGGGGACAGTGCAACCATGCCCTGTCCCCCGGTTTCTATTGGAGCACATGTGCCCGCCCCAGCCTAAGCCTCTCATTCGCCCTCTGGCGGAGTTCAGAATTTTGTATGGCCGCTTCCCGCGCCTCCGTTAATTTCCCGATGTTAAATTTGACGTGGTCAGACAATTTAGAGTTTGCATGCAGCGTCGAGAGCTTCAGCTGAGTCGCAACAGGTGGGTTAGCCTCGCGGCCATACATTAAGAAGAAAGGCGAAAATCCGGTGGCCGCATGGGGAGTCATCCTGTAGGCTTGCAAAACACCCGCAATGTGAAGGTCCCAATCGGTTTGGGATTCAAAGACCTGCTGGGACAGCATGGACGTGATAGTCCGATGCAGCCGTTCCACCATCCCGTCAGTTTGCGGGTGATATGGGGAGGTCCGAATTTTCTCCGTACCCAAGAGGTCGCACACCTCGCGGAGGAGGTTCCCCAAAATGTTTTTACCTTGGTCGGTCAGAAGCCGCTCCTGAGCACCTTTGTCGAGGACGTAGCCCTGGACAAAGGCCTCCGCGATGGCTGCTGCCAACTGGTTAGCCAGGGGCCAGGCCATAGGCCATCTCGTGAAGTATTCGACCCCTGTCAATAAGTACCTATTTCCCCTGGATGTAGCGGGAAATGGCCCGAGAATATCTAGTGCGACGAGCTCGTTAATCCGGGAAACTTTTATCGACTGCAGCGGAGGGTTGGACCCCCTTGCTGGTGGTTTCCGTTGCGCGCATTGAGTGCACGACCCCAGGAGATCACCCACGTCCTTTGCCATGCCCGGCCAGGAGAAATCGAGCTGGAGCATGGCAAGGGTCTTGTGAGTCCCCAGGTGAAGGAGCCGCTAATACGCAGGCCACACCACTCTACCCCTCAATGCTGAAGGCACCACCAGCTGTTGGCGGCGGGATCTCCCGTCCCAGTGCATTAAAAGCCCCTGGAACAACCCCCACGAGTCAACGTTCGCCGCCCCCTGACCAACCCCACTGATGCGACGGCGCAAAGCGAGGAGGGAGGTGTCCTCCATTTGGAGGCGTCCCCACTCCGCCACGGACAACCCCAGCAAGGAATCCCTCCCTTCTTGCTCGATAGGACCCGAAGTTGAAGGCGCATCGGCGGCGGCCGCAAGGACCGAATCAGCGATCACATTCGGAGGTCTACAACGCCCCGAACCCAAGAGGCAAGCGCACTCCGAAGTGGGCGGCAACCGCGACAGAGCGTCAGCGTTCGTGTGGCGGACGCCCTTACGATATGTGGTGACAAAATCGTAGTCTTGGAGAATCTCCAACCATCGAGACAACTGTCCCGATGGTTGTTGAATCCGCAAGGCGTACTGCAGCGCCGCATGATCTGTACGGACGGTGAAACGTCGCCCGTACAGATATGGGCGGTACTGCTGAATGAAATAAACGATCGCCAATAGTTCACGACGGGTAACGCAGTACCGTTGTTCCGCCGGAGACAACACCCGACTACCGTAAGCCACCACATGCTCTACGCCACCAATGAGCTGCGAAAGCACGCCCCCAATGCCCGTGTTGCTTGCGTCTGTATCGAGCAAGAAGGGTTGTGAGAAATCCGGATAACTCAACGGCGGAGCCCCCACCAGGGAATCCCGGAGGGAGCGAAAAGCAGCCTCCTCCTCCGGTCCCCAACGAAACCTGACTCCCTTGGACATCAAGGCATGCAAGGGTTTCGCGATTGTAGCGAAGTCAGCCACAAACCGTCGGTAGTACGACACGAACCCAATGAAACTCCTGACCTCCCCCACCGAGGTGGGAGTCGGCCAGGAGCTGACACATTTCGTTTTGGCGGGATCAGTGGCTATCCCCGAGCGTCCAACAATGTGACCCAAATACCGCACCGATTCGCAGAGCAAATGACACTTCTGCGGTTTGAATTTCAAATTGGCAGCCCGCATTTTGAGGAAAACAGCACGCAACCTCTGGAAGTGGTCATTAAATGTTTTGCTAAAGACGATGACATCGTCCAAGTAAATTAAACATGAATCCCATTGCAAGCCCGCCAAGACCAGTTCCATTAACCGTTGAAAAGTTGCCGGCGCAGAATGTAAGCCCATCGGCAAGCGGTTAAATTGGAACAGGCCGTGCGGCGTACGGAAAGCAGTCTTAGGTTTAGATTCGTCATCCAGAGGAAGCTGCCAGAATCCAGAAAGTAAATCCAAGGTGGAAAAGAATCGCGCCCCCGCTAAGGCATCAAGCGACTCATCCATTCGAGGAAGCGGGTACGCGTCGGCTAGTGAAATTTTGTTCAACCGCCGAAAGTCGACACAAAACCGCAGTGAGCCGTTTTTTCACCAAAACGATCGGTGCGCCCCAAGGGCTGTTGGAAGGGGATATGATATCAGCGGCTAGCATGTCGTCAACGGCCGATTTGACATGATCCTTTTCGGCGGGACTCAACTGAAAAGGATTTTGGCGGATTGGCGCGCTGTCACCCGTGTCAATGTGGTGTCGCAGCAATTTAGTACAACCAATTTGTGTTGACTGAAAACGTGGGCAAACTCCCGCAGGAGAACTCGCAGCCTCTTACGCTGTGAGTCGGACAGGTCCACTGATCCCGCGCAAAGCGCATCCAGCCATCCGTCATCACGGTCCGAATGCGGTCGCGACGGAGGATCGGTGTGCACCTGACCCACGAGCGGTTCCTCACAGGGTGCCGGCGTCGCGTGTGCAAGCACGGTCCCTTGAGGAACCACGGCCGTTCGCGATCCCACATTAAGGACTGCAATGAAGGGGTCCCCGTCCCCTTTTACCAAAGTCTGAGCCGCTAGCAAATCGGGTCCATTGACCCCGGCTCGAGATGGTCCCAACAAGACCCCCTGATCCGCAACCCCCTTAGCAAACGGCCGACGCAACCTAAGAGGGATGAGCATCTGAGCTCCCGGGGGTACGCGTACAGTCCTCGCCACGAGCGCCTGCACCATCGCAAATGCCCGATGCTCCGTGGCGGGGGAAGACAAAAACATTATACGTCGGCCCGACGGGAGTTCGATGCACCCCTGGTCGATCAATATACGGATAGGCATTTTGGCCAAGAAATCCGTCCCCAACAGGCACGGAACCGCCAGTGAGGAGGAAACTAATACCGGCCCGGATAATTTGATGTCCCCAATGCAAATTTTCGCGCGGATCTGCCCAATGATGCCCAGCGAGCCCCCGTTAGCAGCATAGCATGGCACGTCAACGGGGAGCAACGGACGGCTTTGAACGGGGAGGATGTTATAAATCAAATCAGATATAATGGTCGCCGATGCTCCCGTGTCAATTAAAACCCGCACCTCAACCCCATCAATGTGACCGACCACGACCGACGACCCCGCCGACGCGGCAACGACACGATGGGTGAGCTCCGACCACTGGCCCGGTTGGAGCGCTCACCGCATTTCGGAACACTCCGACGCAACACCCGGCGATTTGCGAGCCCTGTTCGTTTCAGCGAGTGAGTGTGTGACAGATGTGTGCATAGGCCAAACGTGTGAGGTGCCACGACTCGCCGTATTTCTCTGCTGGAGCTTGGGTGGAGGCGGCGCGGCGTCCGGACGAGGCGTCGCTCCGCGCCGTCGAGGAGCCCGGCATCTTGAAGCCACGTGGCCCTGAAGGCCACAGTTGTAGCAGCGTGTGAGCGCCCCAGATGGCCTGGGCTGCTCCTGGCGGCTCGGTCCGTTCCGAGCCTGTGGTCCCGCAGATCTCCACTCCCCCAGCCGCTCCAGCCCGCAGACCTCCTCCGATGGGAGGGTGGTAGCCGCCATGGCATGGCCGGCCACTCCCTTGCCGGCCTTGCGATGCAGGGACCGCAAGCCCGCGTGGATGTGGCGCGCAACCAGCAAGGAAGACATCTCTGTGTCGTCTTGTGCCAAGACGGCAACGTCCAACTCGTCCGCGAGTAGCAACAGCTTTTCCGCCACCATAGCGTCCACTCCCTCCTCGTCCATCCGCGGAAAAGCTGCCTTCGCCAGGGCCAGGAGAGCCGTCCGGAAAGCCAGAGGCGATTCGTTGGCGCCCCGATGGCGATCGTGGAACAGCTGCCTGCAGTCCGAAGGTGGGCCGTAGACAGCAGACAGAAGCTGCAGCTCCAACTGCAGCGTGGCGCGCTTTTCCTTAGGCGCCGAGGTGAGGGTAGCCAGGGCGTCGTTGTCCAGCATCGCCGGCAGCGTGCGTAGTGCTTCATTGTCCGTCCAATTCGCCATCTCCTGATAAGCGAGGAACCGTCTCTTGAAGCCACCCCAGTCCCCGTCCGCGCCCACGAACTCTTTGAGAGGCGGTAGTCGCTGCTGTAATGTGACGTCCGTGGTCGTGTATCGCGCCCCGTTGTTCCCGGCACTCGATACAGTGTGGGCGGGCCGAGCGCATGGCATCGCCGGTTGCTCCGTTGGCGACGCGCTGGCCGGTGTTGATGACGTTGCGGCTTCTGCTTGGTACTCGGCAGTCACCTGACGCAGGCCGGCCCCGCCCTCTGCTCCCACCATAGCGATGGCGGGAAATTTGACCGCGAGCCGCGTCGAGGTGGCGCGAAACGGTGCTGCGTGTCGGCCGCCGTCGCCCCGTGCAGCCTCTCCAGCCCCCAGCCGCGTGATCTCTTCCAACGTGGCGGCCGCTGCGTAGAGCAGCTCCGCCAGGCGGGAGTGAGCCAGCCGAAGTCCCTCGGCCGACGCTCCCCACCCTTCCTGTCGTTGCGGCGCGGGTGTACTCGGCCCCGGCTGCTCGGATCCGACTTCGGCCATCTCTGGTGCCGAGTCGGCCGAGGTGTCCTCCATCTCCGGCTCCCTGGTACGAGTCGACCCTCGTGTGTCCATCGTTGAACGATCACTTCTGACAACAGATGTTGTAAGATGCAGGAGGCTCGGACGACGTAGTTGGAGGCACACTCATTTATTAACACCAACTTATGTACAGAGACGGGGATACACAACACTTGAAGGGGTATCGGCCCCTTCACCCGTCTAACAGGGAGACCCAATGTCTAACCCGGCTAGCCTACGCCCAGGTCCTCCACTACGGAGCTAGGGGAGGCTATCTATCCCAGCCCTGGTCAAGCTGGGATCCCGGCACCCTGAGTCTCCAGACCGGCTCTTATAAGAACATCAGTCTGGGCTCTCGGGGCCACGCCACCGGCTTTCCCTGGTCGGTCCTGACAAGGACAGCGAGCCAGGGGAGTTCCGGGGCCTACTCTAACTGGTCTTCACTCTTCGCTGGTTAAAGCTAACACTCGACCCCGAGCCCTCCGGCTCACCACCTTTTATAGCAATCGGCCCCCGGGGGGGGGCCGTGGGGGATGCAGGTGCGGACGTCGGTGTGAGCACCTTCTCTGTGTACGGCCATAACCACGCCCCTTGTGTTTGTTACCCATCCGTGCCCATACACCTTCACAATTACACCTCTACACATGCTTTGACAACAGAAGTGCATACTGAATGTGGGGGTACCTACGATGATTACAGCAGTGCATACTGACTGTGGTGGCACCTGCTATGATTACAGCAGAGCATACTGTGGTGGTAGCTACTCTCACTACAGCAGTACATACTGTGGTGTAACCTCCTATCATTACAGCAGTGCATAGAGGCAGTGGTGGTACCTGCTATGATTACAGCAGTGCATACTGACTGTGGTGGTATGTGCTATCACAACAGTAGTACATGCTGACTCTATAGCAGTATATATCGACTGTATAGCACGAACCTGACAGAGTGGCGTGGTGGGGCCTAGTCCCGTGCAGAGCCCCCGGCCTTGCCTAGATTGCCCAGCCAGCAGGCTGGGCTGCTACCCCCACCATCCCCCCGGTCGCGCAACAAAATACTATCTAGGCGCTATATTAATATGTACGGACTCTATAACTGTATGCATCGGGGTGGGGGGGGGGTAAGAGGACATCACACAGTGAAGAATGTACCTCAGCATTGTGTGTTTGTAGCATTTTTTCCGCGAAACAAAATTTCCCCCTCACCCCTACCGGACGCGTGTGACTTGGCATGGTCCTTCCCCCCCCCCCCACCAAAAATGCGTGAGTTGGTCGTGGTCGAGAGATCGTATTAAATAATGAAATAAAAAAATCGCACTAAATCGCTCATTTAACTAATTTAAAGGTGAGGGACGTGTACAAGGAATAGTGCTTGCCTAACGAGGGGCTTACGGCGTGGTACCTGCCAATTCTTTTTTTACGTCAACCCCACCGTTTGAGAGCCAAATCCCTCGCAGGAGCAGGAACATAGACAGACGGACAAAAAGTGACATATATAAGATGACTTCGCACTGCTTACGTTTTGGGTGACGCTCGCTCTCCCATTGGCTAGGTTGCCACACTGAGGTGCTGCTCGCCTCTCGACACTTGTCGCAAATTGAACAGTGTAGTCTCCGACGACGATTCCCCCGACGCATCACCTTGTCAGAACGCGTTTTTACTTTCAAGGCCACCGTGCTATCGAAGAATGTATCAAAGTTGATGTTCTTCTTGGTTGTATCGGTATGTGACTTTACCGAAAGAATCAAGAAGATGAATCCCTGCAGTCACGAAAGCTTTAAATCGAAATTTAAAGTTGATGTTCATTCGTGATCGTGCACCACTGCCGATGCAGCAAGTATCTCCATGGCTTGAGGTAAGGGGGTGGTTCAGGGTTGGGCTATGGCGAGAGTAGTGCGTAAGACAAAACAATCATTGTCGCCCTTGTGGAGGATACAAGTAACATGATTCATACGCAATATATCTCCTTTGTGGATGCAGACAACGTATCTACACAGACGCGTGTTGAGTATCTTTTTTCTTGTCTAAATTAGAGCGCCACTGTGGCGAGATGTTAACTACCTCGCCTGGTGTGAAGGAGATCATGGGTTCGACCCTGACACCTGTATATTTGGAGTTTGCATGTTCTCTGTGGTCGCGTGGATTTTTCTCCGGGTGCTCTGGTTTTTCCATCCACATTTTGAATGAACGTGCATTTAGAGTATTTGCTGATATAAATATCCACGTAATAAGCCACTTCGTTGGCCTATTTGTGGGCAGGTTGCTTCTGAAAAGGAGCTATATAGCTCAATGAGCCTTAGTTGGTAAACTAAATTTCAAAAGTAGTTTAAATAGATTACATTTTTATTTTCCAAGGTTCTCAAATGCTTTGTGGCTCTTTCAGTTTCAAATAATTGCATCTTATATTTTAAATGTTGATGTTCAAACGCAGAGTTTGGGGGTGTGAATATATTAACACCAGGTTTTTTTGCCAGAAAGGCTAAAATCCTATTCTTATTTTCATAATTTTGGATAGATACTGGGACAAAGGTCCCAAAGATATAAATGCTTGACCCGAGCTATAAGTGTTCAGACACTGGTGTTGTGGGTATTGTTAGCGTTACACGCGGTTACCACGACTTACCTGGTGTAGCGTCAGCCATGGGTCAACAGGGGTCAACGGCGAGTACGGCCTGTATCAAGTAACGCCGTGAGGCCAGGGAACCCAGAGGGCGGCTGGGAACTGGAGGTATATACCGACACAACATCGGGGAGGGGGGCTGGGGTGAAATATTAAGTGAGCAGAGCAGACTATGAGGTCATGGGATCGCAGTGCCACGCCCTCCCCCAGACCAAGTACACACTCGCAGGGTGTGTATTCGCCAACCGGATGCCCTTCCAGAGTAAACAGGCTTAGTCAGACATTAATGAGTACAGGTGCATAGACAATAGGTCGAGAAGTAACCGTCGCAACGCTCCATGTAAGGGAAGGAAAACGATTGAAAATCACAGGTAGGCGCACAATTGACCGCGCACGATAACGTAACTCCGGATTTTTGAAGTCAAGGGGCATAAAATGGGGAGCCAAAAACCATTCAGATCAGAGTTCATCTCCAACCTCTTGGCCGCCAAGACCGACTCCCTGCCATCCTGCCTCCTTGAGCCGCTCACAGCATCGACGCCAACGAGTGCCGCTACGAGACAGCGATAGATCCTGTTCTCTTCCATCTTCGTCCCTCCGACTCTCACAGCGTCCATGCGACGCCGTGAGTACAGCTGCGAGGTAAGTAATTGGGCGTGTGAGTATTTGGGGACTTGGATAGCAGTAGGCTAGGCTCTGCTCGCAGAATATTCTCTCCGGGCAGTGAATAAAAATTAGCACAGCGCATCGGTGTAGTGTCTGTGATTTGTGTGTGTGTGGAGCGACTGCGTGGGGGAACGCGTGCTGTGGTGTGTGCGCTTGTTAGGTTATAATCGCCTGCAGGGGCGCGCGCGTTTTCGCCGCCGTGTTAGCATTAGTGATGGTGTACGCGGGCGTTTGTGGAGTAACTCCGTGTGGCTGTAAGCCAGCAGCTTGAGTATGTCCCTCAGAGAGGGCGCTAGCGCGGTCGGCGGGGGCCCGGCGGGAGCCGACCAACGCGGTGGAGGAGGGAGTGGAAGGGGCAGACATCGCGCCTCACCTGCCCGGCGAAGGCGGTGGGGTGGACGTGGCCCCCACAACTACATTAACCCCCCTTGCCCCCACTTTGGTCGTCGCACCTGATTGGCTCTCAGTGACGACGTCACAGTTACTCCCCTCTAAGACAAAAAACGTGAGGATTTCTCCACAACTCTGGCTGTCTCCTGATGATGCCGGTTGCAATTACCAGCGAAACGTCAGGGTACTCTGTAAATGTTGTAGTGAGTGTACTCTCCAACACATAACCGGTGTGCTGAACTCGTAACTAACTTCCACGTTTTGTTTCCGTGACAAACTTTACTAATTGGCTATCTCGCGTGGTGGTGGGTTTAACGACATTCATATTTCCGTGATCTAACCCAAAAAAAAAAACTCTTTTGGCCAATAAAAGCCGACTGATCGGGGCCACGGTGGCGAAATGTTAACTGCCTCGCCTGCTATGCAGAAGGGCGCGGGTACGATCTCAACCCTGACGCCTGCTGCTGTATATTTGGAGTTTGCGTATCTCGCTTTCCCCGTGCTCGTGGTCTTTTTTTTCCTCCGGGTCCTCCGGTTTCCCCCTCCACATTTAGAATCAACATCACGCGTTTAGAGTTTGGAAGCCACAAATGTCCACGTGATAAGCCACTTCGTTGAGCTGTCATTTGTGGTGAAGTCGCTTCTGAAAAAGAGCTTGGTTTCAATTAATTAAAGACAACGCGTTTTTAATTGTTCAGATTGCCGTGGCTGGGGCGCTCGAAGCTGCCGCGTTAAGTGGTCGCTCAGAGTTTCAGCGACGTTCTAAGGCGAACTGGCAAACGACATAGAGGGGCCTTTGTTTACATATGGGCAGATCATCAGTATTGGTTCAAGCAAAGCCCGACCGCTGCTGATGAGACCAGTGCCTGCCTATACACACCTGGGCAGCTCACCTGCATGGGATCAAGTGAGCCTGACTGCTCATGATGAGACACTGCATGTCGAAACCAGTCGCTGCCTGTCAACATCTGCCAATTCACCTGCATGGGATCAGGCGAGCTTGGTTCTGCTACTGATGAGACCAGTGCCTGTCTATACACACCTGGGCAGCTCACCTGCATGGGATCAAGCGAGCCTGGCTCTGCTACTGATGAGACGCTGCATGTCGAAACCAGTCCCGACCTACAAACTACACGTCAGTCCAGTCGGTGAGTGACGTCACCACACAAGCGTAAAATGATGTCACTCGTTAAGTCCGCGCGTGAAGTTACGTCACCGCGCAACGTCGAACGGTGGAGTGACGTCATCGCATTGGCACGGCCCGTGGCGTGACGCCACCACGTAAATCCTACGTGGCATGACGTCACCGCGTACTGCGTCGTGACGTCACTCGGGCGGCCTGCCCCGAGGAGCTGCAGGCGGAGGAGACCGTGAGGCTGGTGAGGCTGATGGCGGGCGGAGCGGAGGCGCGCGTGGCGGGGAGAGTGAGCGAGTGGGGGGGCCCGGGCCGGCGAGGGAGACGCGGCGAGGGGGTCGCGGCGAGGGGGTCGCGCCCCCGGGGCCCGCGGGACTCGGCCCCGCGGGCCCCGCGCGTCCTGGGCCCCACGGCCGCTGCTTTGGATCCCGTAGAGCGGATGCGCGCGGCGGCGACTCCCATTAGACGAGGCGCTCGCGGCGGTCGCCCAGCAGCCAATGGGAGGCAAGCTGGCGGTGGCACGCGCTCGGAGCAGCTGAAGTGGACTGCGAATTGTAGCGCGAGGATAGACCCCGGGATAGGGGTCCCGGGTTTAGAGGTCCGGGATGTCGAGGTCCAGGTCTCAGGGTCCCGGATGTCGAAGTCCAGTTCTCAGGGTCCCGGGTTTAGAGTTCCAGGTCTCGGGGCCGCGGATTTAGAGTTCCAGGTCTCAGGGTCCCAGGTTTAGAGTTCCAGGTCTCGGGGCCCCGGGTTTAGAGGTCCAGGTCTCAGGGTCCCAGGTTTAGAGTTCCAGGTCTCGGGGCCCCGGATTTAGAGTTCCAGGTCTCAGGGTCCCAGGTTTAGAGTTCCAGGTCTCGGGGCCCCGGGTTTAGAGGTCCAGGTCTCAGGGTCCCAGGTTTAGAGTTCCAGGTCTCGGGGCCCCGGATTTAGAGTTCCAGGTCTCAGGGTCCCAGGTTTAGAGTTCCAGGTCTCGGGGCCCCGGGTTTAGAGGTCCAGGTCTCAGGGTCCCAGGTTTAGAGTTCCAGGTCTCGGGGCCCCGGGTTTTGAGGTCCAGGTCTCGGGGTCCCGGGTTTAGAGTTCCAGGTCTCAGGGTCCCAGGTTTAGAGTTCCAGGTCTCGGGGCCCCGGGTTTAGAGTTCCAGGTCTCGGGGCCCCGGATTTAGAGTTCCAGGTCTCAGGGTCCCAGGTTTAGAGTTCCAGGTCTCGGGGCCCCGGGTTTAGAGGTCCAGGTCTCAGGGTCCCAGGTTTAGAGTTCCAGGTCTCGGGGCCCCGGGTTTAGAGGTCCAGGTCTCGGGGTCCCGGGTTTAGAGTTCCAGGTCTCAGGGTCCCAGGTTTAGAGTTCCAGGTCTCGGGGCCCCGGGTTTAGAGTTCCAGGTCTCGGGGCCCCGGGTTTAGGGGCCCAGGTCTCGGGGCCCCGGGTTTAGGGGCCCAGGTCTCAGGGTACCGGTTTTAGTGGTCCCGGGTTTAGGGGGCGCAGCTGTCGGTGTCCCGGGTGTCGATGCCCCAGGTTTAAGGGCCCAGGTTTCGAGGCCCGGGTTTAAGGGCCCATGTTTCAGGGTCTCAGGTATCGGGGTTTAGGGTCCCGGGTCTCCGGGTTTAAGGCCCCAAGGATCTCGGTCCTGGGTTTCGGGGCCCATGTCCCTGGTGTAGTGGCCGAGGTCTCGGGTTTTGGAACCTTGGATCGGGGTTTAGGGATCCGAGTCGGCGCAGTTATGAACTTGGGTGTGGAGACCTGGGAAGTGGGTTCATATTCCTGAACCTGGATCGTGGTGTTAAGAGACCTAGGGTTAGGAACCCGTGTTTTACAACCTGGGGTAAGAGACCCAAGTAAACGGGGTTAGAGGCCTGGGTTTCTGGTCGTGAGTTTAGGGTTCTGGATTAGAGCCTGGGTTTCAGTGTGAATGCAGTTTTACAACATAATTGCTATTATTAAGTGTGTTTTTAAATCTGTAATTATGAGATGATTTGGAGTCTGCCTTCAAAAGGAGCTTCTTAGCTCAGTGGGCTTAACTCGAAAATTCACTCCTGATTTTGTTAAAGTTCTGGGGTTTTGCAACCCGGAGTTAAGTATGCAGGGTTTACGTTCGTGTTGAGAAACATGAGTTCATGGTCCTGGGTTTATGGGACTGGGTTTAGCAACTTGAGTATAGGGGCCTGGATTTAGGGATCCGTGTTACGCTTTCTGGGTTTAGGTTTCTGTGTTTAGGGTCCTCAGTTCAGGGGCTTCGGTTTAGGTTCCTGGGTTTAGGATTCTGGGCTTAGGGGTCCGTTTAGGGTGTTGAGTCAATTTCAGCAATCATGACAAATTATACTGAGCAACTATAAGTCAGCCCGCCATCACTCTGACACGGCTGCTGCGTGGAAGGAAAACTAGGGTATCCGTGTTTGTCGTTGTGTTTGTCGTTGTGGTTGGTGATGTGGGTGTGTAGTTGTGTTTGAGCGGTTGTATTTGTGTGTAGAAGGTGTTATTCTTTGGTTCTTTTCGGTTAAGTCACGTCTAAAAATAAAATAATAAATTAAAATAACATATTACGACGTTTCGATTGCAACACAAGCAATCATCATCAGGTATAAAAGAAATAGCAACAAAAATCTAACTAGAAAACTATAGACAGACATACAAGCAAACAGACATCACAACGGCACACAGCAAGAGGACACACATCGGCACAAAGAGAGGGGTCGTTTCTGTGACGGTCCCTTAAATATAGAGAGGGGGGGGGCAGGGATGGAGAGAGGGAGGGGGCAGAGAGAATTAGCATATCAATGAGTGTACGGCCACGTACTCCTGTTGCAAGTAAGATGACAATGTGGAAGGGGCACGCAAAATTGAAAATTAGGAGACAGGCACACGAAAATTAAATAACCTAGCAAAATATCGAAATGTGATGTAATACAACACAGAGAGTCGGTTAACACACAATTAACGCATAGCCTGGTTGATTACGTGTTTCAAAATTTGCTAAGTTAGAATTTTAAGTGTGAAAATTCCGAAGAGAGGACACAGGCAGAGAGAACAAATAGCCAGAAAGAAAAAGGATAAGCTTAAAACTTCCCCGTAGAAGTGGTTCAATCTTAATTTAGGAGCTTTCGTGACTGCAGGAATTATTCTTTGGTTCTTTTCGGTTAAGTCACGTCTAAAAATAAAATTTAAAGAAACGTTTAAAGAAACGTCGTAATATGTTATTTTAATTTATTATTTTATTTTTAGACGTGACTTAACCGAAAAGAACCAAAGAATAATTCCTGCAGTCACGAAAGCTCCTAAATTAAGATTGTAGAAGGTGTTGTTACACTGGTCTGGTTGTGGTTTACGATTCTGCTTTGTGCACATGTCGTGCTTGTCATTGAACATTTGTTCACGGTTGTGGTTGAAGAGGTTGTGTATGGTCGTGTTTATGTGCTTTGTGTGATGTATGATTGTTCCAGTGGTTGGTGTTTATGGTCCTTGTTTTAGGGTCTTGAGTTTAGTGATGAGGGTCTAGGGTCCCGGACTTGTGGTCAAATAATTTAGAATTCTGAATTTAGGGTCTTGGGTTGAGGGCTTTAGAGTGCTGGGTTTAAGGTCCTGAGTTTATGGTTCATGGACCTGATTTTACGGTGCTGGACTTCTAGTCGTAGGTTATAGGAGCTGGGTTTATGGTCTTGGGTTAGGATCCTGGGTTTAGGGTCCTGGGTTTTAGGTCTTGGGTTGAAGGCTCCGGGTATAGGGTTCTAGGTTTAGGGCTCTATGTTTAGGGCTATGGGTTTAGGGTCCTGGGTTCAGCTTCCTGGGTTAAGGGTCTTGGATTCAGGGTTTTGTTTGAGTTTATTTTATTTGTTACATGGATGATCCTGTTTATCCATTGTCCTGGCTATTTTACAAAGGAGATCCGTGGTGCATGAGCACACACAACAAAGTAATACACCAATAGTGCAGAGAACGAGTACACTGTCCTTAAAGATGATTGCACAACTTACAAATGAATATTTAACGGTTGTATATTAACACCTGAATAAAAAAAACGTGTAAATGTAATATGAGGCGCCAGAGAAAGTTAGGTACACTTGCGAGAGTAACTCCTATATTTTAGTCTTAACAGAAATATAAGCACACGCCAATTGTAAGAGATGATGCAAACGTAGGAGCAAGAGGCGCCAGAAATAAGTTCGGTATATTTGCAATTATGCTGTGTGTTGGTTGAATATAAAAATAAAGAGGGCAAGTGAAGAGAGGGAGCTTTAGATTAGCGGCAAGAGTTTGTAGCGTGTCGCATCAACACGTAACTTTTTCTTTTTACCAAACAAAGTTTTAGTGAATGGATTGTTTAGTAGTAATAAGGAGGTACCTCTGAGGCTATGGGAGGGAGAGGAACGAAGTGGTCCTTGAGGATGAAGACAGCTCTGCGGATGTCCAGTGTGGGGGACAGACTTGAGTTCATGTACAGGTTGCAATGACGAGTTTTGTGGGGGGGGGGGGGGGCGTCACAGAGAGCGGAGTGGTTTCATTGAATGAGACCTTTTAATGTACATTAGTAAGATAGGCGGGAAATGGTGTCACAGTCGTCAAATATGGGCTTTAAATTTCGATTTAAAGCTTTCGTGACTGCATGGATTCATATTCTTGGTGTTTTCGGTAACGTCACATAGAAGGGAAATAATACAATAATAAAAATAAAACATAGTAAGATTAAAATATATATATTTTTATAATTTTATTATTTCCCTTCTACGTGACTTTACCGAAAGAACCAAGAATATGGGCTTTAACTTTATTGAAACGGAGTCGAGGTGGAATACAGCGTTTGTTTCTGTATAGGAATCCATTTTTTTTGTTGGCCATGTGGTCGATATGGGTCTCGAAGACAGTTTAAATTCCAGGATAATGCCTCGAGATTTAAAGTTGTCGGTCTGCTCAACAAGGTTCGAGTCCAGAGCCACGATGTACGTAGGTGGTGAGGCAGGTTTGGGACACCTGGAGAATAACAACGTTGGAGTTTTTACCGTTGAGGACCAGCTTTAGGAAATTAAGGTGAAGATTATCGAAGTCCTGTTGTAGTGGCGTGCATTTTATGTTTGTATGTTGAACTTCTATTGCACCGTACGTAGCCAACCGTGCTACTCGGAGTTGCAGGGAAACATTGGTGAGTGAGGATGGGTGCCCGGGATAAGTGGCGAGCAGTGATGAGTGAGATGGCGAGTGTAACTTTCTGACCCACCTTTTGGACATCTGTGAAAAAGAGACGAATAACTTTATAGATTTCTCCAGGATGAATACAGATTATGATTGTGTTAATCATAGATAATAGTGTTAAACGTTGGTCAGGATTTTTGTGAGTGTGTTTCTGGGAGTGTTAATGAATCATGATGATTGATGGTAAAGTGGTGAGTAATGGTGAGCTTTAGTGAGTAATGATAAGCATTGGTGAGTTTTTACAAGTGTTAGGTGGGAGAAATGGTAGCATTCATGTGGCCCACCACTTCTTAAGTGTCTCATTGCACGACTAATATCATCGCTTCGGCCTTTTTGAAAAACGTTCATATATACGATTTCAAATAAGAGTGTAAATCCTATCCGAGTAGGACCTCCATTCCGAGTGTATCAACTCAACGTGGAAGGCCTCTCGCATGCATAGTGCGACGTGCCTGCCAAGTGTTGACATCAAGAAAAGATTGACGTTGCGCTGCAGGAAACCCAAACGGCAGAAGGCAACTGATTTTGAAAGTAATGGTGAGCGTTAGTAACTTTTGGCGAGTGTTGCTGAGTAATGGTGGACTCTGTTCTCTGCAGGCCAATGGAGCCAGAGCTCATCACTTCGATGACTTCACAGCGGGGGATGCCCCTCTCCTCACAGCAGGGGGGGCCCCTTCAAGACCTGGAGGCCGAATCCCCGGCACCACCCCCTTACCTTGCCCCGCCCCCTTACCCAGATCCGGCCGACATGATTGGTCTAGCCGGGTGTGACATCCCTCCACAAGGTCCGCCTCTGTACCTGGCTTCGTGTAATATCACACACATGGCCCCGCCCCCATGTGATGTCACGTTCCTGGCACCTCCCCCGGCACCACCCCTGCACATGGAGGAGCAGGAGGCTCCATTGGATCTTTCAATGAGCTCCCAGGACAGGGTGACAGGTGAGTGTGTGGGTGTAAGTGTCTCTGAGTATGTGTGTGTGTGGGGAGCGGTGGCTCAATGGTTAGCGCGCTGTGCTGGGAGCCCGGCGACCCGAGTTCGATTCCCACTCGTGGCCAACACCAGTGACGAATATCTTAACCGGTCATGAGCCTCCCCTAAGTCGACTCGGCCACCAGTACCTGGTGTGATGTGTAAAAATTTCCACTGGGGAGACAAAGGCGGCCGGGAGTTGTGTTAGCCACCCACCCCTTCGTGTGCTGTGCCAGCCTTCGTAGGTGCTATTTAACAGCACTTGCCCCAACAGACTCTTCAGGCTACAGGGAGATATTTGTGCACAAGGGGCTGATAATCTCTTCACCTTAGGTTAAATCATGGAGAAAAAATAAGCTTGTGCCAGAGAACACAGAGAGACAGGTGTCTATGATGTCTTCTGGACAAACCCCATTTTGCAGTCAGAAGACTGTACCCCCTCACCTCAGGGTCCCCCAGAAACAGCAGGAAACCACTGCGGTTGGTCACGTGGAATGTTCGATCGGCATTGGAAAAATTCTAGCCTGACTACGATCCATCCTGGGTTTAACCAAGCTGGATTGTGTGAGACGCTCACAAATCCTTGAAAAATCTGGGCAAAGTTCCGTCGGTGAGCTCCTCTGGCAAGCAAGGCTGCATTGGCTGGGTCATGTAGCCCGCATGCCCAGCCGCCGCATGCCCAAGCAGCTTCTGTTTGGCCGGATAGAGGGCGCTAAATGAGTGCGGTACGGGTTTGGGAAGAGATTGACTGTTGTAATATAGGAGGATGTGGAGCTGATTGGACTTGTGGATGACTGATACCAGCTGTGTCAAGATCAGTCTTTGTGGGGGAGGAGGCTTGTGAAGGACGCTACTGGGAAGTTGGAGACAGTCGCCCTCCAACAACGAACGCAGCGGAGGTGGCACAGTGGGGAGCACAGTTTGTGTATCTGCCAGTCATCCCAGTGAGTCAATTCATGGCACCTAGGTCTGTCCTGTGAGCTTCTGCCAGCAAGCCTTTCATACTCCTACTACGTAGCCTCAACATGCACCGAGACTGGCACAAGCATTGTCACTGCCACTTAGTGGTGAATGGCGGCTGTGGTTGTATGTATGTTGAACTGTATGTATGTTGAATTGCTTGCGCGCACCGTATGTAGCCAACCATGCTAATCGGATGAGGACCATGCTAAATCGAAGGTGCTTGGTTAAACCCAGGTGTGTTGTGTCGGTGGAGTGGTGTTGCAGTGGTTACCGGACTGCGCTACAATCCCGGCAACCCAAGTTCGATTACCGATCAAGCCAACATCAGTAAGGAATATCTGAACCGGCCCGGAGCCCTCCCCTAGTTCCACTCAGCCTAAAATGAGTATCTGGTGCAGTGTGTAGTAAACATCATATGCGAGACAAAGGTGGCTGGGCTTGGTGCTGGCCACCCACCCTCTCTTGTGCCATGGCGGGCTGGGTACTCGCAAACAGCACTTGTCCCCAACAGCCTCAAGAGGCTACTGGGGAGATCTCTGTCTTTTTGTGTGTGTGTGCATACGTTTTGTGATTCTGACTTCAACCCAACAGATGAGGCCCTGGATCTTTCCAGACGGACGTGCAGATCATCAACACATAGGTGAAGGAAACACACCACACGTAAACACACACCACACGTAAACACACGCCACACACAAACACACACCACACGTAAACACACACTACACGTAAATACACCACACGTAAACACACACCACACGTAAACACACGCCACACACAAACACACACCACACGTAAACACACACTACACGTAAATACACCACACACAAACACACACCACACATAAACACACACCACACGTAAATACACCACACGTAAACACACACCACACGTAAACACACACCACACGTAAACACACACCACACGTAAACACACACACCACACGTAAACACACACACCACACGTAAACACACCACACGTAAACACACCACACGTAAACACACCACACGTAAACACACCACACGTAAACACACACCACACGCAAACACACCACACGTAAACACACACCACACACAAACACACCACACAAACATACACCACACGTAAACACACACCACACATACACCACACATACCATGCACACACCGTCCGCACACCACACACTCTCACCATCCCTCATCCCTCCCCTCCCCGCTTGCGCTCCCAGGACCCCTAGTGTGTGGACCATGCCGGCAGCTCCGGATCTCGGCTCCAAACCCATGTCGCTCTCGGTTCCGGACCCCGGCTCTTTGCCGGTGCCAATTGTGGGGGGCGGCCCCCTCGAGGGTTTCCTGTCGCGCTTGTGCTGCCAGCACCAGCGGCTGCTGCTGGGCCTCCTCCGCTACGCCACCAACTCCCGCGCCGCCATCGCCGCTGCCGGCGGCGGTCCCGCCGTCGTTCGACAAACGATCGGCACCGCTGAGGAGCCGGGACCGGTGCCCGGCAGTTCGAGGGAGCCGACCGCCGACCTGGTGATGACGCCGGCGCTCGGCTGGGGCCCCTCCGGCCTCGCCGGCCTGGCCGGCGGCCCCACGTGCGACGGCGGCGTCGCCGCGCGGCTCTGCGAGGAGGACTCCGGCGGCCGGGCCACGGCGCCGTTCGGCGTGAACGGAGGCGGCGCCGCGCCCATCCACTTCCAAACACCGGGGCAGCCGCCGTGGCTGCCGGTGCAGGCGGTGCAGCCGCTGCGAGCGCGGCAAGCGGATGCGGGGGGTGCCAGCGAGGCCGGGGCTCGGCCCGTCGACCCGCCGCCGGCGCCTTCCTCTTTCCCGGGCGGCGTCGGCGAGGCGGAAGAGGGGGAGGGGGCGGCCGGTGTCGTCGAGGGGCCGGCGGCGACCACGGAGGAGGATGGCGCGGAGGGATCGACGGCGCCCGGCAAGCGCTCGGCGAAGAAGCGTAAGAAGAAGAGCCGGCGGAGGACGGCGGCGGTGACGGTGGCCGGGGAGGGGACGGAGGCGCGGGCGGGCGGGCTGGGCCGCGGCGCCGGCACCGGCACCGCCCGCAAATCGTTGGCCCCGGGTTGCGCCCGCACCACCTCCTCGATGCCGCACCTCCTCCTCCAGCAGCAGCAGCAGCGGCAGCAGCGGCACCGGCGCCGCCACCGCCACCATCACCGGCGCTGCGGCTACGAGCGGCCGAGCTCGAGCGAGGCGGCGCAGTGCGACGTGGTGTACGTGAGCCGCCCCGTCGACCCCCACGGCGACGGTGCCGGCGAATCCGCGGAGAACGCGGCGGGCTCCGGGAATGACGGCGCCGACGGCGACGACGGCGCCGCCGCGGTGGCTCCCGCGGACGCCGGCGTCTCCATGGCTGCGTCGGCGCCCGCGCCGGTACCGGCGCCGCCGCTGTCGCCGGTGCGGTGCTACGGCAAGCGCTCGGCTCGCAAGAGCACGCGGGGCCACGTGAGCGGCGCCGGCGGCACGTGGGAGGTGCACACGGTGCGCGTGGCGCGGGCGGCGCTCATCGGCGTCCCTGACGTCGGGCGCCGGCGCGCGCTCTCCGACAATAACAGTCGCTCGCTCCCCAACAACGCCGGTGCCGGAACGGGGACCGGCGGTCACCACCGCCGGCGCACGCCGCCGGCGTCGTGCCACGACGCCGACGGCGCTCTCTTCCCCGCTGCTGGCGAGCGCCATCAGGCGCCGTCGGAGAACGAGCCGGGGGGCGGCGGGGGTGGGGAGATCTCGAAGACAGCGGTGCCACCGGTGCCGGCGGGACCCTCGGAGGACGACGTGGTGAGAGTGGAGGACAGCGCCCGCGTCGCTCGGCCCCCACCGCGGGCGGAGCGAGGGGCGCGAGCGAGGATGAGGAGCTGGCGTGGCCTCCGTGCCGGTGCTGGCGCCGCCACCAATGCCAGGAAGACGGCACGAGGCTCCGGTCTCGTCGGCGCCAGCGCCGAGATCGCGGCGTCCCCCTCGGCTCGAGCTCCGCCCGCCTCCTCGTGCCAGATGGTGCCGCCCGAACGGTTAGCCGCCGCCGCTGTTGTTGCCGGTCCATCGATGCCGGCCGCCGAGCTCACGGCGACCGACGGTGATGGCGTCTCCCCGTCGTTCCTCGACCGCGCGGCTCCACCGACACCACCACCACCGGCGGCGGCGACCCTGGCGCCAACGGCCGAGTCCGGCGAGCCTTCCCATTTGCCCAGCACAGACTCGCTCGCCGACGCCAACCGCTCTCCCGTCCCACCGGCATCTCCGGCGGTGAAGGAGGAGGAGTCGGCGCCGCTGGTTAGAGCTGGGACAGAAGTGAAGAGGGAGGAGGAGGAGAGGAGGAGGAGGGGAGGAGACGCGGCGCCACCGCCCACGCCGGAGGTGGCGCCATCTTCTTCCCTGGGAGCTGGCGCGGGAGGGGGCCGCGGGGAGGCTGGCGGTGGAGGGGGGTGTGGGGGATCCCCTGCGGGGGCGGGGGTGGAGGAGGAGGGGGAGGGGGCGCACTCCACCCGCGAGACGCAAGCGGCGACGGCGGCGACGGCGCCAGCTCCTGCCACACCGTGCCCGGTGAGCGGGCAACACTCGGAGACTTCCGGGGACGCGGGGGAGGCGGCGGGGGGGGAGGGGGAGGAGGGAGGGGGCGAGGGCGGGGCGACCCCCCCTGGAACGGCGCGGGGGGGGGAGGAGGGGGTCGAAGGGCGGGGGCCGGAGGCGGCGCGGGAGGCGCCGTTGTGGGCGGCTGTGCATCGCCGCCGCCCGCGCGAGGGCGCGCCGGTGGCGCCCGCCCCCCCCGTCCCCTCCCCCGCCTCTTCCTCCTCCGCTCCCCCCCGCGACGGCTCCGCACGCCGCTCGGACCGCGCCGGAGACGCGGTGGCGCGGAGAGGCCCCCGTGCCACGCCGGCTCGGGGCGCCGGCGGACGCCGCCTGGCGGCCCCCTGCGACGGTGCCGAAGCCGCCGCGGCCGCCGTCGCCGCCGTCGTCGTGGTTGGAGGAGGATGAAGCGAACGCGGCGGCCGGCGCCGTAGCCTTCACCAGGGCGTCCGTTGAGGGCAACGGCGCCGAAGCGGCGGCGCTCCGCGCGCGGGGTCGCAGGCGGCGCCGGGAACCGGCGTCGCCGCACGACAAGAGGAAGAAATGCCGGCGCAACGAACTTCAGCTGCTGTCCATGGCCGACACGCGCAACGGGCGCGTGTGGCGCGATTTCCTCGACTCGGTGGAGACGGTGGCAGCCGTGCCGGCGCCACATCCCGACGCGGACATCGTCAGGGCGGCGCGGGGGCGACGGCACGACTCCGGGGAAGCCGGTGGGGGGGTTGGGGAAACCGTGGCGGCGAAGAGGAGTGTGGGGGGACCCCCTTCTCCCCCGGCATCGCCGGTGCCAAACGACGACTCGGACAAAGACGCGGGCACCCGCGGTGACTTTAGCTCCGATGAGGAGGAGGAGGAGTTTGAGGATGATTACGACGAGTTGGGCGACTACGATGAGGACGATGAGGAAGAGGATGTGGAGGCACTGCTCGCCCGCTGGATTCCCGCCGATTGCGCACGGCGCCTGCGAGCGCTCACGGAGCGCTACCACAACATGGCGGCCGGGTGGGTCACGGCGCCGGCCCATCCGCCGTCCGCCAGTCGAACCCACGGCGCCGAAGCAGAGGCCGAGCGTGAGCCGAGCACCGCCACCCCGCCGAGCCACGCCACCGGCGCGTGCGCTCGCGGGGATGGCGACACGGGGGCAGCGGCGAGCGGTGCGGTGGACGGAGCGGCGAGCGGCCTGCCGTGCGTGAACGGCGCGTGTGAAGCGAGCGGTGCTGGGGCGAGCGTGGGGAGCGAGTGCGGCGCGATCGTCGACGGCGCGTGCGGCGCGATTGTCGACGGCGCGTGCGGCGCGATCGTCGACGGCGCGTGCGACGACAACGATGATGACGACGACGACGACGATGCCGACGACGCCGACGACGCCGACGACGCCGACGACGACCCCGCGTGCGGCGCGAGCGACTCGGGGGGCACGAGCGCGGTGAGCAGCGCCGGTAGCTCGTGCGGCGTAGACGGCGTGGTTTGGTCAACTCGTGGCCCCGGCGCCGTGCGTCTCCTCTTCAGCCGGCCGCTTCGCGTGTCGGATGTCCGCCGTTGGTTCCTGGAGCCGACCACGACGACGACCGCCGGCGGCGGCAGTTCTGGCAGCACCGGCAGCTCCGCGAGGCCGAGCGGGACCGGCGCCGAGACCGCGACCGCCCGGCCGGACCGGGGAGCGAAAGGGGGCTCGGCGCACCGCCACCGGGGCCCACGGGGATCGGCGCGGGCCCCGCGCAGGCCTCGACGGGACGAGGGGCCGGGGAGTCCCCGGCGTCGCCCGGCCGGCGCCCGCGTCGGCGCCGACGACCGCGTCGGGAAACACCTCAAGAAGTTCGCCGACAACGAGCCCACGCGCCGGGCGGGGGCGGCGGTGGGGACAGGGGGGGGGGCTGTGCGGGCTAGAGGGAGGGGTCAGGTGGCACCGCCCCCCACCGCGGAGGTAGCGACGAGGAGGGCGGCGGCGAGGAGGAGGAGGAGGGGCGAGGAGGAGAGTTCGCGAATCCTCCGCAAGTACCAGCACATGAGGGGCAAGGGTCTCCCCAGGAGGGGAGGCCCTTGTCACGGGAACGAGGAGCAGGAGGAGGGGGCGGACTCAACAAGGAGGCGACTGCGGACGACAACGACGATGGGGAAAGTCGATCACGAGGAGGAGGAGGTGCGGCCCCAGGGAGGGGTTAGCATTGCGCGGCGCGGTTTCCATCAGTCGTGAGCGCGCTGTTGTTATTTTAAAAGCGATGTTTCAAGCGGGGTTTGAAGTGTTGCAATGTTACTAGGCCTTTACTTGACACGTAGTAGGTCTTACACGGCCAAATTCATTCGTAATAAAATTTTGGGTTAAGCCACTTAATGATCTGGCTAAACTTTTGCCATGTTTCATCTTCCACCACCCGACACGAACAAAGCCAAACAATTGTCGCATCCTATGCAATCAGCTTTGCAATAATGCGCCCCTTTAAAATCGTCGTTCAGTGCCACGACGTTTTTAAAGGGTCATTATCGCACGAATAGTGCACGATTATATTGTCGTTGAGCCTAATGCAAGTTTCCTGACCTTATGCTCCGTGTGCCGCAGGCTGTGCCGGCGGTGCGAAGAGGAACCGGCAGCGACGGCGGCGGCGATGTCGCCGCTAACCGTGGAGGCGACGTCCCCACCGTGGGGCCCACCGAGACGAGAAGAACGCGTCGGGCGCCGGCAAATGTTGGGGTCGTCGTCGTCACCGGCACCCGGGAAGGACTGCGCGGTGCCGAGACGGCGGCGCTTAAGCGCCGGGAGATGCCAGCAAAGGCCGTGGAGACGGCCGTGCCTGCGGCAGCGAGGGGCGGCATTGGCGGCGGCATTGGCGGCGGCATTGGCGGCGGCATTGGCGGCAGCATTCGCGTTGACGACGATCGGCAAACCGTGCAATGGGCGGGGCCTGCGATGGCCACGAGACACGCCGGGAGGAATGCTTCGCCAGGCGGCGAGAGAATGGCTCGCGCGAGGGCCCACGGCACCGTCGAGGAGGCGGAGACGGTCCGGCGAGGGGCGCCGGGGGCGGGGCTGGTGCGGCGCTGTGGGAAGCCGGGCGGAGACCGCGGGGTGGGCGGGGGGGGCGGCGTTGGCGACGGCGGCACCAAAACGCAGCGGGGGGACGCCGCCAAAACTGCGCGGGATGCCGAGAAGGCCACGAGGCACGCTGGTGGAAGGCAGCGTGGCTGGGAGGTTGTGGAACCCTCAGGGGAGCGCGAGGCGTCGCCGCGCAGGCTCACGCGCAAGAGGAAGGCCGAGGAGGAGATGCTGGCAGCCCACGCTGGCCGTGCCGTCCTCCGCAGGGGGCGGTGAGCTGGCACCGCTCGGTGACGAGAGACTCGCCGGTGGACACGGGGCACACAGTGGGCGGACGAGGTGGATGTGTGGCATCTATCGCAGCGCGGAGAAGACCCGCCGGTTGATTTCCCCACCTGTCTTGACGTGAAACGGTCACTGTGTGCAAGTCACGTCGGTGCCGCGATTTAGTTTTTTTCTATTTATGAACTCCGGGCCGCACTGTAATAACCGCGCTGTGCCGTACGTTTCACATTGTATTAAGAAGCACAGATGAGAGAGGTCAAGCCACAATGTGGTGTGTGAGCCCTCTGTGGAGTGTGGAGAGTGGTATATGGTCAGCGGTGAGTGGTGAGTGGCGAGCGATGAATATTGAGTGGTGAGGGGTGAATGGTGAGTGGAGTGTGGCGAATGGTGTGTGGTGAGCGGTGAGTGGCGGTGAGGTGCGGGAAGCTATAAGCCCCAGGCTACTGTGGGCTTGCCTTCCCATCAACCAGAGGTGAGGAGTGGTGGTGGTTACTTATGCCCCCACCAAAGATGTACATCAGTGGAGGGATATAGGCAAGGCCGATGAGTCAGATGCCTTCTATGACCTGTCACAGGTGCGAGCGTAAGTGGCCCCTCATCCTGTTGGGTGACTTTAATGCCCGAGTGGGTCATGATACTGGCACCTGGGCTGGAGTGATTGGAAGGCTGAGCAGAGATGATCTCCCAAGCAAACTGCTGAGGGAGGGTGGCGTCGTTGCGCAGACTTCTGTGCCGGGAAAGGTCCTGGCAAGGATTATACACTGGTCAACAAAAAAAAAAATTTCTGGCCTGGACTTTTGCAGCTGTTTTAGACTAATTTCAGGGTGCTGATTCCAAATCTGATCTCAGATTTGCTCTATCACATCATTTTTTATGCTATCGGCATACCCCGTTTTCATTGATTTTACCCGAAATTAACTCTTGTCACTTATGATTGCAAGTTGTTGCGAGTCAGTGACTGCTTTAGTGTTAAAATATGGTGCTGTATTTTTAGGATAGTGTTTATATCATTTTATGTAGATATCCACATTTATTTAATATTTTTCTTCTGCAGTTTTTATTAAAAATGCAATATTTGATATCTCAAAAACCTGATGTGATAGACAAAAACTGATGCCAGATGTGGCATCAGCACCCTAAAATTACCTTAAAACCGTTGGAATACCTTATGCCAGAAAAAGTGTGTTGACCAGTATTATTTAATATCGCCTTGACAGGCACGTTGAGGAAAGGTTTGCGGAGCCTCAGTGTGGTTTCAGGCCTGGGCGGTCCTGCACAGATGCCATATTTTTGATCCGTCTGCTACAGCAGAGGTGTAGACACCTACATCTCTACTGTATTGACCTGGTTAAGGCCTAAGATACCATGAATAGGCCTGGGCTCTGGGTTTTTTGTCATGCTTTCGGAGTCCCTGACTCTCTGCTCACAATCATTAAGGACCTTCATGATGGTGGGAAGGCCTGGGTAAAACTACGTTGCCGGGAGTTGGAGCCATTCCCTGTTCACTTGGCAATGCGATAGGGATGTCCTCTGGCTCCCACATATAACATATTTTTCGACTACGTAGTTCATTAAGCCTTCGGTGGCTGTACCGAAAAAAAATCTCTATTTGGTACAGATTCAATGGGAGGCTGATCGATGCCAGGGTGCGGTCAAGGGATGGCTCCCTATTGGTCAACCATGTTATATATGCTGATGATCTGGTGATTGCTGCTCACTCAGCGAAGGAGTTTGAGGCGCTGCTGCTGAACCTGGAGTGTGCCACTAAGATGTGGGGCCTTACCATCAGCCCCACCAAAATTAAGCACCTACCTGGGTATTTTGTACCATCAGACATTCCACCCCAACAACTCCCAATTGGTGATGGGGCAGTTGTGGAGAGAGTGGAGAGTTGTCCATACCTGGGCAGTGTGTTTATGACCAGCTCCGTTTTGACAGCAGAGGTCTCCGAATCAGTTGATCGGCATTATCTTTTCATCGGCCGCGTAACGCTGTGTGGAAGTTACCTGGTCTGTTGCTCCACATGAAGCTTGGGTCTTCTCGGCCATGGTCATGCACTCCCCTCTCTATGCTTGCGAACATCTTCAGTGGTTAGAAACATTAAGGCTGGCTTGCTTACAATCCATCCTGGGCTTAACCAGGCTGGATTTTGTGAGGAGCTAACAAATCCTTGAAACATCTGGACAAAGTCCCATCGGTGGCTGGGTCATGTAGCCCCCATGCCCATCGGCCGGACGGAGGGGGCTAAACGGGCACAGCACGGGCTAGAAAAGAGATGGTGTAATATAGTACAAGAGGATGTGGAGCTCCGTACCAGCAGTGTCAAGATCGTCCTCTGTGGAGGAGGTTTGGGTAGTTGGAGGCAGTCGATGCTCACAACAACGAGTCTGGCACAAGTGCCATGGTGATGTCACCGCCACTTAGTGGCGAATGGCGGTTGTATTGAATGGTGAGGGATGTGTGCTGAGTGGTGAATGGTTCAGTGGTGTATGGTGAGCATTGAGTGGTGGATGGTGTTCAGCGAGCGGTGCGTGGTGTATTTATTTATTCCCAACCTCCCCCCGTGTCGTTAATGTCACCGTCTCCTGGAGGTAAGTTATTCATAACTTCAGCAATTGCCCAAGGAGCACGGAACATGGTACAGAGGGATTGGGCCCTGACACTTCATTTCTCTAGCCTGCTACCCACAGACCTGGGTAGCAGGCAAAAAAAAAATTAGATTTGCAATTTTTTCATAGTACAGTTAGAGGTAGGAAGCAGTGAAAACAGGATGTTTTATTCTTTATGGAATTTTTCTCAAACTGTATTATAGTGCACAATAAAGTATACACAATTTGTAATAATTTAAATCAATACCTCTGCATAGCGCCCAATTGTTAATTTTGGCGCTGCTGGTGCAGCAAGAAATGAGATTACTTTGAGCGACTAAACGGCCGCTGCGTGTGTGGCAGCCGCTTGTGACACCGCCGCAATGGCAAGACGGCAACAAAGATGTTTTTACCCGGCATTGACCACCGCCAAGGAAGGCACTGCGGGAATGACCTCGTTTACAGGGGCACCTATGGTCTCCCCGGCGGTTGCTTCTGGTGAATCAATCGCTGGTCTTTTAGCTGCTGCGGTTGCCACAGAGGACGAGCGTGTGCACTGCTGCGTCGCAGCCGGGGTGGTACCGGACAGCACGGCAGTCGCCGGTCAGTACGATCCTCATCGAGGCGCAGCAGCAGAAGCCCCTGAACGTCGTCGCGGAGAGTGGCGTGCCAGCTGTCATTTGCTGCAGCATGGGGAAGGAGCTGCGTGCACGTGGCATCATCCTGGCCTGTCGACGCGCCTCCATCGGTGGCCATGAAGTGACCAGTCAACTGGACGATGTAGGGCGGAGGGGTGGTGCCGCTTGTCCTGATCTACCCACCCATCAAATTCAGCCGTGAAAAAAATCTTCCTCTAAATCTTCATAAGCCACGAAAGATCTGTTTTTGAAGAGCCACGGATGTGCATTCCGCAGAAACAAACCTCAATTTTCTTCTTGGTTCTTTCGGTAAAGTCACGTAGAAGGGAAATAATAAAATAATGGAAATAAAACAAAATAAAATTCTCACGACGTTTCGGCCACAACACAAGCAGCCGTCCTCAGGTGAAGAACAGGTCTGTTGGAAAGACAGCGTCCGAATGAACACCACCAAGCTTGGCAGCGTATATTTAAGCTGGGTTAGAGGAGGAGAGCGCCTTGACAAATTAATTTACATATCAAATCGAAATTTAAACCTCAATTGCCTACTCCTTGGTTCTGTCGGTAAAGAACCAAAGAGTATGGATCTCTGCAGTCACGAAAACTTCAAATGGAGATGAAACCTCAATTGAGTGCACAGCTCCATTCAAAACAAGTGTTCTGAGTGGTACAATTCGGGTAACTAAAAGTGATGTGGTGAATCGGGATGTGACCGTGCGAGACGAATCTAATGACCGACTGCTGCACCACCCCTTGAAGCTGATTGTGGAGTATCTACGCGAGCTTTTTGCAAGGATCAAAAGTTATTTAATAAATAATAGTTTTATTGACCCTTTCTAGCAATAAAACAGGTGTTAAGATGATCGAACAGCAAGTAAGATACGTTTTGCAAGGTATCAAGTCTGCATTAACCACGCAGACAGCCTTCTGTATGGCCCCGTCTCGCCAGGCCAGAGAACACCCACAGGACAAAGACAATCTTGATTTGAAGCAGAACAAAGACAATGCCAGTCTCACAACACGGAGAGCTCGGGGTCCACCAGTTACATGCACGGGATACCTTTTTGTCACGATCAAAAAAGGATGGAAAACATCGGATGATTATTGTGTTCACACCCTGGTGTGGCTTTAATAATGACAATTCACGACGTCCGCTGCGTGGTGCCTGGGCTGCTTGGAGGTGGAGGGCGGCACCTTGCACGGCACGGAGCGTGTCCCACCGTGTCTCACAGTGTCCCACCGTGTCCCACCGTGTCTCCCCCGTGTCTCACAGTGTCTCCCCGTGTCTCACCCCGTGTCTCACAATGTCTCCCCGTGTCTCACAGTATCTCCACGTGTCTCAACGTGCCTCACCGTGTCTCACAATTCACCTTTGCCGTGGCGGAAGGCGTCGTACTGCACACATTTGTTCATGACACCGTATGTGTGTGTGTGGGGGGGGGGGGGCTGAAGCCCGGACCTGGGCCTCCCCTAGGTCGACTCAGCCTCAAATGAGTACCTGGTGCGGTGTGTAAACATCGCTGCCACTGGGGAGACAAAGGCGGCCGGGCGTGGTGCTGGCCACTCACCCCCTCGTGTGCCGTGCCGTCCTTCATAGGTGCTCGTGAACGGCACTTGGCCCAACAGTCTGTGAAGGCTACACGGGGAGTCTTTGTTTTTGTGGACAATGCCCCTTCATAGCGCACAGAAAGGCCAGAGAGGTAGTCGAGTGGATACGAGTCAAGAGACTTCACTTGTTTACGCCATGGGGCCCGTATTGAGTTATATTTGATTTTGCACCACTGCTAATGTAACAGCAGCGTATAATCAATAAGGACGAGTCAATATTGTGTGCACCAAGTGGAAGACTGACGTAAAGTCGCCATGGCGACCCGACACATCAACATTCACGTCTACTAAAATATCACCAGAGTAGGTCTCCATGTTTGGTGTCGGTGACCCTTGGGCCGCCATGTTGGGTGAGTGTCGGTGACCCTTGGGCTGCCATGTTGCGTGAGTGTTGGTACTCTTGGGCCGCCATGTTGCGTGAGTGTTGGTACTCTTGGGCCGCCATGTTGCGTGAGTGTTGGTACCCTTGGGCCGCCATGTTGCGTGAGTGTTGGTACTCTTGGGCCGCCATGTTGCGTGAGTGTTGGTACCCTTGGGCCGCCATGTTGTGTGAGTATTAGGTTTTTTCGGTAAAGTCACGTAAGTAAAAAATTAAAATTCTGGGAGGTCTTGCCGCCGATGGTTTTAGAGAGGGACGTTTGGTTGGTTCAATTAGGTAAGTCGAACTCGTGATAATTTTGTTGGTTTTTTCGTTAGGCTATTAGTAGGATCGATTTTAATTTTGGAGTAACTCCCATCATTAAGTAGGTCCAGGATTTTGTTGTTGTATGAATCTTTATCCATGATGACCGTGGCATTGCCCTTGTCTGCCGAGAGGATGACTATATCATCTCTCTTTTTTAGGTCCGCGAGTTCAGAGCGTTCGTTTTTGCTAATGTTACTAGTGGGTTTCTTAGCATTTTGAAGAATAGTGGCTATTTCAGCTCTTGCTACATCCGCATGGATGTGTCCTATGCCTCTGAGGGCAACATCAATCTGAGAAATCACATCCTCTACTGGTATATATTTAGGGGTGACGGCGAAATGTAGTCCTTTGGCCAGTACCGTTTTTAGATTGTCAGAAATTGGGATGTTACTCTGATTAATAACGGTCTTGTTAACATCCAGCTTTGTGATGTGTGGCTCTGGTTTCTTCTTAGATAGGAGGTTGAATTTAGAAATCAGGTTAGCTTTGTATTTGGCTGAATGCTAAGAAACCCACTAGTAACATTAGCAAAAACGAACGCTCTGAACTCGCGGACCTAAGAAAGAGAGATGATATAGTCATCCTCTCGGCAGACAAGGGCAATGCCACGGTCATCATGGATAAAGATTCATACAACAACAAAATCCTGGACCTACTTAATGATGGGAGTTACTCCAAAATTAAAAACGATCCTACTAATAGCCTAACGACAAAACCCAACAAAATCATCACGAGTTCGACTTCCCTAATTGAACCAACCAAACGTCCCTCTCTAAAACCATCGGCGGCAAGACCTCCCAGAATTTAAATTTTTTACCTACGTGACTTTACCGTAAAAACCTGAGAATATGAATACTTGCAGTCACAAAAGCTTCAAATCTAGAATGTTGTGTGAATGTTGGTACCCTTGGGCCGCCATGTTGGGTGAGTGTTGGAACACTTGGGCCGCCATGTTGGATGGGGAATATGGTCATTCTGACTGCGCAGTGGTGGCCGACGGAAAGACGCGAGGCGCCTGCGCGCTTGCAATTGCAGCCAATGGGAGGCGAGAGCGCGGACCACGTGAGGCGGCCATCTTGAAATCGTGTTGGCGTCGTCGCAGCTCTCCCGCGTGAATGAGCGCGGATCGGAGGCAGCGTCTTTCCCCCTCAGCCTCTCGCTCCGTGTCTCTCCCCCTGAGCCTCTCGCCTTGAGCCTCTCCCCCTCGGTGTCTCTCCCCCTGAGCGTCTCTCCCCTCAGCCTCCCGCCTTGAGCCTCTCCCCCTGAGCGTGACTCCCCTCAGCCTCCCCCTCGTAGTCTCTCCCCCTGAGCCTCTCCCCGTTTCTCCGTTTTTCTTCGTTGTCTCCCGTTCCAGCTGAGGCATGGCGGACGTGACTGCCCGCAGTCTCCAGTATGAGTACAAAGCGGTGAGTGATACGCAGGGACGCGGGGACATGCCACTAAATAAGCAGGCTACACACAGGAGGCCGCGTGGCTGATGGGATGTGGAGGGGGAGAGTTGTGAAGACGGAAGGCGAATTAACTTTCTTGATTCCACACCGGTAATCTGTGAATTGGTTTGTTTAATTCTCATTCTCGAGGATGCTTATGTCGCCAATTGTTGTGTTGGTGTGTGATTTGTTTACGCCGTGCTAAGCGTTGTGTTAATGATGCAGTGCTCGCACGTGTTGGGGCGTCATGCCGCGTGTGTCGTGCTGCACCACCTCCGTGTTGAGCCCAGCGACACGTGCGGCTGTGTAACCTGCAGTTATTGAGAGCAGCCTCATCACGCAAGACTCTTTCACGAGGGTCCTGGCAGAACGTTTGCAGTAGGTTGGCGATGTTGCTGCACATGCTGCTGTGTGCAATCCGAATTGTGTCATTCGCAGGTTCATTGACTCGGCATTGGGATGTTCCGTGTCGATGAACGGAGTGCGAGCGAGAGAATCAGAATATTTATCCTGGAGAAATACGATGAGCTATAAAGATTTTTTTCACAAATGTCCAGTATGTGCGTGTAAGAAAGTTACATCAACAAACAATACAACAAAAAACCGATAGGGGTGCAAAGGTATAGGAAAGGTAAGCAAATCGCTAAAAATAAACAAACTACGCCTTTTATTTTACCAGGTAAGGCCAACTGAGCGATTCGTTATTTTTTCAGAAACGACCTGGACACAAATCATAGCACAACGAAGTGGCTCATCATCCTCATCACCATCGTGTGGAGATGTCCAGCAGCCGAATAGAGAGGGTCACCCAGGGCCGTGCCCACGAGTGTGTTAACAAAACCCTTGTCACAGTCTGTCAAGATCAGTGTGGCCCTCAAAGTGGGAGACAAACAATCAAACATGTACATCATAGGCGACGTTTTGTGCTCCTTTTTCGTAGCACACACAGAAGCGAGTCGGCGTGGAGGAAAGTTGGCCTCTGTCCGAACAAGGCCCGTTGCACAGAACGTCGCCTATTGCAGGGGTTTTCAAACTTGTTTGGCTACTACTGTTACCTCCCTTGTTGGATTTGGTTTCACCCGAGCGTACCCCCCTTGGCTGACTTACCGTGGTTCCGAGAAATAAATGTGTGAATAATGAACGTCAATATTGTAACCAAAAGTCTTATTTTGTGAGGTATCCTAACTAGCTAGTAACTGCAATCGAATCAAACAAAATTCAAGGGACGCTTTGCACGCGTGACATGTGTTCGTGCACGCTGGTTACTCTTGGAAACCACATTGCTTACCATCAATGAGTTTAGAAAGGTCTTTTATATCGGTCTAGGTTACCATATGGATTACAATGTATCGTAGTTATTTTATATTGGCAGATTCATATATGATTATTCACCAATGTCCCCCATGCATGAAAATTTCACGCATTTTTATAAATCACCTCGTGTACCCCCTGGGACATTGCCACGTACCCCCAAGGGGTCCGCCCACCCCCGGTTGAGAACCACAGACCTATTGTTTCTATTTGTACCTCTTAAGGCTATGGTGTTATTCTGACCCGGAACGTGTCGAGATGTCGTTGTTAATTGTGCTTGTGCACCACCGCCAACGCAGCAGCAGCGGCAGCATCGCCACCAAATACAGATAGTCCCCGAGTTACGATGGTCTGACTTACGATATTTTTGACTTACGATGGGGTCGTCGTAACGCATCTCCATCGTAAGTAGAGAACTACCTGTAATACGTTGTCAAGCGTGGCACGTGAAGTGAGAGTGCAACCGCGTTAAGTTGATGGGCCAACACGCCGAGTGTGTTGGGCGTGCACACCCTGTGCTGACGGTACTGACGACGATCTCAGAACTCGAACCTGGTGCTGCAAGCCGACCGCTCGCTGATCGACCGCACACGGCGCGACGAGGCCACCGGGGAGGTGCTCTCCCTCGTGGGCAAGCTCACCGGCTCCCGCATGGGCGACCGTGCCATGCGCTCCAAGCCCGTGCTGCTCGAGGAACGCAGAGCCAAGTACGTTTGGAAGGTGGTGGGGGTGAGGGGGTGCATGGGGAGGTGGTGTTGAGAGGGTTTTGAGGTGTTAAATCTTAATTTTAGAGCTTTCGTGACTGCAGGAATTACTCTTTGGTTCTTTCGGTAAAGTCACGTATAAAGATAAAATAATAAATTAAATAATAGCATACGACGTTTCGATTGCAACACAAGCAATCATCATCAGGTATAAATGAAATAGCAACAAAAAATCTAACTAGAAAACTATAGACAGACATAAGCAGACAGATATCACCAAGATACATAGAGAGTAACACAGGCACAGAGAGGGAGATCGTCTCTGTGGCGAGGCCTTAAATAGACAGAGGGGGTGGTGTTGGTGGTGAGGTGGTAATGAGAGAGGGTGAGATAGTGGGAAGGAAGGGGGGTGAGGTCGTGATGAGAGAAGTGGTGGGGAAGGGTGGGTGAGGTGTGGATGGGGTGGAGGGGGGGTAAGAGCAGAGGAGGGTGAGGTATTGATGGTGAGGTGATCATGAGAGGGCTTGAGGTGGGGGTGAAGAGGTGGGAAAGGTGAGGTAGTGGTGAGAGGTGGAGGTTATGGTCATGGTGAGGGGGGTATCAATGTATTGAGCAGGGAGGTGTGCGTTCGGTCAGTGTTCTTTCTCCTTATCCCATCTCCCTGCTCGTATTATCTTTCCCTTCGCCGCTGCGCACTCCTCACGACCTCCTCCTCTTGACGCCCGTGCCCTCGGCACCTCTTCTCCGCCGTGTAGGCGACGTAAGCGTGACGAGGACCGGCATGACATGAAGAAGATGCGGGGCTACACGCTGCTGTCGGATGGCATCGACGAGATGGTGGGCATCGTGTATAAACCGCGCACCAAGGAGACGCGCGACACCTACGAGGTGCTGCTCAGCTTCATCCAGGCGGCGCTCGGGGACCAGGTACATCCATACGCGTATGCGCGTCCATGTGTGTGCACGAGACGGTGCCGTGCGTGTGTGCCTGTGCTGTGACTGTGCTGTGTGTGTGTGCCATGACAGTGCTGTGACGGTTCTGTGGGTGTGTGTGTTTGTGGCGTGACGGTGTTGTCGGCGTGTGTGCGCGTGATGGTGCTGTATGTGTGTGCCTGTGTCGTGACGGTGCTGTGTGTGTGACGGTGCTGTGCACATGCGGCAGCCGCGCGACATCCTGTGCGGCGCTGCCGACGAGGTGCTCGCCGTGCTGAAGAGCGAGAAGCTGCGCGACAAGGAGCGGCGGCGCGACATTGAGGGCCTGCTGGGGACCCTGGAGGACTCGCGCTACCACGTCCTCGTCAACCTGGGCAAAAAGATCTCCGACTACGGCGGGGAGACGCACACACAGAACATGGGTAACCTGCTCACCCGCACCGTCACGGCACCCGCCACGGCCACGACCCTCGTCATGGCCATGACCGTGGCTGTCATTTTTCACTTGTCTCTGTGTGTCTGTTCCTGTGTCTGTGTGTCTTCATGTGTCTCAGTGTGGCCATGAGTTAATGCCCGAGCGTGTCGATGTGTGTTGCATGTGAGTTTCTATGTATGGAGTGGTGGCGTAGTGGTGAGCACACTGCACTGCGAACCCAGTGACCCCAGTTCGATTCCCACCCACGGCTAACATGACAGTGACAAATATATGAACTGGTTCTGGGCCCTTGCTAGGTCGACCCGGCCTTAAATAAGTAGAGGTTCTTCAAAAAAACACGTAAAAGGAAATGTAGTAATTCGGAAGAAATGTGTAGGGGTATGTTTCGGACAGTCATTAAAACACTACTCCTAACCTAAAAATGTACACCTATATCACTTTTCACAATGCAAAAACAATAATAAACAACATAAATATGAAAACTATTGAATAATAATTGATTTAAAACTGTATTAATTAACCTTTTCACTCGCCAAAATATCTGCTGTATGTTGGAATGAGTGGCAAGGCGCTCCTGCTGCCACTGCAGGGGCACCATAACGCGGGTGTTGATGGATGCCACAGCCTCCCGGGTGGCTTCACGTTTGATGAGCTCGCGGCGTGTGGCTGTACGTGGTGCGGTGTGTAACAACAAAGGCGGCCAGGCGAGGTGCTGGCCACCCACCTCTCTTGTGGGCAGTGCCCACTCTTTCAGAGGTGCTTCACGCTAACAGTACTTGCCCCAACAGTCTGTTAAGGCTACTCGATGGGGGGGGGGAACTTTGCCTTTGTGTCTGCGTGTGCAGACGACAACATTGACGAGACGTACGGAGTCAACGTGCAGTTTGAATCGGATGAGGAGGTAGGAGCTGAGCCGGCAGGGACCACCATCACCATCCTCACTATCATCACCATCCTCACCATCGTCACCGTCGTCATCACCATCATCGTCGACGACATCACTGTTGTCACTAATACCACTACCACCATCGACACCATCACCATCATCACCACTATCACCACCATCATCACTATCACCATCATTAGCACCATCATCACCACCACTATGCCGTTTATCAACACCATCATCAACATCACCACTTTCACCATTAACACCATTACCATCATCACCGCCACCATGATCACCATTAACACCATCACCACCACTATCACTATCAACACTATTACCATCATCACTACAATTCGCACCATTAAAACCATTACCACCATCATTCCCATGATCATCATGATCATCATGACCATCATCACCAACAGCCATTATCACCATCAATATCACCACGTGTCCCGTGCGTGTGTGTCCTGTGTGCATGTCCTGTGTGCATGCGTGCACGTCCTGTGCTTTGCCACCATCAACGCCATTATTCCATATCACTGATGTGGGTTGGGTGTTGTGACGCGGTTGTGATACAGTTGTGACATGGTTGTGACGCGGTTGTGGGTAGGGTGGCGACGAGGACGTATATGGGGAGGTGCGTGAGGAGGCCTCTGATGAGGACAGCGAGGGAGTGGAGGCGGCTGAGGAGGCGACGCTGTCGGCCAATGTATGTCACACCGCACCTCGTCACACCACGTTACACCACGCCACACCATACACCACATGCTTTATATACCAAACACCGCGTCGTACCACACCAGACACGCACACCATAGTGGTTGTTGTGCTACGATGACGGGCCATCGCCCGAACCATCGCCCGTCACGTACCTTGTTTTTATGACCACGCGCACACAGCTAAACAACGTGCACACACGCAGAGTGCTGAGTTGTGTTGTCATTTGTGCACCACCACCAACACCACCACCATCACCAGATCATTCGTTTGATGGTGCTTGTTGGATAGTTTCTGTGGTGGTGGTTGTGTGGTGGTTGTCGCTGGGTGGAGCGGAGGACACGTCTGTTTAATTGTGTGGTGGTTATGGTTGTGGTTGTAGCTCGGCGGAGCGGAAGACATGCTCTCGGCCAAGAAGAAGGAGCTGCACCCACGCCAGGTGGACGCCTTTTGGCTGCAGCGGCAGCTGTCGGCCTTCTACGACGACGCCATAACCTCGCAGCGCAAGGCCGATGAGGTCCTCCACATCCTCAAGGTGTGAACCGCTCGCTCACTCGCGCACTCGCTCGCCACTTGATCACCCACACCCTCTCTTGTTGATCCCCGCGTGTCAGTGTCAGTCTAAGAATTGGTGGCGTATCGATCTCGTGCGTATCTTGTGTTCACCTGTGCATGTTGTTTGCACATGCGCGGGAGTCCCGTGTGCGTGCCTTTGCATGTGTGCGTGTCCCGTGTGTGCGTGTGTCCCGCGTGTCCCGTGCGCATGTGTGTGCGTGTCCCGTGTGTCCCGCGTGTCCCTTGCATGTGCGTGCTTGTCCCGTGTGTCCCGTGTATCACGTGCGCATGCGTCCTTGTTCCGTGTGTGTCCCGCGTAGACGGCGAGTGACGACCGCGAGTGTGAAAATCAGCTGGTTCTACTGCTCGGGTTCAACACCTTCGACTTCATCCGCACGCTGAGGCAGCACCGCATGATGGGTGCGTAACCATGGCAACCATGGCAACCATGTAACCAAAGCAACCGACAGTGCCCCGCTCCATGGTGGTTAACCGTGTGTGGTTGTTTGGTGATATTGGTATTTTAGTTGATGATGATGTTTCACTAGAGTGCTGTACTACATGTTACTCGTGAGCTCTGAGAGCAACGTTAGCGATGACGATAATAATGGTCGTGACGATGGTGATGATAATGGTCGTGATGGTGCCGTCTCTGCAGTGCTGTACTGCACGCTGCTGGCGAGTGCTCAGAGCGAGCAGCAGAAGGAGGAGATCATCGGGAAGATGGAGTCTGACTCAGAGCTGAGTGCTATCCTGGCCGCGCTGCACGAGACGGACAAGGCCGACCTCGTGCGCGAGGAGCGGACGCGCCGGGAGAGACAGAGGCAGTCACGTCTGGACACAGGGCTGGGCACGACGGAGATGGAGCACGACTCGGAGGTGAGAGATATGCGGGGACATGGGGCTCAGCCCGACGGAGATGGAGCATGACTCTGAGGAGAGAGACGCGCGGGGGCATGGGGTCACGGTGGCGAGATGTTAACTACCTTGCCTGGTATATAGGAGGTCGGTTGGAGTTTGCATGTTCTCCCCGTGGTCACGTGTATTTTCTCCAAGTACTGTGGTTTTTCCCTCCATTTAGAAACATGCGTTTAGAGTATTTGACTGATTTAAATTTCCACACAATAAGCCACTTCGTTGAGCTATTGTTTGTGCCCAGGCCGCTTCTGAAAAAGAGCTTTACAGCTCAGCATGCCTTACCTGGTAAAATAAAAATAGTTTTTTACACGCGAAGACACGCCGAGAGAGACGGAGGCAGTCGCCCCTCAACATAGGGCTGGAGACATCGGCAAGCGGTGGTGGTGGTGGGCGCAGTGGTGGTGTTGAGCGCGGTGGTGGAGAGTGTTGTGGTGGTGAGTGTTGCGGTGGTGCTGGTGGTGAGCGTCGCAGTGGTGATCGTACTCTGTGCCGCGTGTGCAGACCCAGACGCCGCGCCAGTCGCTCGACTTGGAGTCGCTCACCTTCGCCCAGGGCAGCCACTTCATGGCCAACAAGCGCTGTCAGCTGCCCGACGGCTCCTTCCGCAAGCAGCGGCGTGGCTGCGAGGAGGTGCATGTGCCAGCACTCAAGCCCAAGCCGTTCGGACCCGACGAGGTGGGCAGCACCGCTCTCAACCTCCTCACTCGCACGCACACTCTCACAGACACGAGAGAGTGTGGGAGTGATTGCGGGGGGCAGTTTGTGTGTAGTGGAGTGTATGATTGACGAGGAAACGCAGCGTGTTAGAGTGCTGCGCTACAAACCCGGCGGACCGAGTTGGATTCCTGCCCACGGCCAACACCATTGATGCTTATCTAAACCTCCCCTCGGTCGACATGGCCTCAAATGAGTACCTGGTGCGGTGTGTAAACATCGCCAGTCGGGAGACAAGGCCGGCTGGGCGTGGTGTTGGCCACCCACCCCCTCGTGGGCTGTGTCGGCCTTCATAGGTGCTCGCTTAACAGCACTTGCCCCAAAAGTATATTAAGGCTACACGGGGGATCTTTGTCTTCTGTGATTGTCTAGGTGGGCGGCACCCCTGCCACCTCCTCACTCACACAGACACGAGTGTGCGAGAGAGTGTGTGTGTAGGGGTAGTAGTAGTGAATAGGTTAGCACGTCGCACGACAAATCCAGCAACCCGAGTTCGATTCTCGCTCGGCGTCAAAACCATTGAATATCTAAACCGTTTCTGGGCCTCCATTAGGCCGACTACATCCTTAAATTAGTGCCCTGACATGGTGTGTAAACATCAGCAGGGGGGAGACGCACGTGGCCGGGCATGGTACGGGTCCAACCAGCCTCTCATAGGTGCTCTGTCCAGCCTTGATAGGTGCTTGCTGATGGCCCTTTCCCCAGCGGGTTGCGTGGGCGACACGGGGGACCTCTGTGTGATGTTATCCGTGTCGTGCTGCAGCAACTGCTGCCTGTGGAGAAGCTGCCCAAGTATGCGCAGGCGGCGTTCGAGGGCATCAAGACCCTGAACCGCATCCAGAGCAAACTTCACCGCGCCGCCCTGGAGTCGGACCAGAACCTGCTGCTGTGCGCACCCACGGTGAGGGCGGGTGCGGGGGGCGGACGCGGGGGGCGGACGCGGGGGGCGGACGCGGGGGGCGGACGCGGGGGGCGGACGCGGGGGGCGGACGCGGGGGGCGGACGCGGGGGGCGGACGCGGGGGGCGGACGCGGGGGGCGGACGCGGGGGGCGGACGCGGGGACACAGAGATAGCAACGCTTGCCCGAACAGCCTGTGGAAGCCTGTGCGGTGGGTTGACCTGTGTCTCTCGCGTTGTGCTGCTTGTGTCCGTGCAGGGCGCCGGCAAAACGAACGTGGCGCTGCTGTGCATGCTGCGCGAGATCGGCAAGCACATCAACATGGACGGTACCATTAACACGGACGACTTTAAGATCATCTACATCGCGCCTATGCGCTCGCTCGTGCAAGAAATCGTCGGCAGCTTCTCCAAGGTGAGCGCGTGCATGCATGTGTGCGTGCCCAGACAGCTGCCGTTAGGCTGGATAAGGGGGATAAATGGGCATGGCACGGGCTGGAGACGAGAAGGGCTAATGCGGCGGTACAGGAGGATGTAAAACTGAGTGGACTTGCCGATGACCAGCAACAGCGGGTGTCGAGATCGGCTTCTTGTGCAGGAGGCTTGTGAAGGACGCTACTGGGCAGTTGGAGACAGTTGCCCTCCAATAGCAGTGGAGAGAGGAAGAGCGACGCTCACAACAATGAGCGGAGCGCCGGGTGGCTAAAGCGCAGCAAGTTGGCACTGGGGATTATAGTTCGTGCATCTGCCAGTCATCTCAGTCAGTCAACCCATGACACCTGGGTCTGTTCCGCAATCTCTTGCCTTCAACACTTTGAGTGTTAGCCTCAAAGTGCGTCTAGCCTGGCATTAAGCGCTGTGGTGACGTCACTGCCACTTCGTGGCAAACGGCGGCTGTTGTGTGTGTGGGTCTGTGTGTCTTTGTATTAATGTGGGGAGCGGTATTGTAGCGGTTAGCGCACTGCACTACGAATCCGGCCACTCGAGTTCGTTTCCCGCTCACGATTAACACCAGTGACGATTATCTCAACCGGTCCTGGGTCTCCCCTTGGTCGACTCAACCTCAAATGAGTACCTGGTGCGGTGTATAAACAACGTTACTGAAGAGTCAAAGGCTGCCGGGCATGGTGCTGGTCACCCACGCTCTTCGTGTGCCATCCCGGCCTTCATAGGTGCTCGCTAACAGCACTTGCCCCAACAGTATGTTAAGGCTATACAGGGGATCTTTGTCTTTATTAATGTTTGCCCCCACTTTCCCCCCCCCCCATGCACCCTCCCCCAGCGCCTGTCAAGTTACGGACTGAAGGTGGCGGAGTTGACCGGAGATCATCAGCTGTGCAAGGAGGAGATCAACGCCACGCAGATCATCGTGTGCACTCCCGAAAAGTGGGACATCATCACCCGCAAGGGCGGCGAGCGGCCCTACACGCAGCTCGTGCGCCTCGTCATCATCGTGAGTGTGTCCATTGCTCACGGCCCCATGTCACCCACGAGGCCTGGGGGAGGTCCTGCATCCAGCTCGTGTGATCGGTCACCATCGCCGCTACTGCCGGAGCTCCCATCCTGAGACCACATCCACCACCACCACACACTGTGCTGCATAACCCCCTACATACGTCCATTTCACCGTCTTCGTAATTTTCACCACTAGCGCCATTATGCTATCTACACCATCACTGCCATCATCATTATGAGACCTCGATTATCTATACCACCGCCATCACCACTACCAACATCACCACCACAATCATCACCACCACAAGCATCATCACCACCACCATCACTACCACCATCTCATACATCTGCACTCTGTGCACCATCATCATCTTCACCATCACCACCATCTCGTACACGGCCACTGTGCGCCGCCGCCGTCGCCGCGAGAGTAATTTTGCTCGCCCCCCACCCCGCAGGATGAGATCCACCTATTGCACGACGAGCGTGGCCCTGTGCTGGAGGCGCTGGTGGCACGCACGATTCGCAGCGTGGAGATGACGCAGGAGGACGCACGCCTCGTCGGCCTCAGTGCCACACTGCCTAACTATGAGGACGTGGCGGCCTTCCTGCGCGTCGACCCCGCCAAGGGCCTCTTCTTCTTCGACAACAGGTGCGACCCGCCTCCACGGAGTCCCCGCGGCTCCCCCGTGGCCCCTTGTGGGCCCTGGTGGGACCTAAACTATAAAATACACTTTTTTTATTTTACCAGGTGGTAAAGCCCACTGAGCTACATAGCTCCCTTTCAGAAGTGACCTGGTTATCACGAATGATAGCTCAACGACGTGGCTTATCGTGTGGGCGTTTATCGCAGACAAATATTCTCAACGCATGTTGATTCTAAATGTGGAGGGAAAACCGGAGGACCCGCATAAAAATCCACATGACCATGGAGAGAACGTGCAAACTTCAAATATACAGCAAGCATCAGGGTCAGGATTAAACCCACGACCTACTGCATACCAGGCGGGACCAGGTGGGACCAGACGGGACCTGGTGGGACTAGGTGGGACCTAATGGGATCCAATGGGACCTGATGGGACCTGACGGTGCTTGATGGAGGCTGATAGGTCCTGACGGCTCATGAAGGGATCTGATGGACCCTGGCAGCATCTTAACAGCTCCTGATTGGACCGATGGAATCTGACAGTTCCTGATGGCTCCTGATGGCTGATATGATGTCTGCTGATGGGACCTTAAAGGGCTATTGTTACAGGTACCTCAGGTCTTCTCTGATAGCCTGATGTATGTATGTTAACCTTTTGCACAGTACTCAGCCAAACAAACATGCTTATTGGAGGTGTGGGGTAAGGATGACAAACTAATTCTCCCTACATGGCTAATGCATTGCGCGAATACACAGCGGCACGTGCCCCAACAGAGTCTTGTAGGCTATACCGTGGATCTCTGTCTTTGTAGTTTCCGGCCCGTGCCTCTGGAGCAGCAGTACGTGGGGGTGACAGAGAAGAAGGCGATGAAACGCTTCCAGATCATGAACGAGATCGTGTACGAGAAGGTGCTGGAGCACGCGGGCAAGAACCAGGTGACGCATCGCCTACTCGCACGCTCGTTTGCTGGCTTTGCTTGCTTGCTCACTCACACTCACTCAGGTGCTGGAGCCAGTGGGCAAGGACCAGGTGACGCATCGCTCACTCTCAGACCGCTTTTGCGCTACTCGCAAACCATACTGGCACCAGAATGCTGGCACCATACCACAATACACCACGCACACACCACGCGACACGACGATATGTTTCTTGAGCGAGTGCCTTCTGTGACGCCGCACTTCCCCGTGCCTTCCCATGAGTGTGCCACTGTGTCCCGCTCGTCCCCGTGCGTGTTTCCTCGCATGTGTCCCCGTGTCACCCCACGTGCCCCCCATGTGTCATCTCCCTGTGTGCGCGTCTCCCCGCAGGTGCTGGTGTTTGTCCACTCGCGCAAGGAGACAGGGAAGACGGCGCGCGCCATCCGGGATATGTGCCTGGAGAAGGACACGTTGGGCAACTTCCTGCGCGAGGGGTCGGCCTCCACGGAGGTCCTGCGCACAGAGGCCGAGCAGTGCAAGGTGCGACCCAGCAACTGTGACCCCACGACCTGGTGACCCCCTGACCCTTAACTCTGACCATTTGACCCCAACCACTGCAGCCAGTCTTGTCATGATCGTTGCGTGTGCACGTCTGTGTGTGTGTGGGGTAAAATCTGGAGCTCTAGGTCCTGCTACCCTACGGGTTTGCGTGGGGAGCGGTAGTGTAGCGTTTAGCGCGCTGCGCTATGAACCCGGCGACCCGGTTCGATTCCCGCTCACGGCCAACACCAGTGACGATTATCTGAACTGGTCCTGGGCCTCCCCTAGGTCGACTCAGCCTCAAATGAGTACCTGGTATGGTGTGTAAACATCGCTACTGGAGAGACAAAGGCGGTCGGGCGTGGTGCTGGCCATCCACCCCCTCGTGTACCGTTCCAGCCTTCATAGGTGCTCGCTAACAGCACTTGCCCCTACAGTCTGTTGAGGCTTTCCGGGGGATCTTTGTCTTTTTTGTGGGGTAGAATCTGGAGTTGAAGGACCTGCTGCCCTACGGGTTTGCGATCCACCACGCCGGCATGTCCCGCGTCGACCGCACACTCGTGGAGGACCTCTTCGCTGACAAGCACATCCAGGTGCGCGTGCGTGTGTGTGTACATGTGGGTTCGTGTTAGCGAGTGCGTGTGTGTGTGTACATGTGGGTTTGAGTAAGCGAGTGTGTGTACATGTGGTTTCACGTGAGCGCCTGTGTGCGGGTTCACATGAGAGCCTGTGTGCGTGTATACGTGGGTTCATGTGAGCGTCTGTTTGTGTGTACGTGGATTCACGTGAGCGCATGTGTGCGTGTATACGTGGGTTCACGTGAGAACGTGTGCATGTACATGTGGGTTCACGTGAGCGCGTGTGTGTGTGTGTATATGCTCCTACAGTTTGTTAAGGCTATACAGGGGACCTTTGTCTTTGTGTGTACGTGTCTCTCTCACCTGAAGACGGTCGCTTGTTGTTGTGATCAAAACGTCGTGATCTATTATTTTTTCTACCTACGTGTGTTTACCGAAAGAACCAAAGAGTATGTGTGTACGTGTCTTTGTATTTGTGTGTGTATTTGTACGTGTGTGTGCGTGCGTGCACCGTCGTTGCCGTCGCGCACCTCACCTGTCGCGGTTGTCATGCCGCTGGCGCTGGCCATTCGGTTGCCGTGCAGGTGCTGGTGTCGACGGCGACGCTGGCGTGGGGAGTAAACCTGCCGGCGCACACGGTGGTCATCAAGGGCACCCAGGTGTACAGCCCTGAGAAGGGCCGCTGGACCGAGCTGGGAGCCCTCGACGTGCTGCAGGTGACGAGTCTGGGCCCTATCGGTGTGTGTGCGTACCCGTGTGTGTGTGTGTGCGCGTGTGGGGCGCACGGCGTGCGGAGTGGTGGCGCAGCAGTTGCCGAGCTGCGCTACGGACCCAGCGAGCCGAGTTCGATTCCCACCCACTCACGGCGAACACCAATAACAAATATCTGAACTGGTCCTGAGCCTCTGCCCTAGGTCGACTCAGCCTCAAATGAGTATCTGGTGCGGTGTGTAAACATCGTCACTGGGGAGACAAAGGTGATCGGGCATGGTGCTGCTTTGTGTACGTGTGTGTGTAAGTCTGCGTCTGTGTGTGTAAGTCTGTAAATTTGTGTACAAGTCTGTGTGTGTGTGTAAATCCGCATGTGCGCAATGTAGATGCTGGGCCGTGCGGGGCGTCCCCAGTATGACACCAAGGGAGAGGGGATCCTCATCACATCGCACTCGGAGCTGCAGTACTACCTGTCGCTGCTCAACCAGCAGCTGCCCATCGAGAGCCAGCTCGTGTCCAAGCTGCCTGACATGCTCAACGCCGAGGTGGTGCTGGGCAACGTGCAGAACACCAAGGTCTGTCTGCAGCCATTGGCGATCGCACGCTCACAATTGCACCCAAGCAGAGACAACGATTCCGTCTATAGCTTCAACAGACCGTTGGGGGAAGTGTTGTTAGCGAGCACCTGTGTGCCATACTGGCCTTCGTGAGGGGGTGGTTGGCCAGCACCGCGCCCAGTCATCTATGTCTCCCTAATGGGAAATGTTTACACATTGCCCCAGGTACTCATTTGAGTCCATGTCAACCTAGGGGAAGCGCAGGACTAATTCAGATAATCGTCACTGGCGTTGTCCATGAGTGAAAATCGAACTCGGGTTGCCGGTTTCGTAGCGCAGTGCGCTAACCGCTACAATACCGCTCACACGTACACACAATCGCACGCACGATGTCGCACACACACGGGGAGATCACACACACGTGATTTTCCCACATTTCTGCGTGTCTCTCGGTGTCTCACCATGTTTCCTCCCCGCGTGTCTCCTTGCAGGATGCGGTGAACTGGCTGAGCTACACGTATCTATACGTGCGCATGCTGCGCTCGCCTGCGCTGTACGGCGTGAGCGCCGATGCGCTGCGCTCGGACCCCGCACTGGAGGCGCGGCGTCTCGACCTCGTGCACACAGCAGCGCTCGTGCTAGACAAGACCAACCTGGTGAAGTACGACAAGAAGACGGGCCACCTGCAGGTACGCGCACCGTTATACGCGAATGGGTACACAAGCATGGGTACACGCGCACACGCTGGTACACGCGGGTACACGCGTACACGCGCACGGATACACGCGTGCGCACGCACGAGTACAAGCATACACGGGTACACGCGCACGGCGACACACGCTCGCACAGAGATGGAGCGGTGAAATGGTTGCCAGGCGGGGTGGTGTTTGGCGGCGCCGTAAAGGATGGCTAACGCTTGTGGGGAGGCCTTTATCCAGCAGTTGATCGATCATGGCCGATGACGATGCTGATGGTGACGATATGCATGTGTCGCTGTGTGCGTTTATTGTCTGGAGAGCGGTTAGCGTTGCAGCGATTAGCACTGCACCGCGCTACGTACCCGGCGGCCCGAGTTCGATTCCCGCTCGCGGCCAACATCGGTGATGATGATCTCAACCGGTTTTTGCGCCTCCCCTCGTTCGACTCGGCCTTAAATGAGTACTTGTTGCTGTAGAAACAGCATGAGGGACGCAGGTGGTCGGGCATGGACCTCGCTTAGCAGCAAACTCCATTGCATTAGCTGGGCCGGTGCTGGTGGCTTCGCTGCACGTGGCGTAGCCTGTAGTCCAGCACTGGAGACAGCAGTGAGGGTTGTTCCATCACCACACAAATATTACACAACTCCCTTCCCGTGGGTTTCAAGGAGGAAGCCATACCCTGGTTTGCCAGGAGATGGCGGTACAGCAAAATCAGGACTCCACCTGTCTTTATCTGTATGGGATAGAGGTTATCTCCGGGTGCTCCGGTTTCCCCACACGTGTTAAAACACTAATTAATTGTCCGGTAACATCTTAACATGTAGAGGACTGCAGAGCTCAGTGGAAGGGGAGACTTCGAACTGGCTCTCCACCACGTGGCTGCTGCTGAATCCTTCCCCGCTCGCGCCTCCGAGTCGCCGAGTGTCTCGGCGAGAGCGAGCTCTGCAGCGTTATAAGTTGAGTGTCTGTGTGAAGGCGAGGAGTATTGGGGGGATGTGTGTGCGTACGCGTGTGTGCAGGCCACGGATCTGGGCCGCATCGCCTCACACTACTACTGCACGCACGAGAGCATGGCCACCTACAACCAGTTGCTGAAGCCCACGCTGAGCGAGATCGAGCTCTTCCGTGTCTTTTCCCTCTCCTCCGAGTTCCGGCACATCAACGTGCGCGAGGTGGGTGCATGCACGCACACGCGAGGTTACACTCGCACACACATAGGTCTCTACACACACAACAACAGCCACCATTCGCCACTACGTGTCGGTGGTGTGTCACCACGGCGCTTGTGCCAGGCCATGTGCACTTTTTGAAGCAACATGAAGTGTCTAAGGCTCGCTGGCAGACAGGTGACAATCATGTCAACCCATGGGCAGATGCTCCCCACTGTGCCAACTTGCTGTGTTTTATCCACCTTGGGCCTTGCTCGTTGTTGTGAGCATTGCTCCTCTTTCCTCCACTGTTGATGGAGGGCGACTGCCTCCAACTACCCAGTAGCATCCTTCACGAACCTCTTCCATAGAGGCCGATCTTGACACTGCTGGTACCACATCCTCCTGTACCACATCAGTCCATCTTTTGTCTAGCCCGTACCGCTCCCGTTTAGTGCCATTTATCTGACCAAACAGAAGCTGCTTGGGCATGCAGTGGCTAGGCATACCGGCTACGTGACCCAGCCAATGCAGCCTCGCTTGCCGGATGAGCTCACCGAACTCACGCGTTCGGTGGGGGGGAGGGCCCCTGCCAAGTCAAACACGTTCGAGGGGGGAACTATCTTTCATGTGGACACTGCACAAGGTAACACACGCAGGTTTTACAGCTCCCTTCTAACATTTATTACCATGACTGTTTACTCATTACAAATTGTCTTTTTATAGGTTAGATTTAATAATGACAGGGATGAACCAATGTTTATGAAAAATTGCCTTTTTCTGTACTCTTGAGGCATAAGCAGCCACGCAATATCACTGCACAGGGGCAAACCAATAAATATACTGAATTACGTCTTCATTCTATCATATTTACACTTGCCCCCTCAGTAGGGGGGTTGAGCAGTGACGTTATGTCAATTACGCTTGATTGGTGCTGCTCATAGTTACAGGTAGGTTAGGTTAATTTTGTATTCGTTGACTTTCATTAATTTGCACCAACATGGCGGAAGACCCTCGCAGTCGTTCCTAATTACTTACTTATTATACAGTGTGCATTTCCCCTCTCCTTGCTTCTTTCGCTAAAGTCACGTACATAGAAAACTATTATTTACAAACTTATTTAGTCCATAAAAGTTAGAGTGTGCGTGTGTACATCCATATGTGCATGTGAGTCCATATATGTGTGTGCGTTGTGTCTGTGCGAGTCCGTGTGTGTGTGTGTGCGTCAATGTGTGTGCGAGTCAATGTGTGTGTGTGACAGTCGTTGTGTTTGTGTACGTCCATGTGTGTGTATGCGGTGTGTGTGTCAGTCGATGTGTGTGTAAGTCCATGTGTATGTGTTAGTCGATATGTGTGTGTGTGTAAGGGGGAGCGGTAGTCTAGCGGTTAGCGCGCTGCGCTACAAACCTGGTGACCCGGGTTCGATTCCCGCTCACGGCCAACACCAGTGACAATTATCTGAACTGGTCCTGGGCCTCCCCTAGGTCGACTCAGCCTCAAATGAGTACCTGATGCGATGTGTTAACATCGCCACTGGGGAGACAAAGGCGGCCGGGCGTGGTGTTGGCCACCCACCCCCTCGTGTGCCGTGCCGGCCTTCATAGGTGCTCGTGAACAGCACTTGCCCCTACAGTCTGTTAAGGCTATACGAGGGATCTTTGTCTTTGTGTGTGTCTGCGTGAGTCCATGTGCGTTTGTAAGTCGACTTGTTTGTAAGTCGATGTGTTTATGTGTTGGTTGATGTGTGTCAGTCGATGTGTGTCAGTCGATGTGTGTGTGTGTGTAGGTCCATGTGTGTGTGTGAGTCGTTGTTTGTCTGTATGTCGATATGTGCGTGTGTTAGTCGATATGTGTGTGTTAGTCAATGTGTGCGTGGTGTGTGTGTAGACGTGTGAGTGCGAGTCGATGTGCGTGTCTGCGTCGATGCGTGTGTGTGAGTCGGTGTGTGTGAGTCGGTGTGTGTGTATTTCTGTGTGTGTGTGTGTATACAAGTCGATGTGTGTGTGTGTGTATATAAGTCGATGTGTCTGCATGTAAGTGGATGTGTGTGTAGCTCTTTGTGCGTGTGAGTCGATCTGTGTGTGTAAGTCGATCTGTGTGTGTAAGTCGGTGTGTGTGCGTGGGGCCATGTGTGTGTAAGTCCATGTGTGTGTATGTTAGTCCTTATGTGTGCGTGTAGGTCGATGTGTGTGTGTGTGAGTCGATGTGTGTGTGTGTGTGAGTCGATATGTGTGTGTGTCTTTTTCGCCCGAGCAACGCCGGCTACTTCCCGCTAGTTGTTTATGTGTGTGTATTTGTCTGCGCGTGTGTCTATATAGATGTGTGCGTATGTGTCTGTCTATATATGTGGCCTTAATCGGCACATAGCCTGGCACAAGCGCCGTTGTGACATTACCGCTACTTAGTGATGAATGGCAGTTGTTGTGTGTCTGCGCGTGTGTCTATATATATGTGTGCGTGTTTGTCTCTACGTGTCTGTGCGTGTGGGGAGCGGTAGTGTAGCGGTTAGCGCGCTGTGCTACGAACCCAGCATTCCGAGTTCAATTCCTGCTAGCAGCCAACACCGGTTATGGTTATTTGAACTGGTCCTGGGCCTCCCCTAGGTCGACTTATTTGAGGCTGAGTACCTAAACAATGTGTAAACATCGCTACGAGGGAGACAAAGGTGGCCGGGCGTGGTACTGGCTACCCACACCCTCCTGTGCCATGCCGGCCTTCATAGGCGCTCGCTAACAGCACTTGCCCCAACAGTTTGTTCGGGGCTATCTCTGTCTTTGTCTTTGTTCATATGTATCTGTGTGTGTGTGCCGATATATATGTGTGTCTGTGTGTGTATATTTGTGTTTGTGCACAGGAGGAGAAGCTGGAGTTGCAGAAGCTCCTGGAGAGAGTTCCCATCCCAGTGAAAGAGAGCATCGAGGAGCCCAGCGCCAAGGTGAATGACCACAATAACTCGTTCACTCATGCACCCGCATTCACACATTCATTCACACACATTCACTCACACATTCACTCACATTTATTCACTCACACATTCACTGACATCTACTCATTCACTCACACACATTCACTCACACTCATCGATTCACACACACTCGCACACATGCACACTCATCGATTCACACACACACTCGCACAAATTCACTCACGCACTCGCGTATCGAGGAGACCAGTGCCACGGTGCGTGAGCATACACACACACGCACATAGACTGACGAACACACACACAGTTGCACATGTGTGTGCTGCCCTAGTGCGTGTGTGTGCTAAGTGTGTGCTGTGTGCGTGTGCTTCACGTGTATTTGTGCTGTGTGTGTGCTGCAGATAAATGTGCTGCTGCAGGCATACATCTCGCAGCTGAAGCTGGAGGGATTTGCCCTGATGGCAGACATGGTGTACGTCACACAGGTACGAGCGCACATACGCACGGACGGGGCCACACGTGTGGGCGGAGAGGAAGGGGTCAGTGTGTGTGGGGGGAGTGGTGGTGTAGTGGTTAGCGCATCACACGAAAGGCTTGTCAATCGGAGTTCGGTTCCCGCTCACGGCCAACACCAGTGATGAATATCCGAACCGGTATCTGAGCTATCCCCTCGATCGACTCGGCCTTTCAACGAGTACCTGGTGTGGTGTGTCAACATCAGCATTGTGGAGACAAAGGCGGCTGCGCGTGTGCCATGCCCGCCTTCATCAGTGCTGCTCGTTAATAGCACTTTCCCCTACAGCCCATGTGAGGCGACACAGGGGATATTTGTTCCAGTGTTTGTGTGTGTGTGTGAACGGTCGTATAGTGGTTATCGTGCTGCGCTATGAACCCGGCAACCTGAGTTCGACTCCCGCTCATGGCCAACACCAGTGGCGATTATTTGAACCAGTCCTGGGCCTCGCCTAGGTCGACTTTGCCTCAAATAAGTGCCTGGTGTGGTGTGTAAACATGGCCACCCACCCCCTTGTGCACCATGTCGACCTTCATAGGTGCTCGCTTCCCGCATTTGCCCCAACAGTCTGTTAAGGATATACGGCGGATCTTTGTATGAATGTGTGCATGTGTGTGCGTACAGTCTGCAGGAAGACTGATGCGCTGCCTGTTTGAGATGGTTCTGCACCGCGGCTGGGCCCAGCTCACGGACAAAGTGCTCAGCCTCTGCAAGATGATTGACAAACGCATGTACGCACACGCGTACACACGTGCCTGTGCACACCATGAACAGATGCACGAGATGCGTGCACGTGTCGTGTACACGCACAGACATGCACACGCACGCATATTCATTTGTGTATACACCTATAAGGTGCCACGGTAGCGAGATGTTAACTACCTCACCTGGTATACAGCAGCTCATGGGTCCGATTCCGACCCTGACACCTGTATATTTGGAGTTTGCATTTTGCGTGGATTTTTCTCTAAGTCCTCCGGTTTGTCCTTCCACATTTAGAATCAACATGCGTTTAGACTATTTGCCTGCTGTAAATTTCCCCATGATAAACCACTTTGAGTTATCATTCATGGCCAGGTCGCTTATGAAAAATAACTCTACAGCTCAGTGGACCTTACCTGGTGAAATAAAACTAATCAATAGTAACATACACACCCCTGCATACGCATATTTACACGTGTACATGCACACACGCTGTGTACACATACACATGCGGTTTCACCGTGGATTCACTGGTCATCAATGCCGTGTCACCATTGGTTTACCGCAGTTTTTATTGTAGGTACTGTGGATTACCCATAGTTCTTACAGCACTTTTACCATGCATTCACTGCAGTTTCACTGTACTTATCAGTTACACCGTGGATTCACCATGAAGTCGCTGTAGTTATGGTAGTAGCCGTGGTTGTGACCATGGATGTGGCCATGGGTGGGGTTGTTGTGATCATGGTTGTGTTTGTTATCGGGGAGCGCAACAGTTAACATGCTGTGCTATGAACCTAGCGACCTGCGTTTGATTCTCGCTCATGGCCAACGCCAGTGACGATTATCTGAATCGGTCCTGGGCCTCCCCTAGGTCGACTCAGTCTCAAATGAGTACCTGGTGCAGTCTATAAACATCGCCACTAGGGAAACAAAAGCGGCCGGGCGTGGTGTTGGCCACCTCCTTCTTCGTGTGCCGTGCCAGCCTTCATAGGTGCTCACTAACAGCACTTGCCCCAACAGTATGTTAAGGCTATACAGGGGATCTTTGTCTTTGGTTGTAACCGTGGTCGTAGTTGTCAATGTGCTTGTGGTGCTGGCCGTGGTTGTTGCTGTGGTGGCCGTGTTTGTAGTTGTGACAGTGATGGTAGCTGTGGTGGTGGTTTTGACCGTGGTGGATGCCATGTTGGTGGTTGTAACCGTGGTTGTTGCCATGCTGGTGGTTGTGCTTGTGGTCGTGGTTGTTGTAGACTTGGTTATGGTTGTGGCCATTGTCGTAGCCGTGCTGGTGGTTGTGATTGTGACGGTGGTGGTTGTGAACGTGGTGGTGGTTATGGTTGAGACAGTAGTAGTAGCAGCTGTGGTTGTGACCGTGGTTGTGGTTGTGGCGGCGGTGGTTGTGGTGGTGTCCGTGATTGTGGTTGTAGACTTGGGGGTTGTGTTGGTGTCTGTGGTGCAGGTGGCAGTCGATGAGCCCCCTGCGCCAGTTCAGGAAAATCCCGGAGGAAGTCGTCAAGAAGATCGAGAAGAAGAACTTCCCCTGGGAGCGCTTCTACGACCTCAATCACAACGAGATCGGTGAACACCACCACTATTACCACTACCAACACCACTGCAACCACCACTACTGCCACCAACAACAAAAACAACCGCTATTCCCCACTAAGTGGCGGTGACGTTATCACAGTGCTTTTTCCAGGCTTATGTGTACGTTAAGACCATGTGAAGTGTCGAACGCCCACTGGCAGGAGGTCACAGGACAGACCCAGGTGCCATGGGTCGAATGACTGAGATGACTGGCCGATGCACCACCTGTGCCCCCTACTGTGCCAACTATGTTTTAGACGCCCGGTGCTCCGCGCGTTGTCGTGAGCATCTGCCCTCCGTTGATGCTGCAGGGGAACGACTGCCTCCAACTGCCCAGTAGCGTCCTTCATGACCCTCCTCCACAGAGGCCGATCTTGACACCGCTGGTACCAGTCCACGCCCTCCTGTACTACATCACTCTCGTCTCTTCTCTAGCCCGTGCTGCTCCCGTTTAGCCCCCTCTATCTGGCCGAATAAAAGCTGTTTAAGCATGCTGTGGCTGGGCATGTGGGTCACATGACCGAGCTAGCCTTGCCTGCCAAAGGAGCTCACCGATGAGACTTTGTTCAGATCTTTCAAGGATTTGTGAGCTCCTCACACAATCCAGCCTGGTTAAACCCAGGATGAATCCTCGGCAGGCCAGCCTAAATGTTTCTAACCGACAAAGATGTTAAGGGGGGTCCACGTTTCGCAAGCAGCCGAAGATAATGCTGCTCGACTGATTCGGAGTGAGGCTTCTGCTGTCAAAACGGAGACGGTCATGGGCACACTGCTCAGGTATGGAAAACTTTCCACTCTCCACAACTGCCCCATCACCAATTGCGAGTAGTGGGAGTGGAGTGCTTGATAGCACAAAATACCCAGGCAGGTGCTTAGTTTTGGTGGGGCTGATTGTAAGACCACCCACCTCTTAGTGGCATGCTTGAAGTTCAGCAGCAGCACCTCAAACTCCTCCTCTGAGTGAGCAGCAATCACCAGATCATCAGCATATATAACGTGGTTGACCAATCGGGAGCCATGCCTTGACCGCACCCGGGCATCGATCAGCCTGCCATTGAATCTGTACCTGAAGTAAATTCCTCCGGTAGAGCTTCACGAACTTCGTGGTCGAAATAGATGTTAAATAATGTGAGAGCCAGTGGACAACCCTGTCGCACCCCAAGGAACAGGGAATGGCTCCAACTCCCGGCCACGTAGTTTTACCCGGGCCTGCCCACCATCTTGCTTTTGGGACTCAGAAAGCACAAAGAACTACCCAGAGCCCAGGACGAGTGATGAAGCGGAGATGTAGGTCCTGTTGGAATTCCCTACACCTCTGCTGTAACAGACAGACATAAAATATGGCATCTGTGCAGGACCGCCCTTTCGTGAAACCACATTGGGGCTCCGCAAGGTTCTCCTCAGCGTGCCTGGCAAGGCGATGTTGAATAATTGTTGCCAGGACCTTTCCCGACACACCGAGGAAGCAGATGCCCCTGTGGTTGTTACAGTCTGTGCGGTCCCCCTTCTTAAAGAGGGGGACCACCAGGGCTTCATTCCAATCCTGGGGAACCCGTCCTGTGGTCCAGACTGTTATTATGATGTCATATAGGGCAGTGTGCGCACAAACACCACCCCACTCCCTCAGCATTTTGCTTGGAAGATCATCTCTGCCCGGTGCTTTTCCTGGTTTCAGACTTTGGATCGCCTTCTGTACTTCCTCAACAGATAGCACTTTAGCCAGCCACTTACAGGGGGTGACTACTTCTTCCAATATTTAAGGCATGGCAGCCGAGAAGACACTTTGACCCATAATGTTTTCCAGGCTGAGAGATTTCCTCTCTGCAAACCTGTTCCTGGGGGTCAGAGATCGGATCACCTTTCTTTCCCCTCATGATATGGTGATGGGTGTGGCGCTGCAAGTTACCACCACCACAACTACCACCACAAACAACCAGCACAACGAGATTAGTGAACACCACCACAGCCACCACCACAACCACCACCACAAACAACCACCACAATGGAATCAGGTAACACCACAACCACCACAACCACATTCACAACCACAAGACCATCTGTGACCACTGCACACAACCACCAGGTAGACCACAGCACCACTTACACGCACCACTTAAACCCACACAGCCTCACTGCAACCTCTTCCCAACCCTGCCCTGACCATTCACGGACCCCACCCTACCTCCCCGTGACCTCTGCGAGCAGGTGAGTTGATCCGCATGCCCAAGATGGGGAAGACGATCCACAAGTACGTCCACCAGTTCCCGCGGCTCGAGTTGTCCACCCACATCCAGCCCATCACCCGCTCCACGCTGCGAGTGGAGCTCACCATCACGCCGGACTTCCAGTGGGACGACAAGGTGCGGTGCCTGCCACCTCGCCCGCCACGACACCCGCGAGCTCACCCACGAGCTCACCGGCTTATTCACGAGCTCACCGGCTTATTCACGAGCTCACCTATTCTCGTGTTGACTCGCCTATGAGCTCACCCATGAGGTCACCTGTTAGCTAGCTTGCTCATCCGCAAGTTCACCTATTCGCTTGCTTACTCACTCACATATTTGCCGGCTTGCTTACTAATGAGTTCACCTATTCACTTGCTACCGCGCCTATGAGCTCCCTCATGGCCTCTGGGTCACTCGCTCACCCACCCACGCGCCCATGAGCTCACCGCCTCACATCATTGCCTTACTCGCTCATCCGCTCATTCTCTCACCCACGGGTTCACCCACTCACCAGCTTCTATGATAATGTTGATGGTGACAGTGAGCCAGCCAGGTGCACGGGCAGAACGATGCATTCTGGATCCTTGGGACGATGTTGATGGTGACGATGTTGATAGTGACGACGTTGATGTTGATGTTCATGATAACGACGTTGATGGTGACGAAGTTGATGCTGACAATGGTGACGGTTGATGTTGACGACGTTGATGGTGACTGACGGTGAGCCAGGTGCACGGGCAGAGCGAGGCGTTTTGGATCCTCGTGGAGGACGTGGACTCGGAGGTGGTGCTGCACCACGAGTACTTCCTGCTGAAGGCCAAGTTCTGCGAGGACGAGCACCTCGTCTCCTTCTTTGTGCCCGTTTTTGAGCCGCTGCCACCACAGTACTTCATCCGCGTGCTGTCCGACCGATGGATCAGTAAGCGGCTCCTCCACTCGCTCGCTCAGTCACTCACTCACACCCACTCATATTCACGCTCGCTCATACTCTGCTGTCTAACTGCTGGATCAGTGAGCGGTGCCTCCGCTCGCTCACTCACACTCAATTACTCACGCTCACTCACAATCACTTTCATGTGTACACGCACACTGACACACACTACTATCTGACCACTGGATCAGTGGTGGCACGTCCGCTTACTTGCTTACTCATACTCACACTCGCTGACATTCACTCACTTACACTCGCTCATAGTCATTTACACTCGCTGACATTCACTCACTCACACTCGCTCATAGTCATTTACACTCGCTCACACTCACGAACACTAACTCTGTCACTTATATACAAAGACAAATATCACCTGTATAGCCTTAACAGAACATTGGGGCAAGTGCTGTTAGCACCCATAAACGCACGCGCGCACACAAACGTGTTTACAATAAGACACCTGTCTATGGTTTTGTTTCCTCATTGTTGTTTCTCCCTGCGTGTCTCCCCGCGCGTCTCTCCGCGTGTCTCCCCCTGCGTGTCTCCCCCTGCGTCTCCCTGCGTGTCTCCCCCTGCGTCTCCCTGCATAGTGTCGGAGACGCAGCTGGCCGTCTCGTTCCGGCACCTGCTGCTCCCAGAGAAGTACCCTCCCCCCACCGAGCTGCTGGATCTGCAGCCATTGCCCGTGTCTGCGCTGCGCAGCCCCCAGTATGAGCGCCTCTACCAGAGCGCGTTCCCCTTCTTCAACCCCATCCAGACACAGGGTGTGCACCCCCACAGGACTCCTGTAGTCCGCTATACACTCCTCTAGAATGCTATACACTCTCATAGTCCACTGTACGCTCCCGTAGACCACTATACGCTCCCATAGACCGCTATACACTCCTGTAGACTCCTGTATTAGACTCCTGTAGACTCTTACAAACCCCTATAGACTTGAACACACAAACCCCTGGAGATTGACGCATGCACCTATAAAGCTAAAGCTGCACAGCGATGTAACGTACGTGCATGTGTGCGTGCTTGCGGTTCCGGCCGCATCACGCGCACACGGAGCATTCGTAGGTGTTTGTCGCCAACGGCACTTAGCCTGCAAGTCTGTTGAGGCTACACGGGGGACTTTTGCCTGTATGTGTGTGCAGTGTTCAACGCCGTGTACAACAGCGACGACAATGTCTTCATCGGTGCGCCGGCCGGCAGCGGCAAAACAATCTGTGCGGAATTCGCCATCCTGCGGCTGTTCATGCACAACCCGGAGGGGCGCTGCGTGTACGTCACCCCACTGGAGGCACTGGCGCAGCAGGTAACACGGGCTCACACGCACGCGCACACACATTCTGGGTCACAGTGCGTATGTGTGTATGCGCACACGTGTGATGTGTGAACATTGCCACTCGAGAGACAACCACGCGTAATGGCTACCCTCTTGTGCCGTTCTAGCCTTCATAGGTGCTCGCTAACAGCACTTGCCCAAACAGTTTGTTAAAGGCTATACAGGGATTCTTTGTGTTTGTGCTCGGTGTGGGGAGCGGTGGTGCAGTGGTTAACGCACTGCGCGACGAACCCGGCGACTTGGGTTCGATTCCCGCTCACAAAGGCGGCCGGGAGTGATGCTGGCCACCCACCCTTTCATGCGCCGTGCCGGCCTTCATAGGTGCTACTCGCCAACAGCACTTCAACAGTCTGTTAAGGCTAAGCGGGGGGTCTTTGTCTCTGTGTGTAGGTGTACAGCGAGTGGGTCGACCGTTTCCAAGGAGCATTGGGGCGCCGCGTCGTTCTGCTCACAGGTGTCAACCACCACCACAGCTGCACCACCGCCTCCACTACCACCTCCACAATCACCTGCACCACCACCACAATAATCACCACCTCAACCTAACCCTCCTCTACCACCACAGCTGCATCTCCACCACTACAACCTCCACCACACCCTCCACCACACCCTCCACCACAACCTCCCCCACAACATCCAGCACAACATGCACCACCTCCTCCACATCTCTAACACTGCCCACGTGTGTATGTGTGTTTATGTACGGTTTATGTATTAGTGTACATATGATTGTGTATTTGATTGTGGAGCGGTTGGCATGCTGCTCTGCGAACCCGGCGACCCGAGTTCGATTCCCGCTCACTGCCAACACGAGTGACAATTATCTGAACCGGTCCTGGGCCTCATCTAGGTCGACTCAGCCTGAAATTAGCACCTGGTGCAGTGTGTAAACAACGCCACTAGGGAAACAAAGGTGACCAGGCGTGGTGCTGGCCACACCCACCCCCTCGTGTGTGCCGTCCCGGCCTTTATAGGTGCTCGCTAACAGCACTTGCCCCAACAGTCTGTTCAGGGTATACAGAGGGGGTCTTTGTGTGTGTGTGTATGCGTGACTGTGCGTGAGAGCATGACTGTGTGTGGCTGTGTGTGCGTTAGGCGAGACGGCTGCGGACCTAAAGCTGCTGGCGCGGGGCCAGGTGATCGTAAGCACGCCTGAGCACTGGGACGTGCTCTCCCGGCGCTGGAAGCAGCGCAAGGGCGTGCAGGGGATCAACCTCTTCATCGTCGACGAGACGCACCTCATCGGCGCTCACAACGGGGTGCGTGGGGCCCACAGTGTGCGCGTGCACGTGTGTGTGACGGTGTGTGGGATGTATGTGTGGTGTGTGGCGGTGTGTGGAATGTGTGTGTGACGGTGTGTGGGATGTGTGTGTGGTGTGTGGCGGTGTCTCCGCGCATGCAGTCCTTGTATCTCCCCGTGTATCTTTCTGTGTGTCCCCTTGTCTCCCTGTGTGTCCGCGTGCAGCCCGTGCTGGAGGTGATCTGCTCGCGGATGCGCTACATCTCGTCCCAGATCGAGCGTCCGATCCGCGTGGTGGCGCTCAGTGCGTCGCTTTCCAACGCCAAGGACGTGGCCCAGTGGCTCGGCTGCTCGGCCACCGGCACCTTCAACTTCCACCCAAATGTCCGCCCCGTGCCCCTCGAACTCCACATCCAGGTGGGGAGGAGGGCCACGGAGAGAGTCGTCATCAAGTGCTTCTCCTGCGGACGACACGGCGCTCGTGTCGGCAGCACGGGAATCGGTTTCATTGGCTCATCAATAATCATTTACACTCGCCTCCCCGTGTCTCCCCGCTCCACCCCGTGTCTCTGCTCCTCCCGTTGTCTCCTCGTGTGCAGGGCTTCAATATCAGCCACACGCAGACGCGACTGATGGCGATGGGGCGGCCCGCGTACCATGCCATCCTCAAGCACTCCCCGCACAAACCCGCGCTCGTATTCGTGCCCTCACGCAAGCAGACGCGCCTCACCGCCATCGACATCCTCACCTACTGCGCCGCCGAGATCCAGCCGCACCGGTACGGTGTACGCCGAAACGCGACCCGCGGCCCGCCGCGTTTCCCCACGGGTGTCCCCGCGCGTCCCACCCCGCGCACGTGACCCCGCTCGCGTGACCCCATGTGACCCTGCGCACCCATCCCCAGCTTCCTGCACTGTGCCGAGGAGGACCTGGCCCCATTCCTGGAGCAATTGTCGGATAGCACGCTGCGCGAGACGCTTGCCAACGGCGTCGGCTACCTGCACGAGGGGCTCACGGAGACAGAGCGGCGCACTGTGGAGCAGCTCTTTCACTCGGGTACACGCAGCGCACACGCATCACACACGCAGCACACACACAGCGCACACGGAGCGCACACGCAGCACACACGCAGCGCATACGTCACGCATGCGGCACGTGCTGCACACATGCACATTTAGCGTATACACGTAGCACATACATACACAACGTACGCAGCGCACTCGGCACACGCAGCACTTATGCAGCACAGCACACATGCAGCACACACGCAGCACAGCACACATGCGCAGCGCACGCGCAGGACCCACACATGCAGCACACATGTAACGTTTCCTAAATGTTGCTATATATAAACAATAAGAGAAGATCTTCTTGGTTCTTTCGGTAAAGTCACGTAGAAGGGAAGTAATAAAATAATACAAATAAAACATAATAAAATAATTCTCACGACGTTTCGGCCACAACGCAAGCAGCCGTCCTCAGGTGAAGAATGAAACACCACCAAGCTTGGAGCGTATATTTAAGCTGGGTTGGAGGGGGGAAGAAGAGCGCCTTGACAAAAGAATTTGCATATCAAAAGGAATTTAGCATATTTATGGGAAATGCGTAGGAGGTGGGCGGGGGGTTTCAAAGTCATATTATGCCCGTGCATTATGCAGGATTAGCAGTATCAAAGGGAGGGGATGGGGGTATCATTAACAAAGGGAAGGAATGTTAATAGTATGTAGCTCCAGTTACTGAACAACCACGTAAAAAACTAAAGTATAAACTACATAGTATCATCAGTATACTAAATATACTCTCCAATAAGCTGAGCTATTAACAGTAAGTAATACATTACAATTCTATGTCGCAAAAATATAATATGCTTCCAGCTAAACTTTTTTCTCTTACATCACACGGGTCTACCCCGTACTATATACAACCATAGACAAACCCAACATTAAATTATATACTGTATTACTATACACCACTCTATACCTTCGTCTATAATATTACCCTAAGTATTATTCTACCCACCCTACTGTATACCACACTGCTGTATATTCACTATACAATTACGATACTGTATATTACCTTATACATTGTATTAAACATTACAATTTTATACTATTTATACAAACTGCTATACACTATACCATTGACCGTCGCGTGAAAGATACTAAGAGGAAGCAGCGAAATATGTCAATGGGAGAGTGGTGAAAGGAGACTTGCAGCGGAGCAAAGAATCCATTCCCTGTGGAGAATACAAGATATATAGTCAACTAGCGGAAGTACCCGGCATTGCCCGGGTCAAAAATATATTTCTTAAAAACCTTACATATATATACACAGATACTAAGGTATTGTCAAAGCCCGGTGGGCTGTTTGTACATTTCTCCACCAACAAATATATAAGAGGCTTGCACAAGTCCAAAAAGTTGTAGAAAGTGTGGGGTAAATAGTTGATGTCAAAAGGTTTCCGAAAATTGTGGTCTCCCCCCCCCCCCCCTCAAAAAATATCTTTACCCCTCATAGGTATATATACTAACAACACCTTACATACAACAGAGGAAGTGGTATCTATTGACTCTGTAGTAGTATCTACTGACTGTACCGTAGTATCTACTGACTGTACAATAGTATCTACTGAGCCAGTAGTAGCTACTGACTGTGTAGTAGTATTTAGTGACTGTCATAACTACTGACCATAGTATTTACTGGGCCTAGAGTAGTATCTACCGACTATATAGTCGTAATGACTAACTGTATAGTATCTGCTGACTCTATAGTTGTGAAGTACCGTTGATGACTCTTGGACACCGTTGGTGAGGCACACGTATTTATTCCGTACAAGTAGTCACAACTGTGGACATACAATACTAGAGGGGGTATCGGCCCCCTCACCCGGCTAGCTGGGAATACACTGCTAGCTATCTCTGACCTACCTCCTAGTCCTCCACTAACGGGCTAGGGGAGGCTGTCTGGCCCGACACTGGTAAGTCGGGCTACGGTACCCGGAGTCCCAGAGCACTAGCTCTGGTTCTCGGGACCACGCCGCTGGCTCGGTCCTGCGCGGTCCTGACAAGGGCGGCGTCCCAGGGGAGTCCAGGGCTCTAGCTAGACGATCTTCGGTCTTCACTGGTTTAGCTTTAACATTCTGCCCCGAGCCCTCTGACACATCCCCCTTTATACTCCACCCCCGCTGAGGGGTGGGGCCCCGGGCTGCCTGGTGCGGACGTCGTTGAGAGCACCCCCCCCGTGCACTCACGTAGCCCCGCCCACTGTGTTTGTTTCCCATAAGCTGCCATGCATAACGGCTCTCTCTCTAACACCCCTACATCACCCCCCCCGCATAGCTTGCAGCCGTCCCGGCTGCCAACATACAAAAAAAAACGACAATAAAAGCGCATTTACCCCCTGACCGCGCGTGTGCCTCACTATTTTTCAACATAACGCGAAGAGAACAACAACAAGAACCAGAAAACCCCGAAGGGAAAACAACCCGACGCACCCCCCCCGAATAAATACGAATTCCGTAAAAGCAACGTATATACAAATCGCAAGGAACCCCCAACACACAACACAACACAATGTGCCAGGAGCACACCACCGACGCAGCGCACAGTAACCATACACGTGAAAATAAAAAAAAAAAAAAATGTCTTCTTTTTGTGCATCACAAGAGTCTGCGCATTCTTGCGCGCGTCCTTGCCGCAGGCCCGTCACACGGGGCAACCCCGGATGGCGGACCATCCCGGTGGCAGCTGTCCATTTCGAAGTGAGTCTGCGCTTGATGTCGCGAGACCCTCGGCATCCCCCGTAGGGGTTGTTGGGCGGGAGCCCGTCATTCCTGGTGCACCTGGGGGCGGGACAGCCGGCAACACGTCAGGCGAGAGCAGCAGAGACGGACCCTTTGAGTCGGCCGACCCCCCACATGTTTGGCCACGCGTGTGTGGAGTGGGGCCTCGCACCGCAACGAAGGGTTTCAGCCTAGAGGGGTGCACAAACCACCGGCGCTTCCCCCATTTGATGCGAACGCACTGAGGCCGCAAAACCTCGACCACCTCGACGGGGCCCCGCCACGGCCGCACCAGTTTTGAGGAGGTCGCGAGTGGTACCTGGGGACAGTGCAGCCATGCCCTGTCCCCCAGCTTCCACTGTAGCACGTGCGCGCGACCCAGTCTGAGGCGCTCATTCGCTTTCTGACGCCTGTCGGAATTTAGCATGGCAGCATCCTGTGCCTCAGTCAATTTCGCAAGGTTAAATTTAACATGGTCGGCCAATTTAGTTTTTCCCAGCGGCGCGGGGATCTGCAGCTGTGCTTGAACAGGTGGGTCAGGTTCGCGGCCATACATGAGGAAGAAGGGTGAAAATCCCGTCGCAGCATGGGGGGCCAATCTGTATGCTGCCAGGACCCCTTGAATTTGCAAGTCCCAATCGGTCTGTGAGTCCGAAACCTGCTGCGACAACATAGACGTGATGGTTCGATGCAGACGTTCGACCATCCCGTCAGTTTGCGGGTGATAGGGAGAGGTACGAATTTTTTTCGTTCCCAGGAGCTCACAGACCTGTTGGAGGAGTTTGCCGGAAAAAATGTTTCCCTGGTCGGTCAGCAGCCGCTCCGGAGCACCTTTGTCCATGACGTAACCTTGGACAAAGGCCTCCACGATGGCTGCTGCCGACTGGTTGGCCAGGGGCCAGGCCATAGGCCAGCGCGTAAAGTATTCCACCCCGGTCAACAAATATCTATTGCCCCTAGGGGTGGCGGGAAATGGCCCCAGAATATCCAGCGCGACAAGTTCGTTCACTCTGGAGACTCTGATAGACTGCAAAGGCGGGTTTGACTCCCGTGCTGGTGGTTTTCGCTGCGCACACGGAGGCCATGATGCCAACAGATCTGCGACATCCCTCGTCATGCCTGGCCAAAAAAAATCAAGCTGGAGCAAGGCGAGGGTCTTTTGGGTACCCAGGTGGAGGAGGCGCTCATGAGCAGCCCACACCACCCTACCTTGTAACCCAGAAGGGACCACCAGCCGGTGTTGATGGGATTTCCCGTCCCAATGCATCAGCAACCCCGCGTGCATTTCCCATGCGTCGGCATCACCCGTCCCCCGCCCCGCCTCCCCGGCGCGACGACGCGACGCGAGGAGGGAGGTATCCTCCATCTGGAGGCGCCCCCATTCATTAACAGGCAAACCCAGCAGGGAATCTTTTCCCTGTTGTGCGATAGAATTTGGAAGCAATGTTTCGTCGTCGGCGGCGGCCGCCAGGACCGGAACCGGCATGTCCCCTGCTGGCTTGCAACGTCCCGACCCCAGGAGGCATGCACATTCGGAGGTGGTTGGCATGCGCGACAGAGCGTTCGCGTTGGTGTGGCGAACGCCCTTACGGTAGGTGGTTTCGAAATCAAAATCCTGGAGGATCTCCAACCATCGGGACAATTGTCCCGATGGCTGTTGAACTCGCAGGGCGTACTGCAGTGCCGCATGATCTGTGCGGACGGTGAAATGCCGACCGTACAGATATGGGCGATACTGTTGGATGAAATAGACAATTGCCAACAGTTCCCTACGGGTGACACAATATCTTTGCTCCGCTGGAGACAACACCCGACTGCCGTACGCAACCACCCATTCCACGCCGTCAACCACCTGGGAAAGCACGCCCCCAATACCCGTGTTGCTCGCATCGGTGTCGAGCAAAAATGGTTCCGAAAAATCGGGGTAAATCAAGGGAGGAGCTTTTACCAGGGCGTCCCGAAGGGAGCAGAAAGCAGCCTCCTCCTCCTGACCCCAGTGGAACCGAACCCCTTTTGATGTTAAAGCGTGTAGGGGTTTGGCAATCGTCGCAAAATCAGCGACGAACCGTCGGTAATACGACGCGAAGCCAATGAAACTCCTGACCTCTCCCACTGAGGTGGGAGTCGGCCAGGAGCTGACACACTGCGTTTTGGCGGGATCGGTAGCAATACCTGAGCGCCCCACGATGTGCCCCAAATAACGCACCGAATCGCGTAACAAATGACATTTTTGGGGTTTGAATTTAAGATTAGCAGCACGCATCTTTAGGAAAACCGCCCGCAACCTCTGGAGATGTTCGTCAAAAGTTTTACTAAAGACGATAACGTCATCCAAATAAATCAGGCACGACTCCCATTGCAATCCAGCCAAAACCAATTCCATCAAACGCTGGAAAGTTGCCGGCGCTGAGTGTAAGCCCATCGGCAACCGGTTGAATTGGAACAGGCCGTGCGGTGTACGGAAAGCAGTTTTAGGCTTTGAATCATCGTCCAGAGGAAGCTGCCAGAATCCCGAAAGTAAATCCAGTGTGGAGAAGAATCGCGCTCCCGCCAAGGCGTCCAGCGATTCGTCCATCCGTGGGAGCGGGTATGCGTCGGCAACCGAAATTTTGTTAAGGCGTCGTAAATCAACGCAAAACCGCAACGAGCCGTCCTGCTTTTTAACCAGGACGATTGGCGCTCCCCAAGGGCTGGTAGAAGGAGAAATGATGTCGGCGGCTAACATGTCATCAATAGCCGATTTGACATGGTCCTTTTCGGCGGGACTTAACCGAAACGGATTCTGGCGTATTGGCGCGCTGTCACCTGTGTCAATATGGTGACGCAGCAGATGAGTGCAACCCAAATCGTATTTGTCCCGACTGAAAACTTCGGAAAATTCCCGCAGTAGTGTTCTAAGCTGTTGGCGCTCTGAATTTGACAGGTCCGTCGATCCCGCACAAAGCGCATCGAGCCACCCTCCATCGCTGTCCGAATGTGGGTGCGGCCGGGGAGCAGTGCCGACGTGATTCGCAACAGGTTCCTCGCAGGGCACCGGTGTCGCGTGAGCAAGCACCGTCCCTTGAGGAACTACCACTGTCTGCGACCCCACATTGAGGACCGCGATGAAAGGGTCCCCGTCCCCTCTTACGACGGTCTGGGCCGGAATCAAATGAGGTCCACTAGCCCCGGCCCTAGATGGTCCCAGCAGAATTCCCTGGTCCCCAATGCCCTCAGCGAAGGGCCGACGAAGTTTTAGAGGCACCAACATTTGAGCTCCCGGTGGCACACGAACTGTTTTAACAACGAACGCTGGTACTGTTACGAACGCCGTCCGAGCCGCAGTAGGGGAAGGCAGGAACGCCATGCGTCGTCCCGACGGGAGCTCAATGCATCCCTGGTCTATTAAAATACGAATCGGCATTTTGCCCAAGAAGTCCGTCCCCAGCAGGCACGGAACCGCCAGCGAGGAGGAAACAAAAATCGGGCCCGACAATTTGATATCCCCGATACAAATTTGCGCTCGAATCTGTCCAATGATGCCAAGAGAGCCCCCGTTAGCAGCATAGAATGGGACGTTAACCGGCAGTGAAGGACGGCTCTGGACAGGTAGAATATTGTAAATGAGTTCGGAAATGATGGTCGCCGATGCCCCCGTATCGACCAGGATGCGTACCTCCACCCCGTCAATGTGTCCCACCACGGCCGACGACCCCGACGACGCGGCCACAACGCGATGGGCCAACATGGACCACTGCCTGGGTTCGATTTGAGTCCCCATAGTGGTGCGTGTTGGCCCGTCGCAGCGCAATGTCGGCCCCCCGTTCGTTGCGGTGTGCGAGTGTGTGACGAGTGTGTGCTTGGGCCAAACATGAGGGGTGCCGCGACTCGCCAGATTATGTTGATGGAGCTTGGGAGGAGGAGGGCCGGCGTCCTGTCGAGGCGTCGTCCCGCGCTGCCGAGGAGAGCGGCACCCCTAGGCGACATGGCCCCGGAGGCCGCAGTTGAAGCAACGCGGGAGCGCCGGCGGCGATGACGGACGGTCGAAGCGGCTCGACCCATCCCGGCCCGACCGTGCTCCCGTTCCCTGCTGCCGTCGACGGTCGACGGCGTAAACCTCCTCCACCGGGAGGGTGGCTGCAGCCACCGCACGCCCGGCCGCTGCCCTGCTGGCTTTCCGACGCTGTGACAGCAGGTTGGCGTGGAGGAGCCGCGCAGCCTGGATGGAACTCATCTCCGTGTCCTCCTGTGCAACGACGGCGATGTCCAGGTCGTCTGCCAGCAGGAGGATTTTTTCTGTGACCATGGCGTCCACGCCGTCGTCGTCCATTCGAGGGAAGGCCGTCTTCGCCAGTGCCAGGAGACTCGTCCTGTACGCCAGGGGCGACTCCTTTGCACCCCGCTGGCGATCGTAAAACTGCTGCCTGCATTCCGCTGAAGGTCCGTAGACCCCGGCCAGCAACTGCAGCGCCATCTGTAGCGTGGAGCGCTTCTCCCTCGGCGCCGATGTAAAGGCGGCGAGTGCGTCGCTGTCGAGGAGCGCTGGCAGCGCGCAGAGAGCCTCAGCATCCGACCACCGTGCCATTTCTTGGTGGGCGAGGAAGCGTCGCTGGAAGCCGCCCCAGTCGCCCTCCGCGCCAACAAACTCTTTGAGCGGAGGCAGCCGTTGGTGCAGCGCAGCGGTCGCCATGGAAGCTCGCAGGCTGCTGTCCCCGTAACTCGGCTGCGCTTCGGCGCGAACGGCAGATGGTATCGCCTGTCGCAGCCGTGATGACGCTCCCTCCGCTGGCGGTGACGCGGCAGCCCCAGCGAGAGCGATGTTGGACCCGAGGTTCAGGCCGTCTACGCCCTCAGCAGCTGCTGCGGCGATGGCGGGAGATTCAAAGTTTGAATCCGATGAGATGGCGGGAAGGCGCATCGGACGTCGGTTCTCCTCGCCCCGTGGTGGTCCACCAGCCCCCAGCCGCGTGATGTGTTCGAGTGTGGCGGCAGCGGCGTAAAGCAGCTCCGCCAGCCTCGCGTGAGCCAGCCTCAGCCCTTCTGATGGCGGCTCCTCTTCATCCTGATGCCCCGGTAAGAATGCGTCCGGCCCCGGCTGCACGATGTCTTGTTGAGCCGTCTCGGGCTCGACAATTTCAGCGGTGTCCTCCACCTGCGGTACTCCGGCTCGAGCTGTCCGGCGCGTGTCCATGTTCGTAGTTGTTCTGACACCAGATGAAGTACTGTTGATGACTCTTGGACACCGTTGGTGAGGCACACGTATTTATTCCGTACAAGTAGTCACAACTGTGGACATACAATACTAGAGGGGGTATCGGCCCCCTCACCCGGCTAGCTGGGAATACACTGCTAGCTATCTCTGACCTACCTCCTAGTCCTCCACTAACGGGCTAGGGGAGGCTGTCTGGCCCGACACTGGTAAGTCGGGCTACGGTACCCGGAGTCCCAGAGCACTAGCTCTGGTTCTCGGGACCACGCCGCTGGCTCGGTCCTGCGCGGCCCTGACAAGGGCGGCGTCCCAGGGGAGTCCAGGGCTCTAGCTAGACGATCTTTGGTCTTCACTGGTTTAGCTTTAACATTCTGCCCCGAGCCCTCTGACACATCCCCCTTTATACTCCACCCCCGCTGAGGGGTGGGGCCCCGGGCTGCCTGGTGCGGACGTCGTTGAGAGGACCCCCCCCGTGCACTCACGTAGCCCCGCCCACTGTGTTTGTTTCCCATAAGCTGCCATGCATAACGGCTCTCTCTCTAACACCCCTACAGTTGTATCCACTGACTGTAGTAGTAACTACAAAATCTATAGCAGTATCTACTCACTCTATAATAGTATCTACTGACTCTAGTAGCTACTCACCATGGTAGTATGTACTGACTGTATAGTAGTATATACTGACTGTAGCAGTATTGACTGACTGTAGTGGTATATACTGACTGTTTTAGTATCTACCAACTCGATAGCAGTATCTACTATCACTACAGCAGTGTATACCGACTGAGGTGGTACCTGCTATCACTACAGCAGTGCATACTGACTGGTGGTACCTGCTATGATTATAGCAGTGCATAGTGACTGGTGGTACCTGCTATGATTACAGCAGTACATACTGTGTTGGTACCTGCTATGATTACAGAAGTGCATATTGTGGTGGTACCTGCTATGATTATAGTAGTGCATATTGTGGTGGTACCTGCTATGATTACAGTAGTGCATATTGTGGTGGTACCTGCTATGATTACAGCAGTGCATATTGCGGTGATACATGCTATGATTACAGCAGTGAATATTGTGGTGGTACCTGCTATGATTACAGCAGTGCATACTGACTGTGGTGGTACCTGCTATGATTACAGCAGTGCATACTGCTGTGGTGATACCTGCTATCACTACAGCAGTGCATACTGACTGTGGTGGTACCTTCTATGATTACAGCAGTGCATACTGACTGTGGTGGTACCTGCTATGATTATAGCAGTGCATACTGCTGTGGTGATACCTGCTATTATTACAGTAGTACATACTGTGTTGGTACCTGCTATGATTATAGTAGTGCATATTGCGGTGATACCTGCTATGATTACAGTAGTGCATATTGTGGTGGTACCTGCTATGATTACAGCAGTGAATATTGTGGAGGTACCTGCTATGATTACAGCTGTGCATACTGACTGGTGGTACCTGCTATGATTACAGCAGTGCATATTGTGGTGGTGCCTGCTATGATTACAGCAGTGCATATTGTGGTGGTACCTGCTATTATTACAGCAGTACATACTGTGTTGGTACCTGCTATGATTACAGCAGTGCATATTGTGGTGGTACCTGCTATGATTACAGTAGTGCATATTGTGGTGGTACCTGCTATGATTACAGCAGTGCATATTGTGGTGGTACCTGCTATGATTACAGCAGTGCATATTGTGGTGGTACCTGCTATGATTACAGTAGTGCATATTGTGGTGATACCTGCTATGATTACAGCAGTGCATACTGCTGTGGTGATACCTGCTATCACTACAGCAGTGCATACTGACTGGTGGTACCTGCTATTATTACAGCAGTACATACTGTGTTGGTACCTGCTATGATTACAGCAGTGCATACTGACTGTGTTGGTACCTGCTATGATTACAGCAGTGCATATTGTGGTGGTACCTGCTATGATTACAGCTGTGCATACTGACTGGTGGTACCTGCTATGATTACAGCAGTGCATATTGTGGTGGTACCTGCTATGATTACAGCAGTGCATATTGTGGTGGTACCTGCTATGATTACAGCAGTGCATACTGACTGTGGTGGTACCTGCTATGATTACAGCAGTGCATACTGCTGTGGTGATACCTGCTATGATTACAGCAGTGCATATTGTGGTGGTACCTGCTATGATTACAGCAGTGCATATTGTGGTGGTACCTGCTATGATTACAGTAGTGCATATTGTGGAGGTACCTGCTATGATTACAGCAGTACATACTGTGTTGGTACCTGCTATGATTACAGTAGTGCAAATTGTGGTGGTACCTGCTATGATTACAGTAGTGCATATTGTGGTGGTACCTGCAATGATTACAGCAGTGCATATTGTGGTGGTACCTGCTATGATTACAGCTGTGCATACTGTGGTGGTACCTGCTATGATTACAGCAGTCCATACTGCTGTGTTGGTACCTGTTATGATTACAGCAGTGCATACTGACTGGTGGTACCTGCTATGATTACAGCAGTGCATATTGTGGTGGAACCTGCTATGATTACAGCAGTGCATATTGTGGTGGTACCTGCTATGATTACAGCAGTGCATACTGCTGTGGTGATACCTGCTATGATTACAGCAGTGCATACTGACTGTGGTGGTACATACTATGATTGCAGCAGTGCATACTGCTGTGGTGGTATATACTATGATTACAGCAGTATATACTGCTGTGGTGGTACCTATGATTACAGCAGTGCATACTGCTGTGGTGGTACCTGCTATGATTACAGCAGTGCATATTGTGGTGGTATCTGCTATGATGAGAGGAGTACATATTGTGGTGGTGGAACCTGCTATGAATGACAGCAGTACATACCGAGTGTGGTGGTACCTGCGATGATGACATTAGTACATACTGTGGTGGGGGTGGTGGTACCCGCTCTGATGAGAGCAGTACGTACTGTGGTGATGGTACCTGCTATGATTACAACAGTGCATATTGACTGTACTCACCACTCACCTTCACCACTCAGCTCACCCTCACCACTCATCCTCACCACTCACACTCACCACTCACTACTCACCACTCACCACTCACAACTCACCACTCACCAATCTCCCTCACCACTCACCCTCACCATTCACCCTCACCATTCACCCTCACCAATCACCACTCACCCTCACCACTAACCCTCAACACTCTCCCTCACCCTCACCACTCACCCTCACCACCCTCCCTCACCACTCACTCTCACCATTCAACTCACCATTCAGCCTCACCACTCACCTTCACCACTCACCCTCACCACTCACCATCACAACCACCACTCACCCTCACCACTCACCCTCACTACTCACCACTCATCCTCACCAATCACCACTGACCAATCACCACTCACCCTCACCACTCTCCACTAACCCTCACCACTCAACCTCACCACTCACCCTCACCACTCACCCTCACCACTAACCACTCTCTCACCCCTCACCACTCATCCCTCACCACTCACCCTCACCACTCACCGCTCGCCACTCACCTTCACCACTCACCCTCACCACTCACCCTCACCATTCATCCTCACCAATCACCACTCACCCTCACCGCTCACCCTCACTTATCACCGCTCAGCACTCACGCTCACCACTCACCACTCACGCTCACCACTCACCATTACCCCTCACCACTCACTAATCACCACTCACAACCGCCACTCACCCTCACCAATCACCATCACCACTTACCCTCACAACAACCACTCACCCTCACAACAACCACTCACCCTCACCGCTCACCCCTTACCACTCACCCTCACCACTCACCACCCATCCTCACCAATCACACCCTCACCAATCACCACTCACCCTCACTGCTCACTGCTCACCCTCACCACTCACCCTCACCACTCACCCTCACCACTCACCCTCACCACTCATGCTCACCACTCACCATTACCCCTCACTAATCACCACTCACAACCGCCACTCACCCTCACCACTCACTCATCCTCACCACTCACCCTCACTACTCACCACTCATCCTCACCAATCACATCCTCACCCTCACCACTCACCCTCACCACTCACTAATCGCCACTCACAACCGCCACTCACAACCGCCACTCACCCTCACCACTCACCCTCACCACTCACCCTCACCACTCACCCTTACTACTCACCTATCATCCTCACCAATCACACCCTCACCAATCACCACTCACCCTCACCAATCACCACTCACCCTCACCACTCACGCTCACCACTCACCATTACCACTCACCCTCACCACTCACTAATCACCACTCACAACCGCCACTCACCCTCACCACTCACCCTCACCACTCACCCTCACAACAACCACACCCTCACAACAACCACTCACCCTCACCGCTCACCACTCACCCTTACCACTCACCCTCACCACTCACCACCCATCCTCACCAATCACACCCTCACCAATCACCACTCACCCTCACTGCTCACCCTCACCACTCACCCTCACCACTCACGCTCACCCCTCACCACTCACCCCTCACTAATCACCACTCACAACCGCCACTCACCCTCACCACTCACTCACCCTCACCACTCACCCTCACCACTCACCCTCACTACTCACCACTTATCCTCACCAATCACACCCTCACCAATCACCACTCACCCTCACCACTCACGCTCACCACTCACCACTCACGCTCACCACTCACCCTCACCACTCACTAATCACCACTCACAACCGCCACTCACAACCGCCACTCACCCTCACCACTCACCCTCACTACTCACCACTCATCCTCACCAATCACACCCTCACCAATCACCACTCACCCTCACCAATCACCACTCACCCTCACCACTCACGCTCACCACTCACCCTCACCACTCACGCTCACCGCTCACCACTCACCATTACCACTCACCCTCACCACTCACTAATCACCACTCACAGCCGCCACTCACCCTCACCACTCACTCTCACCACTCACCCTCACCACTCACCCTAACAACAACCACTCACCCTCACAACAACCACTCACCCTCACCACTCACCCTTATCACTCACCCTCACCACTCACCACCCATCACCAATCACACCCTCACCAATCACCACTCACCCTCACCGCTCACCCTCACCAATCACCACTCACCCTCACCACTCACGCTCACCGCTCACCATTCACGCTCACCGCTCACCCTCACCATTCACGCTCACCACTCACCCTCACCACTCACTAATCACCACTCACAACCGCCACTCACAACCGCCACTCACCCTCACCACTCACCCTCACCACTCACCATCACTACTCACCACTCATCCTCACCAATCACACCCTCACCAATCACCACTCACCCTCACCAATCACCACTCACCCTCACCACTCATGCTCACCACTCACGCTCACCACTCACCATTACCACTCACCCTCACCACTCACCATTACCACTCACCCTCACCACTCACCAACCGCCACTCACCCTCACCACTCACCCTCACCACTCACTCTCACCCCTCACCACTCACCACTCACCCTCACCACTCACGCTCACAACAACCACTCACCCTCACCACTCATCCTCATCAATCACACCCTCATCAATCACCACTCACCCTCACTGCTCACCCTCACCGCTCACCACTCACGCTCACCCTCACCCCTCACTAATCATCACTCACAACCACCACTCACCACTCACCACACTCACCACTCACCACACTCACCACTTACCCTCACCACTCTCCCTCACCACTCACCCTCACCACTCACCAGTCACGCTCACCACTCACGCTCACCACTCACCCTCACTACTCACCCTCACCACCACCACTCACCCTATTCCCGTTTTAAAAAAAAAACTTGCTTACGTGTCGCCAAGTATACACCACTCACGCACACCACTCACCCTCACCACTCACCCTTACTACTCACCACTCATCCTCACCAATCACACCCTCACCACTCACCCTGACCACTCACAACCGCCACTCAACCGCCACTCACCCTCACCACTCACCCTTACTACTCACCACTCATCCTCACCAATCACCACTCACCCTCACCACTCACCCTCACCACTCAGGCTCACCACTCACGCTCACCACTCATGCTCACCACTCACCCTCACCACTCACTAATCACCACTCACAACCGCCACTCACCCTCACCACTCACTCTCACCACTCACCCTCACCACTCACCCTCAACAACCACTCACCCTCACCACTCATCCTCATCAATCACACCCTCACCAATCACCACTTACCCTCACTGCTCACCCTCACCGCTCACCACTCACCCTCACCACTCACCACTCACGCTCACCCTCACCACTCACCCCTCACTAATCACCACTCACAACCGCCACTCACCCTCACCACTCGCCACGCACCCTCAACACTCACCCTCACCACTCACCCTCACTACTCACCACTCATCCGCACCAATCACACCCTCACCACTCACCTTCACCACTCACCCTCACCACTCACCCCTCACTAATCACCACTCACAACCGCCACTCACCCTCACCACTCACCCTCACCACTCACCCTCACCACTCACCCTCACCACTCACCCTCACTACTCACCCTCACTACTCACCCTAACCACTCGCCCTCACCACCACCACTCACCCTATTCCCGTTTAAAAAAAACAAACTTTCCTACGTGTCGCCAAGTATGCTTAACATTTCTTACAGACACACACATTCACTAATTTAGCTTTTGACATTACACATACAAAACGTCAGCTTGTACTACTGTCATGATAGCAGGTACCACCACCACAGTGATGGTGAGTGGTGAGGGTGAGTGGTGAGCAGTGAGGGTGAGTGGTGAGGGAGCGCGGTGAGTAGTGAGGGGTGAGGGTGAGTGGTGAGGGTGAGTGGTGAGGGTGAGTGGTGAGTGCTGAGGGTGATTGGAGAGGGTGAGTGGTGAGTGGTGAAGGTGAGTGGTTAAGGTGAGGGTGAGTGGTGAGGGAGAGTGGTGAGGGAGAGTGGTGGTGGTGAGGGTGAGGATGGTTGGTGAGGGTGAGTGGTGAGCGTGAGTGGTGAGGGAAAGGGGTGAATGGTGAAGGTGAGTGGTAAGGGAGAGTGGTGAGGGTGAGTAGTGGTGGTGAGGGTGAGTAGTGAGTGGTGAGGGTGATTAGTGAGTAGTGAGGGTGAGGGTGAGGAGTGAGGAAGAGTGGTGAGGAAGACTGGTGAGGAAGAGTGGTGAGGGTGAGTGGTGAGTGTGAGTGGTGAGGGAGAGGGGTGAGCGTGAGTGGTGAGGGTGAGGGTGAGTGGTGAGGGTGAGTGGTGAGGGTGAGTGGTGAGTGGTGAGGGTGAGTGGTGAAGGGTCTGTGGTGAGTGTGAGTGGTGAGTGTGAGTGGTGAGGGGTCTGTGGTGAGTGTGAGTGGTGAGTGGTGAGTGTGAGTGGTGAGGGTGAGTGGTGAGGGTGAGTGGTGAGTGGTGAGAGTGAGTGGTGAGAGTGAGTGGTGAGGGTGAGTGGTGAGAGGTGAGTGGTGAGTGGTGAGAGGTGAGTGGTGAGAGGTGAGTGGTGAGAGGTGAGTGGTGAAGGTGAGTGGTGGTGGTGAGGGTGAGTGTTGAGGGTGAGTGGTGGTGGCGAGTGGTGAGGATGAGTGGTGGTGGTGAGGGCGAGGATGATTGGTGAGGGTGAGCGTGAGTGTTGAGGGAGAAGGGTGAGTGGTGAGAGAGTGGTGAGAGTGGAGAGAGAGTGGTGAGGGAGAGTGGTGATGGTGAGTAGTGGTGGTGAGGGTGAGTGTGAGTGATGGTGAGTGGTGATAGTGAGTGGTGAGTGATAGTGAATGGTGAGGGTGAGTGGTGAGGGAGAGTGGTGAGGGTGTATATATTTTTGCCTATGATGACAGCAGTACATGCTGACGTTTTGTATGTTAAATGTAAAAGCTAAATGTGTGAATGTGTGTGTCTGTTGGAAATGTTAAGCAAACTTGGCGAAACGCAGTTTGTTAAAAAGGGAATAGGGCGATTCTAAAGTAATCTACAACCCTCGATTCCTTCAACGATTGCAAAGAATCGCTTCTTTTCGCGCTTGGGCTACATTTTTAATTACAGAGTTTTATTTTCATTGGTATGTTATGTTTTAAAGTTTTCAGGAGTTTTTAATTATATTTTTGCCCCGGATATTTCCCATTCGTAGCAGTTTATATCAACTCTATAACCAACTTATATTAAACGGGAATAAGCCGATTCTTAAGGAGTCGACAACCTTCGATTCCTTTGCGCGATTCAGAGAATCGATTCTTGGCGCGGTCGGTTTTAAATTTTAAATTACACAGTTGTATTTTCATTGGTATGTTATCTTTTAAAGTTTTCAGAAGATTTTAAATGTATTTTTCTCCCGGGCAATGCTGGGTATATCGAGTTTATAGCACAAAGTCTTCGCCTGACAAGTGTGGGGTGTCGAGGCCTAGTACCGTGCAGAGCCTCCGGCCTCGCCTAGATTGCCCACCCGGCCGAGGCTGGGTAGTAGGGTCGCTACCCCCCCCCCCCCGCGCTACAATAATACTGTCTAATCGCTAGAATTTTATTATCTACCGACCCTATAATAGTAATTGCACACATTGGGGTGGGGGGGAGTGAAGAGGACGTGAAACTTTGATGAATTTACCTCAGTGTTGCGTGTTAATGCGTGCGCATATTTTTAACGGGAATTAAAATGGCGTCCACCCAGCAGCGACGGCGTTGCTGCCCGTTACCAGGGGCAACCGCCCTTTTGCCAGGGGCCAACCGCCCGTTGCCAGGGGCAACCGCCTTCGCGCATGCGCAATGGCGTGCTTTGTCACGTGCCGGTCGGCAAGAGTAAATAAATAAATAAAGAGAAATCGCACTAAATCGATAATCGGTCCGATTTAAAGTTTAGAGACGAAAAATCGGAAATGCCTATGTTCACCGCGGGGCTGGGGGCGTGCCCAACGGCAAAATTTTATCTCGGCGAACCCCATGATCCGAGAGCCAAATCCCCCGCGAGCGAGCGTACGCAGACGGACAGATGGACGGACAGACAGACAGACAGACAAAAAATGAATTATATAGGTTAGATGCCAGTGAGTGGACTGCGGTCTGAAAGTCACCGTAAACGTGAACACAATCAGTTAAGATCCAAAATGGTTTATTACGTCCGTCCAATGATTGCTGAGCCAGAATCCATCTTCTCGGTTGAAATTGTCTCTGTGTTTGTATATGTGGATCGCCTCATGAACGAATCTCTCATGGTAGCCAGATGGCTTGCAGAGAACCTCTGTCTTGGAGAAGTCAATGTTATGTGAGCCCACTGAATTGTAACAGTGATCTGCCATGGCTGAGGTGTTTGTCCTACCGTGTTTCAGGTCTGCTTTATGTTCACGGATGCGGTCCGAGACATGTCGTTTGGTTTCTCCAATGTAACTGCTACCACAGAGGCAACTTAGTTTGTAGACGCCAGGGTACTGTATGTCTGGAGCCACATATTTTACAGATGGGACCAGATCACGGATTTTATGTACTGTGTTGAATCGGACCTGGATCTTGTGTTTAAGGGAAATTCCCTTGATTTTCGATGTCCCCAGACAACCTGCTTGTCAGTTTTGATGTGGTCTCATTATTCACCAAAGTTCCTGTACCTGACACCATCGCAATCATTGAAGACTTGGTTCATCAAGGACTGAATACTGAGGTACCCCTCTTGGTGAGACACTGCTTAACCAATACATACTTCACCGGGAATGGAACTTTCTACAAATAAACTGAGGGCACCCCAATGGGCTCCCCCCTATCTGCGGTTGTAGCCAACGTTTTCATGGAGAAATTTGAGACTGACGCCATCCAGACTGCCACTCTACGCCTGACCTTATGGAAGAGGTACGTAGATGACACTTTTGTCATCTGGCCACATGGCCGGCCTGCTCTAGACCAATTCCTCGACCACATCAATTCCATACACCCAGCCATCAGATTCACCATGGAAGTCGAAAAAGATGGCAAGCTACCCATTTTGGATGTCCTAATTAAATGGAGACCTGATGGTTCAATGAGCCATTCTGTCTACAGGAAAGCCACCCATACGGATGCTTACCTAAAACCGGATTCCCACCACCATCCATTCCAGAAGAGCTCCCTCATCAAGACTCTATACCATAGAGCCCAATTCATCTCCGACCAGGAACACATTGCCAGTGAACTCAAACACGTACGCCAAGCTCTTAAGGCTAATGGTTATTCCGCCTATACCAGGGGTCGGCAACCAAAACAACAAGAAGAGCCATTTCTTTCCAATTCGGTACAAAATTCAGTATTTCAAGAGCCGCAATGCATCTATGTACATACGTACATATCGTCAAGAAGCAGCCCGTAAAGAGCCGCATGCGGCTCCGGAGCCGTAGGTTGCCGACCCCTGGCCTATACAATCCGCAAAGCCATCACTCCAACCATCAAGAAGGATCCTGTTGAGGAGCCTTTCAAAACCATCACCTTACCCTACATTGTTGGGGTCACAAAAAAGATCTCCAAAATCCTGATTAAACACAAGATCCAGGTCCGATTCAACACAGTACATAAAATCTGTGATCTGGTCCCGTCTGTAAAAGATGTGGTTCCAGACATACAGTTCCCTGGCGTCTACAAACTAAGTTGCCTCTGTGGTAGCAGTTACATTGGAGAAACCAAATGACATGTCTCGGACCACATCCGTGAACATAAAGCAGACCTGAAACACGGTAGGACAAACACCTCAGCCGTGGCAAATCACTGTTACAATTCAGTGGGCTCACATGACATTGACTTCTCCAAGACAGAGGTTCTCTGCAAGCCATCTGGCTACCATGAGAGATTCGTTCATGAGGTGATCCACATATACAAACACAGAGACAATTTCAACCGAGAAGATGGATTCTGGCTCAGCAATCATTGGACGGACGTAATAAACTATTTCGGATCTTAACTGATTGTGTTCACGTTTACGGTGACTTTCAGACCGCAGTCCACTCACTGGCATTGACTATATATCTTGTATTCTCCACAGGGAATGGATTCTTTGCTCCGCTGCAAGCCTCCTTTCACCACTCTCCCATTGACATATTTTGTTGCTTCCTCTTGGTATCTTTCACGCGACGGTCAATGGTATAGCGTATAGCAGATTGTATAAATAGTATAAAATTGTAATGTTTAATACAATGTATAAGGTAATATACAGTATCGTAATTGTATAGTGAATATACAGCAGTCTGGTATACAGTAGGGTGGGTAGAATAATACTTGTGGTAATATTATAGATGAAAGGAATAGAGTGGTGTATAGTAATACAGTATATAATTTAATGTTGGGTTTGTCTATGGTAGTATATAGTACGGGGTAGACCCGTGTGATGTAAGAGAAAAAAGTTTAGCTGGAAGCATATTACATTTTTTGCGACATAGAATTTTAATGTATTACTTACTGTTAATAGCTCGGCTTATTGGAGAGTATATTTAGTATACTGATGATACTATGTAGTTTATACTTTAGTTTTTTACGTGGTTGTTTAGTAACTGCTGCTACATACTATTAACATTCCTTCCCTTTGTTAATGCTACCCCCATCCCCTCCCTTTGATGCTGCTAATCCTGCATAATGTACGGGCATAATATGACTTTGAAACCCCCCGCCCACCTCCTACGCATTTCCCATAAATATGCTAAATTCCCCTTGATATGCAAATTATTTTGTCAAGGCGCTCTTCTTCCCCCCTCCAACCCAGCTTAAATATACGCTCCAAGCTTGGTGGTGGTTTCATTCTTCACCTGAGGACGGCTGCTTGCGTTGTGGCCGAAACGTCGTGAGAATTATTTTATTATGTTTTATTTGTATTATGTTATTACTTCCCTTCTACGTGACTTTACCGAAAGAACCAAGAAGATGAATCCCTGCAGTCACGAAAGCTTTAAATCGAAATAAGAGAAGACGCTGACAATTGTGTATATTTTGTACCCAGAATGGGTATCACAATTAGAAAAATATATTACTTCGCATTGTAACAATTGGCAATTTGTTGTTTACACTCCTGTACTTATTTATCCTATAACTTCCTATGGAGCTCTCACAACCTCGTCACTCCCTTTCATCTCCAGACTTAACTGCCCCCAATTGCTATTTGACCCCTTTTTTACATCTGCTGTCCTATTCCCTAAATTGCCCCAACTGACAGCCTCGTGGCTGTCCGTTGACTGCCCGCCACACTTCACCTTGCAGCCACAAGCTGCAGAAGCGGGGTTCCATCCACTCGGTGGCGCTGACAGCGCTCACAACTGTGGTGGTTGTGGTGTTGCAGGGGTGGTGCAGGTGGTGGCTTTATTAGTGGTGGTGGTGGCTACAGTGGTGGTTGTGGTGGAGCAGAGAGTGCAGGTGGTGGTAGTGGTGGCTCGATAGTGGTCGTGGTGGAGGTGCAGTGCAGGTGGAGGTGACTATAGTAGTGACTACAGTGGTTGTGGTGGTGGTGCAGGGGTGGTGTTAGGTGATGGTGGTGGTGGCTATCGTAGTGTTGGCTGTGGTGGTGATGGTGGCTATCGTGGTGGTGGTGCAGAGGCGGTGCAGGTGGTCTCTATAGTAGTGGTGGCTATAGTGGTGGGCGTGTTTGTGGTGGTGCAGGTGATGGTGGTGGTGGCTATAGTGGACGTGGTGGTCCAGGAGCGGTGCAGGGTGGTAGTGGCTATAGCGGTGGTGATGGTGGTTGTGGTGGTGCAGGTGGTGGCTATAGTTGTGCTACAGTAATTGTGGTGGTGCAGGGGCGGTGCAGGTGGTGGTGGCGTCGCGCTCGCTCTGCTGGGGGATGAAGGTGGCGGCGCACCTCGTGGTCGTCATGGATACGCAGCACTACAACGGCAAGATCCATGCGTGAGTACTCACCCTCACCATCCCTCGCTCACCCTCACCATCACTCACCCTCACTCACCCTCACTCACAATCACTCACCCTCACTCACCCTCACTCACCCTCACAATCACTCACCCTCACTCACAATCATTGACCCTCACGATAATGTCAAGATCCACGCATGAGTACTCGGCCTTACCATCCCTCGCTCGCACTCACTAAAATGGCAATATCCACGTGTAAGAATTCGGCCTCACCATCACTTGCTCACCCTCGCTCACAATCACTCACCCTCACTCACAATTGTAAGTTTCTCGAGCGAGTCCTCACCATCAGTCACCCTCACTCACTGCACCCCTCACTCCCGCTCACCCCCAACTCCCCAGTACTTAAATGCTCACCTCACTACCTGTGGTGTGCGGTATGTGATATGTAATGTGGTATATGTGTCGCGTCTCTGTTGTGTGTGTGTCTGGTATAACATGGTGTGGATGTGTTGGGGGAGGGATAGTGTCGCAGTTAGCGCGCTGTGCTACGAACCTAGCGACCCAAGTTCGATTTCCACTCACAGCCAACACCAGTGACGATTCTCTGAACTGGTACTGGGCTCTCCTTTAGGTCGACTCGGGTTATATGGGTGATATTTGTGTGTGGTACGTTATGTGGGACATGATGCGTGTGTGATGTGGTGTACGATGTGTGTGATGTGGTGTATGATGTGATGCGGTTCGTGATGTGGTTTGTGATGTGATACATGATGGCAGCTACGTGGACTACCCAATATTCGACGTGCTGCAGATGGTCGGCCGTGCCAACCGCCCCCTCGTCGACGACGACGGCAAATGCGTCATCCTGTGCCAGGGCTCCAAGAAGGTGAGTCACCACGGCAACCCCTCCATGGCAACCCCTCCACGGCAACGCGCCACAGCAACCCCGCCATGGCAACCCGCGATGACGTGCAACCGTTGGTTATGGCGGGTGATAACGGTGTGTGTGACTGTGGCGCTGTGTAGGACTTCTTCAAGAAATTCCTCTACGAGCCTCTGCCCGTGGAGTCGCACCTGGACCACTGCCTCCACGACCACTTCAACGCCGAGGTGGTGACCAAGACCATCGAGAACAAGCAGGATGCTGTGGACTACCTCACCTGGACATTCCTGTACCGCCGCATGACCCAGAACCCCAACTACTACAACCTGCAGGGTGCGCGCACGGCCGGACACACAGACACATGGACACAGAAACATGCCGCCACAGGGACACACACACAAAGATACAGGGACACACACAAAGATAAGGGACATACACACAAAGATACAGGGACACACACACAAAGATAAGGGACACATACACAAAGATATAGGGACACACACACAAAGATACAGGGACACACACACAAAGATACAGAGACACACAGATACAGGGACATACAGGGACACAGACACAGGGACACATAAGGACAAAGAGACACAGGGACATACAGGGACACATCGATACCTCCGATTAACATGAATGGTTACGTACGGTGTGAAAGAAGTTCAACATCGAGTACATACACACAGAAACGTTGACACATGGGTTAGACAGACACACAGGGACACACAGGGACACACAGGGACACACAGGGGCACACGGACACAGGGCCCACCTACCGGCCACACCGTCGGCCATCTCGTCCGGCACCGTTAATGCTGCTGTACTTACTCGCATAAGGCCGTGTGGATAACGGGATGTGTAATATAATGCGTGTATTATGTGGAGAGACCGATATGGAAAGTGGTTAGCGCTATACTGCGCTACGAACCGGGCGACCCTGAGTTAGATTCCCGCACCGGCCAACACCAGTGATGATTATCTTAACCAGTCTTGGGCTTCCCCTAGGTCCACTCAGCCTCAAATGAGTACCGAGTGTGATGTGTAAAACCTTTGCCACTAAGGAGATGAGGGCGGCCTGGCGTGGTGCTGGCCACCCACCCCATCGTGTCCCGTGCCAGCCTTAATAGGTGCTGACTAACAGCACTCGTCCCTACAGTCTGTTAACTCTAAATTGTGGGGGGTCTCTGTAGGTGTATCCCACCGGCACCTGTCGGACCACCTGTCGGAGCTGGTGGAGAGCACCCTGGGTGACCTGGAGCACAGCAAGTGCATCAGCCTGGAGGACGAGATGGACGTAGCGCCGCTCAACCTGGGCATGATCGCAGCTTATTACTACATCAACTACACCACCATCGGTACCGCTTGCTCACTCGCACTACTGCAACTACACCATCATCGGTACCACTCACTCGCACTACTACATCAACTACACCACCATTGCCACCGCTCACTCACACTCACTATTCCATCAACTACACCACCATTGCCACCGCTCGCTCACACTCACTACTACATCAACTACACCACCATTGCTACCGCTCGCTCACTCACTACTACATCAACTACACCACCATTGCCACCGCTCACTCACACTCACTATTCCATCAACTACACCACCATTGCCACCGCTCGCTCTCACTCACTACTACATCAACTACACCACCATTGCTACCGCTCGCTCACTCACTACTACATCAACTACACCACCATTGCCACCGCTTACTCGCACTTATTACTATATCAACTACACCACCATCGGTACCACTCACTCAATACTACATCAACTACACCACCAACAGTACTGCTCGCTCACTACTACATCAACTACACCGCCATCGGTACCACTCACTCACAACTATACCACCATCGGTACCGTTCACTCACTCGCTACTACAGCTACACCACCATCAGTACTGCTCACCCACTCACTACTACATCAACTACACCACCAACATGTCTCTATGTTTGTGTGTACCTGTTCACCATGCCCTGTGTGTGTGTACCTGTTCAGCATGTCTCTCTGTGTACGCCCTCAGAACTGTTCAGCATGTGTGTGTGTACTTGTTCAGCATGTCTGTGTGTGTGTGTATAGGGGAGTGGTAGTGTAGCGGTTAGCGCGCTGCGCTATGAACCTGGCGACCTGAGTTCGATTGCTGCTCAGCCATCACCCAGTGACGATTATCTGAACCACTTGGGAGACAAAGGCGGCTGTGCGTGGTGCTGGCCTCCCACCACCTTGTGTGCTGTGCCGGCCTTCATAGGTGCTCGCGAACAGCACTTGCCCCAACCGTCTGCTAAGGCTATATGGGAATCTTGTCTCTGTACCTGTTCAGCATGTCTCTGTGTACGTGCCCTCAGAGCTGTTCAGCATGTCTCTAAATGCGAAGACGAAGATCCGCGGCCTCATCGACATCGTCTCCAACGCGTCCGAGTACGCGGCCATTCCTATCCGCCACCACGAGGACGTCCTGCTGCGCCAGGTGTGCCACACGTGGTAACCACACCCGCGGTAACCACACAGGCGGTAACCACACCCGCGATAACCACATAGGCGGTAACCACACCCGCAATAACCAGTCAGAATAACCACAACTGCGATAACCACACTTTTCTAACCAAGATTGCTACACCCATGATAACCACAATAGCCGCAGCTGTGTGTCTGTGTGTGTGTATCTGCCTGTGTGTGTGCGCGTGCTCACCTGCCCGTGCACGTGTGTGCGTGTGCGGGAGAGCAGCTGGCACAGAAGGTGCCGAACAAGCTGACGAATCCCAAGTTTAACGACCCCCACGCCAAGGCGAACCTCCTGCTGCAAGCGCACCTCTCACGCATGCAGCTCAACGCGGAGCTACAGTCAGACACTGAGGACATCCTCACACAGGTGTGCGCACGCGCGTGTGTGTACGCGCGTGTGTGTACGTGCGCGTGTGTACGTGCAATAGTGTAGCAGTTGGCGTGCTGCGCTATGAAACTCGGTGGGCCGAATTCAAGTCCCGCTCATGGCCAACAGTCTGTCAAGGCTATATGGGAGGGATCTTTGTCTTTGTTTATATGGCCGCAGGTGCCCGTATGTGTTTGCGCAGGTGAGCGTGTGTGTGCCTACTTGTATGTATAGTTAGGTGAGTGCAGGGGTTGGCAACGTACGGCTCCGGAGCCACATGTGACTCTTTAAGGACTTTTCGTAACGTCATTTATTAAGGACCACCGTCTTGTATTCCCATACATTGCGTGTTTTGAAATATTGAGGTTTATTTTTTTTTATAATTTGAAAAAAATGACTTCTCGTTATTTAGGTTGCCGACCCCTGGGTGAGTGCGTGTGAGGGGCTGGCAACCCCTCCATCTGGCACTTTTTCTACCAAATACCACGGTGGAAACACCCAACTAATAAACTCTTGTTCAAGGCCCCAGGGGACAGGCATTCATGATACCTTCTGGCCAAACCCCATTTAATAGAGCCAGACTAAACCCCGCCTGTCAGGGTTCCTCCAGGAACAGGAGACTACTGCGGTTGGCAACGTGGAATGTTCAAACTCTCGCTGCGGAGGAGGGGCTTCCATTCCTCTGTCGGGAGATGGACTGGTACTGCCTGGACCTCTGTGAAATCCAGGAGGTCCAGTGGACTGGTTCTGGCTCCAGGGTGGACAGTCCTCCACTCGAGGCAGGAAACTGCCAACAAAAAACAGGGAGTGGCATTGGTGTCGGAGTGTGCAGGCGAGGTGTGGGAAACTGTGAGTCCCAGCCTGCTGTGGGCTCGCCTCCCCATCAACAAGAGATGAGGAAACATGGTGTTGGTTGCTTATGCCCCAACCGAAAATCAACATCAGTGGAGGGATGCAGACAAGGCCAATGAGTCAGATGCCTTCTATAACCTCCTGTCCCAGGTGCTAGGTAAAGTGGCCTCTCAGGATAGAGTCACACTGTTGGGAGGCTTTAATAACCGAGTGGATAACCTGGGCTGGAGTGATTGGAAGGCATTGGCCAGATCAGCTCAATAACAGCGGTAGGAGGCTGTTAGACCTCTGTGCAGCCCATGGGATTGTACTTGCCAACATACTGTTCTGACATTGGCATATCCACACAAAATCATCAATGAATGCCGGTTCTAAGCGAGAACATCTGCTGGACTATATTGTGACGGAACAGCAGATGCGAGCCTATGTTCTTGACACCATGACCTACCGTGGAGCGGATATCTGCCCACTGACCATCGGCTTGTCATCTGTAAGCTGCACATGCCATGCTTCCACTCCAGTGGTAGGTGTCTACCTAAGACCCCATTCAAATGACAGAGGACGTGTTCCAGCTGGCTGAGAGAAAACAACAGGCCCACTCTCGTCATCTACAACATCCCTCGTCGGAGAATGAGGAGGCTTACCCGCAGCGTTCGCTGGGAGGTTCGGAGAGCTGTGTAGGATGAGTAATGCGCACGGGTTACTGAGCTAATGGAATCTGCCTCAATATCCCATTATCACAGGTCACTCTTTAATTCATCAAAAAGTACTCTTAGGCTTTTTCGGTAAAGTCACGTAGGTAAAAAATAAAAATAAAATTAATAGAAGTAATAATAGAAATAAAATCATTTTATTTTATTTAGTTCATTTTATTTTATTTCTAGATTTGAAGCTTTCGTGACTGCAAGGATTCATATTCTTAGGTTTTTTCGGTAAAGTCACGTAGGTAATAAATTAAAATTGATAAAAAGTAAAATAAAAAATAAAATAAAAATCACGACGTTTTGGAGGCAACACAAGCTTCCGTCTTCAGGTGGAACAGTCCCAGAACGATAGCTGTATTAAGTGAGAGAAATTCCAAGAAAAACCGTATTTTTATATATATATACTGGTTGAGCGTGGGAGGAGCCAAGGTAGGCCCTGAATATTATTTTTGTGAGGTTCGGTGCAGCTGAAAGCACGCTGTTAGGAAAGAGCTCTTGTTGTGTAAACTAGGTACGGATGATGTAAAGGTGCATGTAAAAGGGACTGAGCCTTTTTGTAATGTAGAGATGATGCGGCTTAAATCGCTGCCAGCAAATTAGTCTTTGTTGTGTAGAATGGTTGACTGAGCCTATTGTTATGTAGAGGTGGTGCGGCTGAAATCGCTGCCAGGAATGCTCCAAATATGTGTAGTTAAATCTTTTTTGCATGGTTAATAACATCTTTCCAATGATTACTAAGTTTGTACCCATCATCACGGTTGAAATTATGTCTGTGTTTGTATATTTGGATGGCCTCGTGTACAAACCTTTGATGGTAGCCAGGAGGCTTGCAGAGCACCTTAGTCTCGGAAAAGACAATTTCATGAGAGCCCACAGCGTTGTAGCAATGATCGGCAACGGCAGAAGAATCAGTTTTGCCGTGTTTCAGATCTGACTTGTGCTCACGGACACGATCAGAGATATGACGTTTCGTTTCTCCAATGTAGCAATCACCACAACTGCAACTCAGTTTGTAGACTCCAGGGTATTGTAAGTCAGGAATGACATCTTTCACAGATGGAATTAGATCACGGTCTTGTTGACATCCAGCTTTGTGATGTGTGGCTCTGGTTTCTTCTTACATAACAATAGGCTCAGTCAACCATTCTACACAACAGACTAATTTCCTGGCAGCGATTTCAGCCGCATCATCTCTACATAACAAAAAGGCTCAGTCCCTTTTACATGCACCTTTACATCATCCGCACCTAGTTTACACAACAAAGGCTCTTTCCTAACAGCGTGCTTTCAGCTGCACCGAACCTCACAAAAATAATATTCAGGACCTACCTTGGCTCCTCCCACCCACAACCAGTATATATATGAAAATACGTTTTTTCTTGGAATTTCTCTCACTTGGTACAGCTATCGTGCTGTGACTGTTCCACCTGAAGACGGAAGCTTGTGTTGCCTCCGAAACGTCGTGATTTTTATTTAATTTTTATTTTACTTTTTATTAATTGTAATTTTATTTATTTTATTTATATTATTACTTCTATTATTTTTTTTACCTATGTGACTTTACCGAAAAAGCATAAGAGTATGAATCCTTGCAGTCACGAAAGCTTCAAATCTAGAATTCATCAAAAAGGTTACTTGCATTGCCTTACCTATCACCATCCTTTAGGGCAAGCACAGTGATCCGATCTCCAACACCCAGGAACAGGTCTGCAGGTTTGCAGAGCATTTCTATGAGGTTTCCTCAGCCCTGCATGAGCTGTCGTGCCTCAAATATTGGCAGAAGTAGCCACCCCTTGTGAGTGACTGGCTGAAGTTCCATCTGTTGAGGAAGTATGAGAGGCGATTTGTAGTCTGGGACCAGGAATGCGCCGGTCAGATATGATCTCCCAAGCGAACTGCTGAAGGAGGGTGGCGTCTGTATATAGACTGCCCTACGTGACATCATCACAATTGTCTTGACCACTGGACAGGTTATGCAGGATTGGACGGATGCCCTGGTGGTCCCCCTCTTTAAGAAGAGGCACCACACAGATTGCAATATTCCAGAGGCATCGCCCTCCCCCGTGTGCCGGGAAAGGTCATGGCACGGATTATTCAACATCGCCTTGCCAGGCATGCTGAGCAGAGGCTTGCGGAGCCCTAATGTAGTTTCAGACCAGGGTGTTCCTGCACAGATGCCATATTCTCTGTCCGTCTTCTACAGCAGAGGTTTAGGAAATTCAAAAAATACCTATTTATCTGCATTATTTACCTGGTGAAGGCCATCAAATGGTCAGGGCTCTGGGTTGTTCTTCGTGCTTTCGGAGTCCCTGCCTCTGCTCACAATCATTAAGGACCTTCATGATGGTGGGCAAGCCCGGTTAAAGCTAGGTGGTTGGGAGTCAGAGCAATTCCTTGTTCACCTTGGAGTGCCACAAGGATGTATGTCCTCTGGCTCCCACATTATTTACCATCATCTTTGACCACGTAGTTCGAGAGGCTTTCCAAAGCTGTACCAGAGGTATTTCCATCTGGTACAGATACAGTGACAGGTTGATCGATGCCCGGGTGCTGTCGAGGGATGGCTCCCTGTTGGTCAACCATGTTATGTACGCTGATGATCTGTTGGTTGCTGCTCACTCGGAGAAGGAGCTGGAGTGTGCCACTAAGAGTTTGGGCTTACCATCAGCCCCATCACAACTATTTTGTGCCTTCAAACCCTTCAACTCCCCATTGGTGATGTGGCAGTTGTTTAGAGAGTGGAGAGTTTCCCATATCTGAGCAGTATACTTATTACCAGTTCTGGTTTGAGAGCAGAGGGCTCACTTCGAATAAGTCGGGCAGTATTATTTGTTCATCGGATGCGTAACGCTGTCTGGAAACTGCCTGTTTTTTTGCTCCATGAAGTTTCGGGTCTTCTCGGCCACTGTCATGCCCTCCCTTCTCTATGTTTGCAAAACATGGACCCCCCTAATGGAACATCTTTGCCAGCTAGAAAGATTTAGGCTGGCCTGCCTACGATCCATCCTGGGTTTTACCTGCAGGCTGGATTGTGTGAGGAGCTCACAAACCTTCAAATTATCTGGACATATTCCCATCCGTGAGCTCTTGCAGCGGGCAAGGCTGGGTCATGTAGCCCACATGGCCAGCCACCACATGCCGAAGCAGCTTCTGTTTGACCAGATAGAGGGGTCTAAATGCTTGGGACATGGGCTGGAGAAGAGATGGTCTGATGTGGTACAGGAGAATGTGGAGCTGAGTAGACTTGCTGAAGACTGGTACCAGCAGTGTCAAGATCGGCCTCTATGGTGGAGGATCATGAAGGATGCTCCTGGTCAATTGGAGGCAGTCGCCCTCTAACAACAATGGAGCGCTGGGTGCCTAAAATGCAGCAAGTTCGCACAGTAGGGGGCACAGGTGGTGCATCTGGCAGTCATCTCAGTCAGTCCACCCATAGTACCTTGGTCTCTTCTGTGACACATCACGTAGCCTCGGAGTGCACCTGGTCTGGCACAAGCGTTGTGGTGATATCACCACCACTGAGTGGTGAATGGTGGCTGTTGTTATCTACGTGTTCATCCATATGTTTCCGCGTGTTTCGGCACGTGCGTCTTCTGGATATCTGCCTGACCCAGGCATGCGTGAACTTGCATGTAACATTATTGATATTCTTGCGTGCATTTCTCTCCCTGTATCTCCGCGTGTCTTTGTCGGCGCGTGCGTCTGCAGGCTATCCGCCTGATCCAGGCATGCGTGGATGTACTGTCGAGCAATGGCTGGCTCAGCCCGGCGCTGGCCGCGATGGAGCTGGCGCAGATGTGCACGCAGGCCATGTGGTCCAAGGACTCGTACCTCAAGCAGCTGCCACACTTCACAGCCGACCACGTCAAGCGCTGCACCGAGCAGGTGAGCGGGCCTCACCCACACTCGCCCACACTCGCCCACACTCACCCACACTCGCGCACACTCGCCCACACTCGCTCACACTCACCCACACTCACTCGCCCACACTCGCCCACACTTGCCCAGACTCACTTGCTCACACTCGCCCACACTCGCCCACACTCGCCCACACTCGCCCACACTCACCCACACTCGCAAGAGACTCACAGCTGGCTTGCCCAGACTTACCCACCAGGTGAATCTCACGAACTCGCCAAGTCCCAGGGTGGGTGTGTAGTGTGTGGGCTGCAGGGTGTGGAGTCTGTGTATAACGCGGCGGTGTGTGTGGTGTGACGGGGTGATGCTGGACGTGGTGTGCAGGGAGTGGAGAGCGTCTTCGACGTGCTGGAGATGGAGGACGCCGCGCGCTCCGCGCTGCTGCAGCTGGATGATTCGAAGATGGCCGACGTGGCACGCTTCTGTAACCGCTACCCGAACATCGAGCTCTCCTACGAGCTCAGCGACAAGGAGAACGTGCACAGGCACGTTGGGGCATGTGGTTGGGCATGAGGGGGCGCGCAGGCGGAGAGACGTAGCAACGCGGGGATATACAGAGACACAAGGACTATGAGAGACACTGGTACAGGGGGACAAATGGAGACTCTGGGACGGGAAGAGACGTGGAAATTCACGGACCGGGAGACACGGGGACGGGGAGATGCCGAGACGCAGGACACGGAGATATGCGGGGACGTGAGACAGGCACGGGACAGGGAAACAAGAGGATCAGTGGAAGGTTATTTTGTGTAACCGGGGTGAGGACTCGACCAGGAGCCTCATTGCAAGAGTGATCTGGGTGCAAAAATGACAAGTAAAATATATAAAATACAGCAATGGAGCGAACCACAATTGGTAATGAACTAGGTCATTTGAGAAGTCTACACTATTGCACAAACATAAGTAAATGTTAATACATTCCCTCAAGTCTAAGTTGCCTAGGGTAGGTTATTTTTAGACTGATCATAGCACAATTACAATATTAAGTTACAGAAACATTAACATGTAAATAGGCGATATATAAAGTTAAATGTAATTGCAAGTGAATTTATAAAGAATTCACAGCTCGGCATCATTGTAGGACACAGGGAGACGAAGAGGCATGGGGACACCCGGGAGACGCGTATGAGGCACGGGGGACATGGGGACACCCAGGAGACACAGGGACACGAAGAGGCATGGATACACGGGGCAGCACATGGAGACATGGGGTACACGGGGGAGTTACGGGGACGTGAGTTCTCGGGGGAGCATGTGTCGTGGAGTCACATTGACCATGTCAGTGTGTCACGTGATGTTGTGGGATGTGTCACGTGATGTGGGGTGTGACGGTGTCATGTGATGTGTCGTGCGACAGTGGCTCGGCCGTGGTGGTCATGGTGCAGCTGGAGCGGGAGGACGAGGTGACGGGGCCCGTCATCGCGCCATTCTTCCCACAGGCACGGAGCCCACACTCCCTCCCCACGCTCCCTCCCCACACTCCCTCCCCACACTCCCTCATCGCAGTCTACGTGTGTGTATCTGTGTGTGTCGTTGTGTATGTGTATTTATACATGTGTCTGTATCTGTGTATGTGCCATTTTATGTGTGTATCACTGTTTGTGTCTGAATATAATGTCTTGTCTGTTCCTATATGTGTGTTTATCTGAGTATCAGAGTGTCTGGGTCATCGTGTGTGTGTCTATATGTATGTGTCATTGTGTCTTTTTATCGTTGTGTGTCTGTGTGTGTGATGGTGTCAGTGGGGAGCGGTCATGCAGCGGTTAGCGCGCTGCGCTATGAACCCGGCAACACGGGTTCGATTCCCGGTCACGGCCAACACCAGTGACGATTATCTGAACCTGTCCTGGGCCTCCCCTAGGTCGACTCAGCCTCAAATGAGTACCTGGTACAGTGTGTAAACATCGCCACTAGGGAGACAAAGGCGGTCGGGCGTGGCGCTGGCCACCCACCCCCTCGTGTACCGTTCCGGCCTTCATACGTGTTCACTAACAGCACTTGCCCCTACAGTCTGTTAGGGCTATATGGGGGATCTTTATCTTTGTGTGTCTCTGCGTCTACGTGTAGAAGAGGGAGGAGGGCTGGTGGGTTGTCATCGGTGACCCGAAGAGCAACAGCCTCATCTCCATTAAGAGGCTCACGCTGCAGCAAAAAGCCAAGGTACCAACACCACCACAACAACAACAACAACACCACCACAACAACAACACCACCACAACAACAACAGCAGCAGTCGCCGCCAATCAACATTAAGAGATGACGATCTCACCATGGTGCCTGTGCCAGGATAGGTCCACGTTAAGGTGACATGAAGTGTCGAAGGCTCACTGAAAGGGACGAAACCAGACCCAGATGCCATGCGTTTACTGAGATGACTGGCAGAATGCACTACCTATTACCGCCACTGTGCCAACTCCCACTCCCTTTTAGCTGCCCTACAATCTGCTCATTGTTGTGAACGTTGCTCCTCCACCCTCCATTGTTGCGAGAGAGTGACTGCATCCAACTGCCCAGTAGCCTAAGAGTGCACCTAGCCTGACACTGTCCAATAACATCCTTCATCAGCCTCCTCCACCGATGCCGATCTTGACACACAGCTGGTGCCAGTCATTAGCAAGTCGACCGCCGTATCTGCCTGTACCACCCGTTTCTTCTCAAGCTGATACTGCTTGCTCACTCACACTTGCCACACTCCTGTAAATCTCGGCTAGCTGGCCGGATTTCACAATTAGCTCAACCGAGTCGGCGCATATAATAAAAACGTGACCCCACATGATCCCCGTGTGACGTTGTGTGACCCCGTTGCAGGTAAAGCTGGACTTTGTGGCGCCAGCCCCCGGCACGCACCACTACACGCTCTACTTCATGAGCGATGCCTACATGGGCTGCGACCAGGAGTACCGGTTCAGCGTGGAGGTGCAGGAAGCGGTGGAGAGCGATCGCGGTGCCAGCGACTCGGAGTGACAGCTCTCGCATGCAGAGACACAGAGCTGACACGTACACACCGAAACAGACGCGCCCACACAGACGTGCACACGACTAGGAATGAAGATGCTCGCATACTCGTGCAGTGAACACGGTTTACACAAACAGTTAACTCATAACCTACACGCACACAGTTAATGTTAACGCGCGCACATACACGCAGGGAACAGAAAGTTAACATAGACCCGCGCACCGTTAGGGATCACGGGAATTGGTGAGCACACTGAGCATTCGGCGCACACCCAGCACACACCCCACGCCCTGGCGCCACCTATCCTGGCACGGAGCCACGGGACTTGCGAGTCCCCCTTGCTCCTAGCAGTACCTCCTCCGTTAGGACCGACGCTCTACGTATTAAATTACAAATGCTGGGGGCAGAGTGGGGGGACAACCTGCGCTGTGACCCATCCGTGACCCCTCTGAGACCCCTGTGTAACCCCCCTGTTTTTATTACAATTCTAATAAATGTCACATGACATACCTGGAGTTGGAGTGTATGGGTGGACGGGGTGTGCGTATCTGTGGGGTGTGGGAATGGTGGTGTGTGCTGTGCGCCTCTTGTGTGGTCCTGTAGGGTGTGCCTCTGAGGTGGTGTGCACCTCCACTTCCCCAGTGATTAATGGTCAGTAACGCTGTTGTGGCTGTGAACAATGCCATTGGAGGAAAGCCGATTCCAATCGGCTGTTCCCCTCATGGCGCTCGTAGCCACCACAGCGGGCAACGGGGTCTCTAGATGGGCGTGAGAGGCTGGTGACCCCTCGACATTAAATTAACACAACCACGTTTTAAATAGCAAACTAAGCTTCTGCTAGAGGCCTGGGAAGACAGGCGTCTATGACGTCTCTTGGCCAAACCCCATTTGTTAGCGCCAGGAGACTGAACCCGCACCCTCGGGATTCCTCCAGAAACAGCAAAAAGCCTCTGCGAGTGGCCACGTTCAATGTCCGAATACTCCCTGTGGAGGAGAGGCTCCCACTTCTCTGTCGGGAGCTCAACCAGTACCACCTGGACCTCTGGTATTCAGAAGGTCCAGTGGACTGGTTCTGGCTCAAGTCAACTGCCAAACAGGTAGTGGCTCCTCTTCTGAACAAAATAATAAAAGGGGGGCATGGGAGTGTGGTGGTGAAGTGTATGCAGCTTCTGTGGGTTCACCTTCCCATTGGAGGCGAGGAATGGTGGTGGTGGTGGCTTACGCACCCACCGAAGATAAACATCAGTGGAGGGATGCAGCCAAGGCCGATGAGTTAAATGCCTTCTATGACCTGTCACAGGCACTCGCTAAAGGGACCCCTCTGGATAGGGTCATCTTGTTGGGTGACTTTAATACCCGAGTGGGTCATGATTCTGGCACCTGAGCTGGAGTGATTGGAAGTCATGGCCAGATCATATCCAACACTGTTCCTGCATCAGTACATCCCCACAACATCATGGATGCACGCTGGGTCCAAGAAAAAACAAACGTCTGCTGGATTATATACTGACAATGGATGCGGCCCATTGGAGCTGATCTGTCCAATGACTGCTTATTGTCTGTAAGTTGATGCACCTGCCCTTCCACTGCAGTAGCCTGGTCTCAGCTAGCTGATGAAGGTTGTAAGTGAAAATTTCAACATCGCTTGGAGCTGGGGTCCACATGGTCCCCTGCCTGCTAATACGCAGGGAAAATGGGTGAGGTTTAGGACTGTGGTTCATGCAGCTATAATGGCTGCGTTGGGTATGCAGTCCAGACCTTCCCAGAGATGGAGGAAGTGTTCCGGCTAGCTTTTCAGTTTCATTTATTTGGTATAGCCCTGTGAGCCATTCGGCTCTTGAATCGGATGCCACCGCAACAAACAAGAACATAAACAAAAAAATATCTTAAAGTGACTATGTGCAAACAGAAAAATCCAGGAAAAAACATCAAAAATCTTCCAGAAAAAGCACCGTACACCAACGCTGCGTGCAAAATCCCAGTGGGATGCAAGTGTAATAAAGGTCGTTGAAGCGACTTCTGGAATCCGGTCTTTATTTGTCTTTCATTACAACACTCCTTCACGCTGCTGACAGACAGCGTGAGAGGGATAGAAAGAGAGAGACGCGCGCAGCCACGTGGCAGCCTAGACCCCCGCTCTCGCGTGGCCTCTTCCCTTCGTTCCAGTTCTGACCAGGTGTTGTTCGTCTCCACCCCTATTTAATACCCGGGTCACGTGGTACGTTTCCACCAATCCTGGTTAGCCTCTATGGAATCTTCCGGACCACGCCCCTGACTCGTCTCCCCATTGGCTGTGGCTAAAGCCAGCAGAACCAATCCTCTACTTACAGCTGTCACCTTTCCATTACGTCAGGGCCATGCCCCTAGTCTTCCCCCCATTGGCTATGGACCAGCACCGGCAGAGCCAATCATCGTGACGAGTTGTGATCCGTCAACGACCTGGATATATCCTCACATTACATCACCCCCCCCCTGTAAAAAGTCAGCCGTCTCGGCTGGGAAAAGGGGTGACAGGCCGAATCCCTTTGAATAAATCTTAGGGCGTCTAAGACGCATTAACAAGGTAAGGGGGAGTAGGCGTCAACGCGCCGAGGAATTAAAAACATTAAAACAACAGACATACATTAGGGCGCCCCTGTAACGCAGTAACACTAGGGTGACAGACCGCAAGGCAAGCAGTATTAGCGAAATGGGAGAGACTTCGACCGCGTACGTGACGCCGGACCCTCTCCTCCCTTCGTTCGTGTTTGCCTCGCTGACTTTTTCAGCAGGAGGTGGTTGCCGTGGAGAAGAAGAATTTTCGGTTTCCGTTGTATCTGGGACAGGCCCCGTTGGAGGTGGAACGTCCGGGGTCTTGTCATCCTTCAAAACCTGTTCATCTGTGGGGGGTATAACGCAGCCCCGCTGGGAATCAATTGGCGAGGCAAGTGGCACATTCGGTACGCTAGACCCCAGCAGGTCAACAAGTGGAGATGAAGGGTCAGCACGCGGGTCAATGTAGGGCTTGAGCCGCGACGAATGGACATACCAACGACGGCCGTACTGGATGCGAACACTCTGCCCGCCGTACCTTTCTTCATTATTGACAACTTGCAGCTCAGCACACGGCAGATGCCTGCGCAGCGCGACTCACGACCTCTTGATACCAAGATCCAGGATGGTCATGTCTATGCGCCGCTTCTCGGTGGCAGCCCCAACATTCTGGAACGATATCCCTCTGCACATTCGCAGCATCACCCCAATCGCCTCCTTCAAGAGAGACTTAAAAACTCACCTCTACAATCATGCTTTTGAGCGACTCTGAGCTTGGCTCCGCGCCTCTGAGTTGCGGCCACTACGTCTGCAAATTTGCGCGCGTTACAAATTGAACTATTATTATTATTATTCCGAATGTCCACCAGCCTCACAGGCCCCCGCCAAGGCTTGTGCAGTTTAGGGGACGTACCCACTGGCACCTGAGGGCAATGGAGCCATGCCATATCGCCCACCGACCAAGGCATGTCAGTTCGCGATCGATGCGCATACCTCTTGTTCCTTGCCTGCGTACGGGCCGTCGCACATCTGGCGGCCTCTCGTGCCTCCATAACCCGTTTAAGCGAGTCCCGCACGTGGTCAGGCAAGGAATGGGACAGTTGTTTCCCCACTGCACCAAGTTGCACATCAATCGGGGGTACATTCTCACGGCCATACATCAGGAAAAATGGTGAATATCCTGTGGACACATGCGGAACCATGCGGTATGCCGCCAGGACGCCCGGTATGTGCAAGTCCCATTCGGTTTGTTTTTCACTCACCGTGTGACAAAGCATGGCCGAAAGGGTGTGGTTAAATCGTTCCACCATGCCATCCGTTTGCGGATGGTAAGGGGAAGTGCAGATTTTCTTTGTACCCAAAGCAGAGCACACGTCTTTGAGCAATTTGGAGGAGAAGTTACGTCCTTGATCTGTGAGCAGCCCTTCGGGTGCTCCTTTATCCATGACGTATCCATTCAAGAAAGCCTCGGTGATGGATGAGGCCGTTTGGTCAGGCAAAGGCCAGGCCATAGGCCAGCGAGAAAAATATTCGACCCCAACCAAAAGGTATTTATTTCCCCTAGCCGATGGAGGGAACGGGCCCAGGATATCCAGAGCAACCAGCTCATTAATACGGGATACCTCGATCGAACGTAGGGGCGGGATATAATTTTGACGAGGCGGTTTCCGCTTTGCACAATCATGGCATGACCGGATAAAGTTAGTGACATCTGCTGTCATGCCGGGCCAAAAGAAATCCTGCTGCATCGCGGCCAATGTTTTCTGCACGCCAAGGTGCATCAGCTTGTCGGCGTGCAGAGCGCGGACCAGATCGTGGCGAAGGGATGTCGGCACAACCAGGCGTGAACGGTCAGACAATCCATTCGTACACAGTAATCCCGCCTGGCCATTTCCATCTCGCCAAATGAGATCTCGGTTTCCCGATCAGCTCCCGCAGCGGAGCCAGAGAGGCATCAGCCTCCTGCTCACGTAGCCACACCGAGTGCGGCAAATGCAGCGTATCGTCGGCGCCAACGGGTACATCCTGGCCTTCGTCGTTCGACATCGCCCCCATGACCGGACAGGGCGAGGTAGGCAGCGCCGCACAGCGGTGCGTACCCGTCAGACAGGCGCAGGGAGGAGTCGGGGGCAACCTAGAGAGAGCGTCCGCGTTGCCATGGCGAGTACCCTTGCGGTACGTGATATTGAAGGAAAACTCCTGTAATGATTCCAAGCACTGAGCCAATTGACCGGACGATTGTTCCAATTTCAAAGAATATTGCAAGGCAGCGTGGTCAGTGCGCACGAGGAATTTCCTTCCATACAGGTACGGCCGGTACTGGCGAACAAAATGTACGATTGCTGGCAGTTTCCGTCGCGTCACGCAATATCGCGTCTCGGCAGGGGACAGAACCCTGCTGCCGTATGCCACCACTCGCTCGACCCCGTCTTTCCATTGCGACAAAACAGCTCCTATGCCGATATCGCTAGCATCCGTGTCAGGGATGAACGGCTGGGAAAAGTCTGGGTAGTCGAGCGTCGGAGCGGTGGCCAGGTGATCCCGGAGAGATTGAAAAGAGCGCTCCTCTTCCGGGCCCCATTTAAATCTCTGATTTTTCCCCGTCAGAACATGCAGCGGCTTAGCCAGCGTCGCGAAATTCTTAACAAATCGGCGATAGTAGGATGCGAACCCTATAAACCGCCATACGTCGCCCACCGAAGTGGGCGTGGGCCACTCTCGGACACACGCCGTTTTCTGAGGGTCCGTGGACACACCGTCAGAGCTGACGATGTGTCCCAAGTAGCAGACGGATCGTTGCAAAAGGTGGCACTTTTTTGGTTAAAATTTTAGGTCAGCCGAGCGCATTCTCTGAAAGACAGTCTCCAGTCGTTGGAGGTGTTCTTCGAAGGTGCGGCTGAATACGATGATATCGTCCAACTATATGAAGCACGTTTCCCACTGCAGCCCTGCTAGCACCAGTTCCATCAGGCGTTGGAACGTCGCCGGTGCTGCATTCAAGCCTATAGGTAGGCGGTTAAACTCAAAGAGGCCTTGTGGCGTGCGGAACGCCGTTTTCGGTCTGGACGCGTCATCGAGGGGAAGCTGCCAAAACCCAGACGACAGGTCGAGGGTAGAGAAAAAATTTGCCCCTGACAAAGCATCCAACGAGTCTTCCATCCGTGGCAAGGGGTATGCGTCCGCCACGGATATCTTATTCAATCGGCGGAAGTCTACACAAAATCTCGTCCCACCATCCTTTTTCTTAACCAGCACCACCGGCGCACCCCAAGGACTGTTGGACGGCGAAATTATATCGGCCGCCAACATGTCGTCCACCGCGCCACGCACGTGTTCCCTTTCTGCAGGGCTCATGCGATTCAGGTGCATACAAATTGGTCCTGCCGCACCGGTGTCGATATGTTGCGACGAGCGAGGTATGGCCCAAATCAAAATCGTTTTTACTGAAAACGTCAGCGTACTCCGACAATAATGAATGCAAGGCGCTCCGCTGCGTGGCCGACAAAGACGTATTTTTCCCGCACAAATCTGCGATCCATCGGTCGTCCGAACGATCGGATCGTGGCCCGCCAGCGGCCATTTTTGTGGGTTGTTCACCCTCAAAGCTGGTGAAATCGGTAGTAGCGTGAGCCAACACCGAGCCAGCCGGGACGACGACCCGGTCCGGGCCCCCATTTAACACTTGTATAAACGGGGCCTGACCAGGCCGAACGATAGTTTGAGCCGCCACTAGGGAAAAGGATTTTGCCACAGAATTCGATGGGGACAACAGCACACCCATCGCACCGTCCGCAGCTTCCAATCGCTTCAGGTAACGCAGCGGAATAAGCATTTGTGAGCCTGATGGTACTTCTACCGTGACAGCAACAATCGCGTTAACAGCATTTCCTGGGGGCGAACGGCCCAGTAGGGACGGTAGGAACGACATTTTACGCCCCCCTGGCATTTCCAAGCAACCTTGGTCGACGAGTATTTTAACAGGCATGCGGCGAAGGAAATCGGTGCCCAATAGGCATGGGACGGCCAATGAATGGGAGATCAAAACTGGTCCCTCCGCGGTGATATTCCCTATAGCAATGTGCACATCTGTAATAAAAGACTTGACCACGATCTCTGGCTCAGTGTCCTTTATTCGGTCCGTACTGCGTTCCCACACGGCTGTCTCTCTTATTCTCTCTGTGCTGGTTCCGATGTCACTCCAGTCCACATCAGCAGCCCCGCTGCTGTTCTTGTCGCTCTTGCAGCCCCACAGCAGCTCCGCTGCTGTACTCTCACACAGCTCCCTTGGCTGTTCCTGCTGCAGCTCTGACAGCCTCGTGCTGTCTCGCCTTCTCGTCGCTCCTGCGACTCTTGGCAGCCACCCCGCTGCCCCTCACACACAGCCTTACTGCCTATCTCTATCTGCAGCTTTACACCTCCCAGTAGCTCCCTACTGTTCCCAGGGTTGGCTCCCGCTTCTGACGGTGCCCCCTCGGCTCGTACGCCCGCGTGGCCCCACACCTTTCCATTCACACCCCGACTGCCTTCTCCTTCCGGTTTCCCCGCTTAAGGACCCCCTACCTTTCACCCACGTCACCTGGCTCCGCCTCCTCGTGACGTCACATCCGGAAGGTCGCTTTCGCCCGCATTACACATCTACTCGCCCCAAAATACCCATGCTACCCCCCCTAGCCAGTCGGAACCGCGACGTAGGAATGGACAGGAGATGAAAAATAACATCGGAAATGATGGTAGCAGACGCGCCTATGTCCACCAAAATATGGACATCGATCCCATCGAAGGTACCCCGTACCGTCGAGGACCCCGACGCGGCTGCCACCACTCTACGGGCCAATTTCTTCCATTGTGTAACCGAGTGCGGCATCGACACAGGTGACCCACAATTCCCTTCTGGAGTGCAAACGTGTGCAAGTGGATGGGTGATGTGTCAAGACCTGCCGGGTGTCCGATATGTGCCGACTTGCCCGAGGGTGCCGTGGATCCGCGTCTGGTGGAGGAGATGGAAGTCGGCCCGACGGGAACTGAGGAGGTTGAAGTCGGCAGTGGCAATTCCGGGCGAAATGGCCTCGTCGGCCACACTTAAAACACGTGGCCGCCGCCGCCCGGCGGTCGTTCGCCCCGGTCCCCGCTCGTGGTCGTCCGGTCCCATCATGCTGCTCGCGTGGCCGGCGTTTCGGGACCCAGCGAGGAACAGCAGCCATCACCTCGTCGTCGCTGGAGTCGTTGGAGCCGTGGATGACCCGACGTGGAGACCACCCCAACGGTGGCCCGTCTATCTCAGGATCCCCCGTCCATGCAGACATCTGATCCCAGTGATTGAGGTTGAACTTGGCGTCCAAGCAGCGCGCCGCCCATCGAGACGTAAACAGTTCGTGGCCGCACACCGGTAATGAGATGTTAAGTTCCTGGGCTAACTCAATTATTCTGGAAAGGATGAGAGGATCCAGGAGATCGGCTGACGAATTGGGGTAGGCAGCCATGGCAAGCGCTAACAGCGCCCCTCGGTAAGCCAAGGGTGATTCTTCTGCTTCTCAACGACGCTGCATAAATTTCCTGGTAGCCGCCATTGGCGGCTCGTAGAACTCCGCCATTTCCGTGAAAGCGTCACGCAGCGTCTTCTTCTTACTCGCCGGGATGGATCGGAAGACTGCCAAGGAGACATCATCCAACAGCGTGGGCAGAGCCTCCAGCGCCTCTGCCTCCGTCCATCGCACCGACCGAAAGGCTCGAACCGCCACGTGAACGCGCTCCAGTCGCCCCCGGCGACAAATTCTTTAATTTGAGGAAGGCGATGGCCGCGGCGAATGTCCGAGGCCTCGAGCGTCTCCAATCCCGCTCCCCACGCAGTACGCAGCTCCGTCAAGACGGCGTCCGGCGGCCGCGTGGCAGCAGCCCCGCCCAAGATGGCGTCCGGCGGCCGCGTGGCAGCAGCCCCACCCAAGATGGCGTCCAGCGGCTCCGTTGCAGCAGCCCCGCCCAAGATGGCGTCCGGCGGCCGCGTGGCAGCAGCCCTGCCCAAGATGGCGTCCAGCGGCTCCATTGCAGCAGCCCCGCCCAAGATGGAGACCTCTCCCTCCGCGGCAGGAGTAATGGCGGACATTGTTTCCCGCTGAAAATCTTGATCATCGGCCCTTGGGTGAATTCCACGCGGCCGACCGAGGGCTGATGATGACGCGACCGCCGTTACAAGATTTAGCAGGATCGCACGGAGCGATTCTATCTGGTCCGCCAGCCGACGCCACCCCTCGTCCGCAGCCGGAGACGTTGCTTCGCCGGCTTGTCGGCAATGAGCGGCGTTGGGGAGAGCAGCAGACGGAGGTAGAGGACCCGCAGCTCCCACCAGCTCGTCCTCGTCCGCCTCAACCTCTTCCTCCGACGGAGGGTCCGGTGGGTTTCTCTTCTTGAGGTGCTTGGACATTTTGTAAGAATCATCCAAACGGTCTCAACAGACACTTCTGTCACCAATGTAATAGAGGTCGTTGAAGCGACTTTTGGAATCCGGTCTTTATTCGTCTTTCATTACAACACTCCTTCACGCTGCTGACAGACAGCGTGAGAGGGATAGAAAGAGAGAGAGAGACGCGCGCAGCCACGTGGCAGCCTGGACCCCCGCTCTCGCATGGCCTCTTCCCTTCGTTCGTTCCAGTTCTGACCACGTGTTGTTCGTCTCCACCCCTATTTAATACCCGGGTGACGTACGTTTCCACCAATCCTGGTTAGCCTCTATGGAATCTTCCAGATTCCACCGTAGGCTCCCGGGACCACGCCCCTGACTCGTCTCCCCATTGGCTGTGGCTAAAGCCAGCAGAACCGATCCTCTACTTACAGCTGTCACCTTTCCATTACGTCAGGGCCACGCCCCTAGGCTTCCCCCCATTGGCTATGGACCAGGACCGGCAGAGCCAATCATCGCGACGAGTTGTGATCTGTCAACGACTCGGATATATCCTCACATTACACAAGTCAAACAACAACAACCACAAGACAATTTTGATTAAAGCCATCATTCTTACTCCGTACTCAGCGGTCATCCGGAGCGAAACATTTTATTTTATTTTAGGCCACTGAATAGCAGTGGCAGCTAGGGGTGTATAACTCCTCTAGAGCAGTTTTGAGTGAAGATCTCATAGGTATTGATTCAAGTTGCAGTTTATTGGCAAGAGCATTCCAGACCCTGGGGGCATCATTAGCAAAAGCCCTTCCTCCAGTATTTGTACTGCAATAAGGAATGTGAAGCTGGTAAATGAGCGAAGACCTTAGCTCAAATTTGTTCTTTGAAACAGAGAGGAGATCCAGCAGGTAGTCTGCGTATTTTTTTGTAAGTACATCGTGAATAAATGAGATCTGGTGCGCAAGCCGTCGAACATGAAGAGATGTTAAGTTTGACCCAATGTACAGATCACAGTGGTGAGTCCTATATGGGCAGTTCAATGCAAATCATAAGGCCGAATGATAAATTGAGTCAAGCTTCTTCACTACAGTACTTGGGGCTGATTTATATACGATGTCACAGTAATCAAGTAGAGGCAGTATGGTAGCTTTTATCAATTCCAAACGGAACATAGGGGGAAAGCAGTGCTTGTGTTGATACAGAAAACCAATTTTTATTTTTATCTTTTTACTAATATAATCAATGTGATTTTTTTAAATTCAGTTTTGAATCCAGGATGACCCCAATATACTTATAGATCTTGACTTGCAATATTTGATCATTATTTAAGGAATGTAATTGGGGAAAATCGACTTCCTGCTTTAGTCCTGGTGAGAAGCATAGCACCTTGGTTTTGGAGGTATTCAGGACTAGTTTAAGAGCAACTAGCTGATGTAGTTTGTTGAAATCACATCATCCGGAGAGTGGCCAGCAGTAATCAGTATCGTTCTAGATTTGAAGCTTTCTTGACTGCAATGATTCATACTCTTAGGTTTTTTTGGTAAAGTCACGTAGGTAAAAATAAATAATAAATAATAAAAATAATAGAAATAAGAGAAATTAAAAATTATTCTATTATTATTTATATTATTTTTATTATTTAATCAGTATCGTGTCATCTGCAAAAAGATTTACCCTGGAATGATCCAGGTCAGTGCCCAAGTCATTGACATAAAGAGAGAACAAGAGGGGGCCGAGGATGGAACCCTGTGGAACCCCTTTTGTTATCTTAACACTGTTTGACCTCCATCTGTGAATACAGTTTGGGTGCGAGAAAAGAGGTATTTTTTACCATTTTACTGCGTTTTCGGAAAAACCGAGGCAACTTAGTTTACTAAGCAGGGTGTTGTGGTCTACTGTATCAAAAGCTTTGGACAAGTCAAGAAAAAGACAAGCGCAGTACTACTTATTATCAAGGCTACTGTAAATGTGATTCGGAGAGTCTAATGCAGCAAATGTGGTGCTGTTATTTTTTCGGAACCCAGATTATTTTAGATGTTATAGATTGTTGGCGGACAGGAAACAACTAATTTGGAAATTAAATACATTTTCAAAAATTTTCATCAACGGGGACAAAATTGAGATAGGTCGGTAGTTATTTGGATCATCTTTAGGGCCCCCTTTGTGAAGTGGACGAACATAGGAATGTTTCCATTCTAGAGGTACTGAAGCTTATTTGATGAACAGGTTGAAAATGTAATAAAGGACTCTCAGGCGATGTTGTTCTCCGTGTCCTTTATTGGGTTCTTGCTCGCACCCCGCGATGTCTCCGCTCGGACCCGCACCTTCCCCGCCTCGTGCCTCCGCACGTCATCTGAGTCCTCCACTCTCTCTCTCTGCAGCCACACCGCTGCCCGTGTGCTCCGCACACTCCGCAGCCCCCCTGCTGCTCCGTGTGACTCCGCACACCCAGCAGCCACTCTGCTGCTCCGTGTGCTCCCGCACACTCTGCAGACACCCCCGCTGTCCCACGAACACCGCTGGCCGACGGTGCCGTGACTCCAGCCTCGTGGCAATCGCGCCACTCCTCGCCAGCACTCCGCGTGGCCTCTCCCTTCTCTATCCTGTCTCCACTCCCGATCCCCTTCCGGTTCTCCCCTTATATCCTCCCCCTCACGTGACCCTGACTCCTCCTCCTCACGTTACCTGACTCCGCCCACACTCACGTGACTCTGTCCTTGCTCGCATTACAAAAATATGGGCTATTGGTTTGTATAGTTGGTGACCAACAGTTAGCAGAGCAAAGACGGTAATCCTATCTGTTCTGGTAGAGGAGGACTCTTTGAGATAGGACAGTTGTTTCAGAACATTACTTTCGTGGATTGGCTGGAAATTAAATTCGTTGAATGTTTGGACAGGGGTGTAGGAATTTGCATGAGCAGGGGTGATTTTCAATACATTATCAAAAAGGTTACCAGCTTCAGAAAAATGAAGATTAAAATTGTCAACTATTTTTTGGGGATCTGAAAAATATTCCCCATTTCGGTTAAGCTCAACGGGCAGATTATCTGTTTGAATGCCTTTTCGATACATTTGATTGTTTTCCAGAAAATCCTGGCATTTTCATGTGATTCCAGGAGAGTGGAGGAAAAGTAGGCATTTTTTGCATGCCGTATTTTTTTGACGCATATTTTCCTTAAAATCCTGTATTCTAGCTAGTCATTCACCAAATTACTTTTCTGAGCACATGCCCAAGCCTTGTCCCTAGTTTTAATGAGCTTTGTAATCAAAGGATCAAACCATGGTGGGCGGTTGCCTTTAGTTTTAAATCTAACCAACGGAGCATGTTTGTTAAGAATTTGTAGAAACGTGTACCTGAAGGTCTCCCAAGCCGTAGTCAGGTTGGGGATATCACAGACCTTGTCAATATCCGAGTGAAGCACATCATTAGTAAATGCCTGAATGCTGAAGTGTCTCATGGAGTGCTTCTCAAACAATTTAGGGGGGGCTTTGGGTCTGGCTGATGATCTCATCCCAAATATGAAGGAGTGCTCACTAAGGTTATTACCCAGAACACCAGTCAGTGCGAAATTGTGAGGGGCATTTGTCAATAGGATGTCAAGCAGAGATGACTGTCCCGGATTTTTTAGGTTGGGTCTTGTGGGGACATTTATTAATTGAAATAGGTTAAATTCATCGGCAAAATTTGTGGCCACGGCCGGCGGGTTTAGCCAATTTCAATTCAGATCACCCATTAAAATGATTTCACCTTTAGGGAGGCCCCCAAGAAGCTCCCTCAGTGCGTTCCCAGCTTCAACATCCTTACCACTAGGTGGTCTATAGCAGCACATTACCAATATCTGTTGATTTTTAGGGAGAGTGATTCTGAGAGCCAGACCTTCAAAGCAATATTTATTTAACAAGGTATGAGCTGGTGAACATGCAATAGTACTACGAACATAAATGGCAATTCCACCTCCTTTAGACCCTCGGTCAAGTCGAAAAAGGTTGTAGTTGTCAATCGTAATCTGCAAGTCATTGACGGCCAGAGTGAGAAATGTTTCTGTAAGGCAGAAAATGTTTGGGTCCAGATTTGCCACTTCTAGTTTTAGTTGACTTAATTTAATCACACGCCCTCTGATGTTGACGTGTAGAACACCAACACATTTTCTGCCAGAAAAATCTACAGAATTAAATGAGTTATTTACATTTGGGCCATGGTGAAGCTCAATACCTCCCAGAAATAATAAAAGTAGAATGAATAGTTTGCACAAGTATTTTCTGTGAAAGGATTAAGAGCGACGAACCTTGGACGAATAGCAGATGCTTACATATGGCGACATTTTTAAGAGCAGAATTAAGTTAGGAAGGAGTGCTGGTGAAGTAATAGGACAGAGATAAGGTTTCAAATGATACAATGATGGAGTGTAGAAGTGGCTATAAGCTGTTTCACTAGCAGGTGTAGTGGCAAATGGAGCATCAAGTATGGACGAGAAATAACGAGGGCTGCCAGTGGTTGAGTTGTGTTTGGCACTAGATGAGAAAAAGCAACAGGTCCACTCCCATTGCAGCATCCCACATCCGACAATGAGGAGGCTTACCACAGCCTTTGCTTGGAGGTTCGGAGAGCCTCCGAGCGGGTTGCTGAGAAGATTAAATCTGCCTCGGTATCCCGCAATCACAAATTACTTTAATTCCATCAAACAAGTAACTTGCATACTCTTTGGTTCTTTCAGTAAAGTCATGTTGGTAGAAAAAATATATATATATCACGACGTTTCGATCGCAACACAAGCGGTGGAACTGCTGAACCAGCGAGAGGGCTGTTACAAGCAAGCGGGGTCTGAGCTGCAAAGCAATTCCATCCTCAGACACAAGCACGTCAGTTGTGTTAATGGGGGAGATTAGGGAGAGGGAGATTAGCATGAAATGAGCTTCCGTCGCCGCATAAGAGTGTCATCCCCGCATATGCGCACAACAGCAGTGTTAAATGGAGATTAGCACTATGTTGATGGAAGAGATTAGGCAGAAAGATTAGGGGGGTTTGTAAGTTAATGTCATATGTCTATGTGTAATACAAGCTGCGGCGCTGCCAACTGTTCTGAGGCAAGTGCGTCCATGCAAGAGAACCACTGCAACGGTGGTCGCGCCAGTGAAACACAAAGCCCATCACACAGCCAGAACCATCGATACATCGAGGCTAAGGGAGCAGAGGTGGCCATGTTAGTGAGACCCCAACCCGTTAATGCAGAGGCACCAAACAGGGCAATACAACTCAGAGAGTCGGAGATAGCAGCCAAACGGCAGGGAAGATTGGAAGCACCACAGCAAGTTACGACTTTGCTTGGTTAATAACGTCCTTCAAATTATTGCTCAGCTTATACCCATCTTCTCGGTTGACATTGTCTCTGTGTTTATATATCTGGATGGCTTCATTGATGGTAGCCTGAAGGTTTGCAGAGTATCTTGGTCTCGGAAAAAACACTATCGTGCGAGCCCACTGCGTTATAACAATGATCAGCCACTGCAGAGGTATTGGTTCTGCCATGTTTCAAATCTGCCTTGTGTTCGCGAACACGGTCTGAGACATGTCGTTTCGTTTCCCCAATGTAACTGCTGCCGCAGACACAACTTAGTTGTATACACCAGGGTATTGCATGTCAGGGATCAAGTCACGGATTTTGTGCACTGTATTGAATCGGATCTGGATCTTGTGTTTGTTTAAGATTTTGGAAATCTTTTTGGTAACACTTTCTATGTATGGCAAAGTGATGGATTTGATTGGGTCCTCAGATGGTCGTCTCCCATGGTTGGGGCTACAGCTTTGCGGATTGTGCAGTCTGAGTATCCATTCATCTTGAGGGCTTCGTGTACATGCTCCAGTTCACTGGCTAGGTGGCGCTGATCGGAGAAGTGTCTCCATTGCTCGCCGCCATGTCAAAGTCAGGCGCGAGACGACAGAACCCACGCACGGTGCATTCCGAAGACAACGACAGCACGGAGGAGGGTCCCACAGCGATCCCGGAGACCGGGGCCCCGGAGATACGCCTGTGGAGCCGAGCCGCCCGGAGCAGGAGGAGAGAGCAGTCGGGGGTGCCTGTGCGCCGCCACCGGACACGTCGAGTGTCCTTTCGGGCCAGTTGGAGCTGCTCATGCGGACAGTGGCGCAGCTCGCCGTCTCGGTGGCCGAGGTGGGAGAAACAACGCGCACACCCTACACATTTTTGGAGCGGGAGCGGCGGTTTCCCACCATTTCGGCTCCCGCCTCATTCGAATTTGGCGCCATTTCCCCAACGGGCGCTGCGGGAGTTGGGCGCCATTTTGAGCGCGCCGCCGCCATCGGACGCCATTTTTCCCGCGACGCTGCAAACGGGCCCCATTACCGCCGCGACTTCGCAAACCGCCGCCATTGACGCCGCGACTCTGCACACCGCCACCGGTGCCGCCACGACTCCGCACTCCGCCGCTGTTGCCACCGCGACTCCGCAGCTGGGCGCGGGTGCTGATGTGGCTCGGCAACCCAGCGTCACTGCTGTGCCCTTGGCGTCACCGTCGGGTGTGCCAGCGTGCGCGTCCTCGCCGGGGCTCACATCGGGCGACCAGCGGCTATGGCAGTTGCCACCTGTCCAGCCGTTCATCGCGACAGGGGGCGACTGGCTGGCGTTCCAAGACCGCTTCGATGTGGCATACACATTGGTGGGCTGACCTATGGAGGAGGCTCTGCGGGCGCTTCCTACATGCCTGGATGACAGGGCACTGCAGGCATTTCAATCGATTTCCCCAGTGGACAGGGCATCGCTCCCGGCGGCTTACCAACAGATGGCTGCGGTGTTCGAGTCACCATCCAGCGCGTGCCTGAAATTCTCTCGCATTCTGCTGCTCCCTGCTGGCGCTGGCACAGGCTGCCTATGCCGACCTTGAGGGCAAGGCGTTCGACTCACTGGCCCTGGAACGACTGCTCTCCCTTGCGTAGGAATTCGGGATCGCCTTATCTATCGCCGAGGAAGGCCAGATCACATCCTTAAAGGTGGCGTAAAATATACAAGCCCACCTTGCCCTGCGACAGTCGCCCAGGGTGGCGGCGTGCGCAGGGGTCCGAGCGCCTGTGGGGGCAGCCGCACCTCAGGGGGAGGACACCCTCGCGGCCCTGGCGGTGCCCGACTGCCACAGGAGGGGTGCTAGAGGTCGCCGGCCGGAGCAGCGATGGCGGGCGGGACCTCCTCGGCCGCAAGGCTCTGTAACCCTGGCCTGCTTCCGCTGTGGGCAGCAGGGCCACATTGAGCGGGGCTGCCGCAACGCTCCCGGGGCCTTAAACAAGGCCTCCCCTCCTTCCCCCGGCTGCTTGTCAGCATCAGCTACTGGGCTCCAGGCGAGTCGCGACGCATCGATCACACGGCCGCTCCCCTCACCTCACACATCTAGCGGGGTTAGGGTCCATCATTGTAGGGTCATCTCTGGGGGGTCAGGGTCACCCCCTTTGTGCTCGTTGCCATTTGCCGTGTGACCTAGGCAGACCCGCCAATGGGATGCGCTTGCACATCGGGTTGTGGCGGCCGCTGCTGGGTCCTCGGGGGTGACCGGGTATGTGCAGGGGGTTGAAGTGCGGGTCTTGGTGGACACGGGCGTGTCCGCAACTATTATATCCGAATGCATTTTTCAGTTGTTGCTACACAACGTTGGTCTGTTACGGCCGGTTCAGGGGGCTTGTGTTGCCACAAATGGCGGCAGTTTGGACATTTTGGGCCACATTGTGGCTTTGGTCAGGTTTGGCGAAATTGAATTGGTGGGGCCCATTCTAGTTTCCAGGACCTAGGCAGTGCCATGTCTTTTGGGGACTGACTTTTTGGCCAAGATGCCCATTAAGATCCTCGTGGACCAAGGTTGTGTGGAAATGCCGTCAGGGGGTCGGTTGCACTTCTTGCAATCTCCCACGGTTCTGTCCCCCCTTGCCGCCATTGTGCAGGCCTTGAACAAGGTGTCCATGACCGTTCTGCCGGTGTCACAAATCCTGCTACCCCTCAGGCTGCGCAGACCCCTGAAATTGGACTCCCCGGAGACGGGCATCCTTTTGTCTCCCTCCAATTACTTTTCGAGAATGGATGGGTTGGTAGGCGCCTTGACGGCCATGTCAGAGTGCCAGGACCCCTTTTTACAGGTCCTCAATTCGGGGCCCTTGCCGATTGTGGTTCTGGCCGGCACCATTTTGGCACATGCAATCCTGGTTCCTCCACCCGATGACGCTAGGCCGGCTGGAGGGGTTGTGGCGGGCATGATGCACGCGGGGAAGACTGACGTATCGTGGATCGATGCGCTGTGTAATGAGAATGCCTCGTTATCCCCCAAGGAGCACCAGCAAACTCATTGAGAGGTTCACTGATGTGTTTAGTCAGAGTAAATTCGATCTTGGTCGCACCACTTTTTTGGAACATCACATAGACATGGGCGATTCGGCTCCTATTCAGCTAAATTCGCACCGCTTCAGCCCAGCGGAAAAAGAGCATGTCCGCTTGGCCGTCGACGAGATGTTGGCAGCGGACATTATCTCCCCATCCACTAGCCCTTGGGGTGCCCCTATTGTGATTGTCAAGAAACGGGATGGGAGTCTCTGGTTCTGCACCGATTTTCGTAAATTAAACAAGATCTCGGTGGCTGATGCGTATCCATTGCCTCGCATGGATGATTCCCTGGACACCCTCTCGGGTGCGCAGTTCTTTTCAACTCTAGACTTGCTCTCAGGCTTCTGGCAATTGCCACTGGACGAGGCCTCTAGACCCAAGACAGCGTTCCGCACACCCCAGGGGCTGTTCCAATTCAATCGGCTTCCTATGGGTCTCCATTCGGCCCCGGCCACCTTCCAGCATCTCATGGAGATGGTCTTGGCAGGGCTGCAGTGGGAGTCTTGTTTAATTTACTTGGACGAATGTTATTGTTTTCGGCCGTACGTTTGACGAGCACTTGCAACATCTTGAGTCAGTGTTCGTCAAAGTGCGTGCTGTGGGCTTGAAATTCAAACCCCAGAAATGTCATTTGTGGCAACTATCGATGAAGTATTTGGGACATATTGTTAGTGCGTCAGGTGTCGCCACGGATCCAGAGAAGACAACTTGTGTCCGGACGTGACCGACTCCCACATCTGTCGTCGAGGTGCATAGCTTTGTCGGCTTCGCATCGTATTATCGCAGGTTTGTGCGTGATTTTGCAACGATAGTGAAGCCACTGCATGCACTCTCTGCCAAAGGTCAAACATTTTGCTGGAGCATATAGGAGGAGGCCGCATTTGTTGCGCTTCGCACATCTTTGGCGGATGCGCCGCCCTTGGGGTACCCTGATTTTTCAAAACCCTTCCTTCTCGACACCGATGCCAGCGACACGGGCATTGGGGCAGTCCTGGCTCAGGTGGTCGATGGAGTTGAAAGGGTGGTGGCCTATGGCAGCCGCATTTTGTCCCCCGCTGAACAGCGGTATTGTGTGACCCAGAGGGAGCTGCTGGTCATTGTATTCTTCGTGCAGCTGTACAGGCCCTATTTATATGGCAGGCGGTTTACCGTCTGGACCAACCATGCGGCCCTGCAATATTCGCTGCGGATTGACCAGCCCTCGGGTCAGCTGTCCCGCTGGCTCGATGTACTCCAAGAGTACCCCTTTGACGTCATCCACGGGAAGGGGGCACAGCATGGAAATGCTGATGGGCTTTCCAGGTTGCCTATTGAGGGCAGGTGTGCTTGTGCCCTGGGTTCTAGCCGCTGCAAGGCCCCAGTGGACACCGCGGCCCAGTTGGTTGCATCGGTGTGGTGTTGCCTGTTGATTTTGGCCTGGGACTCCCCCGAGAGGTATGGTCCAAGTTGCAGATGGAGAATTCCTCTATGCTGAGGCTATGACGCCGTGTTGGGCCAAATGCCCAGAGCTCAGCTCCGTTGGCTGCCTCGGTGATCGCTGTACATGACGGCCTCCTCATACGTTGGGATGCCCAATTGGAATGTTATTGTGTGGTTGTACCCACTGCCTTGTGAGGTAAATTGAACCGAGCCATTCACGAGAAACGTATGCACCTTGGCTACAATAAGACCTTGTTGACACTTAAACGGGACTACTACTGGACGGGTATGGAGGGTGATGTGGCACTCATTTTTAAAGGTTGCCACGAATGTGCATGGAGGAAGGCCCCAGTTGGCCAGAATCAGTCCCCGCTGCAGTCCATCCGGGTTTCTCGTGTTAATGAGCTCGTGGCACTCGACATTTTGGGCCCATTCCCAGCATCCCAACGGGGCCATAGGTACCTCTTGGTGGGAGTCGAGTACCAGAGGCCACGCCTATGGCATGGCCTTTGGTGGACCAATCGGCCTCTTCCATCACCGAGGCGTTCGTCCAAGGGTACGTTCTGAACAATTGTTAACTGACCAAGGGCGGAATTTTTCTTGTCGGTTGCTCAAGGAAGTGTGCGACCTCCTTGGCACCAAGAAAATCCGCACTTTTCCCTACCACCCTCAGTCCAACGGGATGGTAGAGCGGTTGAACCGCACCCTCACGTCCATGCTGTGCCACCACGTGAATACGTCCCAATCGGACTGGGACCTGTTCGTTCCGGGGGTTTTGGCTGCGGACAGGTTGGCTCCTCATGCCTCAGCGGGGTTCTCGCCTTTTTATTTAATGTATGGAAGAGAACCTGAGCCCCCAATGCACGTCCAAATGGACGTAGGGTCTTCCAAAAAGGGGTAATCAGTGCCCGCTCAAATGAGGGTCACGCTCGACCGGCTGCGCGAGGCACGGCAAGCAGCATGAGGACATTTCAACCAACCGGCAGGCGGCTAATGAGCACCTGCCCAAACATCAAGCTGCCGGCCTTCCATGGGAAAGGGGCCAGAAGGCGTGGCTATACTGCTCCCAAGTACCAGTTGGCACATCTCGTAAGTTGCATCGCCCTTGGCAGGGCCCTGTTGAGGTCGTGGAAGTCTATCGGCCGCAATGTGTTCGGATTCGGTTCGGTCGCCGGCACTGGATAGTGCACCTGTCCCGGCTCAAACGATATGTGCCAACGAGCCTCGTGGATTCATCCCCACTTCCTGAGCGGCCGGTGATTGATGCGTCCGACGAGCCGGACCGCATGGATCGTGATGGCAAGAGCGATGTTCGGCCTGTGTGTGCGCCTGCAGAGCCCTCGCCAGTGCAGAGGCGTAGCTAGGGGGGGCAGGGGGTACATGTGTCCCCGGGCGCCAAGGTAAAGGGGCGCCAAAATGAGGCTTACAACGTTACATGATAACTTATTGCGGCGGGCGCGGCAGCCTGGAACTACTGCACAAATCTACACCTCAACCTAAAAGTTTATATATCCCGCCACACACAGCCTACATGTCTTGTAATTACATTTTGGTATGTGATTAAACGGGGGGGGGGGCGCCAATTTTATAGTTCGTCCCCGGGCACAAAATATCCTAGCTACGCCACTGCGCCAGTGACACCTGCGACGACGCCTCGTCCACTGGAGGCCCTGGCGACGGGCCTGTCGCCTGCTGGCGGGCCGCCTGTGCCGGCGGCCGACGCCGTGCAGGGGAGCGGGCCTGTGGCACATACACGCTCGAGGGGCACGCGGCTCCGGTGATGGCCAGTGCGGCCGTTTTCATCGGCCACCAGCCGTCATCGCCCAGTTACACGTTGTCCCGTGTGATGAAGGTCTTCAAACTTTTTGTTTTTACCGTGCTGCCCTAATGTTGGGTTCATGTTCTTGCAGGCGGTCCCGCCTTCACACACATGTCACATGCGTTCTATCAGTGTTGTTATGTCTTTCTGTCCGGGTTGCCGGGCTCCGCTTTCGTATTGGTTACAGCCGGGTCGGCTGATTTTTTTTTCACGGGGGGGGGGGGGGGTAATGTAGAGTAGTCGGGGACGTTACGTCACACGCACCTTCCGGTGCGATGACGTCATAGGATGTGACGTCATGCGCGCCTTCCGGTGATAGTTGGTGGCACAGTGGTGAGCACGCCGTGTTAGTCTGTGCGAGGGGAGTAGCGGTGCTGTGGTTCACTCTGTGTGAGAGTGTGCATGGGCATCCTCGCGCAGTGCCTCGACGCACGTCGAGGTGTGGTGCGCGTAATTCCCGCCGATAAGTTAATCCCGAGCAGCCCCAGTTGGCCAGCTTGTCTTCTCGAGACGACGTGAACAGGCATGTGCCAGGTGACCAAGAGGGAAGAGGAGAGAGTGGCGTCTCACCCTCCCCGTGAGGTCGACGGGGTGGGCGTGGAGCCCCACAGCATCTGCCAGTCATCTCAGTTAAACCATGGCACCCGGGTCTGTGCCATGACCTCTCCTACGAGCCAGCCTGACACTTGACGTGGCCTTAAAGTGCACATAGCCTGGCACAAGCGCGGTGGTTACGTTACCGGCAATGAGTGGCGAATAGCAGTTGTGTGTGTACACGTTTGTTGAACTTCTTTTACACAGTACGTAGCCAAACCATCCCCGTACAGGCGTACACACACATCAGTGCAATAACTGGCACATCTGCTGCATAGGCCAATTATACTATCAATAGACCAGGGCTCTGGGTTATTCGTGCTTTTGGAGATCCTGAGCACTGTTCATGATGGTGGGCAGGCCCAGGTAAAGCTATGAGTTGGAGCCATTTTCTATTCACATTGGGGTGGAATAGCAATGTCCTCTGACCCTACACTAACATGTTTGAGAAACCTTCGATGGATATACTGGAGGAATTTCCATCTGATACACACACACGCGGCACACACACACACACGCGGCACACACAAACACGTGGCACACACAAAGTGTATTCGAAGAAGACGCAGACTCTGGATTTTGTTCCCAGCACTTTTACTGTTCCCAGCACCAAGCAAAAGCCGGGGTGTGCGTCCTCAGCCCCGCAGACAGAAGCAGGCAGCTACACGGGACCAGCGCGGTGTGCGATGCCCAGCGGTCCAAGGCGCGGTGTGCATGGGGTGGTTGTGTGCACGTGGTGTGCGCGTGGTGTGCGCGTGGTTTGCACGTGGTGTGCGCGTGGTGTGCGAGGTGGTGAACACCGCATGGTGTGCGAGCTGTCTGCGCGTGATCGGAGTGCACTTGTGGTTTGTGTGGGTTGGTGTGGGGTGATGTTGATGTGGGGTGTTGTTGATGTTCGCTGGTGGGGAAGGTTGTTTCAGTGGTGGTGTGTGGAGTGGTCGTGTCGCGGTTAACGCGCTATGCTACAAACCCGACTACACCGGTTCGATTTACGCTTACGGCCAACACCAGTGAAGATTGTTTGAACCGGTCCTGGGCCTCCCCTAGGTCAGATCAGCCTCAATTGAGTACCTGGTGCAGTGTGTAAACATCGCCACTGGGGTGTGGTACTGACCACCAACCCGCTCGTGTGCTGTTCCGGCCTTCATAGGGGCTCGCAAACAGCAATTGCCCCAACAGTCTGTTAAGGCTATACGGGGGATCTTTGTTTGATGTTCACTGGTGGTGGTGGGTGGTGGTGGTTTTCGTGGTGGTGTGGGATGGCGGTGGATGTGGAGCAATAGGTGTTCACTGGGCGTGCGACACAGTCTCCAGGTGTGTCAGGGTTCTCTGGGTGTGCGGCAGCAGCAGCGGGTGGGTGAGTTGCTGGAGTCCGTGTGAGCAGCTCTTTCAGCTTTAAGCATTCAACCTGAAACAAAAAACCGCACCACACACAGGGTAGAGTTGGTGGTTGAGCGCGTGTGGTCAGGATGCGGTGGTTTGTGATTGTTGTAGTGGTGACGTTAGCAGTGTGGAGTGGGGCGTGTGGTAGTGTATATTGCGGTTGTTGTGGTTGGGTAATGGCGTCTGAGCTGGTGGTCGTGGTGAGGGACACATGGCGTTTGCGGTTGGGTTGTGGTTGTTGGAGCGGTCGAGTGGTTGACAGTACTGTCGAACGGGTGAGCGGGTAGTTGATGGAGGAGCGGGTGAGTGGGTGGTTGATGGAGGAGCAGATCAGCATGTGGTTGACGGACGACCAAGTGAGCGTTTGGTTTACGGAGCAGCGGGTGAGCTGGTGGTTCATGGAGGAGCAGGTGAGTGGGTGAGCTGACCACGGAGGCTCAGTGGCACTGACACCCCTCGGGCTGCTTCCCCCACCAGGAGGAGGCTCCTCCCTCCAGGGGAACCCAGCGGCAGTCACACTTGCGGCTCCACATGCGTCCCCCGGCGTAGGCCACGGGCCCCCCGGCGTAGGGCCCCCCGGCGTAGGGCCCCCCGGCGTGGGGTTCCCCGGAGTAGGGGCCCACGTTATAGGGACCGCTGACCCCCAGCTCAGCTAGGCTGGGCGCGGGGCCCCAGGGACCCTGAGCCAGGGCACCATACGGGACCCCCACGGGGTTGAAGGGGGCCCAGTCGGAGGCGGCGCGGGAGTCTGCAGGGAGAGGAGAATGTGGCAGAGGAGAACATGGGGGTGTGGTGAGCGTGTGTGCTGTTGTGAGTGTGGTGAGTGTTTGGGAGCAGTAGCGGTTAGCGCGCTGTGCTACGAACCTGGCGACTCAAGTTGGATTCTCGCTCACTGCCAACACCAGTGACGAATATCTGAACTAGTCCTTGGGCTCCTAGGTCGACTCAGCCTCAAATTAATACTTGGTGTTGTGTGTAAATATCACCATTGGGGAGACAAAGGTGGCCGGGTGTGGTGTTGGGCACCACATTCAGATAAGCCCCTCCCCCCTCCTCCCCCCTTAACTTGTATTTAAGAGCTTGTCTCTTGGAATTTTGCCTCACTTGATACAGTAAATTTAGCTGTGATGGTCCCACCTGATGACGGAGACTTGTGTTGCCTCCAAAACGTCGTGATTTTTTATTTTATTTCTATTATTATTTCTATTATTTCTATAATTGAGTTTTATAATATATTTTATTTTTTTATTTTTTTTACCTACGTGACTTTACCGGAAAAAAAAAAAAACTAAGAGTATGTGGTGTTGGGCACCCACCCCCTGTTAGCGAGTAGGTGCTACTCGCTAACAGCACTTGCCCCAAAAGTCTGTTAAGGCTACACGGGGGATCTTTGTTTGTATGACTGTGTGTGACTATGTGGAGGAGGAGACTGCGGTGAGTGTGTGCTGTGGTGAGCGCCCTCACTCTGCACGTAGACGGTGCGGTATCTGTCCACGGCGTGCTCAATGGCTGCGAGGGAGGCTTGGATGTTGGCCGGGGAGTTGATGACAAAGCCGATGCCAGTGGTCGGGGCGGCCATGGGGTGCCCCTCTCCTGGACGGGGGTGGACACGGTGGGGGAGGGGGGGGCACGGGGGGGGGGGGGACACGGTGGAGGGGGGGAAGGGGGGGGACACGGGGGGGGGGGGTGAGGTGTGTGTCGCACGCTCGCACACAAGAGTGCCGGGCGACACCAGCGTCCTCTATGATCGCTCGACCCAGACGCTGCAATCCCTTGACCATGACCTTTGAGCCGCAATGCCTGACCACGATCTCACCGTCGACCAGGCTGGGCGTGGGCGCTCCGTCGAGCAGCTTCCAGTCGCGCAGCGCAGAGAGCCAGCCGTCCACGGAGCTGCTCAGCTCCACCTGCAGCGGCACCACCGCCTTGCCGAACATCCGCGCGAACGAGTACTCTGAGGAAGGGGGGGGAGCGATAAGAGAAAGGGGGGCAGCAGTGTCAACACAGAGGGAGAGGGCAGATGATGAGGCATGGCCGGGAGTCAGAGCCATTCCCTGTTCACCTTGGGGTGAGACAGGGATGTCCTTGGGGCTCCCACATTATTGGATGCTACCTGGTCATCACTCTATACAAAGTTTCGGGTCTTCTTAGGCACAGTTATGCCCTCCCTTCTGTATGGTTACGACACGTGGAGCCCTTTAAAGGAACATCTGTGCTGGTTCCATACATCCAGGCTGGCCTGCCTACGATCCATCCTAGGTTCAACCAGGCTGAATTGTGTGAGGAGCTCACGGAATATTGAAAGATCTGGATACAGTCCCATCAGCTCCTCCAGCAGGTGAAGCTTTGTTTGCTGGATCATGTAGCCTACATACCCAGTCACCGCTTGCCCAAGCAGCTTCTGTTTGGTCAAATAGAGGGGGCTAAATGTGTGTGGCATGGGCTGGAGAAGAGATGGACTGATGCAGTCCAAGAGGATTTGGAGCTGAGTGGACTTGCCGATGACTGATACTAGCGGTGTTAAGATCAGCCTCTCTGGAGGAGACTATTGGGCAGTTAGAGGCAGTTGCCCTCCTACAACAGTGGAAGGTAGAAGAGCGACGCTCACAACAATGAGTAGAGCGCCGGGTGGCTAAAACTTCTAGTAGAGGGCACAGTAGAGGGGTACAGGTGGTGCATCTCAGTCAACCCATGGCCCCTGAGTGTTTCCCGTGACCTTCCAGCAGCGAGGTCTGCACACCTTACGTGGTAGCGTCAAAGGGCAATCGGCTCGGCACGTCGAGCACGGTGGCGACATCGCAACCACTCAGCGGCGATGTCGCCCGGTGGTGTCGTCGCCGGTGGGATGAGCGCATGGAAAGCTCACCAGTACGGCACCGTGGGTTGTCCTGGTAGGCGTTAGTGGCCGTCACGAAGACGACGCCGGCCGCCTCAATGGCTGCGAGCGTCTGGTCCAGGGAGTGCGGACTCAGGGGCTCCGTGTTCATCCACACTCGCACGCCGCGCGCCTGGGCCCACAGGGGCACACGGCGAACGCACGGGAGACAAGGGAGAAGCGGGTGAGGCGGGAGAGGCAGGAGGCGGTGAGGCGGCCCGTGCCCCTCGCCACGTGGCCACCCGCCCTTGCGTGCGAGCGAGTGAGGTGAGCGCGCCTCACCTGCAGCTTGTCACGCAGGGCGGTTGCCGTGGCGACGTGGACGCCGTCGTGGCTGATCACCACCCCTCCCTCGCGAGCCGCGTACACGGGGAACACTGCACGGACACCGAGAGAGCAGGTCCAGGGTCATTCTATGTCTGGTGAGGTGTGTGGTGAGGTATATGGTGGGGTGTGTGGTGAGGTATATGGTGGGGTGTGTGGTGAGGTATATGGTGAGGTGTGTGGTGTATCGTGGGTGGGGAGCGGTAGTGCAGAAATTAGTACGCTGCGCTACAAACCCGGCGACCTGAGTTCGATTCCCGTTCAAGGCCAACACTAATGAGAATTATTTGTATCGGTACTGGGCCTCCCCTAGGTCGACTCAGCCTCAAATAAGTACCTGATGCAGTGTGTAAAATATCGCCACTGGGGAGACAAAGGCGGCCGGGCGTGGTGTTGGCCACCCACCCCTTCGTGTGCCGTGTCGGCCTTCATAGGTGCTCGCAGACAGCACTTGCCCCTACAGTCTGTAAGGCTATACAGGTTATTTTTGCATCGTGGTGGTGTATCGTGGTGGTATGTGTTTGGTATGGCTGTGCTGCTGCAGCGCGGTGCGGCTTCTCACTGTGTGGGAACGTCTCCCACTCGGTCCACGCTTTGCCAAGCCGCACCTCCTGACCTGACTCCGCTACCCATAATGCACCAGGGCCAGCTCCACCTGTGGGGGGGGGGCACAGTGAGATTTTGATGAGAGAATGACGAGTGAGTGTAAGTGAGTGAGTGTGAGTGAGTGAATGAGAGTGAGTGCGAGTGAGTGAGTGAGAGTGAGTGAGAGTGAGTGAATGAGAGTGAGTGAATGAGAGTGAGTGCGAGTGAATGAGAGTGTGAGTGAGTGTCAGAGTGAGTGCGAGTCGTACCAGGCTGGGTGCCCTCGCGAGACAGCACGTATCGTGGAGACTTCTCAGTGAGGAGGAGGAGACCAATGCCGCGCGCGGCCCCCGCCAGCCAGGGCGAACCTCCCCTCAGCAGCACGGACAGCTCCCTCGCCAGCTCCTCATCTACACCACCACCACCACCATCGTCACAGCATCATCATCATCATATCATCACCGCAACATCACAACATCATCATCACGTAATCATTGCATCATCATCACAACATAATGTTATCGTCACATCATCACAACAACATCATCACATCATCACAACAACATCAATGGATGCGGTTCCTGCGGTGTAGTGTGGTTCCCACGGTGCGGTCCATTTCCTGTGGTGCGGTGGGGTGTGGTGTGTGGCGCAGTCTGGTTTGTGGTATGGTGCGCTTTTGGTATGGTTTGTGGTGTGGTGCGGTGTAGTATGGTGTGTGGTGTGTTGGGGTGTGGTTCCCGTGATGCGGTGTGTTATGGTGTACGGTGTGGTGTGGTGTGGTTCCCACGGTGCGGTGTGGTGTGTGTTATGGTGTGTGGTGTGGGGGGGTGTGGTTCCCGTGATGCGGTGCAGTGTGGTTTGGTGGAGGCGCACCATGGCGCATGGCGTTGCGTAGGCCGGGGTGGAAGGCGAGCTGCCACACGATGGTGGTGGCTGCGCGCCGCTCCTCCTCACGCCCACGGCGCAGAACCTGCACCGCCAGCGGCACCGCGCCCGCCTCCAACAGCTACGCAACGCACACATCACACCACACGCATCACACACATCACACCACACGCATCACACCGCATGCACCACACCGACCACACACCGCACCACATACACCGCATGCACCACACCGCACGCACCACACCGCACCACACCGCACCACACCACACCATACCACAGAAACAGGGCACATCGTCTCAGGTTAAGTAGGGTAACCTCCTCTACTCTCCCTACACATACACGCACGTACACGCACGCACACACGCGCACACACACACGTACATGCACGCACGCACGCACACGCGTGTGTCTATGGTAGTGTAGCGGTTGTGTCTATGGTAGTGTAGCGGTTCGCGCGCTGCTCTACAAACCCAGCCAGCCGAGTTCAATTCCCGACCACGGCCACCAACACCAGTGACGATTAACTCAACTGGTCCCGCGTACCTGATGCGGTGTGTAAACATTGCCACTAGGGAGACAACGGTGGCTGATCGTAGTGCTGGCTGCCAACCCGTGCCGGCCTTCGTAGGTGCTGCCACTCGCCAACGGCACTTGCCACCAAATGGCTAGACGGGGGATCTTTGTCCTTGTGTAGGCTTGAGCGTACCGGCGTGGCGCAGGCGCTCAGGCGGGCGAGGTGAGCGAGGGTGGTGAGGATCTCCAGGAGGCTGTGCCCCTCGTGCTCCAGCAGGACAGTGTTGAGCGCCGCACGCAGCCAGCTCACCGTGGAAGACAGGTGCCCTGCACCGCACACACACCGCTCACCACTCACCACATCGCTCATCACTCGCCACATCGCTCACCGCTCACCACATCGCTCACCACTCACCACTCACTACACCGCTCGCCACATCGCTCACCGCTCGCCACATCGCTCACCGCTCACCACATCGCTCACCGCTAGCCTCACCGCTTATCACTCACCGCTCACCACATCGCTCACCGCTCACCACACCGCTCACCACTCACCACACCGCTCACCACTCGCCACACCGCTCATCACTCAAGACATCGTTCGCAATAGCAATCACTGCTCACCGCTCGTGACACCTCCTATTCCACCTCTATTCCTCTCCCACACTCCATCCAAATCACTTCACTTCACTCCTCCCCCTCTCACCCCTCCCTCTGCCACCCCCCCATCCCTTCTACCCCTCCCCGAGTGGCGTCTCACCCGACTTAACGGCGTGCTCCTCGGCCGTGCTCTCGCCGAGCGCCAGGCAGGTGGTGAGCGTGGCCCCGACGCGCACCTGCGCGTTCTTGAGGGCGAGCAGCGCGCCCAGCGACGCGCGCGCCGCCTCAGTGCGCAGCAACGCGCGGTTCTGCCGCTCGGTGGCCACGTGCCACAGCGAGCTGATCGCCAGCCGCGAGATCAGCAGCTGAGCGAACGCCGTCTGTCACCGGAAGACGGCGTTCACACCACACCACATGCACCACGCCACGCCACACACCACACGCCACACACACCACACCACGCCACACACACCACACCATACGCACCACGCCACACGCACCACGCCACACGCACCACGCCACATGCACCACGCCACATGCACCATATCATGCACGCCACACACACCACGCCACACACACGCCACACGCACCATGTCACAGCACGCCACACACCCCACGCCACACACACACCACACGCACCATGTCACAGCACGTCACACACCCCACGCCACACACACCACGCCACACGCACCACGCCACAGGCACCAAACCACACCACACGCACCATGCCACAGCACGCACCACGCACATCTTGCTTGCGTCACGACTTACGAGGCGCTGACGAGCAACCGCAGACGAGTGGGAAGGCAGCAGCAGCAGCAGTAGCCACCCGGCGCGACCAACGATCGCCCAAGCTCTGCGATCCTCTAAATGTTTACATCATAATATTTTTTCCTGTAACACTGCCCTCTGGTTGGTTGGTCATGGTGACGTCACGCACTCCAACCAATCAGCGTGTGTAACGGGACTCCTTAACATAATTTATACTTTAGCACAATCGTGCAGGCTGGGTGGATGCTTGCTGAGCGTTACGTCATGTGCCCATGCCCTGCAAACGTGATGATACAAACTTCCGATAACAGTGTCACAATTTTTTTTTGTTCCTGGGTAGTAAGTGTTATTTCCTAATTGCTTATGCCTCAAAAGTACAGAAAATGGATATTACTCCCCATAAACTTTGCTTTTGTGACCAGGACAGTGATGTTGAAATTTACCTATTTTCCAGAACATTCCAGATAGATTCAGTGCTGAGTAAACTTGGAGTAACTTCTAGAACATTCTAGAACTTTGCAGTAATATAAATAATATAATAAATACCGGGGCCTTAAGCCTACCAGTTCAGTTTAGTTCATGCTGCCTAAGTGGATACATCTCTGCATTTTTCTGAGATGGCATCAAGAGGCTGCAAGCATCCGGCAGACGCATTTTGCGATGTATTTTTATAATAAAATAAAGGTGGCTATGCAATAATTAATAATCCTGTTTTGAAAATGCAAAAATTTTTTGCAACTCGCCGTCATCTACGGCCCGTTCATTAGTCCAACTGGTGATCGTGGGTCAACACACGGACGAAAGCCCCACTCAAGACAACACGTAGATAACAATTCCGTGCTAAAGCTGTTTCAACACAACGTGCAGATGCATACTCGCACTGGCGAAGCAAACCGGCAAACTTTTTGGTTTGGCAGAGGATAGTTTGGCGGAGGACAGCTGTAATCCTAGCATCACCGATGGGAGTGTGTGCACGTTGAGAGTGTGTGTGCGCGTTGAGAGTGTGTGTGTGTCAGGAGCGGCAGTGTCGCGGTTAGTGCGCTGCGCTACGAACCCGGCACCCCGAGTTCGATTCCCCCTTACACTCAACCCTAGTGACAATTATCTAAACCGGTTCTAGGCCTCCCCGAGGTCGACTCAGCCTAAAATTAGTACCTAATACGGTGTGTAAACATCGCCACGAGGGAGACAAAGGTGGTCAGGTGTGGTGCTGGCCACCCACCCTCTTGTGTGCCGTGCAAGCCTTCAGATGTGCTGCTCGCTAACAGCACTTGCCCCAAACAGTCTGTTAAGGCTATACGGGGGCGAGGAGGGGGCGCAAGGAGGGGGGGGAGGGGTGACGAGGAGGGGGGGGGAGGGGGGACGAGGAGGGGTGACGAGGAGTGGGCAGCACCTCGTCATCGGCGGAGTCCTTCACTGCGGCGAGGTTGCCCAGCAGGATCTGCACTCCGCCGGCGCGGCCCAGCGCCGTGCGGAAGTCGGCGCTCAGCTGCGAGGCGTGCAGCACGAGGCGCAGCGCGGAGCCCCCCACGAACTCCAGCCCCTCGGCGTCCAGGCCCGAGAGGACCTTCACCAGAACCCCTGCACATCGCCAACATCGTCAACATCCACATCGCCAACATTGTCATCATCACCAGCCCCGTGAGGATCTCTCCCTCGTGCCTGTCCGAATCACGGTGTGGTGAGCGTGGTATGGTGTGGTTGGTTGGCGAGTGAGTGGTGAGCGTGCGGTGAGCGTGGTATGGTGTGGGTGGTTGGCGAGTGAGTGATGAGCGTGTGGTGAGCGTGGTATGGTGTGGGTGGTTGGCTAGTGAGTGGTGAGCGTGTGGTGAGCGTGGTATGGTGTGGGTGGTTGGCGAGTGAGTGGTGAGCGTGGTATGGTGTGGGTGGTTGGCGAGTGAGTGGTGAGCGTGTGGTGAGCGTGGTATGGTGTGGGTGGTTGGCGAGTGAGTGGTGAGCGTGTGGTGAGCGTGGTATGGTGTGGGTGGTTGGCGAGTGAGTGGTGAGCGTGTGGTGAGGGTGGTATGGTGTGGGTGGTTGGCGAGTGAGTGGTGAGCGTGTGGTGAGCGTGGTATGGTGTGGGTGGTTGGCGAGTGAGTGGTGAGCGTGTGGTGAGCGTGGTATGGTGTGGGTGGTTGGCGAGTGAGTGGTGAGCGTGTGGTGAGCGTGGTATGGTGTGGGTGGTTGGCGAGTGAGTGGTGAGCGTGTGGTGAGCGTGGTATGGTGTGGGTGGTTGGCGAGTGAGTGGTGAGCGTGTGGTGAGCGTGGTATGGTGTGGGTGGCTGGCGAGTGAGTGGTGAGCGTGTGGTGAGCGTGGTATGGTGTGGGTGGTTGGCGAGTGAGTGGTGAGCGTGTGGTGAGCGTGGTATGGTGTGGGTGGTTGGCGAGTGAGTAGTAAGCGTGTGGTGAGCGTGGTATGGTGTGGGTGGTTGGCGAGTGAGTGGTGAGTGTGCGGTGAGCGTGGTATGGTGTGGGTGGTTGGCGAGTGAGTGGTGAGTGTGTGGTGAGCGTGGTATGGTGTGGGTGGTTGGCGAGTGAGTGGTGAGCGTGGTATGGTGCGGGTGGTTGGCGAGTGAGTGGTGAGTGTGCGGGGAGTGGTGAGTGGGTGGTGAGTGGTGAGTGCGCGGTGAGTGAGTGGTGAGTGCGCGGTGAGTGAGTGGTGAGTGTGCGGTGAGTGAGTGATGAGTGGTGAGTGAGTGGTGAGTGAGTGGTGAGTGAGTGGTGAGTGTGCGGTGAGTGGTGAGTGTGCGGTGAGTGGTGAGTGAATGGTGAGTGGTGAGTGGGCGGTGAGTGGTGAGTGGTGCGCTGCTCACCCGCCCAGCCCTGTGCGGTGAGCGAGTCGGCCAGCTGGACTCGTCCACCCAGCGTGCTGCACTGCTTGAGGGAGGTGGACAGCTCCTGGCACCACCCCACGAACTCCAGGCTGGCATAGCTGCACAACAACAACATCAACAAAGATCCCCTGTGGCTGCACAACAACAACAACATCAACAACATCAACAACATCAACAACAAATACAAAGATCCCCCGTGTAGCCTTGATATAATGTTGGGGCAAGTGCTGTTAGCGAGCAATACCTATGAAGGCCGGCACGGCACACGAGGGGGTGGGTGTCGGAGACCACGCCCGGCCGCCTTACGCAACAACAGCTACACCGTGACACACACCCTGACACACACACTGACACACGCCCTGACACACACCCTGACACACATCCTGACACACGCCCTGATACACACAGTGATACACACCCTGACACACGCCCTGACACACACAGTGACACACACCCTGACACACACCCTGACACACACCCTGACACACGCCCAGACACACGCCCTGACACACGCCCTGACACACGCTCTGACACACACCCTGACACACGCCCTGACACACGCCCTGACACACACAGTGACACACACCCTGACACACGCCCTGACACACACAGTGACACACACCCTGACACACACCCTGACACACACCCTGACACACGCCCTGACACACGCCCTGACACACAGTGACACACGCCCTGACACACACAGTGACACACACCCTGACACGCACCCTGACACACACAGAGACACACACCGTGACACACGCCCTGACACACACCCTGACACACACCCTGACACACACCGTGACACACACCCTGACACACACCCTGACACACACCCTGACACACACCCGGCCATTCACACGGCTACAGCTGCCCCGATTCTGGCAGCCTCAAAGGTGCAGGCGGCGGTGGTGGTGGCGGTGGCGGTCGTGGTGGCGGTGGTGGTGGTGGTGGCGGCGGTGGTGGAGGCGGTGGTGTAGGCGGCTCCCACCGGCAGTGGTTTCGGTGAGTCGAGGCGAGGTAAAGTAGTGAGGAGTAGTTGATGCGTTGTCGTAGTGAGGTGTGATGAAGGTGCTGTGGTGAGATGCAGCAGTGAGATGTAGTGGCGAGGTGTGGTGAAGTGTAGTGGTGAGTAGCAGTGAGTAGTAAAGCGGTGAGCAGTAGTGGTGAGTAGTAGTGGTGAGGAGTGGTGGTGAGGAGTGGTGGTGAGTAGCAGTGGTGAGGAGTGTCAGTGGTGGATACCAGTGAGTAGTGGTGGTGAGGAGTGGTGGTGAGTAGCCCTGGTGAGGAGTGTCAGTGGTGGATACCAGTGGTGAGGAGTGGTGGGTAGCAGTGGTGAGGAGTATCAGTGGTGGATACCAGTGAGTAGCAGTGGTGAGGAGTGGTGGTGAGTAGCGGTGGTGAGGAGTATCAGTGGTGGATACCAGTGAGTAGGAGTGGTGAGGAGTGGTAGTGGTGAGGAGTGGTGGTGGTGAGGAGTGGTGGTGAGTAGCAGTGGTGAGGAGTATCAGTGGTGGATACCAGTGAGTAGTAGTGGTGAGGAGTGGTGGTGAGTAGCAGTGGTGAGGAGTGTCAGTGGTGGATACCAGTGGTGAGGAGTGGTGAGGAGTGGTGAGGAGTGGTGGTGAGTAGCAGTGGTGAGGAGTGTCAGTGGTGGATACCAGTGGTGAGGAGTGGTGAGGAGTGGTGGTGAGTAGCAGTGGTGAGGAGTGTCAGTGGTGGATACCAGTGGTGAGGAGTGGTGAGGAGTGGTGGTGAGTAGCAGTGGTGAGGAGTGTCAGTGGTGGATACCAGTGAGTAGTGGTGGTGAGGAGTGGTGGTGAGTAGCAGTGGTGAGGAGTGTCAGTGGTGGATACCAGTGGTGAGGAGTGGTGGTGAGTAGCAGTGGTGAGGAGTGTCAGTGGTGGATACCAGTGAGTAGGAGTGGTGAGGAGTGGTGGTGGTAAGGAATGGTGGTGAGTAGGAGTGGTGAGGAGTGGTGGTGGTGAGGAGCCACTCACTTGTCGCTCGCCTTCATCTTGCCCAGGAGTTGCTGCGCTGCGCTCTGCACCTTCATCGTCTGCTCCAGACTCATGGAGCCGAGCCCCATGGCGGACGAGCTGGGCCACGGGGACGGGGGGGTTGGGGACACGTGGGAGACACAAGGACAATGGTTGAGATGCCAGGTCAAACAGGGAGACACAGCGGGACGCGTGGGGACGTGGGTAGGAGACACGTGGGGACGTGGGTAGGAGACGCGTGGGGACATGGGTAGACCTGGCAGTCACCGGTGACCTGCCAGCTGAGGCCATCAACTCGCTGCACGTGGGGGAGCTGGAATATCAACTCGGGCTGAGTTCACGCGCTCCCACAAGGCCGTGCGTGTGCGTGACGGGGTGTGTGGGGGGGGGGTCTGGTTAGCTCAGAGTGTGACGGGGTGTGGGGGGGGGTCTGGTTGGCTCAGAGTGTGACGGGGTGTGAGGGGGGGGTCTGGTTGGCTCAGAGTGTGACGGGGTGTGGGGGGGGGTCTGGTTGGCTCAGAGTGTGACGGGATGTGAGGGGGGGGTCTGGTTGGCTCAGAGTGTGCGTCGCTCTCATCAGAACAATGGGCGCGGGACGTCTCCCCGGGCGAGCACTGCCGTGTGTCCTCACTCGGAGGCACTTTGTCGATTTAGTTTTTCATTTTCTGAAATTTTTTCCTTTTTTTTTACTTACTCCTAACAAAATGTCCTCTAAGCGAGGTTCGTCTGTACACTGCGCCCTCATCTCGAGGGGCAGAGCTGTGTGGGGGAGAGGGAGGAGGAGGAGGCCAAGTTGCCTGCGGGCCGACTCGCACCGCTGCTGCTGCTCGAGGAGGCTCCGAATGAGGTTGTGGTTACCCGAGACAACCCGGCCTGTTGCTATGGTAACGGTAGAGACAGCCGCTCTTCTCGCGGTCCTCCCATACTCGGGGGAGCCACAGGGACACCGCTTTTTACGTAATCGTAGTCGTGAGGTCGATTGCTTTGTTTGTTCATATTCTCGAGGGTGTGAAGAATATTCTGACGAAAGAATTACGGACCAAAACATAACTTTAACTTTAAGACGTAAACAGGAAGACTTCTTCAAAACTACGGCGGATCGCCTGATGGTGCTGGTTGTAAATACCGGCGAAACGTGACGATACTCGAATTGTAAACGTTGTGGTGGGTTCATTATCCAACACACAACCGGTTTAGTGATGAACTCGTAACCAATTTGCACGTTTTGTTACGTGTCAACCCTTCCTAATCGGCTGTCCGGTTGTGGCGGGTTTAACGACACATTTATATTCACGCGATCTAACCCAAAGCTCTGCAGTCCTCTATATATCAAGGTGTTATCAGCTAATTAATGAGGGGAAACAACTACAAGAAAACAGACACAAGGAGACTCGGGAGAGATAGAGATATACGGAGACACAGAGACACACGAAGACACAGACACACAGAGACACAGAGACACGCGGAGACACAGAGACACACGAGAGACAGAGACACACAGAGACACACGGAGACACAGACACACGGAGACAGAGACACACGGAGACTCAGAAGAGACAGACACACAGAGATCCAGAGACACAGAGATACACGGAGACACACGGAGCCACAGAGACACGGAGACACGGAGACACATAGACACACAGACACACAGAGACACGGAGACAGAGACACACGAAGACTCAGAAGACACAGAGACACACGGAGACACACGGAGACTCAGAAGAGACAGACACACAGAGACACAGAGACACACAGACACACAGAGACACGGAGACAGAGACACACGGAGACTCAGAAGAGACAGACACACAGAGATCCAGAGACACAGAGATACACGGAGACACACGGAGCCACAGAGACACGGAGACACGCAGAGATACGCAGAGACACACGAAGACTCAGAAGACACAGAGACACACGGAGACACACGGAGACAGAGACACACGGAGACTCAGAAGAGACAGACACACAGAGACACACAGACACACATTGACACGGAGACACACGGAGACACAGAAACACACAGAGACACGGAGACACACAGAGACACACAGAGACACACAGAGACAGACACAGAGACACACAGAGACACAGAGAGACACGGAGACACACAGAGACACAGAGACACACAGAGACACGGGAGACACAGAGACACACAGAGATACACGGAGACAGAGACACACGGGAGAGACGAATCCGATCGCTGCTCACCTGGAGCTCGCGGCCCCGGAACTGGACGAGCCCGAGGCGGAGGAGGAGAAGCCGGAGGAGGAGGAAGAGGAGAAGGAGGAGGAGGAGGTGCTGAACGAGGAGGAGGAGGACACGGTGAAGGAGCTGGCCGGGATGGCGCCGCCCTCCATCTTCAACATGTGTGCCATTCTGCGTGGGCGGGGAGGAGTTTGAGGAGGTGGTGGATTGAGGAGGTGGTGGATTGAGGAGGTGGTGGATTGAGGAGGTGGTAGATTGAGGAGGTGGTGGATTGAGGAGGTGGTGGATTGAGGAGGTGAAGAGCCGCGTGGTGGCAGTAGTTGAGTGAAGAGGTGGTGGTGGATTGAGGATGAGCAGCGGGTAAGAGTGTGGGGTGGTCATGGTGGATGCAGGTGACAGTGTTGGTAGGGAGGTGGTAGTGGTGAAAAGGCGGAGTTTACTATGGTGGTGGTGAGGATGCGGAGGTGGTGGTGAGTTTGCGGTGGAGGAGGAGGCGAGCTCAAGACGCATTCTCATCGTCAGGGTGTGGGGGTGTGGAACGGTGGCGCAATGGTTTGTGCGCTGCGCTCGTGAACCCTGGCTTCCAGGGCACGGCCACCATCAGTGGCGATCAGTGGTGTCTCAATCGGCTCCGGCTCCTACCCTCACCACAGCACTCCTGGTTCACCATCCCGCACTAACCAGCGCGGTGAAGTATGGTCAAACAACGGCCGCGGCGTGGAGAGGCTTTCATCCAGCAGTGGATTGTGTTCAACACAAATTGATGTTCACAACGCGTTGTGACCGCCACCGCTCACAACAGCGGCTTTGTAGCGGCCGCTAGTGGCTGCAGGAGCCCTGATGGGATATCTTCTCTGTCGCGAGGTCACCGACGCGACGGCGTTCTCACAACGCGGTTCTTGTTTTAGCCTCCCCCACAGAGGCCGCTGCTGATGGCACCCCTCCCACTCTCTTCAGAGAGAGCGCCTTTTCGTTCCGCAAGGCGTGAGGCCAACTCCACAAGAGGTCGGGTACACCACAAACATTCTACACACGTTGTGAAGACGCTAATATAATACTAATAATTTAAACACGTAAGAGTGAGAAGAGGGAAAAAAATTAAACGGTAAAATAATCACAAAATGCCTGAATAAAACTACCATTCGAAATTATAGAAACAGGTCATAAGCCTTGAGTTGAAGATGATGTGGATGGTGGTGGTGTGATTCAAGTTGGTGATGTGGACCGTGAGGATGCTGATGTCGACGATGATTATGATGTTGATGGTGATACCGATGTGCTGAGGGTTTCAAAGTTTCGATGGTGAGATCGATGGTGATGATGGTGATGTTGATAGCGGAGGTGATGATGATGTTGATGGGATTGGTGGTGGTTCCGATTTTGATATTTTAGACAGCGATGCAGATTGCGATGATGATGATGATGGTGATGTTGCTGCTGTGTTGAGGATGTAGATGGCGAGTGTGATGATGATGGTCGTCATGTTGCCAGTGAGTTTGAGGAATCGCACCTGTGCTGGAGTTCGGGGTCCTGGATCACCTGCATGGACCCAGGACGAGCCTCCTCTTATAGCGACCCAAGACTCCTCCTCTTCCACCCTCCCCTATAGCCACCCCTACAGCCTCCTCTCTACAGCCACCCCCCCCCCCCCTTTGGCCAACCGTACAGCCTCCCCTACAGCCTCCCCTACAGCCTTGCCGACACCCCCTTCCACTACAGCCTTCCCTAAAGCTTCTCCTACAGCCTCGTTCCGAAAGCCACCTCCTATGCCCTCCTCCCCTGTCGCATATCCCCACTGTCGCCTCCCCTACAGTTCCCCACCTACAACCTGGTCCAACGTCGTCGCACATGCACAGAAACATGCACACGTATTCACACAAAGACGAGACAAATATTCCCCGCATAGCCTTAACAGACTTTTGAGACAAGTGCTGTGTTTGCACACCGCAGGTTCTGTGCTCAGTTGAGGCTGAGTCGATCCAGCGGAGGCCCACGACCGGTATTGACCGGGAGTTGAACTCGGGTCGCCGAGTTCGTAGCAGAGCGCGCTAACCTCTCCCCATACACATTCACACACATACACATGCTTACTAATGAACCCACACGCATGCATACATACATACACATAGGTATGCAAGCCTCACACACACGTAAGCACACACACGGCACGTTGACACCCTAACACACATAACGACACTTACACGCATACATTTATCGCAAAATGCGCACATACACAACAACTGGCGTTCGCCATGAAGTGGTGGTATCAGAGTGTATGGGTTGACTGCCTGAGTTGACTGACAAATTCACCTCCTGTGCTTCCCACTGTGTCAACTTGCGTCTTAGCTACCCGGCCTTGCCTGTCAGGAGGAGCTCACTGATGGTGGGACTATGTCTAGATCTTTCAAGATTATATGAGCTCCTTACAAAATCCAGTCTGGTAAAACCCCAGGATGGATCGCAGGCAGGTCAGCCTGAATGTTTCAAACTGTTGCAGATGTTTTAAAGGGCTCTACGTTTTGCGAGTATAGAAGGACATTACTGTGGCCAGGAAAACCCGCAACGTGGTATGGAGCGATAGCCCAGGCAGATCCCACAAGGTGTTATGGAGTCGATGAAAAGATAACGCAGCGAGATTGAATTACGTGAGACCTCCACTGCCAAGTTGTGGCTGGCGATGAGCACACTGCTCAGGAATGGGAATTCCTCCACCATCTCAACAACCACTCCATTACTCATGGAGAGTTTAACACGTTGGAATGTTCCATGATATCAAACGCCCAAGCATGTGTTTTGTTTTGGTGAGGCTGAAGGTGTTGACATGCTCCACGTTCAACTTTTCAGAGTGAGTCGCAATTACCCTATCAACAAATTTAACATGGTACCTGGGCATCGATCAACCAGCTCACTATCGCAAGGGTCATGAATAGAAGGTAAAGAAACCTGAAAGCAAGGAGAATAAACCTAATCCCTAGTCTCTTGATGGTATACGAGGCCTTGACCAGATCAATAAAGCATAGATGTAGGTTCTGTTGAAAATCTCTACGCCTCTGCTGTAGAAGACGGACAGAGAAAATAGCGTCCATGTAGGACCACTCCAGACTGAAACCACATTAGGGCTAAGCAAGCTTCTCTGCGTGGCTGGCAATGCAATGTTGAATATTCCTTCCCGATAACAAATACACATTGATTGATTGCCAGGACATTTCCACGACTGAGGAGAGAGATTCCCCAGTAGTTATTGCAATCAGTGGGACCCCCACCCCCGTTTTAAGAAAGGGACCACCAGGGTATCCTTCCAATCCTGCAGAACCCGTCCTGTGGACCAGCCAGTTGTAATTATGCATGTATGTTGAACTTATTTCGCACCGCACGTAGCCAACCGTGCTAATCGGAGGTGCTGATTATGTCATATACGGTTATCTGGGCTGAGGGAATTCCCTTTCCCCAAGACCTCACAGAAATGCTCTGCAAACCTCCAGACCTGTTCCTGGGGGTTGGAGGTCGGATCACCGTTCTTTGCCTTAAGGATGGTGATAGGTGAGGCGCTGCAAGTAACTTTTTAACGGAATTAAAGGGCGATTTGTGATCATGGGATACTGAGGGAATATTCCAGACACAGCATCCCTAGCAGGGTCAGCCCCGCCTTACCCTCACGATATTATCTGAAATGAGGGATTTCCTCTCTCAAAAATTCCACACAGAAACATTCAGCAAATCTGTTCATTTACGTAGATCGGATCTTAACCTCAAGGATGGTAATAGGTGTGGCGCTGCAAGTTACCGTCTTAAAGAGTGAATTGTGGTCACGAGTTGCTGAGGCAGTTTTTCATCTCCTCAGAAACCCATGACCACCACTCATCCATTGTCGCATTGCCGCACGGCTCTCTGAACCTCCGAGTGAAGGCTGTGGTGAGCCTTCTCATTCTTAGGCACGATTCTTACCTTCTTGTCATAGTGGCGAGATATTAACTACTTCGCCTGGTGTACAGGTCATGGGTTTCGATCCAGACCCTGACGCCTGTATATTTGGAGTTTGCACGTTCTCCCCGTGGTCACGTGGATTTTTACGTGGGTCCTCCGGTTTTCCCCTCCACATTTAGAATCAACATGCGTTTAAAGTCTAGATTTTAAGTTTTCGTGACTGCAGGGATCCATACTCTTTGGTTCTTTATTTTATACCTACGTGACTTTACCGAAAGAACCAAAGAGTATGCGTTTAAAGTATTTGGCCGCTATAAATGTCCACGTGATAAGTCACTTAAATGAACTATTATTTGTGGCCAGGTCGCTTCTGAAAAAAAAGCTATATAGCTCAGTGGGCCTTACCTGGTAAAATAAAACATAGTTAAGTTTAGTATAGTTTTAACTTTTCCCCGTCAGATAGGGTTTCTGGGGAAGTCTGGACTGCCAATTCTGTTGGCGAACATCTATGAAGGCCAACGCCACGCCCGGCCGCCATTGTATCCCAAGTGTTGTTGTTTACACACTGTGCCAGATACTCAAATAAGGCTGAACTGATCTAAGGGAGGCTCAGGACCAGCTCAGGTATCTGTCACCGATGTTGACTGTGAGTGCGAATCAAACTCGGGTAGCCAGGTTTTTAGTGCAGCGCGCTAACCACAGCCTCTTACCTTCCACACACACACAGCCACCTCGACACACACTTTACCCTTCCGCACGCACACCTGTCCTGGATTCAGATCTCACATCCCGATGTCTCCGTGACATGTGGCTCCCACCTCCCATCCCCCACACCTGCAGGGAACTTGAGGACGCTGCCACGTCGGCTAAAGCAGACGTACCAAATTTCGATTTAAAGCTTTCGTTACTGCAGGGATTCATCTTCTTGGTTCTTTCGGTAAAGTCACGTAGAAGGGAAGTAATAAAATAATAAAAATAAAACATAATAAAATAATTCTCACGACGTTTCGGCCACAACGCAAGCAGCCGTCCTCAGGTGAAGACCAGGTCTGTCGGGGAGACAGCGTCTGAATGTCTCCCCGACAGACCTGGTCTTCACCTGAGGACGGCTGCTTGCGTTGTGGCCGAAACATCGTGAGGATTATTTTATTATGTTTTATTATTTTATTACTTCCCTTCTACGTGACTTTACCGAAAGAACCAAGAAGACAGACGTACCAAAGTTGAGGAGGTGTAGATGTTGAGGTTGTGTAGGTGTTGAGGTTGAGGAGGTGTAGGTGTTGAGGTTGAGGAGGTGTAGGTGTTGAGGTTGAGGAGGTGTAGGTGCTGAGGTTGACGAGGTGTAGGTGCTGAGGTTGTGTAGGTGTTGAGGTTGAGGAGGTGTAGGTGTTGAGGTTGACGAGGTGTAGGTGTTGAGGTTGTGTAGGTGTTGAGGTTGAGGAGGTGTAGGTGTTGAGGTTGAGGAAGTGTAGGTGTTGAGGTTGAGGAGGTGTAGGTGTTGAGGTTGAGGAGGTGTAGGAATAGGTGTTGAGGTTGTGTAGGTGTAGGTGTTGAGGTTAAGGAGGTGTTGAGGAGGTGTAGGTGTTGAGGTTGACGAGGTGTAGGTGTTGAGGTTGAGGAGGTGTTGAGGTTGACGAGGTGTAGGTGTTGAGGTTGAAGAGGGGTAGGTGTTGAGGTTGAGGAGGTGTAGGTGTTGAGGTTGAGGAGGTGTAGGTGCTGAGGTTGAGGAGGTATAGGTGTTGAGGTTGAGGAGGTGTTGAGGAGGTCTAGGTGTTGAGGTTGACGAGGTGTAGGTGTTGAGGTTGAGGAGGTGTTGATGTTGAGGAGGTGTAGGTGTTGAGGTTGAGGTTGTGTAGGTGTTGAGGAGGTGTAGGTGCTGAGGTTGAGGAGGTGTAGGTATTGAGGAGATGTAGGTGTTGAGTAGGTGTAGGTGTTGAGGTTGAGGAGGTGTAGGTGTTGAGGTTGAGGAGGTGTAAGTGATGCGAGGTAATCAGCTGAGATCGCCCATAATGTGTTGAGGGCAGCAGCTGCCCCCCCCCCGCCCACCCCCGACGCGTGCCCCGACTCGCGCCACGCCGCGTGGCCTCCGCGTGGCGAAGTCAGCAGCTGCGCAGGTGTGGGTCGTGACCACGTGTGCACCTGCGCGCGCGTCCAGCCTGATCTACCCACACCAACACACGGACACCCACCGACAGCAAAGACACATGTTCCCCATACAGCCTTAACATACAATTGGGGGAAGTGCTGTTAGCGAGCACCTATGAAGGCTGGTACGGCACACGAGGGGGTGAGTGGCAAACACTACGCCCGGCCGCCTTTGTTTCCCTAGTGGGGATGTTTACACACCGCACCAGGTACTCATTTGAGCCTGAGTAGACCTAGGGGAGGCCCAGGAGCGGTTCAGAAAATCGTCACCGGTGTTGGCCGTGAGCGAGAATCTTACTCGGGCCGCCGGGTTCGTAGCGCAGCGTGCTCGCCGCTACACGACTGCTCCCCACTCACCTACATACACCTCCACATACATTCACGTATATACACCAACACTCACACACGCGCACCTATATACACTAAAACACCAATACCAATATCGCCATTCGTGACTAAGTTATGGTGACGTCACCACGGCGCTTGTTCCAGGCCAGGTGCACTTTAAGTTCACGTGAAGTGTCCAACGGTCGCTGATAGGAGGTCACGGGACAGACACAGATGCTATGGGTTGACTGCCTGAGATGACTGGTATATGCACCACCTGTGCCCCCTACTCTGCCAGCTTGCTACAATGTATCTACCCAGCACTCCACTCGTTGTTGTGAGCATCGCTACTCTGCCCTCCGTTGTTGTTGGAGAGCGAGTGCCTCCAACTGTCCAGTAGCGTCCTTCACGAGCCTCCTATATAGAGGCCGATGTTAACACCACTGGTACCAGTCTTCGGCAAGTCCACTCAGCTCCACCTCCTCCTGTAACGCATCAGTCCATCTTTTCTCCAGCCCGTCCCACGCCCGTTTGGCGCCCTCTATCCCGCCAAATAGAAGCTGCTTGGGCATGCAGTGGATGAGCATGCAGGCGATGTGATCCAGCCTATACAGCCTCGCCTGCTGGAGGAGCTCACTGCTGGGAATGTGTTCAAATGTTTGTAAGCTCTGCACACAATCCAGCCTGGTTAAACCCAGGATGGATCGTAGGCAGGCCAGCCTGAATGTTTCAAAACAGCGCAGATGTTTTAAAAGGCACCAAGCTTTGCGAGCATAGAAGGGAATTACTATGGCCAAGAAGACCCGCAATGTTGTATGGAGCTATAGCCCAGGTAGCTTTCACACAGCGTTAAACAGCGGATGAAAATATAATGCCGCTCGGCTGATTTAGAGTCAGACCTGTGCTGCCAAACCGGAGCTGGTCAATAGCAAACTGCTCAGTTACAGAAACTTCTCCACTCTCTCCACAACTGCCTCATCACTCATTGAGAGTTGAGAGGGTGGACTATTGAATTATACAACATGCCCAGGCAGGCGCTTAGTTTTGGTGTGGCTGATGGTAAGGCTCCAACTCCTGAGATTGAGCAGCAACCACCAGATCGTCAGCGTCTATAACATGTTTGAAGCAGACGCGTAGGAGGCTGGCGTGTCTTGGGAAGAACACTGGTTTCGAGACTGTCCAACTCGCGTACAGAGCCACCTGCAGATCTGACACAAGAGATATCCACTTTAAAAACTAAATTGAAAACTCATTTATTTATAATTGCGTTTTGTGTTTAGTTTGTTGTCCTTCACCCGCACCTCCGATAAGCACGGTTGGCTACGTACAGTGCGGAAGAAGTTCAATATACACACATACTTCCCTTGACCGTACTTGGGCATCGATGAGCCCTCATTGTATCTGTACAAGGTATAAATTACACTAATATTGCCATGGAAAGGTTCTCAAACTACGTGGTTGAAGAAGAATTTAAATAATGTGGGAGCTAAAGGACATCCATGTCGCACTGCAACTTTGCCAAGTAGCTTTATCCGAATCTACCCACCATCATGAAGATCCTTAAATATTGTGAGCATCGAGTAAAAGACCCCGAAAGGACGAAAAACAATCCAGAGCCCTGGCCCACTGATGGTATCATAGTCCTTGACCAGGTAAATAAAGCCGAAATGTTTTCCACCTCTGCGGTACCAGACGGAGAGAGAATATGGCATCCATGCAGGACCCACCTGGCTAGAAACCACATTGGGGCTCCACAAGCCTTTCCTCGGCGTGTCTGACATGGTGATTTTGAATAATCCTTGCCAGGACCTTTCCCGTCACACGGAAGAGGAAGGTACCCCAATAGTTACAATAAGTGCGGGCCCCCTTCTTAAATAGTGGGACCACTAGGGCTACCTTACAATTGTGTGGTTCAGACAATTGTTATGATGTCATGCAGAGCAGTCTGCACACTTGGATGATCGTCTCCACCTTGTGCTTTTCCTGGTCTCAGACTTCCCCTCGTAATTCTTCAACAAATGGCACCTCAGCCAGCCACTATCAAGGGATGGCTACGTCTGCCAATATTTTAGGCACGACAGCTCCAGCAGAGTCGTCCCCACCTTGTCCCATGATGTTGTCTGGGCTGAGTGAATTTCCCACCCCTAAGACATCATAGAAATGCTCTAAAAACCCGTAGACCTGTTCCTGGGGATCGGAAATCAGATCACTGTTCTTTCCCTTAAGGATGGTGAAAGGTAAGGCGCTGCAAATAACTTTTTCTATGACATTATACGTCATCGCTGGCTACTGAGGCAGATTCTACTCGCTTAAGACGTTTTCTCTACCCGGCGTTTTACCTGGTCTCGGGCTAGAGATCGCCCTGCTCACATTGCCAACAGATGCCACCTCAGCCAACCACTCACAAGGAGTGGCTACTCCCTCCAATAATAAAGCAAAATAACTAACTATTTTTGTAGCAGGTAATGCCCACTGAGCTATGTAGCTCTTTTTCAGAAGCGACTTGGCCACAAACGAAAATTCAACAAAGTGGCTTATGACGTGTAAATTTATAGCAGCTAAATATTAAAAACGCACGTTTATGAATGTGGAGGGAAAACCCAGAGTAGCCGGAGAAAAATCCACGCGACCATGGGGAAAACATGCAAACTCCCACGCCTTTGGATTGCGCTCTCACGCCTTTGGATTGCACCCTCACGCCTTTGGATTGCACTCTCACGCCTTTGGATTACACTCTCACGCCTTTGGATTTCACTCTCACGCCTTTGCATTGCACCCTCACGCCTTTGGATTGCACCCTCACGCCTTTGGATTTCACTCTCACGCCTTTGGATTGCACCCTCATGCCTTTAGATTGCACTCTCACGCCTTTGGATTGCACTATCATGCCTTTGGATTACACTCTCACGCCTTTGGATTGCACTCTCACGCCTTTGGATTGCACCCTCATGCCTTTGGATTGCACTCTCACGCCTTTGGATTGCACTCTCATGCCTTTGGATTGCACTCTCACGCATTTGGATTGCACTCTCATGTTTTTGGATTGCACTCTCACGCCTTTGGATTGAACTCTCACGCCTTTGTATTGCACTCTCACGCCTTTGGATTGCACCATCATGCCTTTAGATTGAACTCTCACGCCTTTGGGTTGCACTCTCACGCCTTTAGATTGCACTCTCACGCCTTTGGATTGCACCCTCACGCCTTTGGATTGCACTCTCACGCCTTTGGATTGCACTCTCACGCCTTTGGATTGCACTCTCACGCCTTTGGATTGCACTCTCACGCCTTTGGATTGCACCCTCACGCCTTTGGATTGCACGCTCATGCCTTTAGATTGCACTCTCACGCCTTTGGATTGCACTCTCACGCCTTTGGATTGCACTCTCATGTTTTTGGATTGCACTCTCATGTTTTTGGATTGCACTCTCACGCCTTTGGATTGCACTCTCACGCCTTTGGATTGCACTCTCACGCCTTTGGATTGCACCCTCACGCCTTTGGATTGCACCCTCATGCCTTTAGATTGCACTCTCACGCCTTTGGATTGCACTCTCACGCCTTTGAATTGCACTCTCACGCCTTTGGATTGCACTCTCATGTTTTGGATTGCACTCTCACGCCTTTGGATTGCACTCTCACGCCTTTGGATTGCACTCTCATGCCTTTGGATTGCACTCTCACGCCTTTAGATTGCACTCTCACGCCTTTGGATTGCACTCTCACGCCTTTGGATTGCACTCTCATGTTTTTGGATTGCACTCTCATGCCTTTGGATTGCACTCTCATGCCTTTAGATTGCACCATCATGCCTTTAGATTGCACTCTCACGCCTTTGGATTGCACTCTCACGCCTTTGGATTGCACTCTCACGCCTTTGGATTGCACTCTCACGCCTTTGGATTGTACTCTCATGTTTTTGGATTGCACTCTCACGTCTTTGGATTGCACTCTCACGCCTTTGGATTGCACTCTCACGCCTTTGGATTGCACTCTCACGCCTTTGGATTGCACTCTCACGCCTTTGGATTGCACTCTCATGTCTTTGGATTGCACCCTCACGCCTTTGGATTGCACCATCATGCCTTTAGATTGCACTCTCATGCCTTTGGATTGCACTCTCACGCCTTTGGATTGCACTCTCACGCCTTTGGATTGCACTCTCATGTCTTTGGATTGCACTCGCACGCCTTTGGATTGCACCCTCACGCCTTTGGATTGCACCCTCATGCCTTTGGATTGCACTTTCATGCCTTTGGATTGCGCTCTCACGCCTTTGGATTGCACTCTCATGTCTTTGGAATGCACTCTCATGCCTTTGGATTGCACTCTCACGCCTTTGGATTGCACTATTGCACTCTCATGTCATTGGATTGCACTCTCATGCCTTTGGATTGCACTTTCACGCCTTTGGATTGCACTCTCACGCCTTTGGATTGCACTCTCATGTTTTTGGATTGCACTCTCACGCCTTTGGATTGCACTCTCACGCCTTTGGATTGCACTCTCATGCCTTTGGATTGCACTCTCACGTCTTTGGATTGCACTCTCATGCCTTCGGATTGCTCTATCACGCCTTTGGATTGCACTCTCACGCCTTTGGATTGCACTCTCACGCCTTTGGATTGCACTCTCATGTTTTTGTATTGCACTCTCATGCCTTTGAATTGCACTCTCATGCCTTTAGATTGCACCATCATGCCTTTAGTTTGCACTCTCACGCCTTTGGATTGCACTCTCACGCCTTTGGATTGCACTCTCACGCCTTTGGATTGTACTCTCATGTTTTTGGATTGCACTCTCACGTCTTTGGATTGCACTCTCACGCCTTTGGATTGCACTCTCACGCCTTTGGATTGCACTCTCACGCCTTTGGATTGCACCCTCACGCCTTTGGATTGCACCCTCACGCCTTTGAATTGCACCCTCACGCCTTTGGATTGCACTCTCACGCCTTTGGATTGCACCCTCATGCCTTTAGATTGCTCTCTCACGCCTTTGGATTGCACTCTCACGCCTTTGGATTGCACTCTCACGCCTTTGGATTGCACTCTCACGCCTTTGGATTGCACCCTCACGCCTTTGGATTGCACCCTCATGCCTTTAGATTGCACTCTCACGCCTTTGGATTGCACTCTCACGCCTTTGGATTGCACTCTCATGTTTTTGGATTGCACTCTCATGCCTTTGGATTGCACTCTCACGCCTTTGGATTGCACTCTCATGCCTTTGGATTGCACTCTCACGCCTTTGGATTGCACTCTCACGCCTTTGGATTGCACTCTCACGCCTTTGGATTGCACTCTCATGTTTTTGGATTGCTCTCTCATGCCTTTGGATTGCACTCTCATGCCTTTAGATTGCACCATCATGCCTTTAGATTGCACTCTCACGCCTTTGGATTGCACTTTCACGCCTTTGGATTGCACTCTCACGCCTTTGGATTGTACTCTCATGTTTTTGGATTGCACTCTCACGTCTATGGATTGCACTCTCACGCCTTTGGATTGCACTCTCACGCCTTTGGATTGCACTTTCACGCCTTTGGATTGCACTCTCACGCCTTTGGATTGCACTCTCATGTTTTTGGATTGCACCCTCACGCCTTTGGATTGCACCATCATGCCTTTAGATTGCACTCTCATGCCTTTGGATTGCGCTCTCACGCCTTTGGATTGCACCCTCACGCCTTTGGATTGCACTCTCATGTTTTTGGAATGCACTCTCATGCCTTTGGATTGCACTCTCACGCCTTTGGATTGCACTATTGCACTCTCATGTCTTTGGATTGTACTCTCATGCCTTTGGATTGCACTCTCACGCCTTTGGATTGCACTATTGCACTCTCATGTCTTTGGATTGCACTCTCACGCCTTTGGATTGCACTCTCACGCCTTTGGATTGCACTCTCGCGCCTTTCGATTGCACTCTCATGTTTTTGGATTGCACTCTCACGCCTTTGGATTGCACTCTCACGCCTTTGGATTGCACTCTCATGCCTTTGGATTGCACTCTCACGTCTTTGGATTGCACTCTCATGCCTTTGGATTGCTCTCTCACGCCTTTGGATTGCACTCTCACGCCTTTGGATTGCACTCTCACGCCTTTGGATTGCACTCTCATGTTTTTGGATTGCACTCTCAAGCCTTTGGATTGCACTCTCATGCCTTTAGATTGCACCATCATGCCTTTAGATTGCACTCTCACGCCTTTGGATTGCACTCTCACGCCTTTGGATAGCTATCTCACGCCTTTGGATTGTACTCTCATGTCTTTTGATTGCACCCTCACGCCTTTGGATTGCACTCTCACGTCTTTGGATTGCACTCTCATGCCTTTGGATTGCTCTCTCACGCCTTTGGATTGCACTCTCACGCCTTTGGATTGCACTCTCACGCCTTTGGATTGCACTCTCATGTTTTTGGATTGCACTCTCATGCCTTTGGATTGCACTCTCATGCCTTTAGATTGCACCATCATGCCTTTAGATTGCACTCTCACGCCTTTGGATTGCACTCTCACGCCTTTGGATTGCACTCTCATGTTTTTGGATTGCACTCTCATGCCTTTGGATTGCACTCTCAAGCCTTTAGATTGCACCATCATGCCTTTAGATTGCACTCTCACGCCTTTGGATTGCACTCTCACGCCGTTGGATTGCACTCTCACGCCTTTGGATTGCACTCTCATGTCTTTTGATTGCACCCTCACGCCTTTGGATTGCACCATCATGCCTTTAGATTGCACTCTCACGCCTTTGGATTGCACTCTCACGCCTTTGGATTGCACTCTCACGCCTTTGGATTGCACTCTCACGTCTTTGGATTGCACACTCACGCCTTTGGATTGCACCCGCACGCCTTTGGATTGCATCCTCATGCCTTTAGATTGCACTCTCACGCCTTTGGATTGCACTCTCACGCTTTTGGATTGCACTCTCACGCCTTTGGATTGCACTCTCACGCCTTTGGATTGCATTCTCACGCCTTTGGATTGCACTCTCACGCCTTTGGATTGCACTCTCATGTTTTTGGATTGCACTCTCATGCCTTTGGATTGCACTCTCACGCCTTTGGATTGCACTCTCATGCCTTTGGATTGCACTCTCACGCCTTTGGATTGCACTCTCACGCCTTTGGATTGCACTCTCACGCCTTTGGATTGCACTCTCATGTTTTTGGATTGCTCTCTCATGCCTTTGGATTGCATTCTCACGCCTTTGGATTGCACTCTCACGCCTTTGGATTGCACTCTCATGTTTTTGGATTGCACTCTCATGCCAGTGGATTGCACTCTCACGCCTTTGGATTGCACTCTCATGCCTTTGGATTGCACTCTCACGCCTTTGGATTGCACTCTCACGCCTTTGGATTGCTCTCTCACGCCTTTGGATTGCACTCTCATGTTTTTGGATTGCACTCTCATGCCTTTAGATTGCACCATCATGCCTTTAGATTGCACTCTCACGCCTTTGGATTGCACTTTCACGCCTTTGGATTGCACTCTCACGCCTTTGGATTGTACTCTCATGTTTTTGGATTGCACTCTCATCTCTTTGGATTGCACTCTCACGCCTTTGGATTGCACTCTCACGCCTTTGAATTGCACTCTCACGCCTTTGGATTGCACTCTCACGCCTGTGGATTGCACTCTCATGTCTTTGGATTGCACCCTCACGCCTTGGGATTGCACCATCATGCCTTTAGATTGCACTCTCATGCCTTTGGATTGCGCTCTCACGCCTTTGGATTGCACCCTCACGCCTTTGGATTGCACTCTCATGTCTTTGGAATGCACTTTCATGCCTTTGGATTGCACTCTCACGCCTTTGGATTGCACTATTGCACTCTCATGTCTTTGGATTGTACTCTCACGCCTTTGGATTGCACTATTGCACTCTCATGTCTTTGGATTGCACTCTCACGCCTTTGGATTGCACTCTCACGCCTTTGGATTGCACTCTCACGCCTTTCGATTGCACTCTCATGTTTTTGGATTGCACTCTCACGCCTTTGGATTGCACTCTCACGGCTTTGGATTGCACTCTCATGCCTTTGGATTGCACTCTCACGTCTTTGGATTGCACTCTCATGCCTTTGGATTGCTCTCTCACGCCTTTGGATTGCACTCTCACGTCTTTGGATTGCACTCTCACGCCTTTGGATTGCACTCTCATGTTTTTGGATTGCACTCTCATGCCTTTGGATTGCACTCTCATGCCTTTAGATTGCACCATCATGCCTTTAGATTGCACTCTCACGCCTTTGGATTGCACTCTCACGCCTTTGGATTGCTATCTCACGCCTTTGGATTGTACTCTCATGTTTTTGGATTGCACTCTCATGCCTTTGGATTGCACTCTCATGCCTTTAGATTGCACCATCATGCCTTTAGATTGCACTCTCACGCCTTTGGATTGCACTCTCACGCCTTTGGATTGCTATCTCACGCCTTTGGATTGTACTCTCATGTTTTTGGATTGCACTCTCACGCCGTTGGATTGCACTCTCACGCCTTTGGATTGCACTCTCATGTCTTTTGATTGCACCCTCACGCCTTTGGATTGCACCATCATGCCTTTAGATTGCACTCTCACGCCTTTGGATTGCACTCTCACGCCTTTGGATTGCACTCTCAAGCCTTTGGATTGCACTCTCACGTCTTTGGATTGCACTCTCACGCCTTTGGATTGCACCCTCATGCCTTTAGATTGCACTCTCACGCCTTTGGATTGCACTCTCACGCCTTTGGATTGCACTCTCACGCCTTTGGATTGCACTCTCACGCCTTTGGATTGCATTCTCACGCCTTTGGATTGCACCCTCACGCCTTTGGATTGCACCCTCATGCCTTTAGATTGCACTCTCACGCCTTTGGATTGCACTCTCACGCCTTTGGATTGCACTCTCACGCCTTTGGATTGCACTCTCATGTTTTTGGATTGCACTCTCATGCCTTTGGATTGCACTCTCACGCCTTTGGATTGCACTCTCATGCCTTTGGATTGCACTCTCACGCCTTTGGATTGCACTCTCACGCCTTTGGATTGCACTCTCACGCCTTTGGATTGCACTCTCATGTTTTTGGATTGCTCTCTCATGCCTTTGGATTGCACTCTCATGCCTTTAGATTGCACCATCATGCCTTTAGATTGCACTCTCACGCCTTTGGATTGCACTTTCACGCCTTTGGATTGCACTCTCACGCCTTTGGATTGTACTCTCATGTTTTTGGATTGCACTCTCACGTCTTTGGATTGCACTCTCACGCCTTTGGATTGCACTCTCACGCCTTTGAATTGCACTCTCACGCCTTTGGATTGCACTCTCACGCCTGTGGATTGCACTCTCATGTCTTTGGATTGCACCCTCACGCCTTGGGATTGCACCATCATGCCTTTAGATTGCACTCTCATGCCTTTGGATTGCGCTCTCACGCCTTTGGATTGCACCCTCACGCCTTTGGATTGCACTCTCATGTCTTTGGAATGCACTTTCATGCCTTTGGATTGCACTCTCACGCCTTTGGATTGCACTATTGCACTCTCATGTCTTTGGATTGTACTCTCATGCCTTTGGATTGCACTCTCACGCCTTTGGATTGCACTATTGCACTCTCATGTCTTTGGATTGCACTCTCACGCCTTTGGATTGCACTCTCACGCCTTTGGATTGCACTCTCACGCCTTTCGATTGCACTCTCATGTTTTTGGATTGCACTCTCACGCCTTTGGATTGCACTCTCACGCCTTTGGATTGCACTCTCATGCCTTTGGATTGCACTCTCACGTCTTTGGATTGCACTCTCATGCCTTTGGATTGCTCTCTCACGCCTTTGGATTGCACTCTCACGCCTTTGGATTGCACTCTCACGCCTTTGGATTGCACTCTCATGTTTTTGGATTGCACTCTCATGCCTTTGGATTGCACTCTCATGCCTTTAGATTGCACCATCATGCCTTTAGATTGCACTCTCACGCCTTTGGATTGCACTCTCACGCCTTTGGATTGCTATCTCACGCCTTTGGATTGTACTCTCATGTTTTTGGATTGCACTCTCACGCCGTTGGATTGCACTCTCACGCCTTTAGATTGCACTCTCATGTCTTTTGATTGCACCCTCACGCCTTTGGATTGCACCATCACGCCTTTGGATTGCACCCTCACGCCTTTGGATTGCATCCTCATGCCTTTAGATTGCACTCTCACGCCTTTGGATTGCACTCTCACGCCTTTGGATTGCACTCTCACGCCTTTGGATTGCACTCTCATGTTTTTGGATTGCACTCTCACGCCTTTGGATTGCACTCTCACGCCTTTGGATTGCACTCTCATGCCTTTGGAATGCACTCTCATGTCTTTGGATTGCACTCTCACGCCTTTGGATTGCACCTTCACGCCTTTGGATTGCACCCTCATGCCTTTCGATTGCACTCTAATGCCTTTGGATTGCACTCTCACGCCTTTGGATTGCACTCTCATGCGTTTGGATTGCACTCTCACGTCTTTGTATTGCACTCTCATGCCTTTGGATTGCACTCTCATGCCTTTAGATTGCACCATCATGCCTTTAGATTGCAATCTCACGCCTTTGGATTGCACTCTCACGCCTTTGGATTCCACTCTCACGCCTTTGGATTGTACTCTCATGTTTTTGGATTGCACTCTCACGTCTTTGGATTGCACTCTCACGCCTTTGGATTGCACTCTCACGCCTTTGGATTGCACTCTCACGCCTTTGGATTGCACTCTCACGCCTTTGGATTGCACCCTCACGCCTTTGAATTGCACCCTCACGCCTTTGGATTGCACTCTCACGCCTTTGGATTGCACCCTCATGCCTTTAGATTGCTCTCTCACGCCTTTGGATTGCACTCTCACGCCTTTGGATTGCACCCTCACGCCTTTGGATTGCACCCTCATGCCTTTAGATTGCACTCTCACGCCTTTGGATTGCACTCTCACGCCTTTGGATTGCACTCTCACGCCTTTGGATTGCACTCTCATGTTTTTGGATTGCACTCTCATGCCTTTGGATTGCACTCTCACGCCTTTGGATTGCACTCTCATGCCTTTGGATTGCACTCTCACGCCTTTGGATTGCACTCTCACGCCTTTGGATTGCACTCTCACGCCTTTGGATTGCACTCTCATGTTTTTGGATTGCACTCTCATGCCTTTGGATTGCACTCTCATGCCTTTAGATTGCACCATCATGCCTTTAGATTGCACTCTCACGCCTTTGGATTGCACTTTCACGCCTTTGGATTGCACTCTCACGCCTTTGGATTGTACTCTCATGTTTTTGGATTGCACTCTCACGTCTTTGGAATGCACTCTCATGCCTTTGGATTGCACTCTCACGCCTTTGGATTTCACTATTGCACTCTCATGTCTTTGGATTGCACTCTCACGCCTTTGGATTGCACTCTCACGCCTTTGGATTGCACTCTCACGCCTTTGGATTGCACTCTCATGTTTTTGGATTGCACTCTCACGCCTTTGGATTGCACTCTCACGCCTTTGGATTGCACTCTCATGCCTTTGGATTGCACTCTCACGTCTTTGGATTGCACTCTCACGCCTTTGGATTGCACCATCATGCCTTTAGATTGCACTCTCATGCCTTTGGATTGCGCTCTCACGCCTTTGGATTGCACCCTCACGCCTTTGGATTGCACTCTCATGTCTTTGGAATGCACTCTCATGCCTTTGGATTGCACTCTCACGCCTTTGGATTGCACTATTGCACTCTCATGTCTTTGGATTGCACTCTCACGCCTTTGGATTGCACTCTCACGCCTTTGGATTGCACTCTCACGCCTTTGGATTGCACTCTCATGTTTTTGGATTGCACTCTCACGCCTTTGGATTGCACTCTCACGCCTTTGGATTGCACTCTCATGCCTTTGGATTGCACTCTCACGTCTTTGGATTGCACTCTCATGCCTTTGGATTGCTCTTTCACGCCTTTGGATTGCACTCTCACGCCTTTGGATTGCACTCTCACGCCTTTGGATTGCACTCTCATGTTTTTGGATTGCACTCTCATGTCTTTGGATTGCACTCTCATGCCTTTAGATTGCACCATCATGCCTTTAGATTGCACTCTCACGCCTTTGGATTGCACTCTCACGCCTTTGGATTGCTATCTCACGCCTTTGGATTGTACTCTCATGTTTTTGGATTGCACTCTCACGCCGTTGGATCGCACTCTCACGCCTTTGGATTGCACTCTCATGTCTTTTGATTGCACCCTCACGCCTTTGGATTGCACCATCATGCCTTTAGATTGCACTCTCACGCCTTTGGATTGCACTTTCACGCCTTTGGATTGCACTCTCACGCCTTTGGATTGCACTCTCACGTCTTTGGATTGCACTCTCACGCCTTTGGATTGCACCCTCACGCCTTTGGATTGCACCCTCATGCCTTTAGATTGCACTCTCACGCCTTTGGATTGCACTCTCACGCCTTTGGATTGCACTCTCACGCCTTTGGATTGCACTCTCATGTTTTTGGATTGCACTCTCACGCCTTTGGATTGCACTCTCATGCCTTTGGATTGCACTCTCATGCCTGTGGATTGCACTCTCATGCCTTTTGATTGCACTATTGCACTCTCATGTCTTTGGATTGCACTCTCATGCCTTTGGATTGCACTCTCACGCCTTTGGATTGCACTCTCATGTTTTTCGATTGCACTCTTACGCCTTTGGATTGCACTCTCATGCCTTTGTATTGCACTGTCATGCCTTTGGATTGCACTCTCGTGCCTTTGGATTACACTCTCATGCCTTTGGATTGCATTCTCATACCTTCGGATTGCACTCTCACGCCTTTGGATTGCACCATCATGCCTTTAGATTGCACTCTCACGCCTTTGGATTGGACTCTCACGCCTTTGGATTGCACTCTCATGTCTTTGGATTGCACTCTCACGACTTTCGATTGCACCCTCACGCCTTTGGATTGCACTCTCATGTCTTTGGATTGCACTCTCACGCCTTTGGATTGCACCCTCACGCCTTTGGATTGCACCCTCATGCCTTTCGATTGCACTCTAATGCCTTTAGATTGCAGTCTCATGCCTTTGGATTGAGCTCTCACGCCTTTGGATTGCACCCTCACGCCTTTGGATTGCACTCTCATGCCTGTGGATTGCACTCTCATGCCTTTGGATTGCACTATTGCACTGTCATGTCTTTGGATTGCACTCTCATGCCTTTGGATTGCACTCTCACGCCTTTGGATTGCACTATTGCACTCTCATGTCTTTGGATTGCACTCTCACGCCTTTGGATTGCACTCTCACGCCTTTGGATTGCACTCTCACGCCCTTGGATTGCACTCCCATGCCTTTGGATTGCACTCTCACTCCTTTGGATTTCACTCTCACGCCTTTGGATTGCACCCTCATGCCTTTAGATTGCACTCTCATGCCTTTGGATTGCACTCTCATGCCTTTGGATTGCAGTCTCATGCCTTTGGATTGCACTCTCACTCCTTTGGACTTCACTCTCACGCCTTTGGATTGCACCCTCATGCCTTTAGATTGCACTCTCACGCCTTTGGATTGCACTCTCATGCCTTTGGATTGTACTCTCATGTCTTTTGATTGCACCCTCACGCCTTTGGATTGCACTCTCACGTCTTTGGATTGCACTCTCATGCCTTTGGATTGCTCTCTCACGCCTTTGGATTGCACTCTCACGCCTTTGGATTGCACTCTCACGCCTTTGGATTGCACTCTCATGTTTTTGGATTGCACTCTCATGCCTTTGGATTGCACTCTCATGCCTTTAGATTGCACCATCATGCCTTTAGATTGCACTCTCACGCCTTTGGATTGCACTCTCACGCCTTTGGATTGCACTCTCATGTTTTTGGATTGCACTCTCATGCCTTTGGATTGCACTCTCAAGCCTTTAGATTGCACCATCATGCCTTTAGATTGCACTCTCACGCCTTTGGATTGCACTCTCACGCCGTTGGATTGCACTCTCACGCCTTTGGATTGCACTCTCATGTCTTTTGATTGCACCCTCACGCCTTTGGATTGCACCATCATGCCTTTAGATTGCACTCTCACGCCTTTGGATTGCACTCTCACGCCTTTGGATTGCACTCTCACGCCTTTGGATTGCACTCTCACGTCTTTGGATTGCACACTCACGCCTTTGGATTGCACCCGCACGCCTTTGGATTGCATCCTCATGCCTTTAGATTGCACTCTCACGCCTTTGGATTGCACTCTCACGCTTTTGGATTGCACTCTCACGCCTTTGGATTGCACTCTCACGCCTTTGGATTGCATTCTCACGCCTTTGGATTGCACTCTCACGCCTTTGGATTGCACTCTCATGTTTTTGGATTGCACTCTCATGCCTTTGGATTGCACTCTCACGCCTTTGGATTGCACTCTCATGCCTTTGGATTGCACTCTCACGCCTTTGGATTGCACTCTCACGCCTTTGGATTGCACTCTCACGCCTTTGGATTGCACTCTCATGTTTTTGGATTGCTCTCTCATGCCTTTGGATTGCATTCTCACGCCTTTGGATTGCACTCTCACGCCTTTGGATTGCACTCTCATGTTTTTGGATTGCACTCTCATGCCTGTGGATTGCACTCTCACGCCTTTGGATTGCACTCTCATGCCTTTGGATTGCACTCTCACGCCTTTGGATTGCACTCTCACGCCTTTGGATTGCTCTCTCACGCCTTTGGATTGCACTCTCATGTTTTTGGATTGCACTCTCATGCCTTTAGATTGCACCATCATGCCTTTAGATTGCACTCTCACGCCTTTGGATTGCACTTTCACGCCTTTGGATTGCACTCTCACGCCTTTGGATTGTACTCTCATGTTTTTGGATTGCACTCTCACCTCTTTGGATTGCACTCTCACGCCTTTGGATTGCACTCTCACGCCTTTGAATTGCACTCTCACGCCTTTGGATTGCACTCTCACGCCTGTGGATTGCACTCTCATGTCTTTGGATTGCACCCTCACGCCTTGGGATTGCACCATCATGCCTTTAGATTGCACTCTCATGCCTTTGGATTGCGCTCTCACGCCTTTGGATTGCACCCTCACGCCTTTGGATTGCACTCTCATGTCTTTGGAATGCACTTTCATGCCTTTGGATTGCACTCTCACGCCTTTGGATTGCACTATTGCACTCTCATGTCTTTGGATTGTACTCTCACGCCTTTGGATTGCACTATTGCACTCTCATGTCTTTGGATTGCACTCTCACGCCTTTGGATTGCACTCTCACGCCTTTGGATTGCACTCTCACGCCTTTCGATTGCACTCTCATGTTTTTGGATTGCACTCTCACGCCTTTGGATTGCACTCTCACGGCTTTGGATTGCACTCTCATGCCTTTGGATTGCACTCTCACGTCTTTGGATTGCACTCTCATGCCTTTGGATTGCTCTCTCACGCCTTTGGATTGCACTCTCACGCCTTTGGATTGCACTCTCACGCCTTTGGATTGCACTCTCATGTTTTTGGATTGCACTCTCATGCCTTTGGATTGCACTCTCATGCCTTTAGATTGCACCATCATGCCTTTAGATTGCACTCTCACGCCTTTGGATTGCACTCTCACGCCTTTGGATTGCTATCTCACGCCTTTGGATTGTACTCTCATGTTTTTGGATTGCACTCTCATGCCTTTGGATTGCACTCTCATGCCTTTAGATTGCACCATCATGCCTTTAGATTGCACTCTCACGCCTTTGGATTGCACTCTCACGCCTTTGGATTGCTATCTCACGCCTTTGGATTGTACTCTCATGTTTTTGGATTGCACTCTCACGCCGTTGGATTGCACTCTCACGCCTTTGGATTGCACTCTCATGTCTTTTGATTGCACCCTCACGCCTTTGGATTGCACCATCATGCCTTTAGATTGCACTCTCACGCCTTTGGATTGCACTCTCACGCCTTTGGATTGCACTCTCAAGCCTTTGGATTGCACTCTCACGTCTTTGGATTGCACTCTCACGCCTTTGGATTGCACCCTCACGCCTTTGGATTGCATCCTCATGCCTTTAGATTGCACTCTCACGCCTTTGGATTGCACTCTCACGCCTTTGGATTGCACTCTCACGCCTTTGGATTGCACTCTCACGCCTTTGGATTGCATTCTCACGCCTTTGGATTGCACCCTCACGCCTTTGGATTGCACCCTCATGCCTTTAGATTGCACTCTCACGCCTTTGGATTGCACTCTCACGCCTTTGGATTGCACTCTCACGCCTTTGGATTGCACTCTCATGTTTTTGGATTGCACTCTCATGCCTTTGGATTGCACTCTCACGCCTTTGGATTGCACTCTCATGCCTTTGGATTGCACTCTCACGCCTTTGGATTGCACTCTCACGCCTTTGGATTGCACTCTCACGCCTTTGGATTGCACTCTCATGTTTTTGGATTGCTCTCTCATGCCTTTGGATTGCACTCTCATGCCTTTAGATTGCACCATCATGCCTTTAGATTGCACTCTCACGCCTTTGGATTGCACTTTCACGCCTTTGGATTGCACTCTCACGCCTTTGGATTGTACTCTCATGTTTTTGGATTGCACTCTCACGTCTTTGGATTGCACTCTCACGCCTTTGGATTGCACTCTCACGCCTTTGAATTGCACTCTCACGCCTTTGGATTGCACTCTCACGCCTGTGGATTGCACTCTCATGTCTTTGGATTGCACCCTCACGCCTTGGGATTGCACCATCATGCCTTTAGATTGCACTCTCATGCCTTTGGATTGCGCTCTCACGCCTTTGGATTGCACCCTCACGCCTTTGGATTGCACTCTCATGTCTTTGGAATGCACTTTCATGCCTTTGGATTGCACTCTCACGCCTTTGGATTGCACTATTGCACTCTCATGTCTTTGGATTGTACTCTCATGCCTTTGGATTGCACTCTCACGCCTTTGGATTGCACTATTGCACTCTCATGTCTTTGGATTGCACTCTCACGCCTTTGGATTGCACTCTCACGCCTTTGGATTGCACTCTCACGCCTTTCGATTGCACTCTCATGTTTTTGGATTGCACTCTCACGCCTTTGGATTGCACTCTCACGCCTTTGGATTGCACTCTCATGCCTTTGGATTGCACTCTCACGTCTTTGGATTGCACTCTCATGCCTTTGGATTGCTCTCTCACGCCTTTGGATTGCACTCTCACGCCTTTGGATTGCACTCTCACGCCTTTGGATTGCACTCTCATGTTTTTGGATTGCACTCTCATGCCTTTGGATTGCACTCTCATGCCTTTAGATTGCACCATCATGCCTTTAGATTGCACTCTCACGCCTTTGGATTGCACTCTCACGCCTTTGGATTGCTATCTCACGCCTTTGGATTGTACTCTCATGTTTTTGGATTGCACTCTCACGCCGTTGGATTGCACTCTCACGCCTTTAGATTGCACTCTCATGTCTTTTGATTGCACCCTCACGCCTTTGGATTGCACCATCACGCCTTTGGATTGCACCCTCACGCCTTTGGATTGCATCCTCATGCCTTTAGATTGCACTCTCACGCCTTTGGATTGCACTCTCACGCCTTTGGATTGCACTCTCACGCCTTTGGATTGCACTCTCATGTTTTTGGATTGCACTCTCACGCCTTTGGATTGCACTCTCACGCCTTTGGATTGCACTCTCATGCCTTTGGAATGCACTCTCATGTCTTTGGATTGCACTCTCACGCCTTTGGATTGCACCTTCACGCCTTTGGATTGCACCCTCATGCCTTTCGATTGCACTCTAATGCCTTTGGATTGCACTCTCACGCCTTTGGATTGCACTCTCATGCGTTTGGATTGCACTCTCACGTCTTTGTATTGCACTCTCATGCCTTTGGATTGCACTCTCATGCCTTTAGATTGCACCATCATGCCTTTAGATTGCAATCTCACGCCTTTGGATTGCACTCTCACGCCTTTGGATTCCACTCTCACGCCTTTGGATTGTACTCTCATGTTTTTGGATTGCACTCTCACGTCTTTGGATTGCACTCTCACGCCTTTGGATTGCACTCTCACGCCTTTGGATTGCACTCTCACGCCTTTGGATTGCACTCTCACGCCTTTGGATTGCACCCTCACGCCTTTGAATTGCACCCTCACGCCTTTGGATTGCACTCTCACGCCTTTGGATTGCACCCTCATGCCTTTAGATTGCTCTCTCACGCCTTTGGATTGCACTCTCACGCCTTTGGATTGCACCCTCACGCCTTTGGATTGCACCCTCATGCCTTTAGATTGCACTCTCACGCCTTTGGATTGCACTCTCACGCCTTTGGATTGCACTCTCACGCCTTTGGATTGCACTCTCATGTTTTTGGATTGCACTCTCATGCCTTTGGATTGCACTCTCACGCCTTTGGATTGCACTCTCATGCCTTTGGATTGCACTCTCACGCCTTTGGATTGCACTCTCACGCCTTTGGATTGCACTCTCACGCCTTTGGATTGCACTCTCATGTTTTTGGATTGCACTCTCATGCCTTTGGATTGCACTCTCATGCCTTTAGATTGCACCATCATGCCTTTAGATTGCACTCTCACGCCTTTGGATTGCACTTTCACGCCTTTGGATTGCACTCTCACGCCTTTGGATTGTACTCTCATGTTTTTGGATTGCACTCTCACGTCTTTGGAATGCACTCTCATGCCTTTGGATTGCACTCTCACGCCTTTGGATTTCACTATTGCACTCTCATGTCTTTGGATTGCACTCTCACGCCTTTGGATTGCACTCTCACGCCTTTGGATTGCACTCTCACGCCTTTGGATTGCACTCTCATGTTTTTGGATTGCACTCTCACGCCTTTGGATTGCACTCTCACGCCTTTGGATTGCACTCTCATGCCTTTGGATTGCACTCTCACGTCTTTGGATTGCACTCTCACGCCTTTGGATTGCACCATCATGCCTTTAGATTGCACTCTCATGCCTTTGGATTGCGCTCTCACGCCTTTGGATTGCACCCTCACGCCTTTGGATTGCACTCTCATGTCTTTGGAATGCACTCTCATGCCTTTGGATTGCACTCTCACGCCTTTGGATTGCACTATTGCACTCTCATGTCTTTGGATTGCACTCTCACGCCTTTGGATTGCACTCTCACGCCTTTGGATTGCACTCTCACGCCTTTGGATTGCACTCTCATGTTTTTGGATTGCACTCTCACGCCTTTGGATTGCACTCTCACGCCTTTGGATTGCACTCTCATGCCTTTGGATTGCACTCTCACGTCTTTGGATTGCACTCTCATGCCTTTGGATTGCTCTTTCACGCCTTTGGATTGCACTCTCACGCCTTTGGATTGCACTCTCACGCCTTTGGATTGCACTCTCATGTTTTTGGATTGCACTCTCATGTCTTTGGATTGCACTCTCATGCCTTTAGATTGCACCATCATGCCTTTAGATTGCACTCTCACGCCTTTGGATTGCACTCTCACGCCTTTGGATTGCTATCTCACGCCTTTGGATTGTACTCTCATGTTTTTGGATTGCACTCTCACGCCGTTGGATCGCACTCTCACGCCTTTGGATTGCACTCTCATGTCTTTTGATTGCACCCTCACGCCTTTGGATTGCACCATCATGCCTTTAGATTGCACTCTCACGCCTTTGGATTGCACTTTCACGCCTTTGGATTGCACTCTCACGCCTTTGGATTGCACTCTCACGTCTTTGGATTGCACTCTCACGCCTTTGGATTGCACCCTCACGCCTTTGGATTGCACCCTCATGCCTTTAGATTGCACTCTCACGCCTTTGGATTGCACTCTCACGCCTTTGGATTGCACTCTCACGCCTTTGGATTGCACTCTCATGTTTTTGGATTGCACTCTCACGCCTTTGGATTGCACTCTCATGCCTTTGGATTGCACTCTCATGCCTGTGGATTGCACTCTCATGCCTTTAGATTGCACTATTGCACTCTCATGTCTTTGGATTGCACTCTCATGCCTTTGGATTGCACTCTCACGCCTTTGGATTGCACTCTCATGTTTTTCGATTGCACTCTTACGCCTTTGGATTGCACTCTCATGCCTTTGTATTGCACTGTCATGCCTTTGGATTGCACTCTCGTGCCTTTGGATTACACTCTCATGCCTTTGGATTGCATTCTCATACCTTCGGATTGCACTCTCACGCCTTTGGATTGCACCATCATGCCTTTAGATTGCACTCTCACGCCTTTGGATTGGACTCTCACGCCTTTGGATTGCACTCTCATGTCTTTGGATTGCACTCTCATGACTTTCGATTGCACCCTCACGCCTTTGGATTGCACTCTCATGTCTTTGGATTGCACTCTCACGCCTTTGGATTGCACCCTCACGCCTTTGGATTGCACCCTCATGCCTTTCGATTGCACTCTAATGCCTTTAGATTGCAGTCTCATGCCTTTGGATTGAGCTCTCACGCCTTTGGATTGCACCCTCACGCCTTTGGATTGCACTCTCATGCCTGTGGATTGCACTCTCATGCCTTTGGATTGCACTATTGCACTGTCATGTCTTTGGATTGCACTCTCATGCCTTTGGATTGCACTCTCACGCCTTTGGATTGCACTATTGCACTCTCATGTCTTTGGATTGCACTCTCACGCCTTTGGATTGCACTCTCACGCCTTTGGATTGCACTCTCACGCCTTTGGATTGCACTCTCACGCCGTTGGATTGCACTCTCACGCCTTTGGATTGCACTCTCATGTCTTTTGATTGCACCCTCACGCCTTTGGATTGCACCATCATGCCTTTAGATTGCACTCTCACGCCTTTGGATTGCACTCTCACGCCTTTGGATTGCACTCTCAAGCCTTTGGATTGCACTCTCACGTCTTTGGATTGCACTCTCACGCCTTTGGATTGCACCCTCACGCCTTTGGATTGCATCCTCATGCCTTTAGATTGCACTCTCACGCCTTTGGATTGCACTCTCACGCCTTTGGATTGCACTCTCACGCCTTTGGATTGCACTCTCACGCCTTTGGATTGCATTCTCACGCCTTTGGATTGCACCCTCACGCCTTTGGATTGCACCCTCATGCCTTTAGATTGCACTCTCACGCCTTTGGATTGCACTCTCACGCCTTTGGATTGCACTCTCACGCCTTTGGATTGCACTCTCACGCCTTTGGATTGCACTCTCATGTTTTTGGATTGCACTCTCATGCCTTTGGATTGCACTCTCACGCCTTTGGATTGCACTCTCATGCCTTTGGATTGCACTCTCACGCCTTTGGATTGCACTCTCACGCCTTTGGATTGCACTCTCACGCCTTTGGATTGCACTCTCATGTTTTTGGATTGCACTCTCATGCCTTTGGATTGCACTCTCATGCCTTTGGATTGCACTCTCACGCCTTTGGATTGCACTCTCACGCCTTTGGATTGCACTCTCACGCCTTTGGATTGCACTCTCATGTTTTTGGATTGCTCTCTCATGCCTTTGGATTGCACTCTCATGCCTTTAGATTGCACCATCATGCCTTTAGATTGCACTCTCACGCCTTTGGATTGCACTTTCACGCCTTTGGATTGCACTCTCACGCCTTTGGATTGTACTCTCATGTTTTTGGATTGCACTCTCACGTCTTTGGATTGCACTCTCACGCCTTTGGATTGCACTCTCACGCCTTTGAATTGCACTCTCACGCCTTTGGATTGCACTCTCACGCCTGTGGATTGCACTCTCATGTCTTTGGATTGCACCCTCACGCCTTGGGATTGCACCATCATGCCTTTAGATTGCACTCTCATGCCTTTGGATTGCGCTCTCACGCCTTTGGATTGCACCCTCACGCCTTTGGATTGCACTCTCATGTCTTTGGAATGCACTTTCATGCCTTTGGATTGCACTCTCACGCCTTTGGATTGCACTATTGCACTCTCATGTCTTTGGATTGTACTCTCATGCCTTTGGATTGCACTCTCACGCCTTTGGATTGCACTATTGCACTCTCATGTCTTTGGATTGCACTCTCACGCCTTTGGATTGCACTCTCACGCCTTTGGATTGCACTCTCACGCCTTTCGATTGCACTCTCATGTTTTTGGATTGCACTCTCACGCCTTTGGATTGCACTCTCACGCCTTTGGATTGCACTCTCATGCCTTTGGATTGCACTCTCACGTCTTTGGATTGCACTCTCATGCCTTTGGATTGCTCTCTCACGCCTTTGGATTGCACTCTCACGCCTTTGGATTGCACTCTCACGCCTTTGGATTGCACTCTCATGTTTTTGGATTGCACTCTCATGCCTTTGGATTGCACTCTCATGCCTTTAGATTGCACCATCATGCCTTTAGATTGCACTCTCACGCCTTTGGATTGCACTCTCACGCCTTTGGATTGCTATCTCACGCCTTTGGATTGTACTCTCATGTTTTTGGATTGCACTCTCACGCCGTTGGATTGCACTCTCACGCCTTTAGATTGCACTCTCATGTCTTTTGATTGCACCCTCACGCCTTTGGATTGCACCATCACGCCTTTGGATTGCACCCTCACGCCTTTGGATTGCATCCTCATGCCTTTAGATTGCACTCTCACGCCTTTGGATTGCACTCTCACGCCTTTGGATTGCACTCTCACGCCTTTGGATTGCACTCTCATGTTTTTGGATTGCACTCTCACGCCTTTGGATTGCACTCTCACGCCTTTGGATTGCACTCTCATGCCTTTGGAATGCACTCTCATGTCTTTGGATTGCACTCTCACGCCTTTGGATTGCACCTTCACGCCTTTGGATTGCACCCTCATGCCTTTCGATTGCACTCTAATGCCTTTGGATTGCACTCTCACGCCTTTGGATTGCACTCTCATGCGTTTGGATTGCACTCTCACGTCTTTGTATTGCACTCTCATGCCTTTGGATTGCACTCTCATGCCTTTAGATTGCACCATCATGCCTTTAGATTGCAATCTCACGCCTTTGGATTGCACTCTCACGCCTTTGGATTCCACTCTCACGCCTTTGGATTGTACTCTCATGTTTTTGGATTGCACTCTCACGTCTTTGGATTGCACTCTCACGCCTTTGGATTGCACTCTCACGCCTTTGGATTGCACTCTCACGCCTTTGGATTGCACTCTCACGCCTTTGGATTGCACCCTCACGCCTTTGAATTGCACCCTCACGCCTTTGGATTGCACTCTCACGCCTTTGGATTGCACCCTCATGCCTTTAGATTGCTCTCTCACGCCTTTGGATTGCACTCTCACGCCTTTGGATTGCACCCTCACGCCTTTGGATTGCACCCTCATGCCTTTAGATTGCACTCTCACGCCTTTGGATTGCACTCTCACGCCTTTGGATTGCACTCTCACGCCTTTGGATTGCACTCTCATGTTTTTGGATTGCACTCTCATGCCTTTGGATTGCACTCTCACGCCTTTGGATTGCACTCTCATGCCTTTGGATTGCACTCTCACGCCTTTGGATTGCACTCTCACGCCTTTGGATTGCACTCTCACGCCTTTGGATTGCACTCTCATGTTTTTGGATTGCACTCTCATGCCTTTGGATTGCACTCTCATGCCTTTAGATTGCACCATCATGCCTTTAGATTGCACTCTCACGCCTTTGGATTGCACTTTCACGCCTTTGGATTGCACTCTCACGCCTTTGGATTGTACTCTCATGTTTTTGGATTGCACTCTCACGTCTTTGGAATGCACTCTCATGCCTTTGGATTGCACTCTCACGCCTTTGGATTTCACTATTGCACTCTCATGTCTTTGGATTGCACTCTCACGCCTTTGGATTGCACTCTCACGCCTTTGGATTGCACTCTCACGCCTTTGGATTGCACTCTCATGTTTTTGGATTGCACTCTCACGCCTTTGGATTGCACTCTCACGCCTTTGGATTGCACTCTCATGCCTTTGGATTGCACTCTCACGTCTTTGGATTGCACTCTCACGCCTTTGGATTGCACCATCATGCCTTTAGATTGCACTCTCATGCCTTTGGATTGCGCTCTCACGCCTTTGGATTGCACCCTCACGCCTTTGGATTGCACTCTCATGTCTTTGGAATGCACTCTCATGCCTTTGGATTGCACTCTCACGCCTTTGGATTGCACTATTGCACTCTCATGTCTTTGGATTGCACTCTCACGCCTTTGGATTGCACTCTCACGCCTTTGGATTGCACTCTCACGCCTTTGGATTGCACTCTCATGTTTTTGGATTGCACTCTCACGCCTTTGGATTGCACTCTCACGCCTTTGGATTGCACTCTCATGCCTTTGGATTGCACTCTCACGTCTTTGGATTGCACTCTCATGCCTTTGGATTGCTCTTTCACGCCTTTGGATTGCACTCTCACGCCTTTGGATTGCACTCTCACGCCTTTGGATTGCACTCTCATGTTTTTGGATTGCACTCTCATGTCTTTGGATTGCACTCTCATGCCTTTAGATTGCACCATCATGCCTTTAGATTGCACTCTCACGCCTTTGGATTGCACTCTCACGCCTTTGGATTGCTATCTCACGCCTTTGGATTGTACTCTCATGTTTTTGGATTGCACTCTCACGCCGTTGGATCGCACTCTCACGCCTTTGGATTGCACTCTCATGTCTTTTGATTGCACCCTCACGCCTTTGGATTGCACCATCATGCCTTTAGATTGCACTCTCACGCCTTTGGATTGCACTTTCACGCCTTTGGATTGCACTCTCACGCCTTTGGATTGCACTCTCACGTCTTTGGATTGCACTCTCACGCCTTTGGATTGCACCCTCACGCCTTTGGATTGCACCCTCATGCCTTTAGATTGCACTCTCACGCCTTTGGATTGCACTCTCACGCCTTTGGATTGCACTCTCACGCCTTTGGATTGCACTCTCATGTTTTTGGATTGCACTCTCACGCCTTTGGATTGCACTCTCATGCCTTTGGATTGCACTCTCATGCCTGTGGATTGCACTCTCATGCCTTTAGATTGCACTATTGCACTCTCATGTCTTTGGATTGCACTCTCATGCCTTTGGATTGCACTCTCACGCCTTTGGATTGCACTCTCATGTTTTTCGATTGCACTCTTACGCCTTTGGATTGCACTCTCATGCCTTTGTATTGCACTGTCATGCCTTTGGATTGCACTCTCGTGCCTTTGGATTACACTCTCATGCCTTTGGATTGCATTCTCATACCTTCGGATTGCACTCTCACGCCTTTGGATTGCACCATCATGCCTTTAGATTGCACTCTCACGCCTTTGGATTGGACTCTCACGCCTTTGGATTGCACTCTCATGTCTTTGGATTGCACTCTCACGACTTTCGATTGCACCCTCACGCCTTTGGATTGCACTCTCATGTCTTTGGATTGCACTCTCACGCCTTTGGATTGCACCCTCACGCCTTTGGATTGCACCCTCATGCCTTTCGATTGCACTCTAATGCCTTTAGATTGCAGTCTCATGCCTTTGGATTGAGCTCTCACGCCTTTGGATTGCACCCTCACGCCTTTGGATTGCACTCTCATGCCTGTGGATTGCACTCTCATGCCTTTGGATTGCACTATTGCACTGTCATGTCTTTGGATTGCACTCTCATGCCTTTGGATTGCACTCTCACGCCTTTGGATTGCACTATTGCACTCTCATGTCTTTGGATTGCACTCTCACGCCTTTGGATTGCACTCTCACGCCTTTGGATTGCACTCTCACGCCCTTGGATTGCACTCCCATGCCTTTGGATTGCACTCTCACTCCTTTGGATTTCACTCTCACGCCTTTGGATTGCACCCTCATGCCTTTAGATTGCACTCTCACGCCTTTGGATTGCACTCTCATGCCTTTGGATTGCAGTCTCATGCCTTTGGATTGCACCCTCACGCCTTTGGATTGCACCCTCATGCCTTTGGGTTGCACTCTCATGCCTTTGGATTGCGCTCTCACGCCTTTGGATTGCACCCTCAAGCCTTTGGATTGCACTCTCATGCCTTTGGATTGCACTCTCACGCCTTTGGATTGCACTATTGCACTCTCATGTCTTTGGATTGCACTCTCATGCCTTTGGATTGCACTCTCACGCCTTTGGATTGCACTCTCATGCCTTTGGATTGCACTCTCATGTCTTTGGATTGCGCTCTCACGCCTTTGGATTGCACCCTCACGCCTTTGGATTGCACCCTCATGCCTTTCGATTGCACTCTAATGCCTTTAGATTGCACTCTCATGCCTTTGGATTGCACTCTCACGCCTTTGGATTGCACCCTCACGCCTTTGGATTGCACTCTCATGCCTGTGGATTGCACTCTCATGCCTTTAGATTGCACTATTGCACTCTCATGTCTTTGGATTGCACTCTCATGCCTTTGGATTGCACTCTCACGCCTTTGGAATGCACTCTCATGTTTTTCGATTGCACTCTTACGCCTTTGGATTGCACTCTCATGCCTTTGTATTGCACTGTCATGCCTTTGGATTGCACTCTCGTGCCTTTGGATTGCACTCTCATGCCTTTGGATTGCATTCTCATACCTTCGGATTGCACTCTCACGCCTTTGGATTGCACCATCATGCCTTTAGATTGCACTCTCACGCCTTTGGATTGCACTCTCATGTCTTTGGATTGCACTCTCACGACTTTCGATTGCACCCTCACGCCTTTGGATTGCACTCTCATGTCTTTGGATTGCACTCTCACGCCTTTGGATTGCACCCTCACGCCTTTGGATTGCACCCTCATGCCTTTCGATTGCACTCTAATGCCTTTAGATTGCAGTCTCATGCCTTTGGATTGAGCTCTCACGCCTTTGGATTGCACCCTCACGCCTTTGGATTGCACTCTCATGCCTGTGGATTGCACTCTCATGCCTTTGGATTGCACTATTGCACTCTCATGTCTTTGGATTGCACTCTCATGCCTTTGGATTGCACTCTCACGCCTTTGGATTGCACTATTGCACTCTCATGTCTTTGGATTGCACTCTCACGCCTTTGGATTGCACTCTCACGCCTTTGGATTGCACTCTCACGCCCTTGGATTGCACTCCCATGCCTTTGGATTGCACTCTCACTCCTTTGGATTTCACTCTCACGCCTTTGGATTGCACCCTCATGCCTTTAGATTGCACTCTCACGCCTTTGGATTGCAATCTCATGCCTTTGGATTGCAGTCTCATGCCTTTGGATTGCACCCTCACGCCTTTGGATTGCACCCTCATGCCTTTGGGTTGCACTCTCATGCCTTTGGATTGCGCTCTCACGCCTTTGGATTGCACCCTCAAGCCTTTGGATTGCACTCTCATGCCTTTGGATTGCACTCTCACGCCTTTGGATTGCACTATTGCACTCTCATGTCTTTGGATTGCACTCTCATGCCTTTGGATTGCACTCTCACGCCTTTGGATTGCACTATTGCACTCTCATGTATTTGGATTACACTCTCATGCCTTTGGATTGCACTCTCACGCCTTTGGATTGCACTCTCACGCCTTTGGATTGCACTCTCACCCCTTTGGATTGCACTCTCACGCCTTTGGATTGCACTCTCATGTTTTTGGATTGCACTCTTACGCCTTTGGATTGCACTCTCATGCCTTTGTATTGCACTGTCATGCCTTTGGAATGCACTCTCACGCCTTTGGATTGCACTCTCATGCCTTTGGATTGCATTCTCATACCTTTGAATTGCACTCTCACGCCTTTGGATTGCACTATTGCACTCTCATGTATTTGTATTACACTCTCATGCCTTTGGATTGCACCCTCATGCCTTTAGATTGCACTCTCACGCCTTTGGATTGCACTCTCACGCCTTTGGATTGCACTCTCACGCCTTTGGATTGCACTCTCATGTTTTTGGATTGCACTCTTACGCCTTTGGATTGCACTCTCATGCCTTTGTATTGCACTGTCATGCCTTTGGAATGCACTCTCACGCCTTTGGATTGCACTCTCATGCCTTTGGATTGCATTCTCATACCTTTGAATTGCACTCTCACGCCTTTGGATTGCACTATTGCACTCTCATGTCTTTGGATTGCACTCTCTTGCCTTTGGATTGCACTCTCACGCCTTTGGATTGCACTCTCACGCCCTTGGATTGCACTCCCATGCCTTTGGATTGCACTCTCACTCCTTTGGATTTCACTCTCACGCCTTTGGATTGCACCCTCATGCCTTTAGATTGCACTCTCACGCCTTTGGATTGCAATCTCATGCCTTTGGATTGCAGTCTCATGCCTTTGGATTGCACCCTCACGCCTTTGGATTGCACCCTCATGCCTTTGGGTTGCACTCTCATGCCTTTGGATTGCGCTCTCACGCCTTTGGATTGCACCCTCAAGCCTTTGGATTGCACTCTCATGCCTTTGGATTGCACTCTCACGCCTTTGGATTGCACTATTGCACTCTCATGTCTTTGGATTGCACTCTCATGCCTTTGGATTGCACTCTCACGCCTTTGGATTGCACTATTGCACTCTCATGTATTTGGATTACACTCTCATGCCTTTGGATTGCACTCTCACGCCTTTGGATTGCACTCTCACGCCTTTGGATTGCACTCTCACCCCTTTGGATTGCACTCTCACGCCTTTGGATTGCACTCTCATGTTTTTGGATTGCACTCTTACGCCTTTGGATTGCACTCTCATGCCTTTGTATTGCACTGTCATGCCTTTGGAATGCACTCTCACGCCTTTGGATTGCACTCTCATGCCTTTGGATTGCATTCTCATACCTTTGAATTGCACTCTCACGCCTTTGGATTGCACTATTGCACTCTCATGTATTTGTATTACACTCTCATGCCTTTGGATTGCACCCTCATGCCTTTAGATTGCACTCTCACGCCTTTGGATTGCACTCTCACGCCTTTGGATTGCACTCTCACGCCTTTGGATTGCACTCTCATGTTTTTGGATTGCACTCTTACGCCTTTGGATTGCACTCTCATGCCTTTGTATTGCACTGTCATGCCTTTGGAATGCACTCTCACGCCTTTGGATTGCACTCTCATGCCTTTGGATTGCATTCTCATACCTTTGAATTGCACTCTCACGCCTTTGGATTGCACTCTCATGCCTTTGGATTGCACTCTCACGTCTTTGGATTGCACTCTCATGCCTTTGGATTGCTCTTTCACGCCTTTGGATTGCACTCTCACGCCTTTGGATTGCACTCTCACGCCTTTGGATTGCACTCTCATGTTTTTGGATTGCACTCTCATGCCTTTGGATTGCACTCTCATGCCTTTAGATTGCACCATCATGCCTTTAGATTGCACTCTCACGCCTTTGGATTGCACTCTCACGCCTTTGGATTGCTATCTCACGCCTTTGGATTGTACTCTCATGTTTTTGGATTGCACTCTCACGCCGTTGGATCGCACTCTCACGCCTTTGGATTGCACTCTCATGTCTTTTGATTGCACCCTCACGCCTTTGGATTGCACCATCATGCCTTTAGATTGCACTCTCACGCCTTTGGATTGCACTTTCACGCCTTTGGATTGCACTCTCACGCCTTTGGATTGCACTCTCACGTCTTTGGATTGCACTCTCACGCCTTTGGATTGCACCCTCACGCCTTTGGATTGCACCCTCATGCCTTTAGATTGCACTCTCACGCCTTTGGATTGCACTCTCACGCCTTTGGATTGCACTCTCACGCCTTTGGATTGCACTCTCATGTTTTTGGATTGCACTCTCACGCCTTTGGATTGCACTCTCATGCCTTTGGATTGCACTCTCATGCCTGTGGATTGCACTCTCATGCCTTTAGATTGCACTATTGCACTCTCATGTCTTTGGATTGCACTCTCATGCCTTTGGATTGCACTCTCAAGCCTTTGGATTGCACTCTCATGTTTTTCGATTGCACCCTCATGCCTTTGGATTGCACTCTAATGCCATTGGGTTGCACTCTCATGTCTTTGGATAGCGCTCTCACGCCTTTGGATTGCACTCTCATGTTTTTGGATTGCACTCTTACGCCTTTGGATTGCACTCTCATGCCTTTGTATTGCACTGTCATGCCTTTGGAATGCACTCTCACGCCTTTGGATTGCACTCTCATGCCTTTGGATTGCATTCTCATACCTTTGAATTGCACTCTCACGCCTTTGGATTGCACTATTGCACTCTCATGTATTTGGATTACACTCTCATGCCTTTTGATTGCACCCTCATGCCTTTAGATTGCACTCTCACGCCTTTGGATTGCACTCTCACGCCTTTGGATTGCACTCTCACGCCTTTGGATTGCACTCTCATGTTTTTGGATTGCACTCTTACGCCTTTGGATTGCACTCTCATGCCTTTGTATTGCACTGTCATGCCTTTGGAATGCACTCTCACGCCTTTGGATTGCACTCTCATGCCTTTGGATTGCATTCTCATACCTTTGAATTGCACTCTCACGCCTTTGGATTGCACTATTGCACTCTCATGTCTTTGGATTGCACTCTCTTGCCTTTGGATTGCACCCTCATGCCTTTAGATTGCACTCTCACGCCTTTGGATTGCGCTCTCACGCCTTTGGATTGCACTCTCACGCCCTTGGATTGCACTCCCATGCCTTTGGATTGCACTCTCACGCCTTTGGATTGCACTCTCACGCCTTTGGATTGCACCCTCATGCCTTTAGATTGCACTATCACGCCTTTGGATTGCACTCTCATGCCTTTGGATTGCGCTCTCACGCCTTTGGATTGCACCCTCACGCCTTTGGATTGCACTCTCATGTCTTTGGAATGCACTCTCATGCCTTTGGATTGCACTCTCACGCCTTTGGATTGCACTATTGCACTCTCATGTCTTTGGATTGTACTCTCATGCCTTTGGATTGCACTCTCACGCCTTTGGATTGCACTATTGCACTCTCATGTCTTTGGATTGCACTCTCACGCCTTTGGATTGCACTCTCACGCCTTTGGATTGCACTCTCACGCCTTTGGATTGCACTCTCATGTTTTTGGATTGAACTCTCACGCCTTTGGATTGCACTCTCACGCCTTTGGATTGCACTCTCATGCCTTTGGATTGCACTCTCACGCCTTTGGATTGCACTATTGCACTCTCATGTATTTGGATTACACTCTCATGCCTTTGGATTGCACCCTCATGCCTTTAGATTGCACTCTCACGCCTTTGGATTGCACTCTCACGCCTTTGGATTGCACTCTCACGCCTTTGGATTGCACTCTCATGTTTTTGGATTGCACTCTTACGCCTTTGGATTGCACTCTCATGCCTTTGTATTGCACTGTCATGCCTTTGGAATGCACTCTCACGCCTTTGGATTGCACTCTCATGCCTTTGGATTGCATTCTCATACCTTTGAATTGCACTCTCACGCCTTTGGATTGCACTATTGCACTCTCATGTCTTTGGATTGCACTCTCTTGCCTTTGGATTGCACCCTCATGCCTTTAGATTGCACTCTCACGCCTTTGGATTGCGCTCTCACGCCTTTGGATTGCACTCTCACGCCCTTGGATTGCACTCCCATGCCTTTGGATTGCACTCTCACGCCTTTGGATTGCACTCTCACGCCTTTGGATTGCACCCTCATGCCTTTAGATTGCACTATCACGCCTTTGGATTGCACTCTCATGCCTTTGGATTGCGCTCTCACGCCTTTGGATTGCACCCTCACGCCTTTGGATTGCACTCTCATGTCTTTGGAATGCACTCTCATGCCTTTGGATTGCACTCTCACGCCTTTGGATTGCACTATTGCACTCTCATGTCTTTGGATTGTACTCTCATGCCTTTGGATTGCACTCTCACGCCTTTGGATTGCACTATTGCACTCTCATGTCTTTGGATTGCACTCTCACGCCTTTGGATTGCACTCTCACGCCTTTGGATTGCACTCTCACGCCTTTGGATTGCACTCTCATGTTTTTGGATTGAACTCTCACGCCTTTGGATTGCACTCTCACGCCTTTGGATTGCACTCTCATGCCTTTGGATTGCACTCTCACGTCTTTGGATTGCACTCTCATGCCTTTGGATTGCTCTTTCACGCCTTTGGATTGCACTCTCACGCCTTTGGATTGCACTCTCACGCCTTTGGATTGCACTCTCATGTTTTTGGATTGCACTCTCATGCCTTTGGATTGCACTCTCATGCCTTTAGATTGCACCAGCATGCCTTTAGATTGCACTCTCACGCCTTTGGATTGCACTCTCACGCCTTTGGATTGCTATCTCACGCCTTTGGATTGTACTCTCATGTTTTTGGATTGCACTCTCACGCCGTTGGATCGCACTCTCACGCCTTTGGATTGCACTCTCATGTCTTTTGATTGCACCCTCACGCCTTTGGATTGCACCATCATGCCTTTAGATTGCACTCTCACGCCTTTGGATTGCACTTTCACGCCTTTGGATTGCACTCTCACGCCTTTGGATTGCACTCTCACGTCTTTGGATTGCACTCTCACGCCTTTGGATTGCACCCTCACGCCTTTGGATTGCACCCTCATGCCTTTAGATTGCACTCTCACGCCTTTGGATTGCACTCTCACGCCTTTGGATTGCACTCTCACGCCTTTGGATTGCACTCTCATGTTTTTGGATTGCACTCTCACGCCTTTGGATTGCACTCTCACGCCTTTGGATTGCACTCTCATGCCTTTGGATTGCACTCTCATGTCTTTGGATTGCGCTCTCACGCCTTTGGATTGCACCCTCACGCCTTTGGATTGCACCCTCATGCCTTTCGATTGCACTCTAATGCCTTTAGATTGCACTCTCATGCCTTTGGATTGCACTCTCACGCCTTTGGATTGCACCCTCACGCCTTTGGATTGCACTCTCATGCCTGTGGATTGCACTCTCATGCCTTTGGATTGCACTATTGCACTTTCATGTCTTTGGATTGCACTCTCATGCCTTTGGATTGCACTCTCACGCCTTTGGATTGCACTCTCATGTTTTTCGATTGCACTCTTACGCCTTTGGATTGCACTCTCATGCCTTTGTATTGCACTGTCATGCCTTTGGATTGCACTCTCATGCCTTTGGATTGCACTCTCATGCCTTTGGATTGCATTCTCATACCTTCGGATTGCACTCTCACGCCTTTGGATTGCACCATCATGCCTTTAGATTGCACTCTCACGCCTTTGGATTGGACTCTCACGCCTTTGGATTGCACTCTCATGTCTTTGGATTGCACTCTCACGACTTTCGATTGCACCCTCACGCCTTTGGATTGCACTCTCATGTCTTTGGATTGCACTCTCACGCCTTTGGATTGCACCCTCACGCCTTTGGATTGCACTCTAATGCCTTTAGATTGCAGTCTCATGCCTTTGGATTGAGCTCTCACGCCTTTGGATTGCACCCTCACGCCTTTGGATTGCACTCTCATGCCTGTGGATTGCACTCTCATGCCTTTGGATTGCACTATTGCACTCTCATGTCTTTGGATTGCACTCTCATGCCTTTGGATTGCACTCTCACGCCTTTGGATTGCACTATTGCACTCTCATGTCTTTGGATTGCACTCTCACGCCTTTGGATTGCACTCTCACGCCTTTGGATTGCACTCTCACGCCCTTGGATTGCACTCCCATGCCTTTGGATTGCACTCTCGCGCCTTTGGATTTCACTCTCACGCCTTTGGATTGCACCCTCATGCCTTTAGATTGCACTCTCACGCCTTTGGATTGCACTCTCATGCCTTTGGATTGCAGTCTCATGCCTTTGGATTGCACCCTCACGCCTTTGGATTGCACCCTCATGCCTTTGGGTTGCACTCTCATGCCTTTGGATTGCGCTCTCACGCCTTTGGATTGCACCCTCAAGCCTTTGGATTGCACTCTCATGCCTTTGGATTGCACTCTCACGCCTTTGGATTGCACTATTGCACTCTCATGTCTTTGGATTGCACTCTCATGCCTTTGGATTGCACTCTCACGCCTTTGGATTGCACTATTGCACTCTCATGTATTTGGAGTACACTCTCATGCCTTTGGATTGCACTCTCACGCCTTTGGATTGCACTCTCACGCCTTTGGATTGCACTCTCACGCCTTTGGATTGCACTCTCACGCCTTTGGATTGCACTCTCATGTTTTTGGATTGCACTCTTACGCCTTTGGATTGCACTCTCATGCCTTTGTATTGCACTGTCATGCCTTTGGAATGCACTCTCACGCCTTTGGATTGCACTCTCATGCCTTTGGATTGCATTCTCATACCTTTGAATTGCACTCTCACGCCTTTGGATTGCACTATTGCACTCTCATGTATTTGTATTACACTCTCATGCCTTTGGATTGCACCCTCATGCCTTTAGATTGCACTCTCACGCCTTTGGATTGCACTCTCACGCCTTTGGATTGCACTCTCACGCCTTTGGATTGCACTCTCATGTTTTTGGATTGCACTCTTACGCCTTTGGATTGCACTCTCATGGCTTTGGATTGCATTCTCATACCTTTGAATTGCACTCTCACGCCTTTGGATTGCACTATTGCACTCTCATGTCTTTGGATTGCACTCTCTTGCCTTTGGATTGCACCCTCATGCCTTTAGATTGCACTCTCACGCCTTTGGATTGCGCTCTCACGCCTTTGGATTGCACTCTCACGCCCTTGGATTGCACTCCCATGCCTTTGGATTGCACTCTCACGCCTTTGGATTGCACTCTCACGCCTTTGGATTGCACCCTCATGCCTTTAGATTGCACTATCACGCCTATGGATTGCACTCTCATGCCTTTGGATTGCACTCTCATGCCTTTGGATTGCACCCTCACGCCTTTGGATTGCACCCTCATGCCTTTGGATTGCACTCTAATGCCATTGGGTTGCACTCTCATGTCTTTGGATAGCGCTCTCACGCCTTTGGATTGCACTCTCATGTTTTTGGATTGCACTCTTACGCCTTTGGATTGCACTCTCATGCCTTTGTATTGCACTGTCATGCCTTTGGAATGCACTCTCACGCCTTTGGATTGCACTCTCATGCCTTTGGATTGCATTCTCATACCTTTGAATTGCACTCTCACGCCTTTGGATTGCACTATTGCACTCTCATGTATTTGGATTACACTCTCATGCCTTTGGATTGCACCCTCATGCCTTTAGATTGCACTCTCACGCCTTTGGATTGCACTCTCACGCCTTTGGATTGCACTCTCACGCCTTTGGATTGCACTCTCATGTTTTTGGATTGCACTCTTACGCCTTTGGATTGCACTCTCATGCCTTTGTATTGCACTGTCATGCCTTTAGAATGCACTCTCACGCCTTTGGATTGCACTCTCATGCCTTTGGATTGCATTCTCATACCTTTGAATTGCACTCTCACGCCTTTGGATTGCACTATTGCACTCTCATGTCTTTGGATTGCACTCTCTTGCCTTTGGATTGCACCCTCATGCCTTTAGATTGCACTCTCACGCCTTTGGATTGCGCTCTCACGCCTTTGGATTGGACTCTCACGCCCTTGGATTGCACTCCCATGCCTTTGGATTGCACTCTCACGCCTTTGGATTGCACTCTCACGCCTTTGGATTGCACCCTCATGCCTTTAGATTGCACTATCACGCCTTTGGATTGCACTCTCATGCCTTTGGATTGCACTCTCATGCCTTTGGATTGCACCCTCACGCCTTTGGATTGCACCCTCATGCCTTTGGATTGCACTCTAATGCCATTGGGTTGCACTCTCATGTCTTTGGATAGCGCTCTCACGCCTTTGGATTGCACCCTCACGCCTTTGGATTGCACTCTCATGCCTTTGGATTGCACTCTCACGCCTTTGGATTGCACTATTGCACTCTCATGTCTTTGGATTGCACTCTCATGCCTTTGGATTGCACTCTCACGCCTTTGGATTGCACTATTGCACTCTCATGTCTTTGGATTGCAGCCTCATGCCTTTGGATTGCACTCTCACGCCTTTGGATTGCACTCTCACGCCTTTGGATTGCACTCTCCCGTCTTTGGATTGCACTCTCACGCCTTTGGATTGCACTCTCACGCCTTTGGATTGCACCCTCATGCCTTTAGATTGCACTCTCACGCCTTTGGATTGCACTCTCACGCCTTTGGATTGCACTCTCACGCCTTTGGATTACACTCTCATGTTTTTGGATTGCACTCTTACGCCTTTGGATTGCACTCTCATGCCTTTGTATTGCACTGTCATGCCTTTGGATTGCACTTTCACGCCTTTGGATTGCACCCTCACGCCTTTGGATTGCACTCTCATGCCTGTGGATTGCACTCTCATGCCTTTGGATTGCACTATTGCACTCTCATGTCTTTGGATTGCACTCTCATGCCTTTGGATTGCACTCTCACGCTTTTGGATTGCACTATTGCACTCTCATGTCTTTGGATTGCACTCTCACGCCTTTGGATTGCACTCTCACGCCTTTGGATTGCACTCTCACGCCCTTGGATTGCACTCCCATGCCTTTGGATTGCACTCTCACGCCTTTGGATTGCACCCTCATGCCTTTGGATTGCACTCTAATGCCATTGGGTTGCACTCTCATGTCTTTGGATAGCGCTCTCACGCCTTTGGATTGCACTCTCATGTTTTTGGATTGCACTCTTACGCCTTTGGATTGCACTCTCATGCCTTTGTATTGCACTGTCATGCCTTTGGAATGCACTCTCACGCCTTTGGATTGCACTCTCATGCCTTTGGATTGCATTCTCATACCTTTGAATTGCACTCTCACGCCTTTGGATTGCACTATTGCACTCTCATGTATTTGGATTACACTCTCATGCCTTTGGATTGCACCCTCATGCCTTTAGATTGCACTCTCACGCCTTTGGATTGCACTCTCACGCCTTTGGATTGCACTCTCACGCCTTTGGATTGCACTCTCATGTTTTTGGATTGCACTCTTACGCCTTTGGATTGCACTCTCATGCCTTTGTATTGCACTGTCATGCCTTTGGAATGCACTCTCACGCCTTTGGATTGCACTCTCATGCCTTTGGATTGCATTCTCATACCTTTGAATTGCACTCTCACGCCTTTGGATTGCACTATTGCACTCTCATGTCTTTGGATTGCACTCTCTTGCCTTTGGATTGCACCCTCATGCCTTTAGATTGCACTCTCACGCCTTTGGATTGCGCTCTCACGCCTTTGGATTGCACTCTCACGCCCTTGGATTGCACTCCCATGCCTTTGGATTGCACTCTCACGCCTTTGGATTGCACTCTCACGCCTTTGGATTGCACCCTCATGCCTTTAGATTGCACTATCACGCCTTTGGATTGCACTCTCATGCCTTTGGATTGCACTCTCATGCCTTTGGATTGCACCCTCACGCCTTTGGATTGCACCCTCATGCCTTTGGATTGCACTCTAATGCCATTGGGTTGCACTCTCATGTCTTTGGATAGCGCTCTCACGCCTTTGGATTGCACCCTCACGCCTTTGGATTGCACTCTCATGCCTTTGGATTGCACTCTCACGCCTTTGGATTGCACTATTGCACTCTCATGTCTTTGGATTGCACTCTCATGCCTTTGGATTGCACTCTCACGCCTTTGGATTGCACTATTGCACTCTCATGTTTTTGGATTGCACTCTCATGCCTTTGGATTGCACTCTCACGCCTTTGGATTGCACTCTCACGCCTTTGGATTGCACTCTCCCATCTTTGGATTGCACTCTCACGCCTTTGGATTGCACTCTCACGCCTTTGGATTGCACCCTCATGCCTTTAGATTGCACTCTCACGCCTTTGGATTGCACTCTCACGCCTTTGGATTGCACTCTCACGCCTTTGGATTGCACTCTCATGTTTTTGGATTGCACTCTTACGCCTTTGGATTGCACTCTCATGCCTTTGTATTGCACTGTCATGCCTTTGGATTGCACTTTCACGCCTTTGGATTGCACCCTCACGCCTTTGGATTGCACTCTCATGCCTGTGGATTGCACTCTCATGCCTTTGGATTGCACTATTGCACTCTCATGTCTTTGGATTGCACTCTCATGCCTTTGGATTGCACTCTCACGTTTTTGGATTGCACTATTGCACTCTCATGTCTTTGGATTGCACTCTCACGCCTTTGGATTGCACTCTCACGCCTTTGGATTGCACTCTCACGCCCTTGGATTGCACTCCCATGCCTTTGGATTGCACTCTCACGCCTTTGGATTGCACTCTCACGCCTTTGGATTGCACCCTCATGCCTTTAGATTGCACTCTCACGCCTATGGATTGCACTCTCATGCCTTTGGATTGCACCCTCATGCCTTTGGATTGCACTCTAATGCCTTTGGATTGCACTCTCATGCCTTTGGATTGCGCTCTCACGCCTTTGGATTGCACCCTCAAGCCTTTGGATTGCACTCTCATGCCTTTGGATTGCACTGTCATGCCTTTGGAATGCACTCTCACGCCTTTGGATTGCACTCTCATGTCTTTGTATTGCACTGTCATGCCTTTGGAATGCACTCTCACGCCTTTGGATTGCACTCTCATGCCTTTGGATTGCATTCTCATACCTTTGAATTGCACTCTCACGCCTTTGGATTGCACTATTGCACTCTCATGTCTTTGGATTGCACTCTCTTGCCTTTGGATTGCACCCTCATGCCTTTAGATTGCACTCTCACGCCTTTGGATTGGGCTCTCACGCCTTTGGATTGCACTCTCACGCCCTTGGATTGCACTCCCATGCCTTTGGATTGCACTCTCACGCCTTTGGATTGCACTCTCACGCCTTTGGATTGCACCCTCATGCCTTTAGATTGCACTATCACGCCTTTGGATTGCACTCTCATGCCTTTGGATTGCACTCTCATGCCTTTGGATTGCACCCTCACGCCTTTGGATTGCACCCTCATGCCTTTGGATTGCACTCTAATGCCTTTGGGTTGCACTCTCATGTCTTTGGATTGCGCTCTCACGCCTTTGGATTGCACCCTCACGCCTTTGGATTGCACTCTCATGCCTTTGGATTGCACTCTCACGCCTTTGGATTGCACTATTGCACTCTCATGTCTTTGGATTGCACTCTCACGCCTTTGGATTGCACCCTCATGCCTTTAGATTGCACTCTCACGCCTATGGATTGCACTCTCATGCCTTTGGATTGCACCCTCATGCCTTTGGATTGCACTCTAATGCCTTTGGATTGCACTCTCATGCCTTTGGATTGCGCTCTCACGCCTTTGGATTGCACCCTCAAGCCTTTGGATTGCACTCTCATGCCTTTGGATTGCACTGTCATGCCTTTGGAATGCACTCTCACGCCTTTGGATTGCACTCTCATGCCTTTGTATTGCACTGTCATGCCTTTGGAATGCACTCTCACGCCTTTGGATTGCACTCTCATGCCTTTGGATTGCATTCTCATACCTTTGAATTGCACTCTCACGCCTTTGGATTGCACTATTGCACTCTCATGTCTTTGGATTGCACTCTCTTGCCTTTGGATTGCACCCTCATGCCTTTAGATTGCACTCTCACGCCTTTGGATTGGGCTCTCACGCCTTTGGATTGCACTCTCACGCCCTTGGATTGCACTCCCATGCCTTTGGATTGCACTCTCACGCCTTTGGATTGCACTCTCACGCCTTTGGATTGCACCCTCATGCCTTTAGATTGCACTATCACGCCTTTGGATTGCACTCTCATGCCTTTGGATTGCACTCTCATGCCTTTGGATTGCACCCTCACGCCTTTGGATTGCACCCTCATGCCTTTGGATTGCACTCTAATGCCTTTGGGTTGCACTCTCATGTCTTTGGATTGTGCTCTCACGCCTTTGGATTGCACCCTCACGCCTTTGGATTGCACTCTCATGCCTTTGGATTGCACTCTCACGCCTTTGGATTGCACTATTGCACTCTCATGTCTTTGGATTGCACTCTCATGCCTTTGGATTGCACTCTCACGCCTTTGGATTGCACTATTGCACTCTCATGTCTTTGGATTGCACTCTCATGCCTTTGGATTGCACTCTCACGCCTTTGGATTGCACTCTCACGCCCTTGGATTGCACTCCCATGCCTTTGGATTGCACTCTCACGCCTTTGGATTGCACTCTCACGCCTTTGGATTGCACCCTCATGCCTTTAGATTGCACTATCACGCCTTTGGATTGCACTCTCATGCCTTTGGATTGCACTCTCATGCCTTTGGATTGCACCCTCACGCCTTTGGATTGCACCCTCATGCCTTTGGATTGCACTCTAATGCCTTTGGGTTGCACTCTCATGTCTTTGGATTGCGCTCTCACGCCTTTGGATTGCACCCTCACGCCTTTGGATTGCACTCTCATGCCTTTGGATTGCACTCTCACGCCTTTGGATTGCACTATTGCACTCTCATGTCTTTGGATTGCACTCTCACGCCTTTGGATTGCACCCTCATGCCTTTAGATTGCACTCTCACGCCTATGGATTGCACTCTCATGCCTTTGGATTGCACCCTCATGCCTTTGGATTGCACTCTAATGCCTTTGGATTGCACTCTCATGCCTTTGGATTGCGCTCTCACGCCTTTGGATTGCACCCTCAAGCCTTTGGATTGCACTCTCATGCCTTTGGATTGCACTGTCATGCCTTTGGAATGCACTCTCACGCCTTTGGATTGCACTCTCATGCCTTTGTATTGCACTGTCATGCCTTTGGAATGCACTCTCACGCCTTTGGATTGCACTCTCATGCCTTTGGATTGCATTCTCATACCTTTGAATTGCACTCTCACGCCTTTGGATTGCACTATTGCACTCTCATGTCTTTGGATTGCACTCTCTTGCCTTTGGATTGCACCCTCATGCCTTTAGATTGCACTCTCACGCCTTTGGATTGGGCTCTCACGCCTTTGGATTGCACTCTCACGCCCTTGGATTGCACTCCCATGCCTTTGGATTGCACTCTCACGCCTTTGGATTGCTCTCTCACGCCTTTGGATTGCACCCTCATGCCTTTAGATTGCACTATCACGCCTTTGGATTGCACTCTCATGCCTTTAGATTGCACTCTCATGCCTTTGGATTGCACCCTCACGCCTTTGGATTGCACCCTCATGCCTTTGGATTGCACTCTAATGCCTTTGGGTTGCACTCTCATGTCTTTGGATTGCGCTCTCACGCCTTTGGATTGCACCCTCACGCCTTTGGATTGCACTCTCATGCCTTTGGATTGCACTCTCACGCCTTTGGATTGCACTATTGCACTCTCATGTCTTTGGATTGCACTCTCATGCCTTTGGATTGCACTCTCACGCCTTTGGATTGCACTATTGCACTCTCATGTCTTTGGATTGCACTCTCATGCCTTTGGATTGCACTCTCACGCCTTTGGATTGCACTCTCACGCCTTTGGATTGCACTCTCACGTCTTTGGATTGCACTCTCACGCCTTTGGATTGCACTCTCACGCCTTTGGATTGCACCCTCATGCCTTTAGATTGCACTCTCACGCCTTTGGATTGCACTCTCACGCCTTTGGATTGCACTCTCACGCCTTTGGATTGCACTCTCATGTTTTTGGATTGCACTCTTACGCCTTTGGATTGCACTCTCATGCCTTTGTATTGCACTGTCATGCCTTTGGATTGCACTTTCACGCCTTTGGATTGCACCCTCACGCCTTTGGATTGCACTCTCATGCCTGTGGATTGCACTCTCATGCCTTTGGATTGCACTATTGCACTCTCATGTCTTTGGATTGCACTCTCATGCCTTTGGATTGCACTCTCACGCCTTTGGATTGCACTATTGCACTCTCATGTCTTTGGATTGCACTCTCACGCCTTTGGATTGCACTCTCACGCCTTTGGATTGCACTCTCACGCCCTTGGATTGCACTCCCATGCCTTTGGATTGCACTCTCACGCCTTTGGATTGCACTCTCACGCCTTTGGATTGCACCCTCATGCCTTTAGATTGCACTCTCACGCCTATGGATTGCACTCTCATGCCTTTGGATTGCACCCTCATGCCTTTGGATTGCACTCTAATGCCTTTGGATTGCACTCTCATGCCTTTGGATTGCGCTCTCACGCCTTTGGATTGCACCCTCAAGCCTTTGGATTGCACTCTCATGCCTTTGGATTGCACTCTCACGCATTTGGATTGCACTATTGCACTCTCATGTCTTTGGATTGCACTCTCATGCCTTTGGATTGCACTCTCACGCCTTTGGATTGCACTATTGCACTCTCATGTCTTTGGATTGCACTCTCATGCCTTTGGATTGCACTCTCACGCCTTTGGATTGCACTCTCACGCCTTTCGATTGCACTCTCACGTCTTTGGATTGCACTCTCACGCCTTTGGATTGCACTCTCACGCCTTTGGATTGCACCCTCATGCCTTTAGATTGCACTCTCACGCCTTTGGATTGCACTCTCACGCCTTTGGATTGCACTCTCACGCCTTTGGATTGCACTCTCATGTTTTTGGATTGCACTCTTACGCCTTTGGATTGCACTCTCATGCCTTTGTATTGCACTGTCATGCCTTTGGATTGCACTTTCACGCCTTTGGATTGCACCCTCACGCCTTTGGATTGCACTCTCATGCCTTTGGATTGCACTCTCACGCCTTTGGATTGCACTATTGCACTCTCATGTCTTTGGATTGCACTCTCACGCCTTTGGATTGCACTCTCACGCCTTTGGATTGCACTCTCACGCCCTTGGATTGCACTCCCATGCCTTTGGATTGCACTCTCACGCCTTTGGATTGCACTCTCACGCCTTTGGATTGCACCCTCATGCCTTTAGATTGCACTCTCACGCCTATGGATTGCACTCTCATGCCTTTGGATTGCACCCTCATGCCTTTGGATTGCACTCTAATGCCTTTGGATTGCACTCTCATGCCTTTGGATTGCGCTCTCACGCCTTTGGATTGCACCCTCAAGCCTTTGGATTGCACTCTCATGCCTTTGGATTGCACTCTCACGCCTTTGGATTGCACTATTGCACTCTCATGTCTTTGGATTGCACTCTCATGCCTTTGGATTGCACTATCACGCCTTTGGATTGCACTATTGCACTCTCATGTCTTTGGATTGAACTCTCATGCCTTTGGATTGCACTCTCACGCCTTTGGATTGCACGATTGCACTCTCATGTCTTTGGATTGCACTCTCATGCCTTTGGGTTGCACTCTCACGCCTTTGGATTGCACTCTCACGCCTTTGGATTGCACTCTCACGCCTTTGGATTGCACCCTCATGCCTTTAGATTGCACTCTCACGCCTTTGGATTGCACTCTCACGCCTTTGGATTGCACTCTCACGCCTTTGGATTGCACTCTCATGTTTTTGGATTGCACTCTTACGCCTTTGGATTGCACTCTCATGCCTTTGTATTGCACTGTCATGCCTTTGGATTGCACTTTCACGCCTTTGGATTGCACTCTCACGCCTTTGGATTGCACTATTGCACTCTCATGTCTTTGGATTGCACTCTCATGCCTTTGGATTGCACTTTCACGCCTTTGGATTGCACTCTCATGCCTTTGGATTGCATTCTCACGCCTTTGGATTGCACTCTCACGCCTTTGGATTGCACCCTCATGCCTTTAGATTGCACTCTCACGCCTTTGGATTGCACTCTCACGCCTTTGGATTGCACTCTCACGCCTTTGGATTGCACTCTCATGTTTTTGGATTGCACTCTTACGCCTTTGGATTGCACTCTCATGCCTTTGTATTGCACTGTCATGCCTTTGGATTGCACTCTCACGCCTTTGGATTGCACTCTCATGCCTTTAGATTGCACTCTCACGCCTTTGGATTGGACTCCCACGCCTTTGGATTGCACTCTCATGTCTTTGGATTGCACTCTCACGCCTTTGGATTGCACTATTGCACTCTCATGTCTTTGGATTGCACTCTCATGCCTTTGGATTGGACTCTCACGCCTTTGGATTGCACTTTCACGCCTTTGGATTGCACTATCACGCCTTTGGATTGCACTCTCACGCCTTTGGATTGCACTCTCACGCCTTTGGATTGCACCCTCATGCCTTTAGATTGCACTCTCACGCCTTTGGATTGCACTCTCACGCCTTTGGATTGCACCCTCATGCCTTTAGATTGCACTCTCATGTTTTTGGATTGCACTCTTACGCCTTTGGATTGCACTCTCATGCCTTTGTATTGCACTGTCATGCCTTTGGATTGCACTCTCATGCCTTTGGATTGCATTATCATACCTTTGGATTGCACTCTCACGCCTTTGGATTGGACTCTCACGCCTTTGGATTGCACTCTCATGCCTTTAGATTGCACTCTCACGCCTTTGGATTGGACTCTCACGCCTTTGGATTGCACTCTCATGTCTTTGGATTGCACTCTCACGCCTTTGGATTGCACCCTCACGCCTTTGGATTGCACTCTCATGTCTTTGGATTGCACTCTCACGCCTTTGGATTGCACTCTCACGCCTTTGGATTGCACCCTCATGCCTTTAGATTGCACTCTCACGCCTTTGGATTGCACTCTCACGCCTTTGGATTGCACTCTCACGCCTTTGGATTGCACTCTCATGTTTTTGGATTGCACTCTTACGCCTTTGGATTGCACTCTCATGGCTTTGTATTGCACTGTCATGCCTTTGGAATGCACTCTCACGCCTTTGGATTGCACTCTCATGCCTTTGGATTGCATTCTCATACCTTTGAATTGCACTCTCACGCCTTTGGATTGCACTATTGCACTCTCATGTATTTGGATTGCACTCTCATGCCTTTGGATTGCACCCTCCTGCCTTTAGATTGCACTCTCACGCCTTTGGATTGCGCTCTCACGCCTTTGGATTGCACTCTCACGCCCTTGGATTGCACTCCCATGCCTTTGGATTGCACTCTCACGCCTTTGGATTGCACTCTCACGCCTTTGGATTGCACCCTCATGCCTTTAGATTGCACTCTCACGCCTTTGGATTGCACTCTCATGCCTTTGGATTGCACTCTCATGCCTTTGGATTGCACCCTCACGCCTTTGGATTGCACCCTCATGCCTTTGGATTGCACTCTAATGCCTTTGGATTGCACTCTCATGCCTTTGGATTGCTCTCTCATGCCTTTGGATTGCACCCTCACGCCTTTGGGTTGCACTCTCATGCCTTTGGATTGCACTCTCATGTTTTTGGATTGCACTCTTACGCCTTTGGATTGCACTCTCATGCCTTTGTATTGCACTGTCATGCCTTTGGATTGCACTCTCACGCCTTTGGATTGCACTCTCATGCCTTTAGATTGCACTCTCACGCCTTTGGATTGGACTCCCACGCCTTTGGATTGCACTCTCATGTCTTTGGATTGCACTCTCACGCTTTTGGATTGCACTATTGCACTCTCATGTCTTTGGATTGCACTCTCATGCCTTTGGATTGCACTCTCACGCCTTTGGATTGCACTTTCACGCCTTTGGATTGCACTATCACGCCTTTGGATTGCACTCTCACGCCTTTGGATTGCACTCTCACGCCTTTGGATTGCACCCTCATGCCTTTAGATTGCACTCTCACGCCTTTGGATTGCACTCTCACGCCTTTGGATTGCACCCTCATGCCTTTAGATTGCACTCTCATGTTTTTGGATTGCACTCTTACGCCTTTGGATTGCACTCTCATGCCTTTGTATTGCACTGTCATGCCTTTGGATTGCACTCTCATGCCTTTGGATTGCACTCTCATGCCTTTAGATTGCACTCTCACGCCTTTGGATTGGACTCTCACGCCTTTGGATTGCACTCTCATGTCTTTGGATTGCACTCTCACGCCTTTGGATTGCACCCTCACGCCTTTGGATTGCACTCTCATGTCTTTGGATTGCACTCTCACGCCTTTGGATTGCACTCTCACGCCTTTGGATAGCACCCTCATGCCTTTAGATTGCACTCTCACGCCTTTGGATTGCACTATCACGCCTTTGGATTGCACTCTCACGCCTTTGGATTGCACTCTCATGTTTTTGGATTGCACTCTTACGCCTTTGGATTGCACTCTCATGGCTTTGTATTGCACTGTCATGCCTTTGGAATGCACTCTCACGCCTTTGGATTGCACTCTCATGCCTTTGGATTGCATTCTCATACCTTTGAATTGCACTCTCACGCCTTTGGATTGCACTATTGCACTCTCATGTCTTTGGATTGCACTCTCATGCCTTTGGATTGCACCCTCATGCCTTTAGATTGCACTCTCACGCCTTTGGATTGCGCTCTCACGCCTTTGGATTGCAGTCTCACGCCCTTGGATTGCACTCCCATGCCTTTGGATTGCACTCTCACGCCTTTGGATTGCACTCTCACGCCTTTGGATTGCACCCTCATGCCTTTAGATTGCACTCTCACGCCTTTGGATTGCACTCTCATGCCTTTGGATTGCACTCTCATGCCTTTGGATTGCACCCTCACGCCTTTGGATTGCACCCTCATGCCTTTGGATTGCACTCTAATGCCTTTGGATTGCACTCTCATGCCTTTGGATTGCTCTCTCACGCCTTTGGATTGCACCCTCACGCCTTTGGGTTGCACTCTCATGCCTTTGGATTGCACTCTCATGCCTTTGGATTGCACTATTGCACTCTCATGTCTTTGGATTGCACTCTCATGCCTTTGGATTGCACTCTCACGCCTTTGGATTGCACTATTGCACTCTCATGTCTTTGGATTGCATTCTCATGCCTTTGGATTGCACTCTCACGCCTTTGGATTGCACTCTCACGCCTTTGGATTGCACTCTTACGCCTTTGGATTGCACTCTCATGCCTTTGTATTGCACTGTCATGCCTTTGTATTGCACTCTCACGTCTTTGGATTGCACTCTCACGCCTTTGGATTGCACTATTGCACTCTCATGTCTTTGGATTGCACTCTCATGCCTTTGGATTGCACTTTCACGCCTTTGGATTGCACTCTCACGCCTTTGGATTGCACTCTCACGCCTTTGGATTGCACCCTCATGCCTTTAGATTGCACTCTCACGCCTTTGGATTGCACTCTCACGCCTTTGGATTGCACTCTCACGCCTTTGGATTGCACTCTCATGTTTTTGGATTGCACTCTTACGCCTTTGGATTGCACTCTCATGCCTTTGTATTGCACTGTCATGCCTTTGTATTGCACTCTCACGTCTTTGGATTGCACTCTCACGCCTTTGGATTGCACTATTGCACTCTCATGTCTTTGGATTGCACTCTCATGCCTTTGGATTGCACTTTCACGCCTTTGGATTGCACTCTCACGCCTTTGGATTGCACTCTCATGCCTTTGGATTGCACTCTCACGCCTTTGGATTGCACCCTCATGCCTTTGGATTGCACTCTCACGCCTTTGGATTGCACTCTCATGTTTTTGGATTGCACTCTTACTCCTTTGGATTGCACTCTCATGCCTTTGTATTGCACTGTCATGCCTTTGGATTGCACTCTCACGCCTTTGGATTGCACTCTCATGCCTTTGGATTGCATTATCATACCTTTGGATTGCACTCTCACGCCTTTGGATTGCACCATCATGCCTTTAGATTGCACTCTCACGCCTTTGGATTGGACTCTCACGCCTTTGGATTGCACTCTCATGTCTTTGGATTGCACTCTCACGCCTTTGGATTGCACCCTCACGCCTTTGGATTGCACTCTCATGTCTTTGGATTGCACTCTCACGCCTTTGTATTGCACTCTCACGCCTTTGGATTGCAGTCTCACGCCTTTGGATTGCACTCTCACGCCTTTGGATTGCACCCTCACGCCTTTGGATTGCACTCTCACGCCTTTGGATTGCACCCTCATGCCTTTAGATTGCACTCTCACGCCTTTGGATTGCACTTTCACGCCTTTTAATTGCACCCTCACGCCTTTGGATTGCACTCTCACGCCTTTGGATTGCACTCTCATGCCTTTGGATTGCACTCTCATGTCTTTGGATTGCACTCTCACGCCTTTGGATTGCACTCTCACGCCTTTGGATTGCACTCTCACGCCTTTGGATTGCACTCTCACGCCTTTGGATTGCACCCTCACGCCTTTGGATTGCACTCTAACGCCTTTGGATTGCACCCTCATGCCTTTAGATTGCACTCTCACGCCTTTGGATTGCACTTTCACGCCTTTAGATTGCACCCTCACGCCTTTGGATTGCACTCTAACGCCTTTGGATTGCACTCTCATGGCTTTGGATTGCACTCTCACGCCTTTGGATTGCTCTCTCACGCCTTTGGATTGCACTCTCACGCCTTTAGATTGCACCCTCACGCCTTTAGATTGCACTCTCACGCCTTTGGATTGCACTCTCACGCCTTTGGATTGCACTCTCACGCCCTTGGATTGCACTCCCATGCCTTTGCATTGCACTCTCACGCCTTTGGATTGCACTCTCACGCCTTTGGATTGCACCCTCATGCCTTTAGATTGCACTCTCACGCCTTTGGATTGCACCCTCACGCCTTTGGATTGCACCCTCATGCCTTTGGATTGCACTCTAATGCCTTTGGATTGCACTCTCATGCCTTTGGATTGCGCTCTCACGCCTTTGGATTGCACCCTCACGCCTTTGGATTGCACTCTCATGCCTTTGGATTGCACTCTCACGCCTTTGGATTGCACTATTGCACTCTCATGTCTTTGGATTGCACTCTCATGCTTTTGGATTGCACTCTCACGCCTTTGGATTGCACTATTGCACTCTCATGTCTTTGGATTGCACTCTCATGCCTTTGGATTGCTCTCTCACGCCTTTGGATTGCACTCTCACGCCTTTAGATTGCACCCTCACGCCTTTAGATTGCACTCTCACGCCTTTGGATTGCACTCTCACGCCTTTGGATTGCACTCTCACGCCCTTGAATTGCACTCCCATGCCTTTGCATTGCACTCTCACGCCTTTGGATTGCACCCTCATGCCTTTGGATTGCACTCTAATGCCTTTGGATTGCACTCTCATGCCTTTGGATTGCGCTCTCACGCCTTTGGATTGCACCCTCACGCCTTTGGATTGCACTCTCATGCCTTTGGATTGCACTCTCACGCCTTTGGATTGCACTATTGCACTCTCATGTCTTTGGATTGCACTCTCATGCTTTTGGATTGCACTCTCACGCCTTTGGATTGCACTATTGCACTCTCATGTCTTTGGATTGCACTCTCATGCCTTTGGATTGCACTCTCACGCCTTTGGATTGCACTCTCACGCCTTTGGATTGCACTCTCACGCCTTTGGATTGCACTCTCACGCCTTTGGATTGCACTCTCACGCCTTTGGATTGCACCCTCACGCCTTTAGATTGCACTCTCACGCCTTTGGATTGCACTCTCACGCCTTTGGATTGCACTCTCACGCCTTTGGATTGCACTCTCATGTTTTTGGATTGCACTCTTATGCCTTTGGATTGCACTCTCATGCCTTTGTATTGCAGTGTCATGCTTTTGGATTGCACTCTCACGCCTTTGGATTGCACTCTCATGCCTTTGGATTGCATTCTCATACCTTTGGATTGCACTCTCACGCCTTTGGATTGCACCATCATGCCTTTAGATTGCACTCTCACGCCTTTGGATTGGACTCTCACGCCTTTGGATTGCACTCTCATGTCTTTGGATTGCACTCTCACGCCTTTGGATTGCACCCTCACGCCTTTGGAATGCACTCTCATGTCTTTGGATTGCACTATCACGCTTTTGGATTGCACTCTCACGCCTTTGGATTGCACACTCATGCCTTTCGATTGCACTCTAATGCCTTTAGATTGCACTCTCATGCCTTTGCATTGCGCTCTCACGCCTTTGGATTGCACCCTCACGCCTTTGGATTGCACTCTCATGCCTGTGGATTGCACTCTCATGCCTTTGGATTGCACTATTGCACTCTCATGTCTTTGGATTGCACTCTCATGCCTTTGGATTGCACTCTCACGCCTTTGGATTGCACTCTCATGTTTTTCGATTGCACTCTTACGCCTTTGGATCGCACTCTCATGCCGTTGTATTGCATTGTCATGCCTTTGGATTGCACTCTCACGCCTTTGGATTGCACTGTCATGCCTTTGGATTGCATTCTCACGCCTTTGGATTGCACTCTCATGTCTTTGGATTGCACTCTCACGCCTTTGGATTGAACCCTCACGCCTTTGGATTGCACTCTCATGTCTTTGGATTGCACTCTCACTCCTTTGGATTGCACCCTCACGCCTTTGGATTGCACCCTCATGCCTTTCGATTGCACTCTAATGCCTTTAGATTGCAGTCTCATGCCTTTGGATTGATCTCTCACGCCTTTGGATTGCACCCTCACGCCTTTGGATTGCACTCTCATGCCTGTGGATTGCACTCTCATGCCTTTGGATTGCGCTATTGCACTCTCATGTCTTTGGATTGCACTCTCATGCCTTTGGATTGCACTCTCACGCCTTTGGATTGCACTATTGCACTCTCATGTCTTTGGATTGCACTCTCACGCCTTTGGATTGCACTCTCACGCCTTTGGATTGCACTCTCACGCCCTTGGATTGCACTCCCATGCCTTTGAATTGCACTCTGACGTCTTTGGATTGCACTCTCACGCCTTTGGATTGCACCCTCATGCCTTTAGATTGCACTCTCACGCCTTTGGATTGCACTCTAATGCCTTTGGATTGCACTCTCATGCCTTTGGATTGCACCCTCACGCCTTTGGATTGCACCCTCATGCCTTTGGATTGCACTCTAATGCCTTTGGATTGCACTCTCATGCCTTTGGATTGCGCTCTCACGCCTTTGGATTGCACCCTCACGCCTTTGGATTGCACTCTCAAGCCTTTGGATTGCACTCTCACGCCTTTGGATTGCACTATTGCACTCTCATGTCTTTGGATTGCACTTTCATGCCTTTGGATTGCACTCTCACGCCTTTGGATTGCACTCTCACGCCTTTGGATTGCACTCTCACGCCTTTGGATTGCACTCTCACGCCTTTGGATTGCACTCTCAAGCCTTTGGATTGCACCCTCATGCCTTTAGATTGCACCCTCACGCCTTTGGATTGCACTCTCACGCCTTTGGATTGCACTCTCACGCCTTTGGATTGCACTCTCATGTTTTTGTATTGCACTCTTACTCCTTTGGATTGCACTCTCATGCCTTTGTATTGCACTGTCATGCCTTTGGATTGCACTCTCACGCCTTTGGATTGCACTCTCATGCCTTTGGATTGCATTCTCATACCTTTGGATTGCACTCTCACGCCTTTGGATTGCACCATCATGCCTTTAGATTGCACTCTCACGCCTTTGGATTGGACTCTCACGCCTTTGGATTGCACTCTCATGTCTTTGGATTGCACTCTCACGCCTTTGGATTGCACCCTCACGCCTTTGGATTGCACTCTCATGTCTTTGGATTGCACCCTCATGCCTTTCGATTGCACTTTAATGCCTTTAGATTGCACTCTCATGCCTTTGGATTGAGCTCTCACGCCTTTGGATTGCACCCTCACGCCTTTGGATTGCACTCTCATGCCTGTGGATTGCACTCTCATGCCTTTGGATTGCACTATTGCACTCTCATGTCTTTGGATTGCACTCTCATGCCTTTGGATTGCACTCTCACGCCTTTGGATTGCACTATTGCACTCTCATGTCTTTTGATTGCACTCTTATGCCTTTGGATTGCACTCTCAAGCCTTTGGATTGCTCTCTCATGCCATTGGATTGCACTCTCACGCCTTTGGATTGCAGCCTCACGCCTTTTAATTGCACTCTCATGCCTTTGGATTGCACTCTCATGTCCTTGGATTGCACCCTCATGCCTTTGGATTGCACTCTCATGCCTTTGGATTGCAATCTCATGTCTTTGGATTGCACTCTCATGCCTTTGGATTGCACTCTCATGCCTTTGGATTGCACTCTCACGCCTTTGGATTGCACTCTCATGTTTTTGGATTGCACTCTTACGTCTTTGGATTGCACTCTCATGCCTTTGTATTGCACTGTCATGCTTTTGGATTGCACTCTCACGCCTTTGGATTGCACTCTCATGCCTTTGGATTGCATTCCCATACCTTTGGATTGCACTCTCACGCCTTTGGATTGCACCATCATGCCTTTAGATTGCACTCTCACGCCTTTGGATTGCACTCTCATGTCTTTGGATTGCACTCTCACGCCTTTGGATTGCACCCTCACGCCTTTGGATTGCACTCTCATGTCTTTGGATTGCACTATCACGCCTTTGGATTGCACCCTCACGCCTTTGGATTGCACCCTCATGCCTTTCGATTGCACTCTAATGCCTTTAGATTGCACTCTCATGCCTTTGGATTGCGCTCTCACGCCTTTGGATTGCACCCTCACGCCTTTGGATTGCACTCTCATGCCTGTGGATTGCACTCTCATGCCTTTGGATTGCACTATGGCACTCTCATGTCTTTGGATTGCACTCTCATGCCTTTGGATTGCACTCTCACGCCTTTGGATTGCACTCTCATGTTTTTCGATTGCACTCTTACGCCTTTGGATCGCACTCTCATGCCTTTGTATTGCACTGTCATGCCTTTGGATTGCACTCTCACGCCTTTGGATTGCACTCTCATGCCTTTGGATTGCATTCTCATACCTTTGGATTGCACTCTCACGCCTTTGGATTGCACCATCATGCCTTTAGATTGCACTCTCACGCCTTTGGATTGTACTCTCACGCCTTTGGATTGCACCCTCACGCCTTTGGATTGCACTCTCATGTCTTTGGATTGCACTCTCACGCCTTTGGATTGCACCCTCACGCCTTTGGATTGCACCCTCATGCCTTTCGATTGCACTCTAATGCCTTTAGATTGCAGTCTCATGCCTTTGGATTGAGCTCTCACGCCTTTGGATTGCACCCTCACGCCTTTGGATTGCACTCTCATGCCTGTGGATTGCAATCTCATGCCTTTGGATTGCACTATTGCACTCTCATGTCTTTGGATTGCACTCTCATGACTTTGGATTGCACTCTCACGCCTTTGGATTACACTATTGCACTCTCATGTCTTTGGATTGCACTCTCACGCCTTTGGATTGCACTCTCCACCTTTGGATTGCACTCTCACGCCCTTGGATTGCACTCCCATGCCTTTGGATTGCACTCTCACGCCTTTGGATTGCACTCTCACGCCTTTGGATTGCACCCTCATGCCTTCAGATTGCACTCTCACGCCTTTGGATTGCACTCTCATGCCTTTGGATTGCACTCTCATGCCTTTGGATTGCACCCTCACGCCTTTGGATTGCACCCTCATGCCTTTGGATTGCACTCTAATGCCTTTGGATTGCACTCTCACGCCTTTGGATTGCACTCTCACGCCTTTGTATTGCACTATTGCACTCTCATGTCTTTGGATTGCACTCTCATGCCTTTGGATTGCACTCTCACGCCTTTGGATTGCACTCTCACGCCTTTGGATTGCACTCTCACGCCTTTGAATTGCACTCTCACGCCTTTGGATTGCACTCTCACGCCTTTGGATTGCACCCTCATGCCTTTAGATTGCACTCTCACGCCTTTGGATTGCACTCTCACGCCTTTGGATTGCACTCTCACGCCTTTGGATTGCACTCTCATGTTTTTGGATTGCACTCTTACGCCTTTGGATTGCACTCTCATGCTTTTGTATTGCACTGTCATGCCTTTGGATTGCACTCTCACGCCTTTGGATTGCACTCTCATGCCTTTGGATTGCATTCTCATACCTTTGGATTGCACTCTCACGCCTTTGGATTGCACCATCATGCCTTTAGATTGCACTCTCACGCCTTTGGATTGGACTCTCACGCCTTTGGATTGCACTCTCATGCCTTTGGATTGCACTCTCACGCCTTTGGATTGCACCCTCACGCCTTTGGATTGCACTCTCATGTCTTTGGATTGCACACTCACGCCTTTGGATTGCACCCTCACGCCTTTGGATTGCACCCTCATGCCTTTCGATTGCACTCTAATGCCTTTAGATTGCACTCTCATGCCTTTGGATTGCGCTCTCACGTCTTTGGACTGCACCCTCACGCCTTTGGATTGCACTCTCATGCCTGTGGATTGCACTCTCATGCCTTTGGATTGCACTATTGCACTCTCATGTCTTTGGATTGCACTCTCATGCCTTTGGATTGCACTTTCACGCCTTTGGATTGCACTCTCATGTTTTTCGATTGCACTCTTACGCCTTTGGATTGCACTCTCATGCCTTTGTATTGCACTCTCACGCCTTTGGATTGCACCCTCACGCCTTTGGATTGCACCCTCAAGCCTTTGGATTGCACCCTCAAGCCTTTCGATTGCACTCTAATGCCTTTAGATTGCACTCTCATGCCTTTGGATTGAGCTCTCACGCCTTTGGATTGCACCCTCACGCCTTTGGATTGCACTCTCATGCCTGTGGATTGCACTCTCATGCCTTTGGATTGCACTATTGCACTCTCATGTCTTTGGATTGCACTCTCATGCCTTTGGATTGCACTCTCACGCCTTTGGATTGCACTCTCATGCCTTTGGATTGCACTCTCATGTCTTTGGATTGCACTCTCATGCCTTTGGATTGCACTCTCATGCCTTTGGATTGCACTCTCACGCCTTTGGATTGCACCCTCATGCCTTTGGATTGCACCCTCATGCCTTTGGATTGCACCCTCATGCCTTTGGATTGCACTATCATGCCTTTGGATTGCACTCTCATGCCTTTGGATTGCACTCTCATGCCTTTGGATTGCACTCTCATGCCTTTGTATTGCACCCTCATGCCTTTGGATTGCACCCTCATGCCTTTGGATTGCACTCTCACGCCTTTGGATTGCACTCTCATACCTTTGGATTGCACTCTCACGCCTTTGGATTGCACTCTCATGCCTTTGGATTGCACCCTCACGCCTTTGGATTGCACCCTCATGCCTTTGGATTGCACTCTAATGCCTTTGGATTGCACTCTCACGCCTTTGGATTGCACTCTCACGCCTTTGTATTGCACTATTGCACTCTCATGTCTTTGGATTGCACTCTCATGCCTTTGGATTGCACTCTCACGCCTTTGGATTGCACTCTCACGCCTTTGGATTGCACTCTCACGCCTTTGAATTGCACTCTCACGCCTTTGGATTGCACTCTCACGCCTTTGGATTGCACCCTCATGCCTTTAGATTGCACTCTCACGCCTTTGGATTGCACTCTCACGCCTTTGGATTGCACTCTCACGCCTTTGGATTGCACTCTCATGTTTTTGGATTGCACTCTTACGCCTTTGGATTGCACTCTCATGCTTTTGTATTGCACTGTCATGCCTTTGGATTGCACTCTCACGCCTTTGGATTGCACTCTCATGCCTTTGGATTGCATTCTCATACCTTTGGATTGCACTCTCACGCCTTTGGATTGCACCATCATGCCTTTAGATTGCACTCTCACGCCTTTGGATTGGACTCTCACGCCTTTGGATTGCACTCTCATGCCTTTGGATTGCACTCTCACGCCTTTGGATTGCACCCTCACGCCTTTGGATTGCACTCTCATGTCTTTGGATTGCACACTCACGCCTTTGGATTGCACCCTCACGCCTTTGGATTGCACCCTCATGCCTTTCGATTGCACTCTAATGCCTTTAGATTGCACTCTCATGCCTTTGGATTGCGCTCTCACGTCTTTGGACTGCACCCTCACGCCTTTGGATTGCACTCTCATGCCTGTGGATTGCACTCTCATGCCTTTGGATTGCACTATTGCACTCTCATGTCTTTGGATTGCACTCTCATGCCTTTGGATTGCACTCTCACGCCTTTGGATTGCACTCTCATGTTTTTCGATTGCACTCTTACGCCTTTGGATTGCACTCTCATGCCTTTGTATTGCACTCTCACGCCTTTGGATTGCACCCTCACGCCTTTGGATTGCACCCTCAAGCCTTTGGATTGCACCCTCAAGCCTTTCGATTGCACTCTAATGCCTTTAGATTGCACTCTCATGCCTTTGGATTGAGCTCTCACGCCTTTGGATTGCACCCTCACGCCTTTGGATTGCACTCTCATGCCTGTGGATTGCACTCTCATGCCTTTGGATTGCACTATTGCACTCTCATGTCTTTGGATTGCACTCTCATGCCTTTGGATTGCACTCTCACGCCTTTGGATTGCACTCTCATGCCTTTGGATTGCACTCTCATGTCTTTGGATTGCACTCTCATGCCTTTGGATTGCACTCTCATGCCTTTGGATTGCACTCTCACGCCTTTGGATTGCACCCTCATGCCTTTGGATTGCACCCTCATGCCTTTGGATTGCACCCTCATGCCTTTGGATTGCACTATCATGCCTTTGGATTGCACTCTCATGCCTTTGGATTGCACTCTCATGCCTTTGGATTGCACTCTCATGCCTTTGTATTGCACCCTCATGCCTTTGGATTGCACCCTCATGCCTTTGGATTGCACTCTCACGCCTTTGGATTGCACTCTCATACCTTTGGATTGCACTCTCACGCCTTTGGATTGCACTCTCATGCCTTTGGATTGCACCCTCACGCCTTTGGATTGCACCCTCATGCCTTTGGATTGCACTCTAATGCCTTTGGATTGCACTCTCACGCCTTTGGATTGCACTCTCACGCCTTTGTATTGCACTATTGCACTCTCATGTCTTTGGATTGCACTCTCATGCCTTTGGATTGCACTCTCACGCCTTTGGATTGCACTCTCACGCCTTTGGATTGCACTCTCACGCCTTTGAATTGCACTCTCACGCCTTTGGATTGCACTCTCACGCCTTTGGATTGCAACCTCATGCCTTTAGATTGCACTCTCACGCCTTTGGATTGCACTCTCACGCCTTTGGATTGCACTCTCACGCCTTTGGATTGCACTCTCATGTTTTTGGATTGCACTCTTACGCCTTTGGATTGCACTCTCATGCTTTTGTATTGCACTGTCATGCCTTTGGATTGCACTCTCACGCCTTTGGATTGCACTCTCATGCCTTTGGATTGCATTCTCATACCTTTGGATTGCACTCTCACGCCTTTGGATTGCACCATCATGCCTTTAGATTGCACTCTCACGCCTTTGGATTGGACTCTCACGCCTTTGGATTGCACTCTCATGCCTTTGGATTGCACTCTCACGCCTTTGGATTGCACCCTCACGCCTTTGGATTGCACTCTCATGTCTTTGGATTGCACACTCACGCCTTTGGATTGCACCCTCACGCCTTTGGATTGCACCCTCATGCCTTTCGATTGCACTCTAATGCCTTTAGATTGCACTCTCATGCCTTTGGATTGCGCTCTCACGTCTTTGGACTGCACCCTCACGCCTTTGGATTGCACTCTCATGCCTGTGGATTGCACTCTCATGCCTTTGGATTGCACTATTGCACTCTCATGTCTTTGGATTGCACTCTCATGCCTTTGGATTGCACTCTCACGCCTTTGGATTGCACTCTCATGTTTTTCGATTGCACTCTTACGCCTTTGGATTGCACTCTCATGCCTTTGTATTGCACTCTCACGCCTTTGGATTGCACCCTCACGCCTTTGGATTGCACCCTCAAGCCTTTGGATTGCACCCTCAAGCCTTTCGATTGCACTCTAATGCCTTTAGATTGCACTCTCATGCCTTTGGATTGAGCTCTCACGCCTTTGGATTGCACCCTCACGCCTTTGGATTGCACTCTCATGCCTGTGGATTGCACTCTCATGCCTTTGGATTGCACTATTGCACTCTCATGTCTTTGGATTGCACTCTCATGCCTTTGGATTGCACTCTCACGCCTTTGGATTGCACTCTCATGCCTTTGGATTGCACTCTCATGTCTTTGGATTGCACTCTCATGCCTTTGGATTGCACTCTCATGCCTTTGGATTGCACTCTCACGCCTTTGGATTGCACCCTCATGCCTTTGGATTGCACCCTCATGCCTTTGGATTGCACCCTCATGCCTTTGGATTGCACTATCATGCCTTTGGATTGCACTCTCATGCCTTTGGATTGCACTCTCATGCCTTTGGATTGCACTCTCATGCCTTTGTATTGCACCCTCATGCCTTTGGATTGCACCCTCATGCCTTTGGATTGCACTCTCACGCCTTTGGATTGCACTCTCATACCTTTGGATTGCACTCTCACGCCTTTGGATTGCACTCTCATGCCTTTGGATTGCACTCTCATGCCTTTGGATTGCACTCTCACGCCTTTTGATTGCACTCTCACGCCTTTGGATTGCACTCTCACGCCTTTGGATTGCACTCTCATGCCTTTGGATTGCACACTCACGTCTTTGGATTGCACTCTCACGCCTTTGGATTGCACACTCATGTCTTTGGATTGCACTCTCACGCCTTTGGATTGCACTCTCATGCCTTTGGATTGCACTCTCACGCCTTTGGATTGCACTCTCACGCCTTTGGATTGCACTCTCACGCCTTTGGATTGCACTCTCACGCCTTTGGATTGCACTCTCATGCCGTTGGATTGCACTCTCAGGCCTTTGGATTGCACTCTCATGCCGTTGGATTGCACTCTCATGTCTTTGGATTGCACTCTCACGCCTTTGGATTGCACTCTCATGCCGTTGGATTGCACTCTCACGCCGTTGGATTGCACTCTCACGCCGTTGGATTGCACTCTCATGCCTTTGGATTGCACTCTCACGCCTTTGTATTGCACTCTCATGCCTTTGGATTGCACTCTCATGCCGTTGGATTGCACTCTCACGCCCTTGGATTGCACCCTCATGCCTTTGGATTGCACTCTCATGCCTTTGGATTGCACTCTCACGCCGTTGGATTGCACCCTCATGCCTTTGAATTGCACTTTCACGCCTTTGGATTGCACTCTCACGCCTTTGGATTGCACTCTCACGCCTTTGGATTGCACTCTCATGCCTTTGGATTACACTCTCACGCCTTTGGATTGCACTCTCACGCCTTTGGATTGCACTCTCACGTCTTTGGATTGCACTCTCATGTCTTTGGATTGCACTCTCATATCTTTGGATTGCACTCTCATGTCTTTGGATTGCACTCTCATGCCTTTGGATTGCACTCGCATATCTTTGGATTGCACTGTCATGCATTTGGATTGCACCCTCATACCTTTGGATTGCACTCTCACGCCTTTGGATTGCACTGTCATGCCTTTGGATTGCACTCTCATGCCTTTGGATTGCACCCTCATGCCTTTGGATTGCACTCTCATGCCTTTGGATTGCACTCTCATGCCTTTGGATTGCACTCTCACGTCTTTGGATTGCACTCTCATGCCTTTGGATTGCACTCTCATGTCTTTGGATTGCACTCTCATGCCTTTGGATTGCACTCTCATGCCTTTGGATTGCACTATCATGCTTTGGATTGCACTCTCATGCCTTTGGATTGCACTCTCATGCCTTTGGATTGCACTATCATGCTTTGGATTGCACTCTCATGCCTTTGGATTGCACTCTCATGCCTTTGGAATAGCACCCTCATGCCTTTGGATTGCACTCCCATGCCTTTGGATTGCACTCTCACGCCGTTGGATTGTACCCTCTTGCCTTTGGATTTGTCGTATCCTAGCCTTCTTCCATGATATATAATGAATGAAAACACACCAAAGCGCAGCAAACTGCAAAACACCAGGTGTTGTTAAGTAATGAACGGGAGGAGGGCTAGGATGGCAGAATTGCAACCTTGCTTCAAGGAAAGATAAGGCCTGATAAACGGGCACACGTCACCCGTGCAGGCGGCAGAGACAGTGGGAGAGTCAGCCAGACATAGTTAAGGCAAAAAGCCCAACCATCTATGACCTCAGCACATGGGCGAATAATGGGGCAGTGTCAACTCGAAGGCAATGAAAGGAAGCAGAGGCGCCTTTGTCTAAATCACAACCACAGAAAGCCAGGAATCATCACTGATTGTGTGTTTAGGGATTCCGAGCTAATTGGAACACGTGCACACAGGGAGGAGAAATACGCCTTGTCCTCCTGCAGCTGAGGGAGCAAAGATACACCCAGCTCAAGGCTATGCACAGGGGAGGGAGCTGATTTAAACAACCCTGCACGTCTGAACGTGAGGGGGCCTTTGTCCTGAAATTAATCACACTCCCAGAGCAGAAGGTTGGATGACCACAGTGAGACGAGAATAAGGGTGTTGTGCCTCTCTCAAGGGCAGGCTCGGCTGAACAGCGAGGCTGCGGGGGTCACCAGAAGTTCGTGTTCGCCTAGTTAAGTCAAAAAGCTCAATTATTCTGTATTGCTATTAAAGTCACGTTAAAGTCGGAATTTAACAACAGGGTAGGCTAAAGTTATTGATATGAAATGTTATTTCCATACTTTAATACTTTATATACAACTCGACCCGAAGCATAACGGGATGAATCACCACCAGGTCGAATATAAAATACATAATAAAGAGCGATGTTAAACCCAGGGTCGGAGAGAAAGGGAGATCCCGGCCGTCTTTGTATCCCCGCAGCGCGGGATATGAGTGTGTATACGCTCGGGGAAACACCTCCACTTAAGTCAAGCACCACGATGGGAAATGACAGACCTTAGGTTACATACAGAATCATAACTGTGAGATGGTAAGGGACAAATGTTAAAACTTTTAACCATTTCTTTGTGCGTCAGTGAGGGTCGGAGGGAGTGTGCCCCTCCCTCCAGGTGGTGCAACACGGACAAATATGCCTATGAGACGATTTGTAACGTCTGTGTTTTGGTTCATGAAGAAGGCCAACAAGAGATAATATTGCACCCAGACAGAGAGACGACTTCGAGGCAATTTGTAACATCTGATTGTTTGCTCGTGGATTTTATGGAGGGAGTATGACAACGGAATATACCGTGGGCGAGGCACACAAGGACATACGGACGTACGGACACACACATGAACACATCTACCTACGGACAGATCCTGACACAGTAAATCAAAAGAAACCCCGCCTTGTGGGCAGGGTCCAAAGGGATTTTTCGGCATAAAAGAAAGGACCCTGAGCATTGGAAATCAGTTCGACCAGCGGGTCGGCTCAGGAGTTCGACCAGCGGGTCGGCTCAGGAGTTCGACCGGGAGGGTCGACTCAGGAGCGAGCTGCGACCAGCGGGTCGGCTCGACTCATCTTCAGTTCGACCGGGAGGGTCGACTCAGGAGCGAGCTGCGACCAACGGGTCGGCTCGACTCTTCAGCTCGTCTGGGACTCAGCCGAGTTCAGCCGGCTCTCGGGGCTCGACTCAAGCGGCTCCCCATCTCCTCTGCAGGCGGGCAAGACCCGCTTGACAGCTCAACTCGGCCTGCGTCGGTCAACCTCTGCCGAGTCGAAGGTCTCTGCAGCTTACGGTCGCGGTTTGGCGACGAGGCTCTGTGCTTCCCCTGGTTGACGACCCAACATTGCACGCTGCGAGCGAGCTGTGGGCGCCACCTACCGACCGGGTTCCGAACTACGACAGCGTATCAACAGGCATCGAACCAATTCACCACGGTGACAGGGGAGCGACTGATACGTATGACGCGCACCGCCCCCTCACCACACGACCACCAGGCGTCTGTTTGACATAAAGAACCGACTCCGAACACTGACTATTCAAGACAACTCTTACCACTCAAAAACACTCGAGACCGAGTGATGGCCATCCGTCGTTTATAAGAGTATTCGTAATTTTTTTCTTTAATATTTAGTGGGCTGTACTCTTAATCGCATAAATTCCCAACAGATCCATCAATACGAATTGATTCTTGGCACCTCCTTCCGCCAAGCCACGCTCACGTGGGGAGTGGTGGCCCACCAGATCCTTATCAGGTGATCTGGTCCCCAATTAGTAAACTTGATAAGATAACGATCTTCGGAAAAGGAGCACCGTCGCAGGCCCTTACTCCGAGCCATTCTGTTGTCAGATAACCTGCCGATGTATCTGTTGAGATTGGTGCCTTTAAGAATAATAACTGTTTTTGATTGTGTTTTTTTTATCACCGTATAATCTTTCAAGTATCTTTAAGTCATAATCGCCGCACGTACTCGCATCCTCTACAGAATATTCAACTGTCCCGTGACCCAAGGTGCTAACAACGTGATAAGGGTTGCGTATGATCAATAAGGAGTACGGTACTGCGTGAACAATATGGAGTAATCATTCATTAACGTTAAGGTTTTTTCTTAGCATAGTATTTGCATGTTTTAACGACTCTCTCTCACTAACAACCATCGCGTTATGCGGGATCCATGTGCCGTTGTCAAAGTGAAATCAGACAATCGTTGATGATACTGTATTGATGCCGTGTTGACGTTCCGGGAATGAGAGTTCGCATACTATATCATAGTTGAGGTTGAATTAGTAATAAATTGATTAATACAGAAGTGGTTGTGTGATTCTTTCCTGAAATCTATGCATAAGATCTGCTTCTGCGTTGAGATCTGAACTTGGTGACCTTAATAAACACACTAATACATACTCAGTAAATGTTAAAGCGATAACGGGGTGAACCGGGGACCTAAAAATATAAGCGAGAATGAGACGAACCTAGACAACGATGCCGAGTTAATCTAAGTTAATCTTGCATACTTACACCACACCTGCATAACTGCATACGATTAATTGCCTTATTCCGATCGATAACCCACCCTCGTCACCGAGGCGGGGTCTGGTTATCATAACGACTTGCATTATCATAATTACACCCACTCGCATAATTACTACGATTACCTCTCGAACTGGCATAATTAAATGTGCATAATTACATAAATTAACATATTTCCGGATAATTACACATTTGGCCAAATTTCATTTGATTATTATTATTTTCACTGAATATTCATAACCCACATATACAACATAATAATTTCACCCACGCACGCATACAACACATCAAAATTTTCATAACCAACATATACAACAGATTGCACTCTCACGCCTTTGGATTGCACTCTCACGCCTTTGGATTGCACTCTAATGCCTTTGGATTACACTCTCACGCCTTTGGATTGCACTCTCACGCCTTTGGATTGCACTCTCACGTCTTTGGATTGCACTCTCATGTCTTTGGATTGCGCTCTCATGTCTTTGGATTGCACTCTCATGCCTTTGGATTGCACTCTCATGTCTTTGGATTGCACTGTCATGCCTTTGGATTGCACCCTCATGTCTTTGGATTGCACCCTCATGCCTTTGGATTGCATTTTCATGCATTTGGATTGCACTCTCATGCTTTTGGATTGCACTCTCACGACTTTGGATTGCACCCTCATGCCTTTGGATTGCACTCTCATGTCTTTGGATTGCACTCTCATGTCTTTGGATTGCACTCTCATGCCTTTGGTTGCACTTTCATGCCTTTGGATTGCACTCTCATATCTTTGGATGGCACTGTCATGCCTTTGGATTGCACCCTCATACCTTTGGATTGCACTCTCACGCCTTTGGATTGCACTGTCATGCCTTTGGATTGCACTCTCATGCCTTTGGATTGCACCCTCATGCCTTTGGATTGCACTCTCATGCCTTTGGATTGCACTCTCATGCCTTTGGATTGCACTCTCACGTCTTTGGATTGCACCCTCATGCCTTTGGATTGCACTCTCATGTCTTTGGATTGCACTCTCATGCCTTTGGATTGCACTCTCATGCCTTTGGATTGCACTCTCATGCCTTTGGATTGCACTCTCATGCCTTTGGATTGCACTCTCACGACTTTGGATTGCACCCTCATGCCTTTGGATTGCACTCTCATGTCTTTGGATTGCACTCTCATGTCTTTGGATTGCACTCCCATGCCTTTGGATTGCACTCTCATGCCTTTGGATTGCACTCTCATGCCTTTGGATTGCACTCTCATGCATTTGGATTGCACTCTCATGCTTTGGATTGCACTCTCATGCCTTTGGATTGCACCCTGATGCCTTTGGATTGCACCCTCATGCCTTTGGATTGCACCCTCATGCCTTTAGATTGCACCCTCATGCCTTTGGATTGCACTCCCATGCCTTTGGATTGCACCCTAACGCCTTTGGATTGCACCCTCATGCCTTTGGATTGCACCCTCATGCCTTTGGATTGCACTCTCATGCCTTTGGATTGCACTCTCATGCCTTTGGATTGCACTCTCACGACTTTGGATTGCACTCTCAAGCCTTTGGATTTCACTCTCACGACTTTGGATTGCACCCTCATGCCTTTGGTTTGCACTCTCATGTCTTTGGATTGCACTCCCATGCCTTTGGATTGCACTCTCATGCCTTTGTGTTGCACTCTCATGCCTTTGGATTGCACTCTCATGCCTTTGGATTGCATTCTCATGCTTTGGATTGCACTCTCATGCCTTTGGATTGCACCCTCATGCCTTTGGATTGCACCCTCATGCCTTTGGATTGCACTACCATGCCTTTGGATTGCACCCTCATGCCTTTAGATTGCACCCTCATGCCTTTGGATTGCACTCCCATGCCTTTGGATTGCACCCTAACGCCTTTGGATTGCACCCTCATGCCTTTCGATTGCACCCTAATGCCTTTAGATTGCACCCTCATGCCTTTGGATTGCACCCTCATGCCTTTGGATTGCACCCTCACGCCTTTGGATTGCACCCACATGCCTTTGGATTGCACTCTCATGCCTTTGGATTCCACCCTCATGCCTTTGGATTGCACCCTCATGCTTACATGCCCTTTGGATTGCACCCTTTGGGTTGCACTCTCACGCCTTTGTATTGCACCACTTTTCGATTTTACATGAACATGCTAATCTCTCACATTAACATAGCCACTTCCATGCCCTCGTCGAGGAGGCCGCTCTCCGATCTTACGTTTACATGCTAATTTCTCACTTATTTATGACCCTTGGGCTACACCTATTTCAAACCTATTAAAACAGTCTGCCTCAGCAGCAGATCATGCTTTCCCACCTGATGACGGACGCTTGTGTTGCGCCCGAAACGTTGTGATTTATTATATTTTATACCCACGTGACTTTACCGAAACAACCAAAGAGTATTGTTCCGGGGGGTCGGAAATCGAACTGATGCACTACCCCTCCCCACACAACTCTACATGCACCTACACACATACACTCACATGTATACACCTACACACATTTACATACACTCACCTACACACACTTGTTTTTATGCTTACACATACAAAGACACTCAAATAACCCTTACACATTTATACACTTACGCTTCATCATTATCATTACACCAACCCACATACACGACAAAAAAAACCATATAGTCTTTACTAAACTGTTGAACAAGTATTGTTAATGAGTAGCACCGATTGAGGCCATCACGGCACACAAGAGGAGTGGTGTGGCCAAAATCACGCCGGGCGGCCTGTTTCCCCAGTGCTGATGTTTACACACCGCACCAGGTAGATATAACAAAGGTCCTCTGTATAGACTTTAACAGACTGTCGGGCAAGTGCTGTTCGTGAACACCTATGAAATTCGGCACGGCACGCAAGGAGCTTGGGTGGCCGCCACCAAATTACGGGCCACCTTTGTCTTCACAGTTTTGGTGTTTACACACCGCACCAGGTACTCGTTTAAGGCTGAGTCGAGGGGAGGCACATGTTCACAAATTCGCTTTTAATGGTGGTGAGCGGGAATTGAACTCGAATCGCCAGGTTAGGAGGGCAGTACGTGAACCACTGCACCACCGCTCCCCACTAAGCACACACACACACATAAGCACGTCTCTCTCCCTGCAGGGTCAACAGTCTGGGGGTCTCCTTGCCCCCCCCCCCCCATTACCCTGATCGAGGTCTAGGGGGGCCCAGTAACCGTGGCAGGCCACCCGCAGGGCCCCGTTCCGTGGGAACCTGGTGTACTGGGCTCCAGCCATGCGGTTAATATTGCCCTGCAGCAGTTTGGCACGGCGGGGGCTGCGTTAATCAGTGGCGTCTCGTCTGGGACCTCAGGGGGTCCCTGTCTATCTCAGTATTTCAGTAAGGGGGAGTGGGGGAGGGATCGCATGGCTAGCGTTGTTGTTTTAAAGTGGCACCTGGCAGTGTTAGCACCTTTCCGGGGTTTAACCCGGTAGAGTCTGGTAATTCGTGCCTGTGGTTCGGGGGTGGCAGGAATTGATTCCTGCAGGGATCTGGTGGTACCGTGTTGAGCCATATTACAGGGTACTCCTGCGCAGTATGGATAGTCTTGAGCTGACTGAGACTCGTGTCCAGGTTTGGAATGTGGACAACGTGGCAATTCACTCACTTTCGCTCAGCCACTCATTCACCCACTCACTCTCACTCATCCGCTCATTAATTAACTCATTGATTCACTCATTGATTTGGCAGGTTACTTAGTAACTCACCCGATCATGCACGTAACCACTCACTAATTCATTCACTCATCCACTCACTCACTTAACCACTCATTGATTCATGCATTTGTTCACTCACTCACCCACTCCCCCTCACCCATCCAAGAGGCTACTACACTACCACAGTCCAGAAATTGGCGTATGTGTTCGGGCGGCAGGAATGTATTTGTACTGGGATGTGGCACCCGCTGTCGCTCTGTTGTATTGCAGTGTAGAGGACCCGAGTGTGTGGGAGACTGCACAATGTTGGTGAGACCTGGGCTGGGTAGGCGAGGTGGCCACCCCCCGACGCCCAATCCTCACCTCTGATTTGGAATCCCCCCCTCGGCTGGCGCCGTGCCACGCCGCGAGGGGACGAGACGGGGACTGGCAGACAAAATCACGCCACGGCCACTTGGCTGTGCACCCTCATTAACCACACGGTGCATGAGCGTGTGATTTGTTAAAGATAAAGTTGTATTAATTATCCAATTCTTTGTGGTGTTGCATAACATGAATAGTGTAGAGCAAGGTCGTAGCCTTGGAGTCAACATTGGGGGGGGACCAAATCTTCCAGGGTGTCTGGGGGTCCCAACCCATAAAAATATCTAAATTTGAAAACGAATTTCCTGCCTAAAATATAATTTATTTTACTAACACATGGGATGGACTTTTCATTTATTTTTTACAATAATGCCTAATAGTGTATTGTATTACATTGCTCTGTTTTTACTTTTTTACCATTTCTTGTTTCATTGGGGAATAATAAAGTACAAACATAACCACAATCATATAAACAGAAATCTATGCATTGATAAAAATGAAGACAATTCCAGATATAGTGGCCAAAGTTTAGCAAATTGTTGTTTTAATTTACATAGCATAGCAATTATTTTTTATAGCAGTATATTGGGGGGGGGGGTAACATTTAGAGCATATTTGAATATTGGGGGAGATATGTCCCCCCTAATATATATTATAATTACGGCCTTAGTGTAGAGGTTGGCGGGAGAGGGTAGTGATCAACTGGCCTGCAAGTGAGCACGAATCTGCTAGCAGGGGCCGATGGTTGATCTGCGTAATCCCAAACGAGTAATTCTGTTCTATACTCTTTCGGTAAAGTCACGTAGGTATAAAATATTTTCTACCTACGTGACTTTACCGAAAGAACCAAAGAGTTTGGATTCCTGCAGTCACGAAAGCTTCAAATCAAGACTAATTCTGTTCTAGCCTTGCGTATACTGGCAGCAATGTGTTCAGGAGCTAGATGCCAATATCGAGGTCTGCTGCTATCTTACAGCTACATGCTAATTTCTCACATTAACGTCACTAGCCCCTTCTTTATGACCCTTGGGCTACACCCATTTCAAACCTTTTAAAACAGTCTGCCTCAGCAGCAGACCATGCTTTCCCACATGATGACGGACGCTTGTGTTGCGCCCGAAACGTCGTGATTTATTTTATTTTATACCTACGTGACTTTACTGAAAGAACCAAAGAGTACGGCAAGAGGGCTTCAGCAGAGAGAGAGAGAGTCCATGTAGTTTTGCTGTTCTTCCTTGTCCTTTTCAGGTCCATAGTTCGTGTTGCATGGCCACTCCTCTGCTTTGTGTCTCTAACTTTCCATTCATGAAGGAGATAAGCGCATCGGCCTGGTGCTGATGTTCTGATGCAGTTGACAGTTGCACCACCAGTGTGAAATGTATATGTGATTAATCTTAATTTTGGAGCTTTCGTGACTGCAGGAATTATTCTTTGGTTCTTTCGGTAAAGTCACGTATAAAGATAAAATAATAAATTAAATAATAGCATACGACGTTTCGATTGCAACACAAGCAATCATCATCAGGTATAATGAAATAGAGTATATGTGATTGTTATCATTGTACTCTCCATTTTACTTCGTTCTACTACAAAGTTTCAAGTATTTTTTTTATAGTTAAAATTACTTTTAATATTTTATAATTATAAGAGAATTCCAATATAATATTCTGAACATCTGCAGTTTTAGTTAGACGTTGAATATTTTCAAGTACATTTTATGCTAAATTTCAGCTTTCCAACGCCACCTTTTTAATACATGTGTAGTGGGTACAAACTTGTAGGAGACTTCCTCTTGGAGGCAACACGTTTATTAACAGTAAACACAATAACAGTTGTCCCTGACACAAAGGGGTACGGCCCCTTCCACCCGATATCCGGGCTAGCGTGTCCTATTCAACTCGGGACTATGCACTCTATCGGGTCCTCCACTAGGGGAGGCTATTCTAACCCGATCTTGCCAGGGTCTCCAGGTCTTACCCCTGGCCCACTCGAACCCGGCTCTGAACAGAGCCTCGGTTGAGGGGTCCCAGGACTCTAGACTTGAGATGTCTTCGGTTCTTCGAGTGGACGACAACTGCCGGTCCCGTTGAGAAGACCGGCTTTTATACACGAGTCGGGGTTCACTCTGCCCCTAGCCGGGGTTCACCCCTCCTGTCACGAGATACCCAGGGGCGGTTATCTTGGCTTAACTACCACTCAACCTACTAAGCCTCCCATCCGCCCCCTGTTGACCTATCGGTGTAGTAGCAGGCTAACGTTCACGTAGCGCTTTAAACAGGACCCTGCGGGGTGGGCTGGTAGGAACGAATAACCAAAGAATATAAACATAATGTATTATTACACTTGTTTAGCCAGGAAAGCCCCACTGAGTCTAAAGGGTTTTGTAGGGTCCTGCCAAGTGTTTGCAGTAGGGGGCGATGTTGCTACACCGAATCGGACGATACGAAGAGAGAGTGTGAGGCCTAGTTCTAGGCTTTAGGCCTAGCTGTAGGCGTTAGGCCGCTGTGAGTTAATTTTTAATTTAAATGTTTTAATTATTTATGTAAAAGTTTTAAATGTAAATGTTTCTATTTATAAACATCAGGGAATGTAACATTGTTAAACATTAACTCCCTTGCACACACGCGGGGATACGATACGAAGGGAGAGTTTGAGGCCTAGTTCTAGGCTTTAGGCCTAGCTGTAGGCTTTAGGCCACCGTGAGTTAATTTTAAATTTAAATGTTTTTATTATTAATGTTAAAGCTTTAAATTTAAATGTTTCTATTTAAAAGCATCAGGGAATGTAACATTGTTAAACATTAACTCCCTTGCACACACGCGGGGGTACAATACAAAGGGAGAGTTTGAGGCGTAGTTCGAGGCTTTAGGCCTAACTGTAGGCTTTAGGGCGCTGTGAGTTACATTTTAATTTAAAAGTTTTAATTAAAAGCTATGTCAGGGAATTATAAGGGAATGTTACACTTGTTTAGCCAGGAAAGCGTCACTGAGTCTAAAGGTTTTTGTAGGGTCATGCCAAGTGTTTGCAGTAGGGGGCGATGTTGCTACACGGACGGACGGACGGACGATAGAATCTGTTGTAGGCTGGTCCACTTCGTTCCTACCAGTATAATGGCGCTACACATGTTTTCTCCTACAACATCAGAGTACAGCGCCACATTAAATACGCACTACAATGACAATAGTTTGAAGTGATTTTAAGAATGTTTTATTTTCAAAATGGAAATATGGTTTTGGGGGGGGGGGGGGCAGAGCTTTGTGACGTCATATTTGAGGGGGGTCTGACTTTTAGTGACGCTGTGTGACGAGGGGGGGACGGGGGGGGGGTCAAAAATCGTCCAAAATCGCGTGATGTCATTTATGGACGGCCCGTAATCGAGGATTGATTTCATTGTCAAATACTCATATGGAACGCTAAAAAACCGTATACAGTACATGTTTTCCTAATATCTATGGGACCTTTTTGCCAATATAAAAATGGTGATCAAACAAGAATAGGTTTTATCCTTTCCGGCAATAAAACAGGGCGTGTTAAGATGTTTAACACCAAATAGACGCCGTTTGCAAGGTATCAAGTCTGCATTAACTCCACGTACTTGTGGCCTGTTAGTATTGAAGTGTCCATTAAACTTAAGAATGTTGACTCTTTAGACCGGGTTAATACATTTAAATACCTTGGCGTTTGTATCAAAGAGAAGCGACATTTTGAGTCTCAAATTGAACACATTAATTTTAAGTTAAGGCAGAATATGAACTTTTGGTACAGGCACAAGTTGGACATGAGTCAAGCATGGAGGCTTCGTCTATTTAAGGCAGCCTCAAATAGGCACCCTACTAGTCTCTGACTATTCCGATATAGTCTATCAATTCACCTCAGCCAGGGCCTTGAATGGTCTTGATGTTACTTTGTACTCTCACCTCCACTTGATCTCAGATGCCACGTACCTCACTCCACGAATCTCCTCAACGAGCTCACGAAATGGAACCTCATTAGCAGATCGAAAGATAAGGAGCTCTATCCTCCTGTTGAAACACAAGTCTATTTAAGAAAACTAAAAATGTAAAAGTTGAAGGGAAAATGTACCTTCTGAACTCTCACTTGGATCAATGGCCGTTAAAAGTCCTGGACTGCTTTTAAATTGCAAAAGATTTTCCTTGCGGCGTTTAGTTGGTGGATCATTGTGTTTTTAATTAACTACTAATAATAGCAGCCTGGCCAGGCACTAGACCAATAGCGTCCCGAATCGAATGTGGAAATTTATGAGATTTTAGATTAAAAAAAACAATTGAATCATTTTTACAATCGTATATGCATATTGTTTGTCTCTGAACTGGGATTCTTAAATATGTTATTTTACATTATAATGTTAGGGTTGGAAACACATAGTCAGCATTACTCTCCAGTTGCCTGGATGAAAAGTGATCTAAGGTTTACCCAATCCTGGCCAGCTGGCTCTAAAACTTAATAAACGAACCAACTAAAGGATCACGGTACCTCCTTTGCCATTATCACAATATAGAAACAGGTTTTCCCCTTTCTGGCAATAAACCAGGCGTTAAGATGTTGAAACACCAAACTGAAACATTCTGCAAGGAATCATGTCTGCATTAACCACATACACTTGTTGTGAAAATACAAACAAAAAAACGCTCTGACAGTATATGCATTGACTTTGAAACTTTTTGTTTTTTTGTATTTTCACCACAAGTACATGTGGTTAATGCAGACATGATTCCTTGCAAAAGGTTTCGGTTTGATGTTTTAACATCTTAACGCCTGTTTTATTGCCGGAAAGGGGAAAACCTATTCCTATATTGTGATACTGGCAAAGGAGGTGCCGTGATGTAGCTACTCACCCAGAGCTCTCAATGTCCCGATAGTGCATTGTCTTTGTGCGGTTCGCTTTTTGGCATCCCCTGGTCTAACACTGTTTGAGACTAGGCTCTAAAGAAAGCTGTCTCTGGTGTGGTCCAATCAGTTTCAAAGACAATGCATATACTGTCTTGTGTGGACGCGCTTGCCTCACAGCACAGTTGACAGCGCCACAGATTGTGTAACACATAGACGTGACATTAATCTTGCTAATCCCCCTAATCTCCCTGCCTAATCTCTCTCATCAACATAGTGCTAATCTCCCATTAACACTGCTGTTGTGCGCATATGCGGGGACGATACCCTTATGCGGCGACGGAAGCTCATTTCATGCTAATCTCTCTCCCTAATCGCTCTCTACCTAATCTCCCCCATTAACAAAATTGACGTGCTTGCGTGCGGGGATAGAATTCCTTTCCAGCTCAGACCCCGCTTGCTTGCCCATCGCCACATAAATAACATCTTGTTGTAACAGCTCTCTCGCTGGTTCAGCAGTTCCACTTCTGGATTATTTTTTCTGCCTGAGGATGACCGCTTGTGTTGCGTTCGAGACGTAATGATATATTATTTTTGGATTTATTTTATTTTTCTACCTACGTGACTTTACCAAAAGCACCAAAGAGTATGGATTCCTGCAGTCACGAAAGGTTCAAATTAAGATTGAACCACCTCTACGGGGAGGGTTTCCACACATCTGGTAGAGCTTTTAACAGATTGCGAGACAAGAAGGCTCACCTGATCGAGTCACTCACCTTTCTCAAGAGATGCCGCGACAATAAGGTAATACCGATCGCATTTACACTCACATCTGCTGCTGTCACTTTTCCTAACGCTAAACGGATCCTGTTCAAAGCTAGCCTATCGCTAATCTCAGAGAGGATAAGACTGCTCCGTTTTGAACTTGATAATTTATACAAATGTCCCTTACAATTACACTTAGCATTAACAGATAAAATGTCCACATCTGATTGGGACCTTGTAGATAACATGACTGTTTCTTCTGCCGCGAAAATGTCAACCAAATGTAAAGTTAACCTGATTGCTAAATTCAACATCCTGTCAAAAAAGAAGCCAGATCCACACGTTAAAAAGCTAGATGTTAACAAGATTGTCATCAAGCAGAGTAACAGCCCAATTTCCGAAAGCCTAAAATCGGTACTAGCTAGAGGGCTGAACTTTGCAGTCACCCCCAAACACATCCCAGTGGATGATATCATTGCCCAGGTTCACGTAGCCCTGAAAGGTTTAGGTCACATCCCAGCAAACGTGGCAAGATCTGAAATCGCCGCCATCCTCAGAAATGCTAAGAAACCCCTTAGTAACATCAGCAGGGACGAGCGCTCTGAACTCGCTCAATTGAAAAAGAGAGATGACATTGTCATCCTTTCAGCCGACAAGGGCAATGCCATGGTCATCATGGATAAAACCACATACAACAACAAAATCCAGGACCTTCTTACTGGTAGGAACCCACTGGTTCCACCATCCCACAGGGGATTATTGTGTCCGTCCGTCGTGCAGGGAGGGGCTGGGTGGGGAGGGAGGGGCTGGGTGGGGAGGGTGGGGACGGGCTGGGTGGGGAGGGTGGGGCTGGGTGGGGGGTGGGAGGGGTGGGGCTGGGTGGGGAGGGACTGGTCACCCCGTGGTGCCCTTATAACACTCAACGTTTAACCTACTCACGTCGGCTTGTGCCCGCCCTCACAGTCGGGAATATTTGCGGAATACACCACGCCGCCGTTGACCCTGGCCATTGACCGAGCAACCCAACGTTCCTACCAGCTCCCTCCGCAGGAATGTGTTAATGATGGCAGTTATACTAAAATCAACAAATATTCTACCAACCGCCTGGCTACAAAGACCAACAATATCATCACTAATTCGACTTCTGTAATCGAACCGACCAAGCAGCTCTCTCTAAAACCTTCGGCTGCTAGACCACCCAGATTTTATGGTCTTCCAAAAATACATAAAGAAGGTACTCCACTCCGTCCCGTCCTATCGTTTCTACCATCAACTCACCTACCTACAAACTGGCCCGATTTCTGTCTGAGACCCTGCTTCCATTCACGGGCAAGACCACCTCAGCAGTACTTAATTCAGCTCATAATCAACGTTTTTGGGTCGCGAAAGCCTACGTGTTAAACTTAATTCAGCTCACTTGGTTTCTCTAATCAAGGACATTTCACTGTGTCCAGATGATTTGCTTGTCAGCTTCGATATAGTCTCTCTGTTCACCAAGGTACCTGTACCTGACACCATATCAATCATTGAAGACTTGGTCCAACAGGGACTGAATCCTGATGTACCAACTTTGGTGAGGCACTGCCTTACCAACACTTACTTCATCTGGAATGATACATTCTACAAACAAAATGAAGGTACCCCTTTGGGTTCTCCCTTATCACAAGTGGTCGCGAATGTTTTCATGGAGAAATCTTAACTAAGCAAAGTCGTAAATTGCTGTGGTGCTTCCATTCTTCCCTGCCGTCTGGCTGTTATCTCCGACTCTCTGAATTGCATTGCCCTGTGAGGTGCCTCTGCATTAACGGGCTCGGGTCTCACTAACATGGCCACCTCTGCTCCCTTAACCTCGATGAATCGATGGTTCTGGTTGTGTGATGGGCTCTGTGTCTCACTAGCGTGATCACCATTGTGGTGGTTTTCTTGCGTCGACGTGCTTGCCTCACAGCGCAGTTGGCAGCGTCGGAGCTTGTGTTACACATAGACATGACATTAACTTTCTAATCTCCCTAATCTCTCTGCCTAATATCTCCCATCAACATAGTGCTAATCTCCCATTAACACTGCTTTTGTGCGCATATGCGGGGACGATACTCTTATGCGGCGACGGAAGCTCATTTCATGCTCATCTCTCTACCTAATCTCTCTTTCCCTATCTTCTTGGTTCTTTCGGTAAAGTCACGTAGAAGGGAAGTAATAAAATAATAAAAATAAAACATAATAAAACAATTCTCACGACGTTTCGGCCACAACGCAAGCAGCCGTCATCAGGCGAAGAATGAGACATTATCAAGCTAGGAGCTTATATAGGTGTAGCGAGGAGGAGCGCCTTAACAAAAGAATGTGCATATTAAGAGGAATTTTAGCATATCAATGGGCAATGCGTAGGAGGGGGGGCGGAGGGGTTTCAAAGTCCCATTATGCCCATGCATTATGCAGGATCAACAGCACCACGGGGGGGCGCAAGGAACAACGTTAATAAAGGAAAGGAATGTTAATGATATGTAGCTGCATTTACCAAACAACCACGTAGAAAACCAAAGTAAAAACTACATAAAAAAAAAACTAAAATATAAACTGATACTTACTATACTCTACAATAAGCTGAGTTACTAACAACAAATAATAAATTACAATTCTACGTCGTAAGAAGTATATAATATACTTCCATCTAAACTTTATTCTCTTAGCATATACAGTACTATATACTGCCATAGATAAACCCAACATTAAATTATATACTGTATTGCTGTAAACAACCCTATACTTTATACATTTTAATATAACACTATGTATTATTCAACTCACCCTAATGTGTATCGAAATGGTTTATTACGTCCTTCTAATGATTGCTAAGCCTGAATCCATCTTCTCGGTTAAAATTGTCTCTGTGTTTGTATATGTGGATCGCCTCATGAACGAATCTCTCATGATAGCCAGATGGCTTGCAGAGAACCTCCGTCTTGGAGAAGTCAATGTCATGTGAGCCCACTGAGTTGTAACAGTGGTCTGCCACGGCTGAGGTGTTTGTCCTACGTGTTTTAGATCAGCTTTATGTTCACGAATGCGGTCTGAGACGTGTCGTTTGGTTTCCCCAATGTAACTGCTACCACAGAGGCAACTTAGTTTGTAGACGCCAGGGTACTGTATGTCTGGAATCACATCTTTTACAGACGGTACCAGATCACGGATTTTATGTACTGTGTTGAATCGGACCTGGATCTTGTGTTTAATCAGGATTTTGGAGATCTTTTTTGTGACCCCAGCAATGTAGGGTAAGGTGATGGTCTTGAAAGGCTCCTCAACAGGATCCTTCTTAATGGTTGGAGTGATGGCTTTGCGGATTGTGTAGTCGGAGTAACCATTAGCCTTAAGAGCTTGGCGTACGTGTTTGAGTTCACTGGAAATGTGTTCATGGTCGGAGATGCATTGGGCTCTATGATATAGAGTCTTGATGAGGGAATTCTTCTGGGATGGATGGTGGTGGGAATCCGGTTTTAGATAAGCATTCGTGTGGGTGGCTTTCCTGTAGACAGAGTGGCTCATTGAACCATCAGGTCTCCTTTTGATTAGGACATCCAAAAAGGGTAGCTTGCCATCATTTTCGACTTCCATGGTGAATCTGATGGCTGGGTGTATGGAATTGATGTGGTCGAGAAATTGGTCTAGAGCAGGCCGGCCTTGTGGCCAGATGACAAAAGTGTCGTCTACGTACCTCTTCCATAAGGTCGGGCGTAGAGTGGCAGTCTGGATGGCGTCCGTCTCAAATTTCTCCATGAAGATGTTGGCTACAACCGGAGATAGGGGGGAGCCCATTGGGGTGCCCTCAATTTGCTTGTAGAAGGTTCCATTCCAGGTGAAGTATGTATTGGTTAAGCAGTGTCTCACCAGGGGGGGTACCCCAGCATTTAGTCCTTGATGAACCAAGTCTTCATTGATTGCGATGGTGTCGGGCACAGGCACCTTGGTGAACAAGGAAACCACATCAAAACTGACAAGCAGGTCGTCTGGGGACAGGGCAATCCCCTTGATTGTCGATACCAGGTCAGTAGAGTTTAGTACTGCAGAGGTGGTTTTTCCAGTGAAAGGCCGTAGGATTTTGGACAAAAAACGAGCCAGTTTGTAAGTGGGGGAGTTGATAGTAGAGACAATGGGACGAAGAGGTGTATCTTCTTTATGTATCTTTGGCAAGCCGTACAATCTTGGTGGCCTGGCTGCAGAAGGTTTCAACGAGAACTGTTTGGTCTGATCAATTAATGCGGTTGAAGCAGAAATGATGTTGTTGGTTTTGGAGACGAGGCTGTTGGTGGGGTCTCTTTTTATTTTTGTATAGCTGCCATCGTTGAGTAGTTCTTGCATTTTGTTGTTGTATTCTATTTTGTCCATGATGACAGTGGCATTGCCTTTGTCGGCTGAGAGGATGACAATGTCATCCCTCTTTTTTAATTGAGCTAATTCAAAACGCTCATCTTTGCTGATGTTGCTAGCTGGCATCTTAGCGTTTTTGAGGGTTACAGAGATTTCAGATCTTGCTACGTCTGCAGCGATGTGACTCAAGCCCTTGAGAGCTACATCTACTCGAGCAATTATATCATTAACTGGTATGTGTCTAGGTGTGACTGCAAAGTTTAGTCCTTTAGCTAAAACGGATTTCAAACCTTCAGAAATAGGAATGTTACTGCGATTAATTACGACTTTGTTAACATCTAGCTTTTCAATGTGTGGGTCCGGTTTCTTGTTTGAGAGGCGGTTGAATTTGGAAATCAAGTTGTCCTTACATTTAGTCGACATAGCGGCAGCTGAAGAGGCAGTCATTTTTTCTACGTGTTCCCAATCCGATGTGGACATTGTTGCACTCAAAGATAAGTGTGATTTGTAGAGTGTCTTGTCTAACTGATCTAGTTCGGTGCGCGTAAGTCTGATTTTCTCTGAGATAAGAGCTAAGCTAGTTCTAGACAGAATTCGTTTCGCATTAGAAGAAGTTACAGCAACAGATGTTAGTGTAAATGCGTTTGGTATTACCTTAGAGTCGCGGCATCTCTTCAGAAAGGTGAGAGACTCGATTAGCTGAGCCTTCTTATCCCGGAGCTTGTTGAAGGATCTCAAAGTTATGTGGAAACCCTCCCCGTAGAGGCGGTTAAATTTCGATTTAAAGCTTTCGTGACTGCAGGGATTCATCTTCTTGGTTCTTTCGGTAAAGTCACGTAGAAGGGAAGTAATAAAATAATAAAAATAAAACATAATAAAACAATGAAATCTCTGTAACCCTCAAAAACGCTAAGATGCCAGCTAGCAACATCAGCAAAGATGAGCGTTTTGAATTAGCTCAATTAAAAAAGAGGGATGACATTGTCATCCTCTCAGCCGACAAAGGCAATGCCACTGTCATCATGGACAAAATAGAATACAACAACAAAATGCAAGAACTACTCAACGATGGCAGCTATACAAAAATAAAAAGAGACCCCACCAACAGCCTCGTCTCCAAAACCAACAACATCATTTCTGCTTCAACCGCATTAATTGATCAGACCAAACAGTTCTCGTTGAAACCTTCTGCAGCCAGGCCACCAAGATTGTACGGCTTGCCAAAGATACATAAAGAAGATACACCTCTTCGTCCCATTGTCTCTACTATCAACTCCCCCACTTACAAACTGGCTCGTTTTTTGTCCAAAATCCTACGGCCTTTCACTGGAAAAACCACCTCTGCAGTACTAAACTCTACTGACCTGGTATCGACAATCAAGGGGATTGCCCTGTCCCCAGACGACCTGCTTGTCAGTTTTGATGTGGTTTCCTTGTTCACCAAGGTGCCTGTGCCCGACACCATCGCAATCATTGAAGACTTGGTTCATCAAGGACTAAATGCTGGGGTACCCCCCCTGGTGAGACACTGCTTAACCAATACATACTTCACCTGGAATGGAACCTTCTACAAGCAAATTGAGGGCACCCCAATGGGCTCCCCCCTATCTCCGGTTGTAGCCAACATCTTCATGGAGAAATTTGAGACGGACGCCATCCAGACTGCCACTCTACGCCCGACCTTATGGAAGAGGTACGTAGACGACACTTTTGTCATCTGGCCACATGGCCGGCCTGCTCTAGACCAATTTCTCGACCACATCAATTCCATACACCCAGCCATCAGATTCACCATGGAAGTCGAAAATGATGGCAAGCTACCCTTTTTGGATGTCCTAATCAAAAGGAGACCTGATGGTTCAATGAGCCACTCTGTCTACAGGAAAGCCACCCACACGAATGCTTATCTAAAACCGGATTCCCACCACCATCCATCCCAGAAGAATTCCCTCATCAAGACTCTATATCATAGAGCCCAATGCATCTCCGACCATGAACACATTTCCAGTGAACTCAAACACGTACACCAAGCTCTTAAGGCTAATGGTTACTCCGACTACAGAATCCGCAAAGCCATCACTCCAACCATTAAGAAGGATCCTGTTTAGGAGCCTTTCAAGACCATCACCTTACCCTACATTGCTGGGGTCACAAAAAAGATCTCCAAAATCCTGATTAAACACAAGATCCAGGTCCGATTCAACACAGTACATAAAATCCGTGATCTGGTACCGTCTGTAAAAGATGTGATTCCAGACATACAGTACCCTGGCGTCTACAAACTAAGTTGCCTCTGTGGTAGCAGTTACATTGGGGAAACCAAACGACACGTCTCAGACCGCTTTCGTGAACATAAAGCTGATCTTAAACACGGTAGGACAAACACCTCAGCCGTGGCAGACCACTGTTACAACTCAGTGGGCTCACATGACATTGACTTCTCCAAGACGGAGGTTCTCTGCAAGCCATCTGGCTATCATGAGAGATTCGTTCATGAGGCGATCCACATATACAAACACAGAGACAATTTTAACCGAGAAGATGGATTCAGGCTTAGCAATCATTGGAAGGACGTAATAAACCATTTCGATACACATTAGGGTGAGTTGAATAATACATAGTGTTATATTAAAATGTATAAAGTATAGGGTTGTTTACAGCAATACAGTATATAATTTAATGTTGGGTTTATCTATGGCAGTATATAGTACTGTATATGCTAAGAGAATACAGTTAAGATGGAAGTATATTATATACTTCTTACGACGTAGAATTGTAATTTATTATTTGTTGTTAGTAACTCAGCTTATTGTAGAGTATAGTAAGTATCAGTTTATATTTTAGTTTTTTTTATGTAGTTTTTACTTTGGTTTTCTACGTGGTTGTTTGGTAAATGCAGCTACATATCATTAACATTCCTTTCCTTTATTAACGTTGTTCCTTGCGCCCCCCCGTGGTGCTGTTGATCCTGCATAATGCATGGGCATAATGGGACTTTGAAACCCCTCCGCCCCCCCTCCTACGCATTGCCCATTGGTATGATAAAATTCCTCTTCATATGCACATTTTTTTGTTAAGGCGCTCCTCCTCGCTACACCTATATAAGCTCCTAGCTTGATAATGTCTCATTCTTCGCCTGAGGACGGCTGCTTGCGTTGTGGCCGAAACGTCGTGAGAATTGTTTTATTATGCTTTATTTTTATTATTTTATTACTTCCCTTCTACGTGACTTTACCGAAAGAACCAAGAAGATGAATCCCTGCAGTCACGAAAGCTTTAAATCGAAATCTCTTTCCCTAATCTCCCCCATTAACACAATTGATGTGCTTGCGTGCGGGGATGTAATTCCTTTCCAGCTCACACGCCGCTTGCTTGCCCATCGCCACATAAATAGCCTCTTGTTGTAACAGCTCTCTCGCTGATTCAGCAGTTCCATTGCTGGATTATTTTTTCCACCTGAGGACGACCGCTTGTGTTGCGATCGAAACGTCGTGATATATTATTTTTTGTTCTATTCCACGTGACTTTACCGAAAAAACCAAAGAGAATGCATATACTGTCAGGGCATGTTTTTTTTTATTTTCACCACAAGTATATGTGGTTAATGCAGTGACATTGAATGAGTGACTGTAGCGCGTGCCGCTGGTAGATTGGTAGACATTAGAATTAGGGGTAACAGCCCGATCTACCAGTTGCACCTGTGGGCAATGCACGGGGCCCTCTGGGGGATCCAGATGGGTGCAGGGCCGAGCCTGGCCACGCTGGGGAGGATAAAAGCCGAGCTCCGACTCACAGTCGGGGCTGCTGCAATCTGGAATGGAAGTCGTCGTTCCGTCATCGTCGTGATCTTCACTCTGTTCATGTTGGCTGTGTAGTTATCCCCTTGGACTGTGAAGGCCGACATAAAAGAGATAGTACTGCCTCCTAGTGTCTGTGAATTGGCACGCTACACAGACATGATTCCTTGCAAAACGTTTCAGTTTGGTGTTTTAACATCTTAGCACCTGTTTTATTGCCAGAAAGGAGAAACCCTATTCGTATAACTAAAGGATGATTCTCATCACATTGCAAACCACGATTTTCAATTGTGGCTACTAATACATTACAGCATAGTATACCGTTTATATGTACTTGCACATGTCCACATCTATATCTATGTACAAACTGTATATAAGTACACATATAACAGTAGATGTCATTCCCTACTAAGTGACAGCAACATAACCACGCTGCTGGTGCCAGGCCTGGTGCACTTTGAGGCTGTCACGTGAAGTGTGGGTGGCTCGCTGACAACGTCACTGGAAAGGCCCAGGTGCCACGGGTTGACCGAGATGACTGGCAGAGGTGGGACAAAGTCATTGTTATGCAAGTCCAAGTCGAGTCGCAAGTCATCAAATTCATGACTCGAGTCTGACTCGAGTCCAAGTCACATGACTCGAGTCCACATCTCATAGGTGGGACAAAGTCATTGTTATGCAAGTCCAAGTCGAGTCGCAAGTCATCAAATTCATGACTCGAGTCTGACTCGAGTCCAAGTCACATGACTCGAGTCCACACCTCTGATGACTGGTAGATGCACCACCTGCGCGTCGCCCTGCTAGAGATGACTGCCAAGTAGCTATAACGCTTAGTTTTGCATAAAGCATCGTCGTTTATGCCAAATGGCACTTCACAATTCCTGAGGAAACGTACACAAGCTGGACAGCAGCCAGGCGGGTGAGCCAGCATCCAACAAAGATCTGCAGTCATCTTTACATTAAGATGCTTTCAGCCAAATCACGAGTTGTATTAAGACGTGTGGAAGAAAACCGGAGCACGCAAAGAACCGAAATTAGAATCTTTATTCATACTGGAGGAATCCGATGAGATATAAAGCTCTTTTTCACAGATGTCGAAGCGTGCCAAGGGGGTAATAATCAATTCCATACAGAAGGGACAGATGGAGATTAGTCCACACACTTCGCTGCACCGCCTTCGGGTAGAAGGGAGTTTCACAATCCGTGCGTTATCCACCAACCCTGGCTGCCATGCCACGTTCAGCGCGGCCAGCAACACAGTCCGGCCAGCAGAGAGCAGTGCAGCACAATCTAATATGTAATACATCTCCATATATATAAGGCAAAGTTGTGATTGTGTGTCTGTTCAAAATATTTAGCGTAATTCCCGACACGCAACAAACTTGAAATTTGCCATGTGGGTACTTTCCAGACTGTTATCCATGCAAAATTATAAAAATACACTTTTTTAAGGGGAAGGGGGGGTCAATAATGCATAGATTTTTTTTTGCACGGCAAGTGAGCAGTGACGTCAAATCTGTCAGGTGACCCGCGCATGTGGAAGCGTAACGTATTGTAGTGTAGTGGTTAGCACGCTGCGCTACAAACCCGGCGACCCGATTTCGATTCCCGCTCACGGCCATCACCGGTGACGATTATTTGAACTGGTCCTGGGCCTCCCCTAGTTAGACTCAGCCTCAAACGAGTAACTGGTGCGTGAACATCGCCACTGGGGGGACAAAGGTGGTTGGTTGGGCGTGGTGAATCCAAGTCCCGGGCGAAGCCGGGTAGTACAGCTAGTATTATATATGTTCGTCGCTTAACAGTGCTACTTAAATATGCAATTGATAGTTTAATGTCATGTCAGAAACACTAAGCCTGTGTTACTCTCCAGTTGGCTGGGTGAAAAGTGGGAGAAGTGTTGGCTCTAAAACTTAATCAACTAACTGTTGGGACTCTTTTGGCCGGTATCAAAATTACGAAAAAAATAATCGAATTTATCCTCTCCGACAATAACACGAATAGGTGTGCAGATGTTCAATCACCAAATAATCTGCTTTAACCAGACATCCGATTAAGTGCAAAGAAGTAATGCATACACACATTCTTGTGGTAAATATGCAAACGTGTTTTGATAATTAATGCATTGTCCTAACACAATCTTCACAGCTCCGATATTGCCGAAAAGAGTGAAGCCTATAATGTATTTATCATTAATAATTCATAATAGTTTTTGTTGGGGGGTTATCGCGTAAATATATAAATGTGTCGTTAAAACCCGCTACCACCCGACACATCTTTTTGGTTTGGCCATGTTTGTTTATTGTAGCACGGAGTTAGACTGATGGCCTTAATCTAAGTTGTCTTGTGGTTGTTGTTGTTTGACTTGCATCCCACTGTGATTTTTGCACACAGCGTTGGTCTACGGTGCTTTTTTCTTGGTTTTTTTCCCGAATTTTCTGTTTGCACTTAGTCACATAGTCACTTTAAGATGTTTTCTTGTTCATGTTTTTGTTTTTTGTTTGTTGCGGTTGCACCCGATTCAAGAGCCAAATGGCTCACAGGGCTATACCGAATAAATGAAACTGAAAACTGAAACAGCCAACGAGTAAGGGTTGTCACGTAAACAGAACGTGGCAATTCGTCACTAGTACAGCACTAACCGGTGTGTTGGAGAGCAAAGCGACAACATTTACAATCTGAGTACGACGTTTCGCTAGAAATTACAATCAGCTTCATCAGGTGTGTCGGGTGGTGGCGGGTTTTAACAACATTTAGAAATGTACGCGATCTAACCCAAAAATAACTTATCGATATTGGTCGTCACCACAATGATCCCACCGACATGACGTCACTTTAGCTATCCCACCCGTATGCCGTCATCACTGCCGATCCCACTAACGGGACGTCCCCACAATTTATTCCACCACCCTCTCGTCAACACAGCTGAATCCACCGACATGACGTCACCACTGCTGATCCCACCCGCATGACGTCATCACTGCTGATAATACTGACGTGACGTCAACACAGCTGATCCCTCCGACGTGACGTCACCACAGCTGATCCCACCCACCTGGCGTCACAGCTGATCCCATCTCCAAGACGTCACAACTGCTGATCCCACCCGTATGACGTCACCTCCAGCTGTGCAGGGAGCGGCTGATGGCGGGAAAAGGAGGAGGAGGAAGAGGCGGAGGGTGGAGGGAGGAGGAGGAGGTGGAGAGAGAGGAGGAGGAGGGACCCGGGGCGAGGGATGTGGGGAGCGGCCCCGGGCGGGCCGGGCGCACAGGCGACACGCGCAGGTGTGGCCGGGTGTGCGTGCGTGGGGGTGTATTGCGGGTGTGCGTGGGGGTGCATTGCGGGCGTGCGTGGGGGTGCATTGCGGGTGTGCGTGGGGGTGCATTGCGGGTGTGCGTGGGGGTGCATTGCGGGGATGCGTGGGGGTGCATTGCGGGTGTGCGTGCGTGTGCATGGGGGTGGGTGTGTGTGTGTGTGCGTGCATGCATGGGGAGTGTAATAGATGTGTGTGCGCGTGATTGGTGTGCTGCGGATGTGCTTGGGTGTGTGTGTGCGTGGGGAGAGCGATGAATGGGGTTTTGCGTGTGTGTGTGTGCGTGGGGGGGTGTATGCGTGGGTGTGTGCGTGCTTGGTAGGGATGATGGATGGGTGTGTTTGCGTGGTGGGAGTGATGAATGTGTGTGCGTGGGTGTGTGTGTGTGCGTGGGGGGGTATGCGAGGGGGAGTGGGTGTGCGTGGGTGTGCGCGTGTGTGTGGGTGTACGTGGGAGTGGGTGTGCATGTGCGTGAGTGTGCGTGGGTGTGTGTGCGTGGGTGTGTGCGTGTGCATGCGTGTGCGTGGGTGTGTGCATGTGTGTGTGTACGTGGGTGTGTGTGTGCGTGGGTGTGTGCGAGGGTGTGCTTGGGTGTGCGTGGGTGTGTGCGAGGGGTTGCACGCTGCCCGGCTCTGTTCCTGCCTGTAGCACGCTTTCCTCATGTCACGCGACGGCATCAAAGTGCACCTAGCCTGGCACGAGTGCTGTGTGAGTGCACGCGTGGGTGCTGTGTGGGTGAGTGCTGTGTGTGTGCGTGAGTGCTGTGTGGGTGGGTGAGTGCTGTGTGTGGGTGAGTGCTGTGTGTGGGTGAGTGCTGTGTGGGTGAGTGCTGTGTGAGTGCTGTGTGTGAGTGAGTGCTGTGTGGGTCCTGTGTGTGGGTCCTGTGTGTGGGTGCTGTGTGTGGGTGCTGTGTGTGGGTGAGTGCTGTGTGCACAATGTGTGAGTGCATGCGTGAGTGCTGTGTGTGTGCTGTGTGTGGGTGCTGTGGGTGAGTGCTGTGTGGGTGAGTGCTGTGTGGGTTGAGTGCACGCTGTGTATATATGAATAGATGCTCGCTCAGAGCCCCTGCCCCAACAGTCTGTTAAGGCTATACGGGGGATCTGTGTCTTTATTATATACGAATGGCTGTGTGAGTCCTTGTTATGGGGAGCGGTAGTGTAGCGATTAGCGCGATGCGCTACGAACCTGGCTAGCCGAGTTCGATTCCAGCTCATCGCCAACACCGGTGACGATCATCTGAACCGGTCCTGGTCCTCCCTTAGGTCGTCTCAGCCTCAAATGAGTACCTGTTGTGATGTGAGAAGAGCGCGAGGCAGATCAAGGCAGCCGGGCGTGGTGCTGGCCACCCACCCCATCGTGTTAAGGCTACACGAAGGATCTTTGTGCGTATGGACGTGTGCGTGTTTAGGTATGTGTGTGTGCATCCTCTGTGTGTGTGCATACTCTGTGTGTGTGTGCTTATGTAGGTGTGTCCGTGCATGCGTGTGTGTACATGTGTAGGTGTGTGTGTCGGTGTAGTTGTATGGGTGTGCATGGAATACATGCCAATAGTTAAGAGAGAGTGATCGTGCTGGTGGTGGTGGTCATGCCGACATAGGTGGTGCCGAGGTTGAGATTGACGATGCGAATGGACGGTACATCGTTAATGCGGTGAGCAGAGGCGACTCAATCAATCGGCAGCGGAGCGGAGCGGAGTCGTTAAACAGCGGGTCACTCATGGACACTCGACAATAAGCAGTAGATGGACACTCTTGGGATTCGGAAGAAGAGGCGATACAGAGCAATCGACTGTGCATAGGCGAACGATAGACAATAGGAGCAGGTCATTCAACGTGGTAACGATGCACATTGTAACAGATACACGGTGGAGGAGCAGTTGGCAATAGATGCTGAATAGCTCAACACCCGGGCAGCGGTGAGCAATGGGAGGATGCGGTCCGTGTCCACTAACATAGACAACTGCCGTAGCAATGGACAATAGAAAATACACAGGTATCAACAGACATTATGCGAATATGTGAATGGGTGACCATGAGACAATGGGTGAGCAAGAGACAATGGGTGAGCAAGAGACAATGGGTGACCATGAGACAATGGATGAGCATGAGACAATGGGTGACCAAGAGACAATGGGTGACCATGAGACAATGGGTGACCATGAGACAATGGGTGACCATGAGACAATGGGTGAGCAAGAGACAATGGGTGAGCAAGAGACAATAGGTGACCAAGAGGCAATAGGTGAGCAAGAGACAATAGGTGGCATGTGAACAATATGTATGTTGAACTTCTTTTGCACCGTACGTAGCGAACCGTGCTAATCGGAGGTACGGGGGAAAGACAACAACAGAAATTGACACGTGGCGGAGGGAGGGAGGAAGCACGCTGCAAATTGGTAATTCGATCGTAGTCGCTCATTATCCTCATCACCAACATCACCACATGAACATCATCACCAGCATCCTCACCATTTTTGTCACCATCATCACAATTAACATCATCCTCGTAAACCATCATTTTCATCAACATTATTATTAACACCAAAGACAAAGATCCCCTGGATAGCCTTTAACAGACTGTTGGGGCAAGTGCTGTGATCGAACACCTATGAAGGCCGGCACGGCACGGCACGAAAGGGGGTAGGTGGCCAACACCACGCCCGGCCACCTTTGTCTCCCTAGTGACAATGTTTACACACTGCACCAGGTACTCATTTGAGGCTGAGTCGACCTAGGGGAGGCCCAGGGCCTGTTCAGATAATCGTCACTGGTGTTGGCCCTGAGCGAGAATCGAACTCGGGTGGCTGGGTTTAGTAGCGCAGCGCGCTAACCGCTCCACTACCCCAATCATCGCCACCATCGTCGCCACCATCTTCAACATCACTTGGTGGTGGCTCTGCACGTGGCCTGTAACGCAGTGCTGGAGGCGAGGGTTGGTGGATCACGCACATTTGCATCCTGTGGGTGTTGAGGTGCCCGGGCTCCCCAGGAGAATGCGGTACAGAAACAAATGTGGACTCCACCGATCCCGTCTGAATCGGATAGAGCGTTTCCCCGTCGCACGCCTGGGTTTTCTCCGAGGTGTCTCTGGTTTCCATCCAAATGTAAACACTGATTAATTAGTCGACAACACTTTGATACATAGAGGACCGAAGAACTTGGGCAGTCGCGCCTCTGAGTCGTTCTCTTTCAGAGTGACCCAATACGGTGCGGCGCGTTACCGGTTTAAAATATCAACGTAAACATCACGACTAACACCATGGTCATCACCATTATGACTATTGCAGTATTCATATCAACGTCATCACAACTGTTATTGTCAACATCATCATCAACATAATCAGCAACACTACCACCAACAGCATCATCACCACCATCAGCAGCATCATCACCACCATCAGCATCATTCATCGAAGTGCCGGCCACGGACAGACTTCACTCACAAAGCATGTGCACGTGAGTATATGCACCTAGCTTGGCACAAGCGCTTTGCTGACATCACGGTGGCAGAGAGGCGCATGGTGTGTCGGTGTACGCGTGGTGTTGGCCACCCACCCCCTCGTGTGCCGTGCTGGCCTTCATCGGTGCTCGCTCACAGCACGTGGACGTACTGGCGGTACACCGGTGTAGCGCGATACAAAAAAATAATTTGTACAATTTTCGCAACTATTATTTATTTTCCATTGATTCCAGACCTCAGTCAAAAAATATCGTGGGGTGGTGGTTGTGGTGCGTCAAAATCAGTTCTCGTGATGTCGACGCAGCTGAACACGAAGCTTCACAGTCTGTTGCCGTATAGCATTGGCTGGCTCCGTGTTCCAAAGGGAGATTTGACTGCTCGTACCCTCGATTAATTCCATAATAATTTCTTGGCGGACGGTGGCATCAAAAGATTCGGACTCGTGGCGTCACCAACACCACCATACGAATCGAAGTGAAACGTCTGATGGAGAGGCTGCAGTTCACTCAAGGGGTAACAGCGACACGGTCACACTGTTCCATGAGGACCCGTGTTGTTATACTGCACGAGTGTACCGCCAGTTCGTCCATTTACCCGAAGTATGTTAAAGCCTATATGAGGAATCTTTGTATGTATATTGTTGGGAGTGGTGGCGCAGCGGTTAGCGTGGTGCTCAACGAACCCGGCCACCCGAGTTTGATTCCCACTCACGGACCAACACCAGTGACGATGATTAATTATCTGAACCGGTCCTGGGCCTCCCACATGTCGACTAAGCCTCAAATGAGTAGCTAGTGTAATGTGTAAATATCGCCACTGGGGATACAAAGGCGGCCGGGCGTGGTGCTGAGCACCCGACCTCGTGTGCCGTGTTGGCTTTCTTAGATGTAACTTGCTCACAGCATTTGACCCAACAGTCAAGGCTATACGGTGGATCTTTATCTTTGGATGCATTCTGAGTGTGTGTGGCTATGTCTGTGAACACGTGGCGAATTGTAGTGGTGATGTATTTGTACTCGTCTATGTACATTCGTATATTTGTGGATGTATTTTTTTTGCTTAATAAAAAATCACCTCCCTTCCTCTTTCTCTACATTGGATGTCGCCGTTTTTGTGACGAGGACTGAGGTGAGGCCCAGCACCTCACCCAGACCTGGGCCTTAGGCTTTCCATAAGTTACAAGTTAAACCAATTATTTTTGTACAATTTTAAACGTTTAAAATATTTCGTTTATTTCTATATAGTATTTATCTTTGTCAGTTATAGCAATAATTTGTTATCTTTCCCCCGCACCTCCGATTATCACAGTTGTCTACGTACACTGCAAAATAAGTTCAACATGGACATACAAGCTCTATTCTTGTACATTTCTTTGTGACATTGTGTTAATGTATCTATGTGTGTAGCTGTCTGTGGCTATGGGTTTATATGTGTGTCTGCTTTGTTTATTATTTTACAGTGTGTGCCTCTGTTGTGCATAGGAGTTAAGGAATGGTGGTGGTTACTTACGCCCCCACCAAAGATGAACATCAGTGGAGGGATGCAAACAAGGCTGATGAGTCAGATAGATGCCTTCTATGACCTCGGGATAGAGTCATCCTGTTGGTTGACTTTAATCTCTGTGTGGGTCATGACACAGACACCTAGGTTGGAATGATTAGAAGTGTAGAGGTGTTACGGAGGGCTTAACAAACACACTGGGCATGGTTATGCCCGTACGCCGAGAGGCGCTTACATCGACGTCCGCACCAGTTCAGCCTGGGGGGCTGACACGGAGCTGGGATCCCCCACGGCCCCACCCCTCAGTGGGGGGAGTTGCTATATAAGGCGGTGAGCCGGAGGGCTCGGGGTTCAGTGTTCAGCCTTAACCAGTGAAGCAAGAAGACCTGCTAGATAGGCCCTGGGACTCCCCTGGCTCGCTGTCCTTCTCAGGACCGACCAGGGCAAGCCAGTGGCGTGGCCCCGAGAGCCTAGAGCCGATGCTCTTGTAAGAGCCGGTCTGGGGACTCAGGGTGCCGTAATCCCAGCTTAACCAGGGCTGGGTTAGCTAGCCTCCCCTAGCCCGGTAGTGGAGGACCTAGGAGTAGGCTAGCTGTGACATAGAGTGTGGATCTCCCAGTTAGACGGGTGAAGGGGCCGATACCCCTTCAAGTGTTGTACATCTCGGCCTGTTATATACTTTGTGCTTAATAAATAAGTGTGCCTCCAACTACGTCGTCCAAGTCTCCTGGAACCTACTACAACTGGTGTCAGAAGTGGGGTCTTCTAAGGATGGATACAAGACGGACGGCTCGTACCAGGGAACCGGGGGAGGAGGAAACCTCGGCCGACTCAGAGCCCGAGATTGCGGAGGGCGAATCCGAGCAACCGGGGCCGAGTCCACCCACACCGCAACGGCAGGACGGGTGGGGACCGTCGGCTGATGGACTACGGCTGGCTCACTCCCGCCTGGCGGAGCTACTCTACGCAGCAGCCGCCACGTTGGAGGAAATTACTCGCCTGGGGGCTGGAGGAGCGGCACGGGGAGATGACGGACGACACGTGGCGCCGGTTCCCGCCATTTCTACGGGCCTGGAAGTCGGATTTGCCGCCATCAGTACAGTGGGTGCTGAGGGCGGAGCCGGGCTACGTCAGGCGACCGACTCTCGCCAACCAGGAACCGCCACGTCATCAATGGCGGCCGGCGTGTCACCAGAAGAGCGACCGCCGATGCCACCCGCCCTTCCCGCCAAAACTGTACGGAGTGGCGGGAACGACGGGGCGCGATCTTCAACTGCGGACGCCGCGTTACAGCAGCGATTACCACCTCTCAAGGAGTTCATGGGGGAAGACGGTGACTGGGGAGGCTTCCGAAGACGCTTCCTCGCTCACCAAAAAATGGCACAATGGACGGATGACGAGGCGCTACGCGCGCTACCGGCGATCCTCGACAGTGACGCCCTCGCTACCCTCACCTCGGCGCCAAGAGCGAAGCGCGCCACGCTGCAAATGGCCCTTCAACTCCTGTCTGCAGTCTATGGACCACCTTCGGACTGCAGGCAGCTGTTCTACGATCGCCAGCGGGGCGCCAAGGAATCGCCTTTGGCATACCGCACAGCTCTCCTGGCCCTAGCGAAGGCGGCTTTCCCTCAGATGGATGAGGAAGGGGTGGATGCCATGGTGCCAGAGAAGATACTGCTGTTGGCGGACGATTTGGACATTGTCGTCTTGGCGCAAGACGACACGGAGATGTGTTCCCTGCGGGCCGTGCGGCACATCCACGCTAACTTGCTGTCCCAGCGTCGCAAGGCCAGCAAGGCGGCGGCCAGGCATACCGTGGCTGCACCCACCCTCCCATCGGAAGAGGTCTGCGCTGTGGATCGGCCGATGGAGTGGAGAGCTGGGGGACGACCGGCTCGGGACGGACCGAGCCGCCAGGATCAGCCCAAGCCATCTGGGGCGCTCACGCGCTGCTACAACTGTGGCCTCCGGGGCCATGTGGCTTCGGGATGCCGGGCTCCTCGACAGCGTGAGGCGACGCCTCGGCCGGACGTCGCGCCTCTACCCAAGCCTCACCAGCAAACTCCGGCGAGTCGTGGCACCCCACATGTTTGGCCTACGCACACACCTGTGACACACTCATGCACTGCAATGAACGGGGGTCAAAAATTGCCTGTCGTCGTGCCGAAACGTACCACAGTGGGGAGTGCATTCCAACCGGGCCAGTGGTCCGAGTTGGCCCATCGTGTTGTTGCCGCGTCGTCGGGGTCGTCGGTCGTTGTGGGGCATATTGATGGGGTTGAGGTGCGGGTCTTAGTTGATACGGGAGCATCGGCAACTATTGTGTCCGATTTGATTTATAACATTCTCCCCGTTCAAAGCCGTCCTTTGCTCCCCGTTGATGTTCCATGCTACGCTGCTAACGGGGGCTCGCTGGGCATTATCGGACAGATCCGCGCGCAAATTTGTATTGGGGACATCAAATTATCTGGCCCCATATTGGTCTCCTCCTCGCTGGCGGTTCCGTGCCTGTTGGGGACGGATTTCTTGGCCAAAATGCCAATTCGTATCTTGGTCGACCAGGGTTGCATCGAACTCCCGTCGGGCCGACGTATGATGTTTTTGTCCTCTCCCGCTACTGTCCGTACAGCATTTGCGACGGTACGGGCGCTGGTGGCGAGGACGGTACGCGTACCGCCGGGGGCTCAGATGCTCGTGCCTCTTAGGCTGGGGCGACCATTTGCCCAGGGCGTTGGGGATCGGGGGGTTCTGTTGGGACCGTCTAGGGCCGGGGTCAACGGACCCGATTTGATGGCGGCCCAGACCATTGTAAAAGGGGACAGGGATCCCTTCATCGCGGTCCTTAATGTGGGATCGCGAATGGCTGTGGTTCCTCAAGGGACCGTGCTTGCGCATGCGACGCCGGTACCCTGTGAGGAACCGGTTATTGGTCAGGTGAGTGCCACTCCGCCGGCGTGACCGCATTCGGACCGTGACGAGGGGTGGCTGGATGCGCTTTTTGTGGGATCATCGGACCTGTCCGACTCACAGCGTGAGAGGCTTCGAATCTTCCTGCGCGAGTTTTCCGACGTTTTTAGTCAAAACAAATACGATATTGGGTGTACTAAACTGCTGCGACACCATATTGACACGGGTGACAGCGCGCCAATTCGCCAAAATCCTTTTCGGTTGAGTCCCGCCGAAAAGGATCATGTCAAATCGGCCGTAGACGACATGCTAGCTGCGGATATTATATCTCCTTCTACCAGCCCTTGGGGTGCGCCGATCGTCTTAGTTAAAAAACACGACGGCTCATTGCGGTTTTGTGTCGATTTTCGTCGGCTGAACAAGATTTCTGTAGCCGACGCATACCCGCTTCCTCGGATGGATGAATCGCTTGATGCCCTGGCAGGGGCGCGGTTCTTCTCCACATTGGATTTGTTGTCCGGGTTCTGGCAGCTCCCTCTGGATGATGAATCTAAACCGAAAACTGCTTTCCGTACGCTGCATGGCCTTTTCCAATTTAACCGTTTACCGATGGGGCTATATTCAGCGCCGGCAACTTTTCAGCGATTAATGGAATTGGTCCTGGCGGGGTTGCAATGGGATTCATGTTTGATTTACTTAGACGATGTCATCGTCTTTAGTAAAACATTCGATGAACACCTCCAGAGGTTGCGTGCCGTTTTTCTGAAAATGCGGGCTGCTAATTTGAAATTCAAGCCCCAGAAGTGTCATTTGCTCCACGAATCGGTGCGGTATTTGGGTCACATTGTCAGGCGTTCAGGTACTGCCACAGATCCCGCCAAAACGCAATGTGTCAGCTCCTGGCCGACGCCCACCTCGGTGGGGGAGGTCAGGAGTTTCATTGGATTCGCGTCGTATTACCGTCGGTTTGTCGCTGATTTCGCTACGATTGCGAAACCCTTACATGCCTTGACATCCAAGGGGGTCAAGTTTCATTGGGGTCAGGAGGAGGAGGCTGCTTTTCGCTCCCTCCGGGACGCCCTAGTGGGGGCTCCGCCGTTGAGTTACCCTGACTTTACGAAACCCTTCTTGCTCGATACGGACGCAAGAAACACGGGCATTGGGGGCGTGCTTTCGCAGGTTGTTGGGGGCGTAGAGCATGTGGTTGCGTACGGCAGTCGGGTGTTGTCTCCGGCGGAACAAAGGTACTGTGTTACCCGTCGGGAACTATTGGCGATCGTTTACTTCATTCAGCAATATCGCCCATATCTGTACGGTCAACGTTTCACCGTCCGCACAGATCATGCGGCGCTGCAGTACGCCTTGCGGGTTCAACAGCCATTGGGCCAATTGTCTCGATGGTTGGAGATTCTCCAGGATTTTGATTTTGAAACTACTTATCAGAGGTGGGACAAAGTCATTGTTATGCAAGTCCAAGTCGAGTCGCAAGTCATCAAATTCATGACTCGAGTCTGACTCGAGTCCAAGTCACATGACTCGAGTCCACATCTCATAGGTGGGACAAAGTCATTGTTATGCAAGTCCAAGTCGAGTCGCAAGTCATCAAATTCATGACTCGAGTCTGACTCGAGTCCAAGTCACATGACTCGAGTCCACACCTCTGCTACTTATCGTAAGGGCGTTCGCCACACGAACGCAGACGCTCTGTCGCGTTTGCCGCCCACCTCCGAGTGCGCTTGCCTCCTGGGTTCGGGGCGTTGCAGACCTCCGAATGTGATCTCTGATTCGGTCCTTGCGGCCGCCGTTGATGCGCCTTCGGGTGCCGGTCCTATTGAGTACGATGGGAGGGGTTGTCGGTTGCGGAGTGGGGGTGCCTCCAAATGGAGGACACCTCCCTCCTCGCTTTGCGCCGTCGCATCGGGGGAGTTGGTCGGGGGGCGGAAAATGTCGACTCGTGGGGGTTATTTCAAGGTCTTTTGATGCATTGGGACGGGAGATCCCGCCGTCACCGGCTGGTGGTGCCTTCCGCATTGAGGGGTAGAGTGGTGTGGGCTGCGCACGAGTGACTCCTTTACCTGGGGACTCACAAAACCCTTGCCATGCTCCAGCTGGATTTTTCTTGGCCGGGCATGGCAAGGGACGTGGATGATTTTTTAGGGTCGTGTACTCAGTGCGCGCAACGGAAGCCACCAGCGCGGGGGTCCAACCCACCATTGCAGTCTATAAAAGTTTCCCGGGTTAACAAGCTCGTTGCGCTTGATATTCTGGGTCCATTCCCCGCTACACCTAGGGGAAATAGATACCTATTGACCGGAGTAGAATATTTTACGTGATGGCCTATGGCCTGGCCCCTCGCCAACCAGTCGGCAGCAGCCATCGCGGAGGCCTTTGTCCAGGGCTACGTCCTCGACAAGGGTGCTCCGGAGGCGGCTGCTGACCGACCAGGGTAAAATTTTTTCGGGTAAACTTCTCCACGAAGTGTGAGAGCTCCTGGGAACGAAGAAAATTCGTACCTCCCCATATCATCCGCAAACTGACAGGATGGTGGAGCGTCTGCATCGGACTATCACGTCCATGCTGTCCCAACAGGTCTCGGAATCCCAGACCGATTGGGACCTTCATATTCCGGGGGTTTTGGCGGCATACAGAAAGGCTCCGCATGCGGCGACCAGATTTTCGCCCTTTTTCCTAATGTATGGCCGCGAGGCTAACCCACCTGTCGCGACTCAGCTGCAGATATCCGTGCCGCATGCTAAATCTAAATTGGCCGACCATGTCAAATTCAACATCGCTTAATTGACAGAGGCGCGGGAGGCGGCCATCCAGAATTCAGAACTTCGCCAAATGGCGAATGAGAGGCTCAGGCTGGGTCGGGCACATGTGCTCCAGTGGAAACCGGGTGACAAGGCGTGGTTGCACTGTCCCCAAATACCACTGGCGACCTCGTCTAAGCTGGTGCGGCCGTGGCGGGGGCCCGTCGAAGTGGTGCAGGTCTTGCGGCCACAATGTGTGCGTATCCGGTGGGGGAAGCGTAGGTGGTTCGTGCACCCCTCCAGGTTGAAACCGTTCGTTGCGCCCCATGTTCCTACCACACACGCGTGGCCAAACATGTGAGGGGTCCACCGACTCCCGGAGTCCGACTTCGCTGCTTTCGCCTAACTTGCCACCAACTGTTCCACCTCCAGGTGCACCAGGATTGACGTGCTCACGACCGCCAACCCCTCCCGGGGGGGTCGGGGGTCGCTCAGCAGCGAAGCCTGACTCTCTCGCACCCGGACTGTTGACACCCACCACTGGGCCAACCGGGGTTGCCCCTTGTGACGGCCCCGCTGCAAGAACGCGTGCCAAAACGCGCAGACTTTTGTGAGGTCGGCCGCTTGTGCGGCCCTTGCGGGGGTCGCGGAGTGGGGGGGGGGGGGGGTCCTGGAAATTGTATATATGTTGGGTTTTTATGGGATGCGGTATTTATTCAGGGGGGGGGGGGGGGTGCGTCGGGTTATTTTTCTCTTTCTTGTTGTTCTTGTTCATTGTTGTTGTTGTTCTTGTTAAATTACGCGAGGCACACACGGATTTGGGGGGATGCATCTTTATTGAGATTTTGTTGCAGCCGGGACGGCTGCGGGCTGTACAGGGGGGGGGGGGGGGGTGATGTAGAGGTGTTACGGAGGGCTTAACAAACACACTGGGCATGGTTATGCCCGTACGCCGAGAGGCGCTTACATCGACGTCCGCACCGTTCAGCCTGGGGGGCTGACACGGAGCTGGGATCCCCCACGGCCCCACCCCTCAGTGGGGGGAGTTGCTATATAAGGCGGTGAGCCGGAGGGCTCGGGGTTCAGTGTTCAGCCTTAACCAGTGAAGCAAGAAGACCTGCTAGATAGGCCCTGGGACTCCCCTGGCTCGCTGTCCTTCTCAGGACCGACCAGGGCAAGCCAGTGGCGTGGCCCCGAGAGCCCAGAGCCGATGCTCTTGTAAGAGCCGGTCTGGGGACTCAGGGTGCCGTAATCCCAGCTTAACCAGGGCTGGGTTAGCTAGCCTCCCCTAGCCCGGTAGTGGAGGACCTAGGAGTAGGCTAGCTGTGACATAGAGTGTGGATCTCCCAGTTAGACGGGTGAAGGGGCCGATACCCCTTCAAGTGTTGTACATCTCGGCCTGTTATGTACTTTGTGCTTAATAAATAAGTGTGCCTCCAACTACGTCGTCCAAGTCTCCTGGAACCTACTACAGAAGCATGGGCCAGATCAGCTCAATGCTGTTCCGGCATCGGCACATCCACATAACATCATGGATTTACGCCGAGTCCAAGCAAAAACATCTGCTGGACTATATAGTGACGGAACAGCGAATGTTGGCTCATGTCCTTGACACCAGGACCTACCGTGGAGCTGATCTGCCCACTTACCATCGGCTTGTCATCTGTAAGATGCGCGTACCATACTTCCACTGTGGTGGTTGGCATCCACATGCGAGCGAGAGGAGGTTTATCATAGCTTTCGCTCAGAGGTTCGGAAAACCGTGCGGCGCTGCGAGGATGAATGGTGGTCGTGAGTTGCTGAGGCGATGGAAACCTCTTCAGTAGCATGCGATCACAAGTTACATGGGTGCGATATCACAGTCAACATAAATGACAACGAATATGTGAATCAGTCCTGGGCCTCTCTGCTGAGCCCTACATGGGCACCTGGTGCCATCAGCACTGGGGAGACAAACGCCGTTGTGCCGACCTTCATGGGTGCTGCTCGCTGACACCACTTCTGACCCCATGTTTGTACTGGACATCTGTGAAAAATAGCTTCCTAGGCCATCAGATTCCTCCAGTCTAAATAAAGAAGCTGACTTGCCCCAGCAGCCTGTTTAAGGCTGCACGGGGGATCTCTGTCTTTGTGTGAGTGTAGGTGCTGCCATGGGAGGGGTCCCGCTGGTTGTGGGGGGCCCAGCCCCCCCTCACTGGCCGCTCATCTGGGTTGCCTTGGTGACGTGGGGGCCGTGCACCTGGGCCCACGAGCGCGGGGTCCGTGATGACACGTTCGCCGTCCCCCGCTCCACGATCCCGCACCACGGTGATGCATGCACGCACACAGCGTGGAGGCCGTGCAGGAGAAATTGATAATTATATTTTTTAAAAACCACACAATCATCATGTCACATATGTAAGCAAAACAATTGCAAAAATATGATTTTGTCTCGACAAAATGACTGAAACACCTGACATTGTAATCCCAGATCATCGTCTTCAATTGTAAGAAAAAAGCTCCCACTGTTGCCAAATCTCAACACACAACTATGAACCACCACTACCTCTGTACATTGGACTGAATGTTCATACACTTACGCAATCAAAGAAGCTGATCACACAACTCTATGATTCAGGTCTCAGTGTCAGCTATGACCGAATCTTGCAGCTTGAGAATCAGTTGGCAATTGCAGTCTGTCTCTATACTGAGAAAGAAGGTGGTGTGTGCCCTTCTCAGCTACGTCATAGTCTCTTCACTGTTGGTGCCTTGGACAACCTGGATCACAACCATTTAAAGACTATGGCAAAAGGTTCATTCCATGGCACAAGCCTGTGAAACCACAGAGCAGTACTGAAGTGTGTCAACGCAACAGATACAATTGGTGTAGACTTAGTGGTAGCAAATATGCAGAAAAACTTTGGTTAGCGAGGGCATTCGAACTTATGAAGAAAAATATATTGGAAAAAGGCAACAATGTAGCATGGTCAGCCTACCATGCATCTCTGCAAGATGATTCCGAATTGGAGGATAAGCAAGCAGCTCTCAAGCAACTCTTGCCACTCTTTTATGAAAAGGCAGCAGCAGCCGCCATGATCAATCTTGGAATGGATGTTCAACGCCAAGCCACACAATTTCTCAACCCTGGCCAAATTCCTGTAATGGCCATGGATACTTCGCTGTATGTCCTAGCAAAGTACATTCGATGGAATTGGCCTCAGACACATGGGGAGGACAAGTATGTCGTCATGTTTGGTGGTCTCAAACATTGAAATGGCCATGTGAAATAATACAGTTGGAGACTATCTAGATGACTAAGGTTGGGCTACTGCACTAACAACAGGGATGCATTGCCTCCTCAGGCACAGCAGATTCATTTAATCGCAGCTCCCATCTCACTAGAACAAGGCAAGCACACCAAATTAGTTATATGGCCTTGGCCAAGCTTCAGCAGGATGCCTTCTCTTGCACGGAGCAGCTCCAAACTGATGAAGCAAAAGAGCTTTGGAGGCAAGACATCAGCAGCAGGAGCCCAACATTCCAGTACTCGGATATCCTCAACCTAGAACTTCTGGGTCTCATCTTCATCAGAGCTCACTGTGAAGCAAACTTCCAAATGTATGTGAAATCACTGAAAACCCTGGTTCCATGAACTGCATCACCATAATGATGTTCGTTGGATCCCTGTTCACTTTCGAGACATGGGAAACCTACCTCATTCCATCCAAGAATAATTTGACAACATGGCAATTGGATTGCTCCCAAGACTACGAACCGATTCTTAGCCATATCCATCGATCAGGCCCATGAGCAAAATAATGACATGGTGAAAAGCTTTAGGGGTGCAGTAGCACTTACGGAAAACCCATCAGCCTTCCGAAAGTGGATGCTCGCAGGATCTGAGCAAGCAAGACTGCTGAATGAGTTTTAGGAATGCTTTTTTGGGAAAATTGAAAAGCACCACCACCAGGAGGAGGGCCTGTCTGTTCAAAAGAATTTCAGACTGTACGCCCTGAGCCTGGCGGTGACCGTCAGTGAAATGGGCAGACATTTCCTGAGCGACACTCCAGAGCTGATAACTTTGGATACTTGTGATGTTCTGAATGAATCTGTGATTAACACTGTCCACAATGTAGAAGCACTTGACAAGAAGCAGTACGATTGTAATGAATAAAGTCCACCGACTCACTGATAACTTAACGAGTAACTGCGTGTGACTTTTTACACTTGGGTAACTTATGTGACTCTACGCGACGCTCCCTGTGTAGTTGGCTGGCTACACAGGAGCGGACGCGTAGCAGTCACGGAAACAATATAACGCTAGCCTTCCCAGACTACAAGGTGCCCATTCTAGGACGTTGAAGACGACCCCCTCCAAGATGACGACGGCGACGGCAGTTCCATGGTTCCCCCACAACAGCAGTCCAGAGCCCTGTTCCACACCGGCCTTTATCCCTCAAACGACCCGGCCACACAATGACTACCACAAGTCAGTGCTCATCGACTGCACTCGGTCTATTCATGACCCAATCAAAAAGAACTGCCTATGACTCTTCAAGTTTCTTGAGCGCATACTCAAAGCCAAGAAAGCTGACAAGATCTCAACTTTGAAGACTGATGTCAACCTTTTCTCCCATCTCTATGTTGTGGCACAGCTCAGGGAAACAGACATGGGTACTTTTTTCATGCATTTAAATCACCCCCCGTCTCTCTCTGACAGAGGCATTCTGCGTCTGGGAAATACGTCTTACCTACTAACTTGTCTGGTGGAAACAACTCAGACAGAGGCTCTAATGCAAGTTCTAGATGATGATACAGACCTGGTAGCATGTTTGGTACAAACTACTGAGACAGAGACTATAAGTTCCATTGACATCACAGTTCTAGATGTTGCTCCTGATCTGCTAGCTTGTCTTGAACAAACATCTCAGACAGAGCCTCCAAATATATTTGACATGAACACTCTAGACAGTGCTGCTGTCTTGCATCTCCTCTCCACAAGCAGTGTCACAATATTTAGAGACTGCCGATGACAACTTTATGCCCTACATCATGAACCAGCTGGGAAATGTCAAGAGAGTGGATATAGTATGGGACACCTACTTCAAAAGCAGCATCAAAGAATCTAGAAGAGAGGCAAAGGCATCAGGAGAAAGGTTCCCAGTCAGAACAATATCCCTAGAAAGTGGCAAGATTTTCTGTGTGATCCAGAAAACAAGCAGCTCTTTACCTTCCTCTCGGACAAAGTAGCAGTCATTGAATTCCCAACTCAAAAGAAGGTTGTTATTACATGTGTAGTGACTGTGCTTGTCACTGTATGGTGCTGGGGCTTGCGAAGCCACGGCCGGTAATGTGTTGTCATTATGGGCAGCCCGGGTTACGGGATGTAGTACCAGCCCTAGTGGGGCTTGGGTGAGCGCTGGTTAGCGCGGAGGCACCGCAAGCAGTGTGCGGTGCGGGCTCCCGGTGAGGGAGCGAGAGGGAGCGTCAGCCAGCCAGGGTTACCTTGGGGCATGATACGCTGGTTGACCTGCTGACACTCGACTGGACGATATTGGAGGGGGGCCACCGGTGGACGGGGGCCGCGGGGCGGTCACGTGGTCCAAAGGAGCTCTCGGGAACCTTCGAGAAGGAGCTCGAGAGACCTGGAGGGTGGGCGGGGCTAGGGGCGGAGCCAGCCCCAGCCCGGGGGCATATAACGAGGGCCCCGTGAGGAGCTCGGGGTTCTTCGTATGTTGGTGTTACGAAGATCCACGTCGGGGAAAAGAAGCCTCTAGCCACGCGGTCCAGGACCGTTTGTGGTGCGGACCGGGATAGCGAACCGTGTCTAGTTCTGCCGTAGCGTGGTTAGATGGGCATTCGAGACCCGAGTGTAGATCATGTTGTGTTGCGTGTTCATGTGAATAAATAGTGTTGCTCCCAAGATAACGTCTGCGACATGTGATCAAAGAGTTGTGATCAGAGGATCCAACCGCAGCATGCCAAAATGTGGCAACGAGGAAGCGGACACAAGAATGCTGGTTCATTTGCAGGGTGCCTTGCAGAATGGTTGCCACGTGTTTGGTTCACATCATGGATACTGACATACGAGTAGCTTCGGCGCAGGGAAGAACTTCAGCTATTTTTAAATCCTTTATATTAAGTTCACTTGCTTGCTTGCTTACGACCGTGCAAATATTTCGGTCGTTTTTTAACCCACTTCCCGTGATCCAATCGAGCTGACATTTTGCACACAGACTCGTTGTGCGTGACAATGTATTTTCGTGAAAAAATTTTTCCTAAATTTTCCACTTTTTAGGAAAAAATAAATTATATTTATTCACCAATTGCTTAATGGTGCCAGGCATTCATCTGACCCATAGGTGGCAGCCATCTCAAGCCAGAGGACGAGAGGACTCTAGCCGCCACGCATATAAAGGATTTATAGTGAAAAACTTTGTTTTTACGGGTTCATTTTTACATCAATGCCATCGCCCAGGCTCTGGGATAAAACACATCCTCTGCCTTACCCATTTTCCACAGTTCCACAGGCTGTGATATGGTTCTTTCTTTTTTGGAAAGGGGAAAAGGTCAGCATGGCAGGCTTGGAAGTCTTATCTCTAAGTAACAGAGGCTTTCAACTTCATGGTGGAGAATCCATACACCGAGTTGGATGTTCAAACAAATTACTTCAAAGTGCTTGAACGCTATACAGTCGTCTTGTATTACAAGACCAGCCACCTGAATTCCGTCAATGAGGCATGCAGAGAGATGTTCTGCAAAGAAAGAAAACAATGGGAATGATTGTGCCAACACAGAGTGCATTGTTGCAGCACTCAAAGTAACGAAGTTTCCAATGAAGTTACAAAAGTGTGAAATTTATAAAAAAAAAAATTGTTCTATATGAGCTCCATAAATGTATAATGACCTATCGTTGATATGATTGTTTTCACATTAAAAATTAATTAAAATAAATCTGCTACGTTCGGGGTTTTTATAACCATGCAATCAAAAAATTAAATTGTCACGTGATAGCATCCAAGATCTCAAATCTGATGGATCCTAGCAAAAAGTGAACCAGTAGGACCTAACCAAGTAACTCACAAAGTGTATTGCTTTTATCCAGCCTGTCCCCTTCATTTTGGTAAGCTGCCTGACTAATTGGGAGGTTTGGCCAAACACTCAGTGCTTACATTCGTGCGTGTGCGCGTGGAACGTGAGAGCCGCTTACGGCGACAAAAAACTCCCGAGACGCAACATGAAGCACGTGCCTCCATGTCTCAGTTTCCCTGCGTCTCAGTGTCTCGGTGTGCCCATACTTGGATTTACTGACTGATTTAGAACTTACATTCCAAGAAGAAGAAATCTACATTAGACTGGCCCTGTTCATCCATAATATCCTTATTGGCAAATCTGCACTATACATAGCTAATTCATTAACACCATAGTCAGACCCAAGAAACCTAAGACGTCCACCTAATTTCCTTTTAGCTATCCTGAGAACAAGAATTGGAATCGGTGACAAAGCCTTAGCCAATTTAACACAAACATAGGCTTTCACGACCAATATCATCCATAATACAGGTTTTTTTTGGGTTAGATCGCGTAAATATAAAATTGTGCCGTTAAAACCCGCCACCACCCAACACATCCAACTAGTAAGGGTTGTCACGTAAACAGAACGTGCCAATTCGTCACTAGTACAGCACTAACCGGTGTAGTGTAGTGTATAGTAATGTAGTGTGTAGTAGTGTAGTGTATTGTGTATAGTAGTGTAGTGTATAGTGTAGTATACTAGTGCAGCACGCCGGTGTGTTGGAGAGCCAAGCCACAACATTTACAATCTGAGTACGACGTTTCGCCAGTAATTACAACTAGCTTCATCAGGTGTGTCGAGTGGTGGCGGGTTTTAACGACGCATTTATATAATTACGCGATCTAACCCAAAAAAAACTCTGATGGACAACACCAACATATTGGAACAACCTCGTTTCCTGCCCTAAAATAGTACATCTTTAAACATTATCCTGAAGAAGATTCGTGTTGGATACAACCACATTTGCTTATGTAATGTGTAAATGTGTGCGTTGTCTTGGTGTGGTCTAGGACTGTTGTTGTTATCCTGCCTTGCCCAAGCTTGCATTTAGTGTCGAAAAATCGGCAGGAATGTGTGTGCTTATGCAATTTATAATTTTATACTTTATATTTATTCATTTTCGTTATTTACTTACCTTTTCTCTATTTTGCACTCTTATCGTTTTTTTGCATTATTGTTGTAACTTGCTGACCCGTCCCTACCGGGCATCTGTGGGAAAGAGATTCATAGTTCAGACTGGATTCCTCCTCCAGTCGAATGATTCCGATTGTGATTCCAATCACCCTGTGTCCCCATGTCTGAGTGGCCAGTGTCTCTGTCTCCCTGTGTCTTTGTCTCCCTGTGTCTCGGTGACCCCTTGTCCCCCGGGTGCCCCCCCAACCATGTCCCCCCCCGTGTCCCCACCCCCCGCGCCGTGTGTAGCTCTGGGCAGCGCTGTCCGCCGCGTGGCTGTGCGCGTGGGGGGAGGCGGGGCGCTGGCGCTTTCTCCGGATGGGGCGACGCTCCTCGTTGGCGCCTGCGAGGGCCTCGTCGTACTCAACGCTCACCAGCTTGACCGCCAGCCCCGCACGGTGAGCTTACACGGGGGGGGGGGGGCATGGTGGAGGTCAGATGGCATGGTGGGGTTGGAAGTTGGTTTGTGAGTAGTTAAATAAACATCAGCCATATGAAGCAGAATGGCTGTGGTTGAGTTAGGTGAAGGTGGAGTGTGCGTGCATGAGTGGGGAGCCGTAGTGTTGCGGTTAGCGCGCTGTGCTACGAACTCGGCGATCTGAGTTCGATTCCCACTCATGGCAAACACCAGTGTCAATTATCTGAACCAGTCCTGGGCCTCCCATAGGTCGACTCAGCCTCAAATTAGTACCTAATGCAGTGTGTAAACATTGCCACTGGGGAGACAAAGGCGGCCGGGCATAATGTTGGCCACCCACCCCCTCGTGTGCCGTGCCGTCCTTCATAGGTGTTCGCTAACAGCACTTGCTCCAAGAGTCTGTTAAGGCTGTACGGGTGATCTTTATCTTTGAGCGTGTGTATGTGCATGTATGCATTTGTGGGCTTTGGCACAGTGAATAGCGCACTTCATTACGAACTCGATGATCCGAGTTTAATTCCCGCTCACAGCCAACATTTTAACACATAGGCTTTCGTGACCAACATTATTCATAAGATGTTTTTTTGGGTTAGATCATGTAAATGTAAATGTGTCGTTAAACCCGCCACCACCTAACTTTGTTGACAAATATTTAAACTGGTCATGGGCCTCTCCTAGGTAGAATCAGCCTCATATGAGTATCTGGTGTGGCATTTAAACATCTCCCCCGGGGAGACAAAGGTGGCCTAGCATAGGGCTGGCCACACCACCCATCGTGTGCCATGTCGGCCTTCATAGGTGCTCGCAAACAGCACTGGCCCCAAAAGTCTGTGTAGGCTACACGGGGGACCTTTGTCTTGTGATGTGTGTGGTGTGTGCGGTGTCACAGATTGTGTGGAATGCCACGACTGCCAGCAAAGAGGAGTGCATAAGGAAAGGGAGACACCCTGAGGTGCCCTTACCACCAATAACACTAACACCACCGCCACCACCACCATCATATTATTGCAACCACCCCAATCACCACCAACATCACTACCACCACCACCATTCCCATCACCATCATCATGACAATGACCATCACCACTACTTATATAAGAAAATCCACCACCAACACCTTTGCTAACATCATCATCATCAGTGTCTGTAGCATTGGCAGATGTTGTGGTGCACGCCTGTGAATCTGTATGGTGGATGACAGAGATTTCTGAAAATCTCAATCCCACCGGGCTGCGAGAAGGTGGCCAGGAGATGGCAGTATAATACATGGGTTGTACCAGAACCACATCGTGTGCCCATGGTGGCTGAGTAGTCACATGCCTTCCTTCTGTGACCCCGTGTGTGTGCAACCCAAGTTTGATTTTAACTCATAGCCAACACCAGCGACGATTATCTGAATCGGTCCTGGGTGTGGTCGACTCAGCCTCAAATGAGTACCTGGTGCGGTGTGTAGTTAACATCTCCATTCGAAAGACAAAGGTGGCCAGGCGTGGTGCTGGCCACCCACTCCCTCGTGTGCCACGCCGGCCTTTGCAGGTGCTGCTACTCGCTAACAGTACTTGCCCCAGCAGTCTGTGTGGGTTACACGGGGTCTTTGTCTTTGCAGAAGGAGTGCCTTAACTTTGTGCGCGTGCTGCACTTCGTGAACGCGTCCCACCTGTACACATGCGGCACGCACGCCTTCGACCCCCAGTGTACATACGTGGTGAGTGATGCGCGGGTGGGGGTGAGTATGGGGCGAGTGTGGGGTGAGTGACCCGTGGTGTCTGTGTAGGGGGTCTGTCTTTGTACATGTGTAAAGCAGTGGCGGCTGGTGATATTTATTTTTGGGGGGGCGCATTTTTTTTTATTGAGGGGGGCAAATAAATATAAAGCAGTACCAAAAACCATTTTGACTACTTGAATATAAATTGTGATGATCTTTATTCACATTTCAGACCAAAAGAAGTACCAAAAGCATGTTTCCTACTTGAACATAACTGTTTTTCTTTTATATACATTTCAGACCAAAGTACCAAAAAGCATGTTTCCTACTTGAACATAAATGTTTCTCTTTTATATACATTTCAGACCAAAGTACCAAAAAGCATGTTTCCTACTTGAACATAAAAACGTTAGTTTCATGCTATTATCAATATGGCTGCGGCTACTTTCATGACGTTTGCATTTGTCAGAGAGATGTTTGAGGTCTCTTACCCCCGTCGTTGTCCACAAAACTTCAGTGCCGACACTTTGAAATAAAAGACAGGGAAAACAAAAAAGAGAATTGCTAACATCACATCCAGCCAGCCACCTCCGTTTCTCATAACAAGCGCGGGTGAAGCTTCGTGTGTAGCTTCGTCCTCTGTCACTGGCCTGCTGCTGGATTTGTAAATCAGGTTGGTCCGGTCCGAGATCCTTTATCTTTTTTATTTCTTCCAGCGAAAGCCTTGTGAAAGGGTTTTTTTGTAAATAAATTACAGAATTTGCATGAACTGCTGCCATTGTTTACACAAAAAATTTGATCAGCCTAGCAAGTGTCGAAGTGGTGTCGCCTGCGCACTCGCAGTAGTGGCCCAGAGCGTAAATTTGAATGACAGGTGACGAGAACCAATCAGATTGGATAAAATAACATGTATCCAATTCTGATTGGCCAGGGACGCAACGACTTGCGCCCCGAGGAGAATCTTTAAGAAACCAATTAGAGACCAGCTTCAGGTCACATGCTGTCCGAAAATTTAAAGTCTCACATAGACATCCGTTTGTCCGGCGCCCCGCATGAAACACATTGAAAAACATAGAAAATAGTTGACCGATTAAAGCCAGTTTTTATTAAATGCTGATGCTTTTCTTACTACCAGCCGGCACATCGTATGAAACAAATATTTTATTATGTATTTTTATATAATTTTTGTATATGTATATTCTTGAATCTTGATGGGGGCGGCGCCCCTGCGCTCTCTATTGACGAGCCGCCACTGGTGTAAAGACCAAAACAATCAACCACTTGCCCGATGTGGTACGTATGCAGACGGACAGTCAGGTAGTGTGTTAGGGGCCTCTGATTGGTGCAGGGAGGGCTCAAAGAGCATTTGTTATGGTGAGAGAATTAAACTGATTGGAAGGAAAATTCAAAGGTAAAATGTGGGAAAACGAGGGTGGACTGTATGGGTAACGGTTGACAACTGTTAGGAAAAGAGGACAAGGATTGGCTGGAGGAAATGGGGCGAGCGAAACTTGGAGAAAGGGGGTTCGAGGAATATAAAAGCGTAGAGCACAAGGGGAAGGGGTGGTTGGAGAGAAGATGAAGTGCATGCATCATGAACTAAAGTGTGGGGCTAGAATTAGCGTTGTGTATAACATAAAGGCTCATAGTAAAGCAAGAACGTGTGTCGGCATCGCTACACATGTGTACACGTGTGTACATGTATGTGTATGTATGTGTAGTGCCATAGGGGGGCTACTGTGCCAGCCCAAGAGGGGAGGGGCTGCTGGGGGCTCTAGGATCCTAGACAGCTAAGCCCTCGGCGCTGGCTCTAGGATCCCAGACAACCCAGACAGCTAAGCCCCTTGGCGCCACCAACGGGGGGGCTGTGGGGTATCTGGGAGGATACACAACCCCACCCCTCGATGGGCAAGAGGGATAAAAGGACTGCTCCCTGGCCGATCAGGGCCAGTCGCAGCTCAAGACCCAAGACCAGCCAGCTTAGGACCCTGGACCCCCTCGTCCCACTTGTCCTTGTAAGGGCCGGGATGCTGTGCGGGCCAGTGGTGGGACTCTGGGACTCCCGGCTCTACGCCCTTGTAAGGGCGAGTTCCGAGGAAGCCAGAGTCTAGACCCGCACCTTGGCTGGGTCGGGTCAGGTAGCCTCCCCTAGGGTAATTGTAGCCGGAGGACCCCAGAGCGTAGCTAGAGTAGGCTGTGTTCCTAGGCTGTGTCCCTAGGCTGTGTCCCTAGGCTGTGTCCCTAGGCTGTAACAGAGTATCAGGACTGTTGGAGTGTTGTATTGTAATAAAGAAGTTACCTCTACAAGTGTCTCCGGAACCCATTACATATGTGTGCAGGCGAAAACTACCCCCCACCTGCTCGCTGGTGCCGGACGGCAACGCTGTGGTGGATGTGAGCAATGCCATGGAGGGAAGGCCAATTCCAAAATCGGCTATACTTCTTTATGGTGCTTGTAGCCACCACAGCGACCAAACGGGGGCTCTGTATGGGTGCGAGGGGCTGGTAACCTATTAATTACCACGAAACCACGTGAAGAATATAGAACGAAGCTTGTGACGGATGCCTCGGGGGGACAGGCATCTTTGACGTCTCTTGGCCAAACCCCATTTGGCGAAACCAGGAGACTCCAATCTTTACCCTCAGGATTCCTCCAGAAACAGCAAAAGCCATTTTGGGTGGCCACGTGGAATGGTCGAATGCTCACTGCGGAGGAGAGGCTGCCACTCCTCTGTCGGGAGCTGGACCGGTATTGCCTGGATCTCTGTGGTATTCAGGAGGTCCAGTGGACTGGCTCTGGCTCCTGCCACCATGAGGGGTCGACAGTCCTCTTCTCGGGGCAGGAGACTGCCAAACAACAGGGAGTGTCTCTTCTTCTGAACAATTAAACGAAAGGGGTGTAGGAGCATGGCGGTCAGGTGTGGGAAACTGTAAGCCCCAGGTTACTGTGGGCTCACCTTCCCATCAACCAGAAGTGAGGAGTAGTGGTTGTGGTTAATTATGCCCCCACCAAAGATAAACAGTGGAGGGATGCAGGCAAGGCCAATGAGTCTGATGCCTTCTATGACCTCCTGTCACAGGTGCTAGCTAAAGTGGCCCCTCAGGATAGAGTCATCCTGTTGGGTGATTTTAATGACCGAGTTGGTCATGATGCTGGCACCTGGTCTGGAATAATTGGAAGGTATGGGAAAGATCAGTTAAAAATCAATGGTAGGAGGCTACTAGACTTTTGTGCAGCCCATGAGCTTGTACTTACCAACACGCTGTTCTGGCATGGGCACATCCACACATCATGGATGCACGCCAGGTCCAAGAAAGAACATCTGCTGGACTATATAGTGACGGAACAGCAGATACCGGCACCAGGACCTACCATAGAGTTGATCTGCCCACTGACCATCGGCTTATCATCTGTAAGATGCGGTTGCCATTCTTCCACTCCAGTGGTGGGTGTACATCCAGGACCTCATTTAAACCCAAAGTGGCTTGGTCTCAGCTAGCTGATGAAAGTTGCAAGTGATAATTTCATCATCCTTTGCAGCTGAGGTTGGCATCGTCCCCCACTCCTGATGCTGAGGGGAAATGGGCGAGGTTAGAGACTGTGGCTCATGCAGTTGCAATGGCTGCTATGGGTGCACGGACCAAACCTCCCCACAGACCCTGGCTGACAGAGGAGGTGTTCCGGCTGCTGAGAAAAGGCTACAGAACCACTGTCACTGTCTACAGCATCCCACGTGAGAGAATGAAGCTTACCACAGCCTTCGCTCGGAGGTTCGAAGAGCCATGCGGCGCAGCAAGGATGGGTGGTTGCCTCTGTAGCCCGCGATCACAAATAAGTATTTTTAAAAAAAGTAACTTGCAGCGCCACACCTATCACCATCATTAGGAGAAAGGAAGGTGATCCGATTTCCGATCCCCAGGAATAAGTATGTAAATTTGCTGAGTATTTCTGTAAGGTCTTGGGGGAGGGTAAATCCCTCAACCTGGAAAATATCATGGGGCTAAGTGGGGATGAACCTGATGAGGCTGTGGTGCCTCAAATATTGGAAGAAGTAGTTACCCCCTGGGGTGGCTGGCTGAAGTGCCAGCTGTTGAGGAAGTACAGAAGGCTATCCAGAGTCTGAGACCAGGAAAAGCACCAGGGAGAGAAGATCTCCCAAGCGAAATGCTTAGGGAGGGTGGCGTTTGTGTGCAGACAGCCCTATATGACATCATAATAACAGTCTGGACTACTGGACGGGTTCTGCAGGATTGGGGGAATGCCCTGGTAGTCCCCCTCTTTAAGAAGACCGTATCAACTACAGGGACATCTCCCCCCTCAGTGTGCCGGGAAAGGTCCTGGTAAGGAGAGGCTCAGGCTTGTAGGAAAGGACAGTCCTGCAAATATGCCTTATTTTCTCTCCATCTGCTACAGCATAGGTGTAGGGAATTCCAACAGGATCTACACCTCTGTTTTATTGACGTGGTCAAGGCCTATGATACCATCAGTAGACCTGGGCTCTGGGTTGTTCTTTGCGCACAATCATTAAGGACCCTCATTATAGTGGGCAGCCCCGGGTAAAACTACTTGTCCAGGAGTCGGAGCCATTCCCTATTTACCTTGGGGTGCGACAGGGATGTCCTCTGGCTCCAATATTATTATTTCATATCTATTTCGACTACGTCGTTCGTGAAGCCTTCGATGGCTGATCGATGCCCAGGTGTGGTCAAGGGATGGCTCCCTATTGGTTAACCATCATATGTGTCGTGACTGTGATTGTCACTGTGTGGTGCCGGGCTTACGAAGCCACGGCGGATAATGTGTTGGCATTATGTGTAGCTCGCTTACTGGGCGTAGTACCAGCCCTAGCGGGGCTTGGGTGAGCGCTGGTCAGCGCGGAGGCACCACGTACAGTGTGCGGTGTGGGCTCCCAGCGAGGGAGCGAGAGGGAGCGTCAACCAGCCAGGGTTACGTTGGGGCATGATACGCTGGCTGACCTGCCGACACGTGACCGGATGATATTGGAGGGGGGCCACCGGTGGACGGGGGCCGCTGGGCGGTCACGTGGTATAGAAGAGTTCTCGGGAGCCTTCGGAAAAGAGCCGGAGAGATCTAGAATGTGGGCGGGGCGAGGGGCGGAGCTAGCCCCAGCCCTGGCCCATATAACGGGGGCCCGTGAGGGGATCGGGGTTCTTCGGGTTGCTGGTGCTGAAGATCCACGTCGGGTAAAAGAAGCCTCTAGCCACGCGGTCCGGAACCCAGCTTGTGGTCCGGGCCGGGATAGTGAACCTATCTAGTTCTGCCGTAGCGTGGTTGATGAGCATTCAAGACCCAAGTGTAGGTTGTGTTATGTTACTTTGAGTTCTGAATAAATAGTGTTGCTCCCAAGACAACGTCTGCGACTCAGTTAGACTCATTACATATGTATACTGATGATCTGGTGATTGCTGCTCACTCAGAGGAGGAGTTGGAGGCATTACTGCAGAACCTGGAGCATGCCACTAATTATTATCAGCCCCACCAAAACTAAACACCTGCCTGGGTATTTTGTGCCATCAGACACTCTACCCACACAACTCGCAATTGGTAATGGGGCAGTTGTGGAGAGAGTGAAAGTTTTCCATTCCTGGGCAGTGTGCTCATAGCCGGCTCCGGTTTGACAGCATAGGTCTCACTCCGAATCAGTCAAGCAGCATTATCTTTTTATCAGCTGTATCAGCGTGGAAGCTACCTGGTCTGTCGCTCCACACGAAGCTTCGGGTCTTCTTGGCCACAGTCATATCCTCCCTTATCTATGCTTGTGAAACGTGGGCCCCTCTAATGGAACATCTACTCTGGTTAGATACATTTAGGCTGGCCTCCCTACGATCATTCCATCAGTGAGCTCCTGTGGAAGACAAGGTTGCATTGCCTGGGCCATGTAGCCTGCATACTCAGCCACTGCATGCCCAAGCAGCTTTTGTTTGGCCTGGATAGAGAGGGCTAAACAGGCACGATACGGGCTGGAGAAGAGATGGACTGATGCAGTACAGGAGGATGTAGAGCTGATTGGACTTGCGGAAGACTAGTACCAATGATGTCAAACCGGCCTCTATGGAGGAGGCTCATGAAGGACCCTATTAATCAGTTGGAGGCAGTTACTCTCCAACAACAACGGAGGGTAGAGGAGCGATGCTCATAACTGCAACCGGAGTTTCCGGCAGCTAAAATACAGCAAGTTCGCACAGTAGGGGGCACAGCTGGTGCATCTGCCAGTCATCTAAGTTTCCCCATACCATCTGGGTCTATCCCGTGACCTCCTTTCAGCGAGCCTTTGACATTTCACGTGGCCTCAAAGTGTACCTGGCCTGGTACAAGCACCGTTCTGATGTCACCGCCACTTAATCGCGAATGGCGGGTGTTGTTGCTGTTGTTGTGTTTGTACAATGGTGGGAGTGGTAGTGTAGCAGTTAGCGTGCTGCGCTATGAACCCTGCGACCCGAGTTCAATTCCTGCTCACGGCCAACACTAGTGACGATTATCAAAACCGGTCCTGGGCCTCCCCGAGGTCGACTCGGCCTCAAACATCGCCACCCACTCCCTCGTGTGCCGTGCTGGCCTTTATAGGTGCTTGCTATTGCTATCAACACTGCACCAACCCAGTATATCATTCGACTCTAAGATTTGCTCTGGATGCCCCTTAAAAAAACTCATCATTGTGACCGATATATAGAGACTGGCCTAACATCCCTCCATGATCGCAGAATGATTCACCAGGCTTTGATTATTCAAAATGTCCTTAGTTCCAATTCAGCAGAGTATTTGTTGGATCGGTTGACACCACGGGATGCCAGACCTAACCTGAGGAGCTCATCATTGTTTTTGTTGAATGTTCCTAGGTACAAAACAGGTTTTGGTAAACGGGCATTCTCAGTGGCCGCCCCTAGTCTCTGGAATAATATCATCACAAAACTTGATTTACAGTCACTATCTTCACTCAATCATCTTAAATCACTTCCTTCAAGTGCATTCCTGCCAATCTGCCACTGCTGAAGCAAGTAGATGATATACAATTAGTTTTTTTTTATACTGGTAGGAACCTCCTGGTTACACCAGCCCACAGCGGATTATTGTGTCCGTCGTGCAGGGAGGGGCTGGGTGGGGAGGGTGGGGAGGGCTGGATGGGGAGGGTGGGGCTGGGTGGGGAGGGGAGGGGCTGGGTGGGGAGGGGCTGGGTGGGGAGGGCTGGGTGGGGAGGGTGGGGCTGGGTGGGGAGGGGAGGGTGGGGAGGGGCTGGGTGGGGAGGGGCTGGGTGGGGAGGGGCTGGGTGGGGGGTGGGAGGGGTGGGGATGGGTGAGGAGGGGCTGGTCACCCTGTGGTGCCCTTATAAAACTCAACGTTTAACCTACTCACGCCGGCATGTGCCCGCCCTCACAGTTGGGCATATTTGCGGAATACATCACACCGCCGTTGACCCTGGCCATTGACCGAGCAATCCAACGTTCATACCTCCCTCCGCAGGAATGTGTTTATTATTCTGTCTATGAGTCCTGTTGTAATGTGTGCAGTGCCCTGGTGATTGGTATGATTACTAGTGTTGTTTGCACAAGAAAACTATTTTAGCAAAGGTGTTTCAATTCGTCGTTTTGCAATATTTTATTGAATCTTATTCCTCACTCTAGATGCACTATTTTGCAATATGTTTCTCTAATCTTAATGTTCACTTTAGTTAAATATTTAATTTATTATTAAGTAATATATTGTACATTTTTTTATTTACTTTTTTCGTTGCTGTATTTATTGTATTCATAATTTGTATGCGACCTGTTGCAAACGTTGTGTTCTTAATTTTACAGTTTTGTTGTTGTTGATGAAACTCTATTCAAGAGCCTCTTAGCTCACAGGGGAATTCTAAATAAACTGTTCTGTTCTAAACCAACAGTCTGTTCAGGCTATGGGGGGATCTTTGTTTTGTACACGTGTGTATGTATACGTGTGTGTGCAAATGTAGGATATGCGCTCACTGCAGCTGCTGTTGCCCACGGAGACGGGCCGGGGCCGGTGTCCTTACCACCCGACGCAGCCCTTCTCGTCGCTCATGGACGGTGACTACGGCAACGTGCAACCCACAGCGCCTGCTGCCATCAGCGGGCCTTCCTCGCTTCACGCGACGGCCTCAGCGTGCACCTAGCCTGGCACAAGCACCGTGGTGACATCACCACCAAGAGACGATCCGCAGCGGCTGCTGCTGCCATTATTATTTACACACGTGTGTGCGTGTGTGTTGTTTACACACACGCGCACACGCGTGTTCGTCTAGTGTGGTGCAGCGGTGGTGCAGCAGTTAGTGCTGCACCGCGCTTCGTACCCGGCGACCCGAGTTCGATTCTCGCCCACAACCAACCTCGGTGACGAGTATCTTAACCGGTCCTATGCCTTCTCTAGGTCGACTCAGCCTTAGATCAGTACTTGGTGGAGTGTGTAAACATCACCACTGAAGTTTGTTGGGAACACAAAGGTGGCTGGGCGCAGAGCTGACCCCACCATAGGTGCTCGTTAACAGCACTTTCCCCGACAGCCTGTGAAGGCTACCCGGGGGACCTCTGTGTGTGTGTGTGCCAGACGGAGACCTGTACACAGCGACTGTGAGTAACTTCCTCGGCTCGGAGTCGGTGATCGCTCGCTCTATGGGGTCACGACCCCACCTCAAGACTGAGCCACTTTCCAGCTGGCTCAATGGTGTGCAACTCGCTTACTCACCGACTCTCTCACTCGCCTGCCCACTCGCCTGCCCACTCACCTGTCCACTCACTCACCCACTCGCTCACTCATTCTCTCATTCATTCTCTGACTCATCCACTCACTCACCCGCTCACTTACTGGCTCACTCATTTGCCTGCCCACTCGCTCATCTACTCGCTCACTCACCTGCTCACTCATCCACTGACCCACGCGCTCGCTTGCCTACTCACTCACTCGCCTGCCCACTCGCTCACCCACTTGCTCACCGACTCGCTCACTCACCCGCTCACTCATCTACTCACCCACTCACTCGCATATTAACTCTCTCACTCCACCACGCACTCGTTCACATGCTCACTCATCCTCTCACTCACTCACTCATCCACTCTATCACTCATCTACTCACTCACCCACCTGCTTGCTCACTCATTTACCTACTTGCTCCACCACTTATTCACTCACCCGCCCACTCGCTCGCTCAGTCTTGCGAGCCATGCATGCTGAAGTATGTGGTGTGGTGTGGGGGTGTATGTGGTACGAACTCTTGACGATGGTAGTGGTGGCGTTGAGTATAGAATGATGCCAGTGATGCTGGTGGTGATGTCATTCAGTATAAAGTGATGTCAATGATGGTGGTGGTGATGGAGTTGAGTATAAAATGACCATGGTGATGATGAGATGAAGAAGACGCTCACCTTGACGATGGTGGTAAAAGACGACGATGTTTTCTTTCAGAACCCACTTTTGCTGGATCGGCGTTTGTGAGAGAAGACGATGACGGTGGTGCCGATGGCGGAGATGGTGACAATGGCGATGAGGACGACGATGACGACGAGGACGACGATAAGATTTACTTCTTCTTCAGTGAAACGGCCAAGGAGTACGACTTCTACACGCGGCCTAGAGTGGCACGCGTGGCACGCGTGTGCAAGGTGAAAATGAGGTGGAGAACATGCGTGTGTGTGCAAGCTGAGCGCTAGTTGGAGAGCATGCATGTGTGTGCGTGTGCACTGTGAGAACCAGGTGGAGAGCGTGCGTGTGTGCAAGGCGAGAGTGAGGTGGAGAGTTTGCGTGTGTCTGTGTGCAAGGTGAGAGTGAGGTGGAGAGTTAAACGTCTCAAGTCCATCAAATACATGATCGGGTGTCCATCTATCATTTCAGTTTTTTTTTAACTCAATATTAAGCAACTGATTATTGAAAGCCACCATGTGTACAATACATAGCCTATATGTGGGGCACCAATTTACACCTCGGGCCTCTATTATCCACTGAGCAGAGCACCCCATCAACGCCCCAATTGTGAACAAAATTCCGGTACCGTGTTAGTTAAGAGCACAAATCGTAAATCCAGTTTGAGCCTCGCTCGTAGCTCAGCAGGGAACTAATCAGCAGCTCCCAAATGCCCTCGTTGCCAGTAGTGATCACTTTTACCAGCGGTCTCAAGATCGGTCTATGTAGAGGAGGAGGCTCGTGAAGGACGCTACATGTGCAGTTGGAGGCAGTCGCCCTCCAGCAACAACGGAGGGCAGAGTAGCGGTGCTCACAACAATGAGGGGAGCGCCAGGCGTCTAAAATACAAGTTGGTACAGTAGGGGGCACAGGTGGTGCATCTGCCAGTCATCTCTGTCAGTCTGCCCATGGCACCTGTTGGGTCTGTCCCGTGAAACTTCTGCCAGCGAGCCTTCGACACTTCATGTAGCCTCGTAGCTGAAAGTGCACAGCCTGGCACAAGCGCTGTGGTGGTATCATAACCACTTAGTGGTGAATGGGAGGTGTTTTTGTGTGTGCATGGTGTGTGGTTTGGTGGTGTGTGCATGCACAGTGTATTTGTGAATTAGGCACGTGTGAATTGTGTTTGTGTGTGCGCGGGTTGAATTGTCTTTGTGTGTTTGGGTTGTGGCTCCCACTTCTTGTGTCTGTCCCCTGTGTCTGATGTCCACATGTGTGTCTCTGTCTCCCTGGGTTTGTGTTCTCGTGTCCCTATGTCTTCATTTGTCTCCTCGTGTATCCCCGTGTTTCCCTCTGTCTCAGGGAGACGTGGGTGGACTCCGCACGCTGCAGCGCCGCTGGACTAGTTTCCTGAAATCGCACTTGGAGTGCGGCGCCACCCCCCACACCCCACCCCACCTCCTCTCCCAAGTGCGGGGGGCCCAGCTGTCACGGGGGACCCTCTACCTGCTTCTCACTGGGGGGCCCACGTGAGTCCCGTGTGGGGTAGGGGAGGGAACGCATTGCGTGCGTGTGTGCATGCGTGTGAGTCCGCTGTGCTCATTGGGAGTGGTAGTGGACTAGCGATTAGCGCTCTGCGCTACAAACTCGGCAGGGACCCCGAGTTTGATTCCCGCTCATGGCCACCAATACCAGTGACGATTATCTGAAACGGTGCTGGACCTCTTCTAGGTTGACTCGGCCTTAAATTAGCATTTGTTGCGGTGTGTAAAATATTTCCACTGGGGAGATAAAGGCAGGCAGGCATGGTGCTGGCCACCCACCCCCTCGTGTGCTGTGCCGACCATCTTAAGTGCTCGCGGGAGATCTTTGTCAGCTGCGCTTATCTGTGTGTGGGTAGCGGTGGCGCAGTGCTTGGCGTACTGCGCCGATAATCCAGCGACTTGAGTTTCAATCCTGCTCACAGCCAACATCAGTTATGAATATGTGAACCGGTCTGAATTATGACCTGGTTAAACAAGATCAACTTGAACGTTGAACTTGGTCCTGGACCTCCGCTAGGTCGATTGAGTATGAAATGAGTACCTAGTGTGGTGTGCGAATATCACCACTGGAGATACAAAGGCGGCCGTTATGGTATTGGCCACACCCCCCACTCGTGCGGCATGCCGGCCTCAATTGGTGAGCACTAAGAGCACTTGCCCCAACAGCCTGTTAAGGCTACACGGGGGATCTTTGTATTTGTATTTTTTTCTTGATTGTGTGACTGTGTGAGTGATTGTGTGTATCTGCGTGTGAGTGAGTGAATGTATGAATGTGAGTGTCTGGCGTGTGGTGTGTGGGATTCATGTGGTGTACATGACGTGCAAGGTGTTCTTATGGCTCGGCGTGGTGTGGCTTGGCCTGGTATGGCGTGGTGGTGTGTGCCTCGGTGTGGCTTGCCGTGGTGTGGCTTGGTATGGTGTGGTTTGGTGTGATGTGTGGCTCGTTTTGGCTCAGTATGGTTTGGCCTGGTATGGCGTGGTGTGATATTGCGTGGCTCGGTGTGGCTCGGTGTGGCGTGGTCTGGTGTGGTTTGGTGTGGTGTTACAGGTGTGGTGTTACATGGCTTGGCCTGGTATGGCGTGGTGGTGTGTGGCTCGGTGTGGCGTTGCGTGCTGGGCGTGTAGCTCCCGGCTCTCCGCCGTGTGTGTGTACCGCATGGCGGATGTGAGAGCCGCATTCCGCGGCTCCTACCGTCACCACGACGACGGCACGCGCAAGTGGATCACCTACCCTCGCAGCGGCGTGCCCGACCCCCGGCCTGGAGCGGTAGCGGCCACCCCAATCTCACCACACTGGACTCACAGCACCACTATCACCGCCCCATCCTCACCGCGCCGCAGCACATACTCGGGTATCCGACGTACCCACACAGCCCGCAGGTCCCCCGGCCCAGAGCAGGACCTGGCCACACCGCCAGTCTCACCACACCACAAATTACAGATGAGTGCAGAGTTCATGGCCCTCTCTCCATGCGACGCCGTCTGCTGGAAGGGTCTCCGGCTGGTGAAGGTCATCGACTACCGGCCGAACAACCGATCGCTGCCCTAGCGACCTCAGCTCCCGTGTGAACCTCAGCAAAAGATAATTGCGAGGGGCGAGAGACAGAGTAGCGGGAGGGGGGGTGCAAGAGTCAGAGTGGAGATCGAGAAATAGAGTGGTGGGCGAGAGACAGAATGGGGGGCGAGAGACAGAGTGGGGGGCGATCAGTATTACCTTGGTGTCGCAGCATCTCTTCAGAAAGGTTAGCGACTCGATCAGGTGACAGATGTGTGGAAACCCTCCCCGTAGAGGCGGTTCAATCTGGATTTTAAGCGTTCGTGACTGTAGGAATCCATACTCTTTGGTTCTTTCGGTAAAGTCACGTAGGTAGAAAAATAATAGATCACGACGTTTCGATCGCAACACAAGCAATCGTCATCAGGTGAGATAACCACAGCAAGAACAAACTGCTGAAGTAGGCGAGAGATCTGCCGTGGCACGAGGTTATATAGGCCTCAGCAGATATATAAACACAGACACAACTTCAACCGAGAGGATGGGTACAAACTGAGCAATCATTGGAAGGACGTTATTACCCAGGTAAAGTCTTATGACTGGGATGTTTCCATCCTGCCTACCTATGTCAGCTGTTATTTCCGACTCTCTGTGTGTCTTTCTCTCTCTGTGTGCATCTCTCTCCGATCTCTACTCCAGTGACCCGGGTGCTGCCGTGGGGTCCACTTTCTGCCCCGTCCCTCTCTCCCCCCACTTCTCCCCCCCCCCCCTACTAACGAGGCCTACTATACACTACACTATACACTACTATATTGCCTCGTGCCACGGCAGATCTCTCGCCTACTTCAGCAGTTTTTTCTTGCTGTGGTTGTCCCACCTGATGATGATTGCTTATGTTGCGATCGAAACGTCGTGATCTATGATTTTTCTACCTACGTGACTTTACCGAAAGAACCAAAGAGTATAAACTGAACCATTTTTTATTTTAGCAGGTAAAACCCACTATATAGCTATATAGTTATTTTTCAGAGAGACCTGGCCACAAATGATAGCACTCGAAAAGCATGGTCATAAATGTGTAGAGAAAAACCGGAGGACCCGGAGAAAAATCCACACAACCACGGGGAGAACATGCAAAACACCAAATATACAGGCATCAGGGTTGGGATGGAAACCACGACCTCCTGCATACCAGGCGAGGTAGTTAACACCTCGCCACCTCGTCACCCTGCAAGCCATGGAGGGATAGCTCCGCACCCAGCGCTTATATCCAAACACAGCGGCAACGAGAAGACAACCACAAGGCACCGATCTCACCACACCGAATTCACCGCACCACCCTCACCGCACCGATCTCACCACACTGCCCTCACCACACCGAACTCACCGCACCAATCCCAACACATCGCCCTCACCAAACTGATCTCACCGCACCGATCTCACCCCACCACACCACCCTCACCACACCGCCCTCACCACACCGATCTCACCACACTGCCCTCACCGCACCACCCTCACCGCACCGTCCTCTCCACACCGCCCTCACCACACCATTCTCCCCTCAGCACATTCGCATATTGATTGAGTGGTTCGATGCTTGTGTTGTTATTGTGGTGAGTTTTGGACCTGGTGTTGAGTAGTGGGCTTGTTGTCGTTGGCAACGCAGTGTGTGAGCGCAGGTGTGCGGGCCCGCGGCTTCCCGCGCTCCTCCTCTCTCCCCGACCGCACGCTCTCATTTGCGCTGGAGCACCCCCTCATGTTCAGCTCAGTTCGGCCCACCAACCCCGCCAGCCCTACCAACACCACCACCGCCGACTCCATCGCCGACTTTACCACTACCGTCGCGGCCATCTTGGCTGTGCATGGAGACTCGCTGGCGGCCATAGCGGTGACGCACGTGGAGGTCGCCACAGCAACAACGAAGGCGACAGCCTACCCCGTGCTTTACCTTGCCGGCGGTATTAACACGTTCGCTTGCATATACCAATTAACTCGCACGTACTAACTGGCATATACTAACGCACCAACGACAGCTTCGGTTTGAGGTTTCCGCAGCCTTGATCGCAATTCCTATTAACCTGCATTTGGGAGCGCCTTCGTGCACGACCCCGTCGATGATTGTTGCTCAAGTCACCCTCCTTCCACACGGTCTCCGTGGACCGCACCACCGAGTGGTGAGCTCGGAGTGGGAATGTAACGCCATGGTGAATGTCGCACCGTGAGTGCCACCGTATCGCTCACAAATTGCGACCACGTGCCGTAGCACAGGCAGCCCACACAGCAGCAAGCAACAGCGACGTGCAGCAATGGCACGCACGCTACCGGCGCCACCAAAGACAAAGATCCCCCGTATTGCCTTCACAGACTGTTGGCGCAAGTGCTGTTAGCGAGTAGTACCAGGAACGGCACACGAGGGGGTGGGTGGCCAGCACCACGCCCGGCCGCCTTTGTCTCCCCAGTGGCGATGGTAACACATCGCACCAGACACTCATTTGAGGCTGAGTCGACCTAGGGGAGACCCAGGACCGGTTCAGATAGTCACTGGCATTGGCCTTGAGCGGGAGTCGAACCAGGTCACCGAATTCGTAGCGCAGCGTGCTATCCGTTGCATTCACACTCCCAGCACAACCTGCATCTGTGTGGTTTCTGAAGCCTTGTCTGGAATCAGCTTCGCCTCATATACTACTCCAGGCCTTCCGTGGGCTTCGTGCGACTAACGCAAAATAACACAGCAGTTTGTGCCCACTCAGAAATAATAACTAACAGTATACTAACGTGGAGAGATACTAATACAGAAATACTAACTCGCTCAGAAATACTAGCTCACTCAGAGAGACTAACTCAGATACTAACACAGGTTCTAACTCAGATAAATACTGACACTAAAAATACTCACCCTTATGCGGTGTGTATGGCGTGATGGTGTACACGGTATGATGGGGTGTATGATATGTATGACGAGGTGTGTATGATGACATGCGTGTTCAAAGCAAGGTGTGTATGGTATGATCACACGGCGTGTGTATGGTATGATAACGCGGCATGTGTGGTATGATAATACGACATGTGCATGTTATGACGACGCGGTGTGTGTGTGTGCTGTAGAACGAGGTGTGCTGTACAAGGCCGTCCTAATTGGCTCGTTGTCACACATCATCGAGGAAACTCACCTATTCCCCGAGCCCCAGCCAATCAGCCGTCTGCTTCTCTCAGCCAATCAGGTGACAGCATCCACACCATGTAACACTCACAGGTGGCGGCTCCCTGGCTTGGCCTGTCGCTCCATAAAAGCAGCATGTACGTGCGTGCGTGTACATGTGTTTTGCACATAATGAGGAGCAGTAGTGCTGTGGTTAGTGCACTGCACTACGAACCCGGTCACCAGCATCAATTCCTGCTCACGGCCGAAGATTTGGTCGACTGTTCAACAGTGGTGGTGACGAGGCTCAAAAGAAAGCTGTCTCTGGTGTGGACCAATCAGTTTCAAGGACAATGCATATATTATCAGAGTGTGTGTTTTTGTTTGCATTCTGACCACAAGTATTGTGGTTAATGCAGACATGAGTCCTTGTAAAAAGGTTTCAGTTTTGTTGCCAAAAAAAGGAGAAAACCCGATTCTTATCGTGGTGAATATTTGAACCAGTCCAGGGCCTCCTTTAAGTAGACTCGGCCTTAAGTGCGGTGTGTAGAAGCATCGGCACCAGGGAGACGGAGGCGGCCAGAAGTGGTGATGCTGGCTACCCGCCCCCTCGTGTGCCATGGCGGCCTTTGTACTTGCTCCTCACTAAGAGCACAAGACCTTGCTGATCTCATCATGGAGCATAGGCCATCTTGCGAGCTCTGGTCATCCTTCGCAGCGCCTTTTGGCTAACCATCGAACAAAGACGGTCACTGCATCCCCAGTTCATACAGGCTTTCCCTGTAACTTAAGATTTAAAAAACTATTCTATTGTCTGATTGGATTACTATGCAATTATTAATCATAATTCTTCATTTTATTGGAATTTCGAGATTGATATTGTTATTATCAGCTTTCTATTTCGCTTAGATTTAATCTGTATTTGTGAGTGTTGCTTCATTTTTATGTCCAGTGCTTTGAGAAATTTCAATATGAAAGGCACTGTAAAATAGAGGTTATTATTCTATTATTGATTGCTTTCAGATACACTTCTGTGGCCGTCTGGAACGCTAATCCAATACTAGGAAGCTACAGAAGCTACGCACTTTTAAATCATCTAGATTGAAAACTCTTGAGAACTGATTTTTTTGTGTTTAGTTTGTTATCCTTCCCCACACCTCCGATTAGCACGGTTGGCTACGTACGGTGCGAAAGAACGTAAACGTACACACGTACATACTTGTCCCAACATGCTAAGTGAGGCTACACGGGGGACCTGTGTGTGTGCAGCGCACGGTGTTTGTGTTGGCCGAGGCCTCGTGCCTGCAGCTCCCCACCGCCTCGTGCTCGCGCCTCGCCTCCTGCGCCGACTGCATCCTCGCTCGTGACCCGCACTGCGGCTGGGACGCACGCACACGCACGTGCAGACACACGCACAGGTACACGCACAGGTACACGCACAGGTACACGCACAGGTACACGCACGTGCAGACACACGCACAGGTACACACACAGGTACACGCACAGGTATACGCACGCACGTGCAGACACATGCACAGGTACACACACAGGTACACGCACAGGTATACACACACACGTACAGACACACGCACAAGTACACACACAGGTACAAAGACAAAGATCCCCCGTATTGCCTTAACAGACTGTTTGGGAAAGTGCTGTGAGCGAGCACTTATGAAGGCCGGTACGGCTCACGAAGGGGTGGGTGGCCAGCACAACATCCGGCCGCCTTTGCGATGTTTACATATCGCACCAGGTACTCATTTGAGGCTGAGTCGATCTAGGGGAGGCCGAAAACCGGTTCATATAATCATAACTGGTATTGGTGTCTGTGAGTGGGAATCGAACACGGGCCGCCCGGTCCATAGCGCAGTGCAGCGCTAACCGCTACACTACCGATCCCCAGAACACGGCTACACACACATGCACACGTACTGACACATACAGATAAATGTACATACACCCTCCGTGTTGATGAGGTATGTGGATGGGCAGTGTTGCTTTGTGAGTGTGTGTGTACGTGCAATGACGGCCACTGCGACGATCGGGGCGACTCGCAGGCTTCTCTCTCAACGTAGGCCGGGTCTATTGTAACTTCACGAACAATTTCAGCAAAGGAATAACGTGTATCTTGTACGTATGTTGAACCTCTTTCACACCGTACGTAGACAATCGTGCTCATCAGAGGTGCAGGGGAAGAACAACAAACTAAACACAACAATCATTTCTAAAGACATTAGTTTTCAATCTAGATTTTAAAAGTGCATAGCTCCAGTGGCTTCCGAATACTCATCATGGCTACTGCTGCAATGCCTCACACTCAACGAGTAACTCCATGTACAACACCACTCGCCTGAACTCTCCACTCCGTCCACTTGGCCCGTAGACCTTTTCATTAACTACACTAAAACTAAACTTTTAATAACCAGGTAAATGTTGCACACTCGAAATGAAGGACGTGGGCAGGTGCTCCAAATCGAGGGCAAGCACATTTATTTATTGTAGTTAATATCAATCTTGTGAAGAACCGCACCGTCACTCTGTAAAATGAAACAGCGCGTGTTACACGCAGCAATTCTTCCGAGACGCCATTAACCATGTGGCTGGCTTACACGTACGGTTATTCATTAACCCTTTCTCTTAAACCCAATTCTACTACTGATAAACCATCCTTATCTTTGACAATCACATTTGCACATCACTATTCGACTATTACTTTAATCCTAAGCTGTATGTCTATCTATACCATCCACTTATATCGGTATATTACATCCATTATATGTACTGTATGTGTACAGTATACGTACTGTATCTCACCATTGTACAGCTTACTACTTTACATGTGTTCTATTCTCAATAGCATTGCAAGTAGTCATACTCTGGGTACATGGGCATGGTTATAGACTAAACAGTATTAGAGTTAGAGAATTACAATGACAGTAACTAATTACAGTGCATCATCCCTTTACAATGCACAGTGCTAAAACGCCTCTAATTGCATATATCACAAACGAACAATTCAAAGCCAAGCTTAAAGTCTAGAACAAGTCTAGAACATTTATATAACGATCATAAACAACATTTGGGTCCTTTACCTGTAAAATGCAACAGCACGTGTTACACGCAGCAAATCTTCCAAGACGCCATTAACCATGTGGCTGGTTTACACGTGCGGTTATTCATTAACCCTGCCAGCCACCTACAGGCCCGACTCAGTCATCAAATGCTGCTGTACATACATGCATTGATGCACTGCACAGCACATCAGGACCTTCACAGAACCACACTTTTACTCCCTTGCTGCACATGGATATAATTAAAGAGTGATCCATTCCTAATGTGCCACATAAAGCACACTGAGCTATAAGCTGGCCACAAGTGGTAGCGCATCATCGCAGTGGCTGATATGAATTCATAGCACCAGCCATGTCATAATCTAAACGCATGTTTGTAAATCTGGAGGAGGGAAAAACCGGAAGGACCGGAGAAAAATCCATGTCACCACCATGGGGAGAGAGAGATCACGCGAGCTCCAAATATACAAACAGGCATCATCAAAGTCCGTGACTGAACCCTACCTCAGCACCCCGTCTATACTCCGCTCCGCCACTCGTCCTCTTCACTCTTCACTGGACATCTGTGGAAAAAAAAGCTTCATAGCTCATCGGATTCCTCCAGCATAAATAAATATTCTGATTCTGTCCATATCCACCCGCCATTCGGCGACTCAAACCTCTCGCACCGTCCTGTCACCCTCCACCCCTTTCTCCCCCCCTCTCTCCCCCCCCCTCTCTCCCCCCTCTCTCTCTCGGTGGTCTTAGTGATGCCCTCAGTCTAAATTTTTGTGCTGGGATCATGACCAAGAATTGCGGTAATCGAATCGCGGGGTGGTGGAATCTGCTTTTATCAGAGCATTTGTCGCTCCGTGGGGTCGCGCTAAGCAAGTTCTGCTCTGTATTGCAGTCACAGGGGAGGGCGGCTGCTGCAGAATGTGGAGACGGGCATCACGGCCGGGGTGTGCGATGTCACTCGCACCGACACCACGGGTGAGGAGGAGGAGAAAGAAGGGGAGGAGGCGTGGGGGCTCCATCATCCTCACGTCATCATCATGAATACCTTGCCGTCATCGCAATCTCCATTTCATCATCGCCATCTCCCATCGTAGATTTGCACCTTCCGTGCCACCTGTGCTTCCACGTCTCTCGTGGCAGCTGTCTCAATCCTCGTGGACCCGCCCTCCTACCCCAAGTGCCCTCACGTGCCCCTGTGTCTCCACGTTCCACCATGACTCCGTGTATCCCCCTGTGCCTCCATGTCCCCCACGTGTCTCCGTGTACCCATTTATCTCTGTCTCTCCATGTCTCAGTTGAGATAGTGTTTATTGTCGTGTCCGCATATGTGTCCGCATGTCTCCATGTCTTAATTCCGGTCGTGTTTGTTGCCGTGTCTCCGTGTGTCTCCGCGTGTCTCCGCATCTCAGTTCCGCTGCACGACATCCCCGTGTCCCCGTGGCTCCCAGCCATCTTCCTCCCGTGCCCTCTGACCTCGAACCTGGCGCGCGCCACCTGGATGCACGACCTCCGACCTTTGATGCCGGGGCAGGGCCCGCTCGGGGTCCCTACCAGGCAGGACCCCGGCCAGGAGCCCCCCGGCCCGCCCCCCACGCCGTCCCCACGCCGCCTGGTGGTGGCGTCGGACCTGGAGCCCCATCCAGGGGTACGCGCGGTGGGGGGGTCGCCCCTCAACCGGGGCCCCTTGCCCGAAGCTCCCCTCCCCGCGGGTCCCCTGGCAGCGACCTCGGCCCGGGCGACCCCCCGCTGGGTCCCCGTGGCCCCCCGGGAGGGTCCTCCGGGGCTGCTGGTGTTCACGGACGGAGGGGGGGCGGAGCTGTCGCGCGTGGCCGGCGAGTACCGCTGCTGGGAGGAGGAGGGGGATGCGCGGCGTGCCGTGGCGGCGTTCCGCCTCGTGGCGGGGGCCGCTGGAGGCCCCGCCGGATCCCCCGCCGCGTCGTGCAGGGTCCAGGTGTGTGCGGGGGGGTCAAGGCATCGGGGGTCAGGGTTCGGTTAGTCCGTGGGTCACAACAACAACCGGCATTCGCCACTAAGTGGTGGTGATGTCACCACGGCGCTTGTGCCAGGCTATATGCACATTAAGGCCACATGAAGTGTCAGACACCCGCTGGCAGGAGGTCATGAGACAGACCCAGGTGCTATTGGTTGACTAACTGAGATGACTGGCCGATGCACCACCTGTGCCCCCTACTGTTCCAACTTGCTGTGCTTTAGCCACCCAGCGCTCCGCTTGTTGTTGTAAGTGTCGCTCCTCTGGCCTCCATTGTTGCTGGAGGCCTCAAACTGCTCAGTAGTGTCCTTCATGAGCCTCCTCCACAGAGACCGATCTTGACACTGCTGGTACCAGTCATCTGCAAGTCCATTCAGCTCCACATCCTCTTGTATCATCTCTTGTCTAGTCGGTGCCATGCCCATTTAGCCCCTCTAATTGGTCGAAAAAAAGCTCTTTAGGCATGCGTTGACTGGGCATGCGGGCTACATAATCCAGCCAATGCAGCCTTGCCTGCCAGAGGAGCTCACCGATGGGACTTTGTCCAGATCTTTAGAGGATTTGTGAGCTCGTCTCACAATCCAGCCTGGTTAAACCCAGGATGGATTGTAGGCAGGACAGCCTAAATGTTTCTAACTGGCGAAGATGTTCCATTAGGGGGTCCATGTTTCGCAAGCATAGAGAATGGAAGGCATTACTGTGGCCAAGAAGACCTGAAGGTTTGTGTGGAGTGACAGACCAGGTAGCTTCCACACAGCATTGCGCAGTTGATGAAAAAATAATGCCGCTCGACTCATTCGGAGTGAGACCTCTGCTGTCAAACCGGAGCTGGTCATGAGCACACTGCCCAGGTATGGAAAACCTTCCACTTTCTCTACAACTGCCCCATCACCAATGGGGAGTTGAGGGGTGGAGTTTTTGCTGGCATAAAATACCCAGGCAGGTGCTTAGTTTTGGTGGGGCTGATGGTAAGGGCCCACCTTTTAGGGGCACGCTCCAGGTTCAGCATCAGCACCTCCAACTCCTCCTCTGAGTGAGCAGAAATCACCAGATCATCAGCATACATACGATGGTTGACCAATATAGGGAGCCATCCCTTGACTGCACCTGGGCATCGGTCAGCTTCCCATTGTATCTGTACCAGATGGAAATTTCTCTGGTACATTCTAGATTTGAAGTTTTTGTGACTGCGAGGACGCATACTCTTTGGTTCTTTCGGTAAAGTCACGTAGGTAGAATTATTTTTATTTTTTACCTATGTGATTTTACCGAAATAACCAAAGAGTATGTTCTCTGGTACAGCCATTGAAGGCTTCACAAACTCCGTGGTCGAAATAGATGTTAAATAAGGGAGCCAGAGGACATCCCTCTCGCATGCCAAGGTGAACAGGGAACGGCACCGACTCCCAGCCACATAGTTTTACCCGGGCCTGTCCACCATCATGAAGGTCCTTAATGATTGCGAGCAGAGAGTAGAGAGTCAGGGACTCTGAAAGCACGAAGAACAGCCCAGAGCTCAGGCCTAATGATGGTATCATAGGCCTTGACCAGGTCAATAAAACAGAGATGTAGGTCCTGTGGGAATTCCCTACACCTCTGCTGTCGCAGACGGACATAAAATATGGCATCTGTGCAGTATGACCCTGGCCTGAAACCACATTGGGGCTCCGCAAGCTTCTCAGCGTGCCTAGTAAGGCGATGCTGAATAATCTTTTCCAGGACCTTTCTGGGCACACTGAAGAGGGTGATACCTAGATTTGAAGTTTTCATGACTGCAAGGATTCATACTTTTTGTTTTTTTCGGTAAAGTCACTTAGGTAAAAAAAAAAATCACGACGTTTCGGAGGCAACACAAGCTTCCGTCTTCAGGTGGAACCGTCACAGCCAAATTCTTATTACAGTGAATTTGGTTGTAACGGTGACACCTGAAGACAAAAGCTTGTGTTGCCTCCAAAACTTCGTGATTTAATTTAGTTGTTTTTTCATTTATTTATTTTTACCTACGTGACTTTACCGAAAAAACCAAAGAGTAGTGTGATACCTGTAGTTGTTACAGTCTGTGCGGTCCCCCTTCTTAAATCCTGTGGAACCTGTCCAATGGTCCAGACTGTTATTATGATATCATAAAGGGCAGTCTGCACACAAACGCCACCCTCCCCCAGCATTTCGCTTGGGAGATCATTTCTGCCCAGCACTTTTCCTTGTCTAACACTCTGGATCACCTTCCGTACTTCCTCAACAGATGGCACTTGAGCCAGCCACTCACAGGGGGTGACAACTTCTTCCAATATTTGAGGCACGGCAGCTTGTCGCATGATGTTTTCTGTGCATCCATGATGTTGTGTGGATGTGCCGATGCCGGAACGGTGTGTTGATAATTACAAGCCCATGGGCTTTACAAAAGTCTAGCAGCCTCCTACCGTTGTTATTGAGCTGATCTGACCTATGGCTTCCAAACACTTCAGCCCAGGTACCAGCATCATGACCCACTCAGGCATTAAAGTCACCCAACAGGATGACTATTCCGAGGGGCCACTTTAGCTAGCACCTGTGACAGGGGGTCATAGAATGCATCTGACTCATCGGCCTTGTCTGTAACCCTCCACTAATCATCTTTGGCGGGGGCATAAGTAACCACCACCACTCTTCGCCTCTGGTTGATGGGAAGGCGAGCCCACAGTAGCCTGGGGCTTACATATTCCCACACCTCACCGTCATGCTCCCACGCTCTGTTCATTTTTTTGTTTAGGAGAAGAACCACTCCCTGTTGTTTGGCAGTCTCTTTCTCCGAGTATAGGACTGTCCACCCTCATTGGTGGCTGGAGCCAGAGCCAGTCTACCGGACCTCCTGAATACCACAGAGATCCAGGCGGTACCGGTCCAGCTCCTGACAGAGGAGTGGCAACCTCTCCTCCGCATTGAACATTCAAACATTCCACGTGGCCACCCATAGTGGCGTTTTGTAGTTTCTGGAGGAACGCCGAGGGTAAGGATTCAGACTCCTGCCACGACAAATGGGGTTTGGCCAGGAGACGCCATAGACACCTGTCCCCCCGGGGCCTCCAGAACAAGCTTGATTAGATTTTTTCACGTTATTTTGTGGTCAATGGGTTGAAGGTGGAGGGGTTACCAGCCCCTTGCACCCATCCAGAGCCCCATTTGGCCGCTGTGGTGGCTACAAACGCCATGAAGAGAATAGCCAATTGAAATTGGACCTCCCCCCATTGCTCACCACAGCATTACCGTCCGACACCACTGAGGGTTGAGTCGTGTTCCATTTTGGATTGGAAGGATCTGGTGGAGTGTGGGCCCTGTACATCCGATGAGCTTGGATCTAGGTCGAAAACTCCCTCAAGTGATGTGTCCTATTCATGTGTCATGCCATCACTGCCCAGTGGATAACATGCAGAGTGACCGGACGGTGGAGGAAGGAACACGACGAGGTTTCAATTCATGGTGGCCAGATGTTAACTTCCTCGCCTGGTATGCAGGAGGTCATGGGTTCGATCCCGACCCTGATGTCTGCTGTATATTTGGAGTTTGCGTGTCTCCGTGGTCGCGTGGGTTTTTCTCCGGGCTGTCTAATTTTAGCGTATTTGGGTTCTATACATTTGAACTTGATAGGCCACCTCGGTGAGCTATAATTTGTGGCCAGGTCGCTTTTGACAAAGAGCTACATAGCTCAGTGGGCCTTACCTGGTTAAATAATTGTTTTTAATAGTTTAAAAGTTTAAATATATTCAGACAACATAACAATCGCCAAGCCCATAGGATGGGCCGCGAATGGACCTGCCTAAGAATAAGAAAAACAACAACGATAACAGTGACATTAATTTACACAGGAAAGACACGTTCAGTCTTTAGACTCTCCCCAGGAGGGTCCTGCTTTTTTGGTGTGCTTGGCCGATTGTTAGTGGTTGCGGCTCAAGGTGTTGTTGGGAGTCGATCATGCTGTTTAATCTGTGTATTGTATGTATATTGAACTTCTTTCGTATTCTATGTAGCCAGCCATGCTAATTGGTTGGCTGCATATATGTTCCGTGTGCCTGCCCGGGTTGATGTTGTTGGTGGTTGCTGTATCCCGTGCCCGCAGTGTGCCGTGTACCTGCCCGGGTGGCTGCTCATGGCTGCGGCGGTGACCGTCCTGGCGGCCTCTACACTTTACGTGCACCGGCGGAGAGACCGGGAGAGTGGGGAGGGGAAGGTGAGAGAGCGGGGAGAGAGGCGGGAGAGCGGGGTGAGAGTGGGGAGTGTGGCGAGGGGGAAGGTGAGAGAGGATGGAGAGAGTGGTACTGCTTGTGTTCCAATGCCAGGAAGTGGGAGTGGTGGGGCACTGTGATGGTGTGTGTCGCGGTGGCCGGCATGGTGCTGGCCACCCACCCCTCGTGTGCCCTGCTGGCCTTCATCAGTGCTACTCGCTAAAGGCACTTGGTCCTACAGTCTGTTAAGACTACACAGGGGATTATTCTTTGGTTCTTTCGGTTAAGTCACGTCTAAAGATAAAATAATGAATTAAAATAATAGCGACGTTTCGATTGCAACACAAGCAATCATCATCAGGCATAAGAGAAATAGCAACAAAAATCTAACTAGAAAACTATAGACAGACATACAAGCAGACAGACATCACAAGGACACACAGAGAGAGGACACATATCGGCACAGAGAGAGGGGTCGTTTCTGTGACGGTCCCTTAAATATAGGGAGGGGGGGCGGGGACGGAGAGAGGGAGGGGGCAGAGAAAATTAGCATATCAATGAGTGGACAGCAACGTGTTGCTGCTGCGCAAGTAAGATGACGACGTGGCATGGCACGCAAGCTTGAAAATTAGGAGAAAGACACACTAAAATTAAATAACCTCGCAAAATATCGAAATGTGATGTAATGCAACACAGAGAGTCGGTCAACACACAATTAACGCATAGCCTGGTTGATTACGTATTTCAAAGATTGCTAAGTTAGAATTTAAGTGTGAAAATTCCAAAGAGAGGACACAGGCAGAGAGAACAAATAGCCAGAGAGAGAAAAAAGATAAGCTTAAAACTTCCCCGTAGAAGTGGTTCAATCTTAATTTTTGGAGCTTTCGTGACTGCAGGAATTATTCTTTGGTTCTTTCGGTTAAGTCACGTCTAAAGATGTGTTGCATTACATCACATTTCGATATTTTGCGAGGTTATTTAATTTTAGTGTGTCTTTCTCCTAATTTTCAAGCTTGCGTGCCGTGCCACGTCGTCATCTTACTTGCGCAGCAGCAACACGTTGCCGTCCACTCTCCGTCCCCGCCCCCCCTCCCTATATTTAAGGAACCGTCACAGAAACGACCCCTCTCTCTGTGCCGATATGTGTCCTCTCTCTGTGTGTCCTTGTGATGTCTGTTTGCTTGTATGTCTGTCTATAGTTTTCTAGTTAGATTTTTGTTGCTATTTCTCTTATGCCTGATGATGATTGCTTGTGTTGCAATCGAAACGTTGCTATTATTTTAATTCATTATTTTATCTTTAGACGTGACTTAACCGAAAGAACCAAAGAATAATTCCTGCAGTCATGAAAGCTCCAAAAATTAAGATTACACAGGGGATCTTTGTCTTTGTGTGTACTACAGGAGAACGGAGCACCAGGAGTGTCCAACGGAAACATCTCTCACACTCCCAGTGAAGCGCATGTCATACAATCGGACACATCCGTGAAGAGCAGCGACACGCACATAGACACGCGTCAACATGCACAGACAGATGCACGTACAGACACAACCACAGATGATACCCGTCAACACACACATACAGAGACAGTACCTGGCACGGGGACACACACACAAACACAGACATGCACGCAGTGACCACACACAAACACAGACACCCACAAACGCCCGCAGACTCACACAAACAGGGAATGGCTCTGACGTCCAGCTATGTAGCTTTACCTGGGCCTGCCCAACATCATTATGGTAACAGTGGCTGTGAGTTACAGGCTGTTATGGGCTCTCCTCCCTTTCTACAGCAGGGGAGGAATGGTCCTAATGGGGGGATTACGCCCTCACTGAAGATGAACATCAGTAGAGGGATGCAGACAAAGCTTATGAGTCTTTGACCTCTTGTCAGGGGATGGCTAAAGTGACCCCTTGGGATAGAGTTATCCATTATATTGTTCTGGGATCGGCACATCCAGACATTAAGAACTAGTGACGAGACAGCAAATGCGGATCTTGATACCAGGACCTACTGTGGAGCTGATCTGTCCACTGACCATCGGCTTTTCATCTGGAAGATGCGCCTGCCATTATTATTCCACTCATGTGGTGGGCGTCCACCTAGGACCTCGTTCAAACCCACAGTAGCCTGGTCGAGGCTAGCTGACGAAAGTTGCAGGTGAGAATTCGATCATTGGTTGTGGCTGAGGTTGACATCGTCCCCCCCTAATATTAAAAGGAAATGGGTGAGGTTCAGGACTGTGGCTCATGCAGCTTATTTGGCTGCATTGGGTATACAGTCCAACACTCCCAAAACTGTCTAATGGAGGAGATGGTCCATCTAGTTGAGAAAAAGCAGCAGCCCACTCTTACCATCTATAACAGCCCGCAGGCTTTGCTCGGAGGTTCACAGAGCCATATGGCACTACAGGGATAAGTGGTGGTTTCGAGTTGCTGAGAAGATGGAACATGCCTCAGCAGAGATGGAATTCCGCGACCACAAATCACTCTTCAACATCTTTACACACACACTGATACTGACACAAAGGTAAACGATACCATTTTTATTCCTATAGCGTGTAAATGCAATTGCATCTCTAGAAATTGTCTAGAGGCAGTGGAACTTGGGCATCTTGGTGAAAGGAGACTTATTTATTTATTTAACTTCTAGAGAAAAGGGGCAGCCAGTGTTTGGGAGAGGAAACGAGGACGGCCTTAAGCCACGGCAGCACGGGATGGCTGGGGAAGGGAGTTTCAGACTTGGAGGCAGCACAGGAGAATAAGTGACCTGCCACTGAGCGACAATTCACTGGGGGCTTCGATGGAAATACTTGGTTACTGGAACAGAGTGCGTGGAGGGGAGTAGAGTGAGATGAGAGGGGAGAGGTGGGATAGCACATGGAGGGGAGTAGAGTGAATTGAGAGGGGAGAGGTAGGAGAGAGGGTGGAGGGGAGTAGAGTGAGATGAAAGGTAGAGAGTGCATAGAGGGGATCAGAGTGAGTGGAGGGGTAGGGAGAGTCGAGTCGATTAAGGTTCTTGAAGACGGTGAGTGTGATCTTGAAGTTGATTCAGGATTGGATTGGGAACCAGTGGAGGTAGTGGAGTATTGGGAGATGTGCTCTGATTTATAGGTGCGGGTGAGGAGTCTGTTGGCTGTGGACATTTTAATCACGCGTAGGTGGTAGATGAGCCATTTGGGTTGGTAAGTGTGCCTCAGACCCCTACGCCATTGTGGGAGTGCTCAAGGATGACCGCCTCGTCTATGGTATCAAAAGGAGCCGAAATATTTTAGGAGAATTCGGAGCAAGAGGGATCCACGGTGTTAGCAGAGAATTAGCTCACTGACCAGACGTCGGAGAGCAGTGTCAGTCGAATGGAGTGGGGTTGTGGAGATCACAGAGAGGAGGGAGAAGATGCCCCTGTGTAGGACGTCTCTGAGGAAGGGGAGGTTGGAAATTGGATGGAAATGTTCTGGAATGTCGGGGCCCAAAGTGGATTTTGTCGTGGATGGGAGTGACAGCAGCAGTCTTGAGAGCTAAGGGAACGGTCCCGGATGAGATGGGAGCATTGACGAGGCCGGTAAATGATGGGGTGGGGGTGAGTAGAGGTAGTGAACGGTGAATTAGGAGGGAAAACAAAGAGGATATATCATTGTAGCGATGTTTATGGTGACAGGCTGAAGGATGTTGAGGTTAGGTCGAGGGAAGACGCAAGGACAGGAAATCTGATGAGAAGAGTCAGACACTAGAGTTATGTTTGTGATGTTTTCAAACATTTGAGAGAAATAGAGTTGCAAAAACAAAGATCCTCCGAACAGCCTTAGCAGACTGTCAGGGCAAGTGCTGTTAGCGAGCACCAATGAAGGCTGGCAAAGGCACACGATGGAGTGGATGGCCAGCACCACGCCCGGCCACATCTGTCTCCCCAGTGCTGATGTTTACACCGCACCTGGTACAAACTTTAGGCTGAGTCGACCTAGGAAGAGTTTGCGCACCACATTGAATGAGGCATTCACTATCTTTGTCATCCATTCTCACTCATTTACACAATGGTGACAGCGAGTCAGGGTGAAAGCAAGAGACTGGTGTAACCATGTTCACTCTATCTTGATTTGAAGCTTTCGTGACTGCAGGAATCCATACTTTTTGGTTCTTTCGGTAAAGTCACTTAGGTAGAAAATAAAATAAATCACGACGTTTCGGGCGCAACACAAGCGTCCGTCATCAGGTGGGAAAGCATGGTCTGCTGCTGAGGCAGACACGGACTTTACCGATAGAACCAAAGAGCATGTTCACTCTATTTCACACTCAACACTAATTCTCTCTCACTCACTCGCTGGCACTCTTCACCAGGTCAAGCCCATGCGTGCTTGATTGCGTCCAGTTGTGCATGTCTCGGGGCAGAAGGCATGACTATCGTTCAGCGCGATTAAACTCGGTGAGCTTACAATCTGTGTGTCTCTTTCTCGGTGGCGGGCTCATTTATATGTCGCCACGAGCACCACCTGCCCGTGCACGCCTGCGCGTGTGTGTGAGGTCGACTGATGCGGTGCGGGAGGATGTGGAGCTGAGTGGACTTGTCACTGAAAGGTACCAGCGGTGTCAAGATCGGCCTCCGTAGAGGAGGTTCGTGAAGAACGCGACTGGGCAGTTAGAGGCCGTCGCCCTCCAGCAACAGCAACAGCGGAGGGCAGAGGAGCGACGCTCACAACAACGAGCGGAGCGCCGGGTGGATTAAACGCAGCGATATGACACAGTGTGGAGCACAGGTGGTGCATCTGTTAGCCATCACCTGGGTCTGTTCCGTGACTTGCCAGCGAGCCTTTGATATTTGACGTGGCCTCAAGTGCACTTAGTACGGCACAAGCGCCGTAGTGACATCACTGCCACTTAGTGGTGAACAGCGGTTGTAGTTCTGAGACAAATTGTTAATGATGATGGTAACCCGTGTTTACACTGGTTTGTTGAGCTGCTGACGTGCATGCATTTGTGGGGGGCGGTGGGGGGTGTTGTGGTCAGGGCTCTGCATTGTGAACCCGACGACCCAAATTTGATTCCCGCTCACGGTCGTTAACAGTGAACGAGTCGTGAGCCTCCCCTGCATGGGTCGCCTCAACCTTACAGAAGTATCTGGATGAGTGTGCAAACATCGCCACTGGCGTGGTGTTGTCACACGTCACACCTCGTGTGCTGTGCCAACTTTCATAGGTACTCGCTAACGGCACTTGCCCCAACAGTGTTAGAGTTTATATAGGGGATCTTTGTAACAACACGTTTTTGTGCACGTGTGAACGTCTGTGTTTGATAACTTGTTTGTGTGTGTGCCTGTCAGTGCATCAATGTACTGTCTGTGTGTGTCACAGTGTGCGGAGACCTTGTGCAGTGTGTAAGACGACTGGAGAGAGATCAGCTCCAATGACCATCGGCTTGCCACACTAGCCTGGTCTTGGCTGGCTGATGAAGGTTGCAATAGAGAATCCCATCATCGCTTGCAGCTGGGGTTGTTGGCATCGCCAGGAGGAGGGAGCCTCCTGATGCCGAGGGGAAATGGGTGGATTTCAGGGCTGTGGCTCATGCAGCTGCTAAGACTGCAAGGAGGGAGGTGTTCCGGCTAGCTGAAAGAAAGTGGCAGGCCCACGCTCGCCATCTACAATATCCCACGTCCCAGGATGAAGACTGCAGCCTTCGCTCAGAGGTTCGGAGAGCCGTGCGGCACTGCAAGGTTGGGTGGTGGTCAAGATCACAAATCACTCTCTGATTCCATCAAAAAATGAGAGCACCACCCCGAATCGTAAACTAAAAAGTGGTGATATCCATTCACCAGGAACAGGTTTGCAAATTGAATATTTCTGTGAAGTTTTGGAGGGGAAACCCCTCGGACCATTTCACATCACAGGGCAAGGTTAATGCTGATCCTGATGCGACTGCAAGGTCGGGGTAGAGTGGTGGTAGGAGTTAGGGATAGAGTAGGGTTAGGTGTTGGGGTCAAGTGGTGGTTAGTAGAGTGGTGGTAGGAGTTAGGGATAGAGTAGGGTTAGGTGTTGGGGTCAAGTGGTGGTTAGTAGAGTGGTGGTAGGAGTTAGGGATAGAGTAGGGTTAGGTGTTGGGGTATAGTTAGGATGAGGCTTAGGACTGTGACAATTAGAATATGCGTCAGGGGTTAGTGTTGCAAACTGCCTGAGTGTGACTTGGACAGTCCAGGAATTGGCATCTGTGTTTAAGGGGCAGGAGTTGACTTGTACCGAGATCTGGTGGCATTGTGTTGAACTCACGGTAAACGCGACAGTATTGATAGACGTAGCAGTGTAAGGGGTTTTGGATAGGGTCATGGTAATCAGAGGGGTAGAGTTGAGGTTAGAGTTGAGGCTATGATAATGAGGGTTCGTTTTAGAGCCAGGTGTTAGGGGACAATTAAGAGTAAGGGGTGGGAATTAGGGTCTGGGGGACAGGGTTAGATTGATAAGGTTTTGGGGACAGCGTTATGGTTACGATAGGGTTATGGCGAGGTTGGGAGGTAGGGTTAGGGGTATAGTTAGGTTGGACTTAGGGCTTATGATGAGACGGGGTTAGGAGTATAGTTGGGATAGAGTTAGGGCTGTGATGATGAGACAAGGTGAGGTTTGGGTTCAGGGATATGGTCATGTGACAGGGAAATGGGTCCGAATTAGGGCGAGGATTGGGGCAAGAGTTGCAACCAAAATAACAAGAGCCACCTTTTTTAGAATTCGGTAAAAAAAAATGTCACGATCCACAATGCACGTGAATAACGCCACGGAGCCGTCCTTACAAAGAGCCGCATGCGGCTCCCGAGCCGCAGGTAGCCGACCTCCTTGGGTCAGGAGCCGGGGTGCGAGCCCTGCAATAATCAATAATGAGGGCTTGGGGAGGGAGCCGAGGGAACGAAGTGATCGCTCCGCATTCTTTGTGGTGATTGTTCCAACATCGTCTCTGGCCCCCAGGCTCCCCCCACCTCATTCCTCCCCCCGCATGCCCGGGCTCGCCCGAGACACACGCCTCGCGGTCGGGGTGCCGATAATAATGCGTTGCGTGCAATTTGTTTGCAGCGTGGATGGGGCTCGGCGTGCGTGCAGTGCGTGTGCCGTGGCCGTGGCAAGCCTGCAGTGTGGGGTGCAGGGCGCAGTGTGTGCGACGGGGGGGAGCGGAGTGAGATGGAGGTGGAGCGGAGTGAGACGGGGGAGGTGGAGCGGAGTGAGACGGAAGGGGGGAGTGAAACGGGGGTGGAGTGGGGAGTGAGACGGGGGGGGGGGGGTGAGACGGGGGGGGGGGTGAGACGGGGGGGGAGTGAGACGGGGGAGGAGTGAGACGGGAGGGGGGGAGTGAGACGGGGAGGAAGTGAGACGGGGGGGGAGTGAGACGGGGGGGGGGAGTGAGACGGGGGGGGAGTGAGACGGGGGGGGGGGAGTGAGACGGGGGGGGGGAGTGAGGAGTGAGACGGGGGGGGGAGTGAGACGGGGGGGGGGAGTGAGACGGGGGGGGGGAGTGAGACGGGGGGGTGGGGGAGTGAGACGGGGGGAGGTGGAGCAGAGTGAGACGGGGGGGGAGTGAGAAGGGGGGGGGGGGAGTGAGACGGGGGCAGCTGGAGCTGATTCTTTGCCATGAATCATTCAGTCGGGGAGGCACTGCGTGAAACAGCAATAAGCTTTATTCCATGCTCACACGAAATCCTTAACTCCCGCCACACACACACGTAACACACACATGCCACACATGTAACACACACCCGTAACACACATGGAACACACACACACGTAACACACATGTAACACACGAAACACACACAAGTAACACATGCCACACACGTAACACACACCCGTAACACACATGTAACACACATGTAACACACGTAACACACACCCATAACACACATGTAACACACACACGTAACACACGTAACACACACGTAACACACATGTAACACACGTAACACACACATACAACTCACGTAACAAAGACACACACGTTACACCCATACACGTAACACACACTCACGTAACACACACGTAACATACACACGTAACACACACTCACGTAATACACACACGTAACACACATGTAACACACACACGTAACACACGTAACACACCCGTAACACACATGTAACACACACACGTAACACACGTAACACACATGTAACACACGTAACACACACATACAACTCACGTAACAAAGACACACACGTTACACCCATACACGTGTAATGCGGGCGTAAGCGACCTTCCGGATGTGACGTCACGGGGGGTGGAGTCATGTGACGTGGGGGGAAGGTTCGGGTCCTTAAGCGGGTAAACCGGAAGGGGAAGGCAGTCGGGGTGTGAGCGGAAAAGAGTGAGGCCACGCGGGCGAGTGTGGAGGGGGGGGGCGCCGACGGCCATCGGGAGCCAACCCCGAAGATAAGAGGAAGCTGCGGAGTGGTGTGCAGCTGCAGAGGAGACAGCCAGAAGGGCTGCGTGTTAGAGGCAGCGGTGTGGCTGCCAGGAGGAGCTGCGGAGAGAGAGAGACAGCAAGAGGCTGTCAGAGCTGCGGAGGGAGAGGAGTTGCAGCGAGTACAGCCAAGGGGGGCTGTGTGAGAGAAACAGCAGCGGAGCTGCTGTTGTGGATCGGGCCGACATTGGAGTCAGCACCGTGGAGAAGCTACAGAGTAAAGACAGCCGTGTGGGTGTACAGCACGAACCGAATAAAGGACACTGAGCCAGACATCGTGGTCCAGTCGTTTATTACACACGCAACACACACTCACGTAACACACACGTAACATACACACGTAATACACACTCACGTAATACACACACGTAACACACATGTAACACACACACGTAACACACACATGTAACACACACTCGCACACGTAAGTGGTCAAGCATGAGCATCCCAGGCAGACCCGGCAAGAGGAGCTCCTCCCCGCCCCTGCCCCGCCTCATCCGTGGTAGAGGTTCACGAAGAAGGAGCAGAACGCGTTCCATGTCTCGCTGCAGTACTGCTCGCTGGGCTGAACACAGACACAGACAAAGGGTTTCCGTATAGCCTCCACTGGCTGCTCGGACAAGTGCTGCTGCTGGTGTGGACCGCCTGTGTCGGGGTGGTGTGGTGAGCGTCATTCTCAGACACCTTTGTCTCCCCAGTGCTGTTGCTTGCACCCCACACCAATGTACAGGTGTCCCTCGGCTTACGAAAGGGATGCGCTCTTCAAATAAAACCATGCGTGAAACGAAAGTTTCGTGAATCGGAATGGTTTTGCCAATTAACATCATACGGAAAATAATTGACCCAAAGAGTGACCAACATAGAAGAAAAATGTTGCACATAGAAGAAGGCAACCTGATGATGCAGGCAGTGATGAGGGCTCCGGCACTATTTTGACACATATGTTGTATGGACAACAATAGGGCAATTCAAAGTGTGTTCTTCGGAAAAATGGCTATCAATAAAGATTAGTTAATGTAGCCATCCATATATACAGACACAGACACAATTTCAACCGAGAGGAAGTTTACAGACTCAGCAATCATTGGAAAGATGTCATCAACCACTTTGGGTCATGACTTGACTCGTGTTTTCTTGTCAATCAACCTCCACCGTCAGCAGTGTGGTGTGTGGAGCGGGGTGCAGTGATTTCCTGGCAGACCTATGCTGCATTGGCATTGCTGCTGCATTGGCATTGCCGCTGCATTGGCATTGGTGCCCCGCCCATGCTACTGGTGCTGCTGATACACTTGGGCTACGCCCATCTCCAAACCTTCATTAACAGTTTGCCTTTAGAGGCTAACCCCTTTTGCTGATGACGACCGCTTGCGTTGCGATCGAAACGTCGTGATATTTGTATTCACTTTCTTTTTTCTATCTACGTGACTTTACCAAAAGAACCAAAGAATCGAGAGAAAGACCTAACAGAAAATGGCTTGACGACCACATCATGAGAGAATGGTGCCAGAAAGATGCGGCATATTGGCACAAGATCGAGGAAAGTGGAAACAAATTACGAAATGTGTAGTAGACAACGACGGCCGGCTATCTGGCCATGGAATGTGATGACGATGATGGAAAATTCGGGTTGTGTTTCGGGCAGTTATTCGAACTCTACTCTTAACCTAACAATATAAAACACCGATATAACTTTTCACAATACAAAAATTATAATAAAGAACATTAAAAACGATTTAGTAATTTATTTAAAACAAGGAATTCACTTTCAGGGAACTCACTAAAATATCTGCATGTTGGTGTGAGTGGTAGGGCGATGTGGAAGCGCTACTGCAGCCTCCCAGGTGGCTTCTCGTTTGATGATCTCGTGGCGCATGGCCGTAGTGAAATTTAGTTCACGTGGAAATTCGACTTCGTTCATCGGGAAGTGGCCATTAATTTGTCAATTGGGTAAACGTGAAATTTCGTAAACCAAATGTTTCTAAATCGAGGGATACCTGTACGAGTTTAAGGTTGAGTCTACCTTGCGGAGGCCTTGTTAAGGGTAAGACATTTGTCACTGATGTTCGCCGTGAGCAAACATCGAACTCGGGTGACTGGGTTAATCACTGCGCTACTGCTCCTAATGCGCACACACGAGCATATAAACACACATGCGCATACATACACACACGTATACACACGTACACACAACAATCGCCATTAAGTGGCGGTGACGTCACCACGGCGCCTGTACCAGGCTATGTGCACTTTAAGGCCACGTGAAATGTCGCACGCTCGCTGGGAAGGGGTCACGGGACAGACCCAGGTGCAATGGGTTGACTGAGATAACTGGCAGATGCACCACCTGTGCCCCCTACTATGCCAACACGCATACACGCACATATACACAAACGCTCACACTTCGTGTGGAACGACAGGCCAGGCAGCTTCCACACAGCATGAACGCAGCTGATAGAAAGGTCATGCCGCTAGACTCATTTTAAGTGAGACACTGCCCCATGACTCACTAGGAGTTGAGGGGGAGGAGTGTTTGGTGACAACATACCCAGGTAGGTGCTTTTTTGGTGAGGTTGTTGGTAAGGCCCCATCTAGCGACACACACCAGGTTAAAGAGTTGCGCCTCTAACTGCTCAGAGTGAGCATCAACCACCAGAGCAATACGGAGCCATCACTTGACCACACCTGGGCATCGATCAGCCTCCTATTGTATCTGTACCAGTTGTAAATACTTCTGGTGGAGCCATGGAAAGATTCTCGAACTACTTGGTCAAAGAACACATTCCTGCGGAGGGAGCTTGTAGGAACGGTTAATGGCCAGGGTCAACGGCGGCGTGGTGTGTTCCGCAAATATGGGCGACTGTGAGGGCGGGCACAAGCCGGCGTGAGTAGGTTAAACGTTGAGTTTTATAAGGGCACCACGGGGTGACCAGCCCCTCCCCACCCAGCCCCACCTCTCCCACCCCCCACCCAGCCCCTCCCGACCCTCCCCACCCAACCCCTCCCCACCCTCCCCACCCAGCCCCTCCCCATCCTCCCCTCTCCACTCAGCCCCATACCTCTCATTTTTGGATGCACGGACGGACACAATAATCCCCTGTGGGCTGGTGTAACCAGGAGGTTCCTACCAGTAAAATGTTAAATAATGTAGCCGCCAGAGAACATTCTTATCGCACCCTGTAAACAGGGGATGGCTCTGACTTCCGGGCACGTAGCTTTACCCAGGGCTTGTGCACCATCACGAAAGCCCTTAATGGTTGTGAGCAGAGAAAGAGTCGGGGACCCCGAAAGCACGAAGAACAACCCAGAGCCCTGGCTTGCAGATGGTATCATAGGCCTTGGTCAGGTCAATAAAGCAGATATATAGGCCCTGTTGAATTAATCTGCTGTGGCAGACGGACAGAGATAATACTACGTGGTAAAAAAAAAACCTCCGTGGACAGACACGTGGACACGCACACACACACGGGAGGGCATCGCACGCCTCACCGCTTTACTTTTCGTCTTTTCAGCTTTTGGAGTTTTCTTCGGTGGAGTCAGCTTTGATTTGGATTTTTTTGAAGGAGGCTTCGTTACCTTGGTCCTGTCCGCACACCCCACACACACCACACAAACGGCACACACCACACAAACGGCACACACCATACCGCACACACCATACACACCATGGACACTGTGCATACCACTCACCCCTAAACCAGTACTCTAACTAGTCAGCTCTACCCTCTAATCCCTAACCCTCAACGTTATCCTTGATTCATAACAGTTAACGCAAACCTCTAATCACAAACCCCTAATATCTAATCCAAATTATAACTTCTAATGCTCACCTCAACCCTTTTACAGTATATTATACAGACAGTCATCGACTTACGAACACCTGATTTACGAAAACTCGCACTTCCGAACCAGCCATCGACTTAAAACGTGAAGTCACGTAGAAGGGAAGTAATAAAATAATACAAATAAAACATGATAAAATAATTCTAACGACGTTTCGGCCACAACGCAAGCAGCCGTCCTCAGGTGAAAACCAGGTCTGTCGAGGCGACAGCGTCTGAATGAAACAGCACACGAGCTTGGAGAATATATATAAGCTGGGCGCCTTGACAAAGGAATTTGCATATCAAGAGGAATTTAGCATATTTATGGGAAATGCAGGAATGTGATTAGTACTACATATGCATGTGCATTATGAAGGATTAACAGCATCAAAGGGAGAGGATATGGGAAATGCAGGTATGTGAATAGTACTAATTCAGCATCAAAGGGAGGGGGTAGGGGTAGCATTAATAAAGGGAAGGAGTGTTAATTATATGTAGCTGCAGTAACTAAAACCAACACGTAAACAACTAAAGTATAAACTACATAATATCATCAGTATACTTACTATACTCTACAATAAGCTGAGTTACTAACAGTAAGTAATACATTACAATTCTACGTCGTAAAAATTATATAATATGCTTCCATCTAAACTTTATTCTCTTACATCACACGAGTCTACACCATACTATATACTACCATAGACAAACCCAACGTTAAATTATATACTGTATTGCTATAAACCACCCTATACCTTATACATTTTAATATAACACTATGTATTATTCTACCCACCCTAATGTGTATCACACTGCTATATATTTACTATACAATTACGATACTATATATTAATTTGTACATTGTATTAAGCATATAAATGTTATACTATTTGTTATTATACACTGTACCATTGACGTCATGTCAATGGGTGAGTAGTGGTAGGAAACTTGCAGCGGAGCAAAGAATCCATTCCCTGCGGAGAATACAATGCCAGTGAGTGGAACGCGGTCTGAAAGTCACCGTAAACGTGAACACAATCAGTTAAGATCCGAAATGGTTTATTACGTCCTTCCAATGATTGCTAAGCCAGAATCCATCTTATCGGTTGAAATTGTCTCTGTGTTTGTATATGTGGATCGCCTCATGAACGAATTTCTCATGATAGCCAGATGGCTTGCAGAGAACCTTTGTCTTGGAGAAGTCAATGTCATGTGAGCCCACTGAATTGTAACAGTGATCTGCCACGGCTGAGGTGTTTGTCCTACCGTGTTTCAGGTCTGCTTTATGTTCACGGATGCGGTCCGAGACATGTCGTTTGGTTTCTCCAATGTAACTGCTACCACAGAGGCAACTTTGTTTGTAGACGCCAGGGTACTGTATGTCTGGAACCACATCTTTTACAGACGGGACCAGATCACGGATTTTATGTACTGTGTTGAATCGGACCTGGATCTTGTGTTTAATCAGGATTTTGGAGATCTTTTTTGTGACCCCAGCAATGTAGGGTAAGGTGATGGTCTTGAAAGGCTCCTCAACAGGATCCTTCTTGATGGTTGGAGTGATGGCCTTGCGGATTGTATAGTCGGAGTAACCATTAGCCTTAAGAGCTTGGCGTACGTGTTTGAGTTCACTGGCAATGTGTTCCTGGTCGGAAATGCATTGGGCTCTATGGTATAGAGTCTTGATGAGGGAATTCTTCTGGGATGGATGGTGGTGGGAATCCGGTTTTAGGTAAGCATCCGTATGGGTGGCTTTCCTGTAGACAGAGTGGCTCATTGAACCATCAGGTCTCCTTTTAATTAGGACATCCAAAAAGGGTAGCTTGCCATCTTTTTCGACTTCCATGGTGAATCTGATGGCTGGGTGTATGGAATTGATGTGGTCGAGAAATTGGTCTAGAGCAGGCCGGCCGTGTGGCCAGATGGTGGTTTATAGCAATACAGTATATAATTTAACGTTGGGTTTGTCGATGATAGTATATAGTACGGTGTAGACTCGTGTGATGTAAGAGAATAAAGTTTAGATGGAAGCATATTATATAATTTTTACGACGTAGAATTGTAATGGATTATTTACTGTTAGTAACTCAGCTTATTGTAGAGTATAGTAAGTATACTGATGATACTATGTAGTTTATACTTTAGTTGTTTACGTGTTGGTTTTAGTTACTGCAGCTACATATTATTAACACTCCTTCCCTTTATTAATGCTACCCCTATCCCCTCCCTTTGATGCTGAATTAGTACTATTCACATACCTGCATTTCCCATATCCTCTCCCTTTGATGCTGTTAATCCTGCATAATGCACATGCATATGTAGTACTAATCACATTCCTGCATTTCCCATAAATATGCTAAATTCCTATTGATATGGAAATTCCTTTGTCAAGGCGCCCAGCTTATATATATATGCTCCAAGCTCGTGTGCTGTTTCATTCAGACGCTGTCGCCTCGACAGACCTGGTTTTCACCTGAGGACGGCTGCTTGCGTTGTGGCCGAAACGTCGTGAGAATTATTTTATTATGTTTTATTTTTATTATTTTATTACTTCCCTTCTACGTGACTTTACCGAAAAAACCAAGAAAGCTTTAAATCGAAATTTAAAACGTCAACTCGCACTTGCAAACTGAACCAAGGAACTATTTTGTTCAGAGGGGCAATCCTCCGCGAAATGTAATGAGTCACCCTCGCTCTTGTGATTGTGCGTTTGTGCGCACATGTGTATGTGTGTGTGAAAGTGAGTGTGTGTGAAAGTGAGTATGTGCGCGCGTGTGTGCACGCGTACCCGTGTGTGTGTGTGTGGGGAGTGGTGGTGTAGTGGTTAGCGCGCTGCGCGACGAACCCAGCGACCCAAGTTCGCTTTCCCCTCATGGCCAACACCAGTAACGATTATCTAAACCGGTCCTCGGCCTTCCCTAGGTCGACTCAGACTCAAACGAGTACCTGGTGCGGTGTGTGATCGTCGCTGGCCTTCATAGGTGCTCGCTGGCAGCACTTGCCCCAACAGTCTGTTCAGGCTATACGTGGGATCTTTGTATTTTTATGTGTCTTTGTGTGTGTGTGCGAGAGCGCGTGCCCAGTGTGCGTGTGGTCACTCATTGTGCCCCGTCCGACAAGCCAGCATCAGGACTCATGGTAAGTGAAAATAAAACGGATATTTTTCCTATTTACTATACAGTATTTTTATAAGTGTTTCATGCAAATGTACCATATTTTTTTCTTATTTCAGAGTTTAACAAAGCTTTCCTTTTTTTAACCGTACACATTTCATAACACTGACCTATGAGCATTTAAATACAATGCATTGTTGTCTTTGGACTTACGAACTGTTCGTTCGACTTACCAACGGATCTCAGGAACTAACAGAAAGTGTGTTCATACGTTGAGGACTGTCCGTAACTGAATTTGCGATGTCTGCCCACGTCTCATCAGCTGACAGCTGGAGGAGCTGCGATTGGGATTGAGCCATGGGTCAGTGCGACCCCAGGAGGGACCGTGGTAGGATGGAAACCTGCTCTATGATTGTAGAATTCGTCACTTCTGTCTCCTGTCCCTTTCTTCCTCCAATTCCCTGTCGCCCCTTGTCTCTCTCCCCCTGTTGTCTCCCGTATCCCCGTGTCTCATGTCCCTTCTTTCCCAGGTGTCTCTTGTTCCCATGTCCCTGATGTCTCCCCGTATCGTCTCCCCGTGTCACCTGTCTTTGGTGAGGAAGGCCTCCCTGGGCCCGTTCCTGCACACGTGCGGCTTGATGGTGGCGTGACCTCCACACGGCTCCTTCTTGCTCTTCAGGACCTTCAGGACCTGGGTCCAGTACTTGGCCTCTCGCTTGGCGAAGGCTTTGCAGGCCGCAGGCTTTCCCCGGTACTCGCACTCAACCCCACCGCCACCGGGGGCATCGCACGTCACGGACAGGGATATCCGCGACTTCGGGGAACCCTTCGTGGCCCAGCGGCATGCGTCTCCTTTTACTGCCCTGAAGGACCCCCCAGAGGGGGCCCGAGGGGTCCTGGGGGCGGCAACTCTCCTCAGCCTGGGCAGGGTACCCCCTGAGAGGTCCCTGGGCTCAGGACTCTCAGCAAGGGGATCTCGGGGCTGAGGGGTCTCAGCCACGGTGTCCCCAGGCTGAGGGGTGCCGAGTGAAGGCCCGAGTGAGGCCCCGATGAGGGCGGTGAGAAGAAGGGCCCCCCACACCATTTCCCTGAGCCTGCAGGGGTCATTAATGCATCGTCATCATCAAACCATCAATCTTCTCGACATCATCTAATATCATCAGTAACAACATGACACCTCATTATTTCAACAAACACTCCCGAAAACAATCGTCGTGATGATTGCATCACCTAAAACATCGTAATGTAAAACAATCATCTCAGCATCATTACCTCATCATCACCTAATCCACAGAACATAAAAGATCATATAAATCATAATCATCCAAACATGATCGAGAACACCACCACTTATCGTCACCAGTCTATCACCCACCTGTGACACGTCTGTCTCTCACTCCCACCTGTCACTCATCCTCACCCGTCACTCACCTGGCTATCATTTACCATTGTCTGCCTATTACCTGTCTGTCACTCACCTCTCACTTACCCTGCCTTACGAGCCCCTTACTGTCGCCTCAACCACCCGTCGCAGGTGAGTGTGACGTCTCTCTCAGACGCGTGTAGCATCACCAAGTGTTGCCTCACCAGCCACTCACCACTTGTAGCTTCACCACGTGTAGCCTCACCAGCCACTCACCACATGCAACCTCACCATCAACAACAACCGCCATTTACTACCAAGTGGCGATGACGTCACCATGGCGCTTGTGCCAGGCTAGGTGCACTTTAAGGCCATGTGAAGAGTCGAACGCTCGCTGGCAGGAGGTCACGGAACAGACCCAGGTGCCATGGGTTGACTGAGATGACTAGGAGATGCACCACATATGCCCCCTATTGTGCTAACGTGCTGTATTTTATCTGCCCGGCACTCCGCTCATTGTTGTGAGCGTCGCTCTTCCGCACTCCGCTGTTGTTGGAGGCCGATCTTGACACCGCTGGTACCAGTCATTGGCAAGTCTACTCAGCTCCACATCCTCCTGTACCACACCACTTCATCTCTTCTCCAGTCCGTGTCGTTCCCGTTTAGCCCCCTCTATCTGGCTCAACATGTTGTTTGGGCATGCGGTAGCTGGGCATGCGCTCTACGTGACCCAACCAACGCAGCCTCACCTGCCGGAAGAACCTCACCACGTGTAGCCTCACACTCACCACGTGTCGGTGGAGACGCAGGTGTGCAGGAGAACTGCGTGCAGGGCTGGAAGTGCATGCACAAATGTTCAGGTGTGCATATATATGTGTGTGCAGGTGTGCAGTTATTTCGATGTACAGGTGTGTAGGTATAGAAGTCTACAGTGGTGTAGATATGTAGGAGTGCAGGTAAGTGCAGAGGTCTGTGAAAGTGCAGAGGCTGTGTAGATGCAAGATGCGTGTAGGTGTATTGGTGTAGGTATACAGGCGTGTAGGTGCGCAGATAGAGACGTGTGCAGGTGCGTGTGTCAGTGTCCAGGCGTGTCAGTGGGTGTACAGGTGTGCGGGTGGAGATAAAATTGACACCTGTGCCGGGGAGGCGGGGCTACAATAGAAGCCCCGCCCCCTCCACAGCTCCTCCCTCTATTAGAAGACCCCGACCTTCCCACGGGGACATGGCCACCCTCCAGGCATTGAGTGTTGGTGGCTGTACTCTGCTGATGAGTCCTTGTCAAAACAAAAGCGGCCCACAGTTCGTCTCTCTAGATCGCCGCTGCTGCTGTTGCTATCAGTGTCACATTCTCCAGAATTGGTTTTGATGGTGATCCATAGCTGTCAACCCCTTATCAGTGCCGACCTTATTACAGACCAATTCAGATCTTATTGGTCACCCCGTGCCCTTTCCATCTCAACGTTCATCCTACAAAGTCAATGGAGGAACACAAACAAATAGACAAAAAACGTTTGTCCTTATTGAAACGGCTGTACGCCGTATGGAGCTGACAACTACATTTGCCCGTAGGGGAATACGGGTAAACCATATGGGTTGACAGTGATGTACACACACAAGACAAGATCAAAGGGGTCGCATAATGCGCATGTATAATGTGCGTTGATTCATTAATTCCCCCCCCCCCCCCCCTACTTTGCGCAAGAGCGCAGAAGTGCGGTCACCACATCTACGAAACAGGCGGACTTCTCCACAAATCCGGCTGTCGCCTGATGAAGCTGGTTATAATTACTGGCGAAACGTCGTACTCAGATTGTAAATGTTGTCGCTTGGCTCTCCAACACAACGGTTAGTGCTGTACTAGTGACGAATTGGCACGTTCTGTTTACGTGACACCCCTTACTAGTTGGCTGTGTCTGGTGGTGGCGCGTTTTAACGACATATTTGTACATTTACGTGATCTAACCCCCCAAAAACCCCTCTATTATGTGTATACTGTATATTAGACATCCCATCAGCCACATCGCCATCGGAGTGTACACAATTTTAGCAGCATTGATTCCATGAGAAAAATGGTGTCAACATTCTGGTGATTGGGTCAATGGGTTGCTAGGTCATCAGGGGTAACAGGTTAATGGGTTACTAGGTCATTGTAACGGGTTAATGGGTTACTCGGTCATTGTAACGGGTTATTGGGTTATTGTAACGGGTTAATGGGTTACTAGGTCATTGTCACGGGTTATTGGGTTAATGGGTTATTGGGTTAATGGGTTATTGGGTTATTGGATGAGCACGACTGAGCCAGGGTCACTGTGGGGTCAATGCCGACTCTGTGGCGATGCTCGTTGCGGGGCCCACTGGGTCGGGGCCCCGAACCGTGAATTGATGACAGCTTCCGGTGTCTGCTCGACGTTTCCCGCCAAATTTAGAGTCGCAGAGCGGTGGGGAGAGAGTGAGCAGCGGGTAACCTCGCAACTTACCACGTCACCTCACCACTCACTACATCAACACGTCACCTCACCACTCACAACTACATCACCTCTCTACGTCACCTCACCACTTACTACATCACCTCACCACTCACATCACCTCACAACTACATTACCTCACCACTCACTACTACATTACCTCACCACTCACTACATCACCTCGCCACTCACTACATCACCTCACCACTCACTACGACATCACCTCACCACTCACTACATCACCTCACCACTCACTATATCACCTCGCCACTCACTACATCACCACGTCACCTCGCCATTCACTACATCACCTCATCACCACTAACGGAGAGATAGGGTAAGGGGTGAGGCGCTATCCCCAGGCATGGAGGAGCTGCACGAGTTGGAGGGGACGACGAGCGGTGAGGAGGAGGAGGGTGAGGAGGGTGAGGAGGTGACGCCGGCAGAGCTGGTGAGCAGACTGCGCGAGGTGAGGCCAGGGGCTGGAGAGTGAAGGGTGGTGGGGGTTGGTATGTTGATGTAGAGATGTGTGGTGTTGATGTAGTGTGTGTGGTGTTGATGTATTGGTGTGTGTGGTGTTGATGTAGTGGTGTGTGTGGTGTTGATGTAGTGGTGTGTGTGGTATTGATTTAGTGGTGTGTGTGGTGTTGATGTAGTGGTGTGTGTGGGGTGTTGGTGTAGTGGTGTGTGTGTGGTGTTGATGTAGTGGTGTGTGTGGTGTTGATGTAGTGGTGTGTGTGGTGTTGATGTAGTGGTGTGTGTGGTGTTGATGTAGTGTGTGTGGTGTTGATGTATTGGTGTGTGTGGTGTTGATGTAGTGGTGTGTGTGGTGTTGATGTAGTGGTGTGTGTGGTGTTGATTTAGTGGTGTGTGTGTGGTGTTTATGTAGTGGTGTGTGTGGTGTTGATGTAGTGGTGTGTGTGGTGTTGATTTAGTGGTGTGTGTGTGGTGTTTATGTAGTGGTGTGTGTGGTGTTGATGTAGTGGTGTGTGTGGTGTGTTGATGTAGTGGTGTGTGTGTGGTGTTGATGTAGTGGTGTGTGTGTGGTGTTGATGTAGTGGTGTGAGTGGTGTTCATGTAGTGGTGTGTGTGGTGTTCATGTAGTGGTGTGTGTGGTGTTGATGTAGTGGTGTGTGGTGTTGATGTAGTGGTGTGTGGTGTTGATGTAGTGGTGTGTGTGTGGTGTTGGTGTAGTGGTGTGTGTGTGTGGTGTTGATGTAGTGGGGTGTGTGGTGTTGATGTAGTGGTGTGTGTGGGGTGTTGGTGTAGTGGTGTGTGTGTGGTGTTGATGTAGTGGTGTGTGTGGTGTTGATGTAGTGGTGTGTGTGGTGTTGATGTAGTGGTGTGTGTGGTGTTGATGTAGTGGTGTGTGTGTGGTGTGTTGATGTAGTGGTGTGTGTGGTATGTTGATGTGGTGGTGTGTGTGTGTGTGGTGTGTTGATGTAGTGGTGTTTGTGGTATGTTGATGTAGTGGTGTGTGTGTGGTGTGTTGATGTGGTGGTGTGTGTGGTGTTGATGTAGTGGTGTGTGTGTGGTGTGTTGATGTAGTGGTGTGTGTGGTATGTTGATGTGGTGGTGTGTGTGTGTGTGGTGTGTTGATGTAGTGGTGTTTGTGGTGTGTTGATGTAGTGGTGTGTGTGTGGTGTGTTGATGTGGTGGTGTGTATGCGTGGTGTGTTGATGTAGTGGTGTGTGCGGTGTGTTGATGTGGTGGTGTGTGTGGTGATGATGTAGTGGTGTGTGTGCGTAGTGTGTTGATGTAGTGGTGTGTGCAGTGTGTTGATGTGGTGGTGTGTGTGGTGATGATGTAGTGGTGTGTGGGTGTTGGTGTAGTGGTGAGTGTGGTGTTGGTGTAGTGGTTTGTGTGTGGTGTTGGTGTAGTGGTTTGTGTGTGGTGTTGATGTAGTGGTGTGTGTGGTGTTGATGTAGTGGTATGTGTGGTGTTGATGTAGTGGTGTGTGTGGTGTTGATGTAGTGGTGTGTGTGTGGTGTTTATGTAGTGGTGTGTGTGGTGTTGATGTAGTGGTGTGTGTGGTGTGTTGATGTAGTGGTGTGTGTGTGTGGTGTTGATGTAGTGGTGTGTGTGTGGTGTTGATGTAGTGGTGTGTGTGGTGTTGATGTAGTGGTGTGTGTGGTGTTGATGTAGTGGTGTGTGGTGTTGATGTAGTGGTGTGTGGTGTTGATGTAGTGGTGTGTGTGTGGTGTTGGTGTAGTGGTGTGTGTGTGGTGTTGATGTAGTGGTGTGTGTGGTGTTGATGTAGTGGTGTGTGTGGGCTGTTGGTGTAGTGGTGTGTGTGTGGTGTTGATGTAGTGGTGTGTGTGGTGTTGATGTAGTGGTGTGTGTGGTGTTGATGTCGTGGTGTGTGTGGTGTTGATGTAGTGGTGTGTGTGTGGTGTGTTGATGTAGTGGTGTGTGTGGTATGTTGCTGTGGTGGTGTGTGTGTGTGTGTGGTGTGTTGATGTAGTGGTGTTTGTGGTGTGTTGATGTAGTGGTGTGTGTGTGGTGTGTTGATGTGGTGGTGTGTGTGGTGTTGATGTAGTGGTGTGTATGCGTGGTGTGTTGATGTAGTGGTGTGTGCGTTGTGTTGATGTGGTGGTGTGTGTGGTGATGATGTAGTGGTGTGTGTGCGTGGTGTGTTGATGTAGTGGTGTGTGCGGTGTGTTGATGTGGTGGTGTGTGTGGTGATGATGTAGTGGTGTGTGGGTGTTGGTGTAGTGGTTTGTGTGTGGTGTTGGTGTAGTGGTTTGTGTGTGGTGTTGATGTAGTGGTGTGTGTGTGGTGTTGATGTAGTGGTGTGTGTGTGGTGTTGATGTAGTGGTGTGTGTGTGGTGTTGATGTAGTGGTGTGTGTGGTGTTGATGTAGTGGTGTATGGTGTGTTGATGTAGTGGTATGTGTGGTGTTGATGTAGTGGTGTGTGTGTGGTGTTGATGTAGTGGGGTGTGTATGGTGTTGATGTAGTGGTGTGTGTGGTGTTGATGTAGTGGTGTGCGTGGTGTTGATGTAGTGGTTTGTGTGGTGTTGATGTAGTGGTGTGTGTGTGGTGTTGATGTAGTGGTGTGTGTGTGTGGTGTTGATGTAGTGGTGTGTGTGTGTGTGGTGTTGATGTAGTGGTGTGTGTGTGGTGTTGATGTAGTGGTGTGTGTGGTGTTGATGTAGTGGTGTGTGTGTGGTGTTGATGTAGTGGTATGTGTGGTGTTGATGTGGTGTGTGTATGGTGTTGATGTAGTGGTGTATGTGGTGTTGATGTAGTGGTGTGTGTGTGGTGTTGATGTAGTGGTGTGTGTGGTGTTGATGTAGTGGTGTATGGTGTGTTGATGTAGTGGTATGTGTGGTGTTGATGTAGTGGTGTGTGTGTGGTGTTGATGTAGTGGGGTGTGTATGGTGTTGATGTAGTGGTGTGTGTGGTGTTGATGTAGTGGAGTGTGTGGTGTTGATGTAGTGTTGTGTGTGGTGTTGATGTAGTGGTGTGGTGTTGATGTAGTGGTTTGTGTGTGGTGTTGATGTAGTGGTGTGCGTGGTGTTGATGTAGTGGTTTGTGTGGTGTTGATGTAGTGGTGTGTGTGTGTGGTGTTGATGTAGTGGTGTGTGTGTGTGTGGTGTTGATGTAGTGGTGTGTGTGTGGTGTTGATGTAGTGGAGTGTGTGGTGTTGATGTAGTGGTGTGTGTGTGGTGTTGATGTAGTGGTATGTGTGGTGTTGATGTGGTGTGTATATGGTGTTGATGTAGTGGTGTATGTGGTGTTGATGTAGTGGTGTGTGTGTGTGGTGTTGATGTAGTGGTGTGTGTGTGTGGTGTTGATGTAGTGGTGTGTGTGGTGTTGATGTAGTGGTGTGTGTGGTGTTGATGTAGTGGTGTGTGTGTGGTGTTGATGTAGTGGTGTGTGTGTGGTGTTGATGTAGTGGTTTGTGTTGTGTTGATGTAGTGGTGTGTGTGTGGTGTTGGTGTAATGGTCTGTGTGGTGTTGGTGTAGTGGTGTGCGTGTGGTGTTGGTGTAGTGGTGTGTGTGGTGTTGGTGTAGTGCTGTGTGTGGTGTTGGTGTAGTGCTGTGTGTGGTGTAGTGGTGGGTGTGTGTAGTGTTGGTGTAGTGGTGGGTGTGTGTAGTGGTGTGTGTGGTGTTGATGTAGAGGGGTGTGTGGTGTGTTGATGTAGTGGTGTGTGTGGGGTGTTGATGTAGTGGTGTGTGTGGTGTGTTGATGTAGTGGTGTGTGTGGTGTGTTGATGTAGTGGTGTGTGTTTGGTGTTGATGTAGTGGTGTGTGTGTGGTGTTGATGTAGTGGTGTGGTGTTGATGTAGTGGTTTGTGTGTGGTGTTGATGTAGTGGTGTGCGTGGTGTTGATGTAGTGGTTTGTGTGGTGTTGATGTAGTGGTGTGTGTGTGTGGTGTTGATGTAGTGGTGTGTGTGTGTGTGGTGTTGATGTAGTGGTGTGTGTGTGGTGTTGATGTAGTGGTGTGTGTGTGGTGTTGATGTAGTGGTGTGTGTGGTGTTGATGTAGTGGTGTGTGTGTGGTGTTGATGTAGTGGTATGTGTGGTGTTGATGTGGTGTGTATATGGTGTTGATGTAGTGGTGTATGTGGTGTTGATGTAGTGGTGTGTGTGTGTGGTGTTGATGTAGTGGTGTGTGTGGTGTTGATGTAGTGGTGTGTGTGGTGTTGATGTAGTGGTGTGTGTGTGGTGTTGATGTAGTGGTGTGTGTGTGGTGTTGATGTAGTGGTTTGTGTTGTGTTGATGTAGTGGTGTGTGTGTGGTGTTGGTGTAATGGTCTGTGTGGTGTTGGTGTAGTGGTGTGCGTGTGGTGTTGGTGTAGTGGTGTGTGTGGTGTTGGTGTAGTGCTGTGTGTGGTGTTGGTGTAGTGCTGTGTGTGGTGTAGTGGTGGGTGTGTGTAGTGTTGGTGTAGTTGTGGGTGTGTGTAGTGGTGTGTGTGGTGTTGATGTAGAGGGGTGTGTGGTGTGTTGATGTAGTGGTGTGTGTGGGGTGTTGATGTAGTGGTGTGTGTGGTGTGTTGATGTAGTGGTGTGTGTGGTGTGTTGATGTAGTGGTGTGTGTTTGGTGTTGATGTAGTGGTGTGTGGTGTTGATGTAGTGGTGTTTGTGTGGTGTTGATGTAGTGGTGTTTGTGTGGTGTTGATGTAGTGGTGTGTGTGTGGTGTTGATGTAGTGGTGTGTGTGTGGTGTTGATGTAGTGGTGTGCGTGGTGTTGATGTAGTGGTGTGTGTGGTGTTGATGTAGTGGTTTGTGTTGTGTTGATGTAGTGGTGTGTGTGTGGTGTTGGTGTAATGGTCTGTGTGGTGTTGGTGTAGTGGTGTGCGTGTGGTGTTGGTGTAGTGGTGTGTGTGGTGTTGGTGTAGTGCTGTGTGTGGTGTTGGTGTAGTGCTGTGTGTGGTGTAGTGGTGGGTGTGTGTAGTGTTGGTGTAGTTGTGGGTGTGTGTAGTGGTGTGTGTGGTGTTGATGTAGAGGGGTGTGTGGTGTGTTGATGTAGTGGTGTGTGTGGGGTGTTGATGTAGTGGTGTGTGTGGTGTGTTGATGTAGTGGTGTGTGTGGTGTGTTGATGTAGTGGTGTGTGTTTGGTGTTGATGTAGTGGTGTGTGGTGTTGATGTAGTGGTGTGTGTGGTGTTGATGTAGTGGTGTTTGTGTGGTGTTGATGTAGTGGTGTGTGGTGTTGATGTAGTGGTGTGTGTGTGGTGTTGATGTAGTGGTGTGCGTGGTGTTGATGTAGTGGTGTGTGTGGTGTTGATGTAGTGCTGTGTGTGGGGTGTTGATGTAGTGGTGTGTGTGGTGTTGATGTAGTGGTGTGTGTGTGTGGTGTTGATGTAGTGGTGTGTGTGGTGTTGATGTAGTGGTGTGTGTGTGGTGTTGATGTAGTGGTGTGTGTGGTGTTGATGTCGTGAGTGTGTGTGGTGTTGATGTAGTGGTGCGTGGGGTGTGTGTGGTGTTGATGTAGTGGTGTGTGTGGTGTTGATGTAGTGGTGTGTGTGTGGTGTTGATGTAGTGGTGTGTGTGTGGTGTTGGTGTAGTGGTGTGTGTTGTGTTGATGTAGTGGTGTGTGTGTGGTGTTGATGTAGTGGTTTGTGTCGTGTTGATGTAGTGGTGTGTGTCGTGTTGATGTAGTGGTGTGTGTGTGGTGTTGATGTAGTGGTGTGTGTGGTGTTGATGTAGTGGTGTGTGTGGTGTTGGTGTAGTGGTGTGTGTGGGGTGTTGGTGTAGTGGTGTGTGTGGTGTTGATGTCGTGAGTGTGTATGGTGTTGATGTAGTGGTGCGTGGGGTGTGTGTGGTGTTGATGTAGTGGTGCGTGGGGTGTGTGTGGTGTTGATGTAGTGGTGTGTGTGGTGTTGATGTAGTGGTGTGTGTGTGGTGTTGATGTTGTGGTGTGTGTGTGGTGTTGGTGTAGTGGTGTGTGTGTGGTGTTGATGTAGTGGTGTGTGTGGGGTGTTGGTGTCTTGGTGTGTGTTGTGTTGATGTAGTGGTGTGTGTGTGGTGTTGATGTAGTGGTTTGTGTCGTGTTGATGTAGTGGTGTGTGTGTGTGGTGTTGATGTAGTGGTGTGTGTGGGGTGTTGGTGTAGTGGTGTGTGTGGGGTGTTGGTGTAGTGGTGTGTGTGTGGTGTTGATGTAGTGGTTTGTGGGGTGTTGATGTAGTGGTGTGTGTGGTGTTGATGTAGTGGTGTGTGTGTGGTGTTGATGTAGTGGTATGTGTGGTGTTGATGTGGTGTGTATATGGTGTTGATGTAGTGGTGTATGTGGTGTTGATGTAGTGGTGTGTGTGTGTGGTGTTGATGTAGTGGTGTGTGTGGTGTTGATGTAGTGGTGTGTGTGGTGTTGATGTAGTGGTGTGTGTGTGGTGTTGATGTAGTGGTGTGTGTGTGGTGTTGATGTAGTGGTTTGTGTTGTGTTGATGTAGTGGTGTGTGTGTGGTGTTGGTGTAATGGTCTGTGTGGTGTTGGTGTAGTGGTGTGCGTGTGGTGTTGGTGTAGTGGTGTGTGTGGTGTTGGTGTAGTGCTGTGTGTGGTGTAGTGGTGGGTGTGTGTAGTGTTGGTGTAGTTGTGGGTGTGTGTAGTGGTGTGTGTGGTGTTGATGTAGAGGGGTGTGTGGTGTGTTGATGTAGTGGTGTGTGTGGGGTGTTGATGTAGTGGTGTGTGTGGTGTGTTGATGTAGTGGTGTGTGTGGTGTGTTGATGTAGTGGTGTGTGTTTGGTGTTGATGTAGTGGTGTGTGTGTGGTGTTGATGTAGTGGTGTGTGTGGTGTTGATGTAGTGGTGTTTGTGTGGTGTTGATGTAGTGGTGTGTGGTGTTGATGTAGTGGTGTGTGTGTGGTGTTGATGTAGTGGTGTGCGTGGTGTTGATGTAGTGGTGTGTGTGGTGTTGATGTAGTGCTGTGTGTGGGGTGTTGATGTAGTGGTGTGTGTGGTGTTGATGTAGTGGTGTGTGTGTGTGGTGTTGATGTAGTGGTGTGTGTGGTGTTGATGTAGTGGTGTGTGTGCGGTGTTGATGTAGTGGTGTGTGTGGTGTTGATGTCGTGAGTGTGTGTGGTGTTGATGTAGTGGTGCGTGGGGTGTGTGTGGTGTTGATGTAGTGGTGTGTGTGGTGTTGATGTAGTGGTGTGTGTGTGGTGTTGATGTAGTGGTGTGTGTGTGGTGTTGGTGTAGTGGTGTGTGTTGTGTTGATGTAGTGGTGTGTGTGTGGTGTTGATGTAGTGGTTTGTGTCGTGTTGATGTAGTGGTGTGTGTCGTGTTGATGTAGTGGTGTGTGTGTGGTGTTGATGTAGTGGTGTGTGTGGTGTTGATGTAGTTGTGTGTGTGGTGTTGGTGTAGTGGTGTGTGTGGGGTGTTGGTGTAGTGGTGTGTGTGGTGTTGATGTCGTGAGTGTGTATGGTGTTGATGTAGTGGTGCGTGGGGTGTGTGTGGTGTTGATGTAGTGGTGCGTGGGGTGTGTGTGGTGTTGATGTAGTGGTGTGTGTGGTGTTGATGTAGTGGTGTGTGTGTGGTGTTGATGTTGTGGTGTGTGTGTGGTGTTGGTGTAGTGGTGTGTGTGTGGTGTTGATGTAGTGGTGTGTGTGGGGTGTTGGTGTCTTGGTGTGTGTTGTGTTGATGTAGTGGTGTGTGTGTGGTGTTGATGTAGTGGTTTGTGTCGTGTTGATGTAGTGGTGTGTGTGTGTGTGGTGTTGATGTAGTGGTGTGTGTGGTGTTGGTGTAGTGGTGTGTGTGGGGTGTTGGTGTAGTGGTGTGTGTGGGGTGTTGGTGTAGTGGTGTGTGTGTGGTGTTGATGTAGTGGTTTGTGGGGTGTTGGTGTAGTGGTGTGTGTGTGGTGTTGATGTAGTGGTGTGTGTGGTGTTGATGTAGTGGTGTGTATGTGGTGTTGAAGTAGTGATGTGTGTGTGGTGTTGATGTAGTGGTGTGTGTGGTGTTGATGTAGTGGTGTGTGTGTGTTGATGTAGTGGTGTGTGTGTGGTGTTGATGTAGTGGTGTGTGTGTGGTGTTGATGTAGTGGTGTGTGGTGTTGTTGTAGTGGTATGTGGTGTTGATGTAGTGGTGTGTGTGTGGTGTTGATGTAGTGGTGTGTGTGGTGTTGATGTAGTGGTGTGTGTGGTGTTGATGTAGTGGTGTGTGTGTGGTGTTGATGTAGTGGTATGTGTGGTGTTGATGTGGTGTGTGTATGGTGTTGATGTAGTGGTGCATGTGGTGTTGATGTAGTGGTGTGTGTGGTGTTGATGTAGTGGTGTGTGTGGTGTTGATGTAGTGGTGTGTGTGTGGTGTTGATGTAGTGGTGTGTGTGTGGTGTTGATGTAGTGGTGTGTGTTGTGTTGATGTAGTGGTGTGTGTGTGGTGTTGGTGTAATGGTCTGTGTGGTGTTGGTGTAGTGGTGTGCGTGTGGTGTTGGTGTAGTGGTGTGTGTGGTGTTGGTGTAGTGCTGTGTGTGGTGTTGGTGTAGTGCTGTGTGTGGTGTAGTGGTGGGTGTGTGTAGTGTTGGTGTAGTGGTTGGGTGTGTGTAGTGGTGTGTGTGGTGTTGATGTAGAGGGGTATGTGGTGTGTTGATGTAGTGGTGTGTGTGGTGTGTTGATGTAGTGGTGTGTGTGGTGTGTTGATGTAGTGGTGTGTGTGGTGTGTTGATGTAGTGGTGTGTGTTTGGTGTTGATGTAGTGGTGTTTGTGTGGTGTTGATGTAGTGGTGTGTGTGGTGTTGATGTCGTGAGTGTGTGTGGTGTTGATGTAGTGGTGCGTGGGGTGTGTGTGGTGTTGATGTAGTGGTGTGTGTGGTGTTGATGTAGTGGTGTGTGTGTGGTGTTGATGTAGTGGTTTGTGTCGTGTTGATGTAGTAGTGTGTGTGTCGTGTTGATGTAGTGGTGTGTGTGTGGTGTTGATGTAGTGGTGTGTGTGGTGTTGGTGTAGTGGTGTGTGTGGGGTGTTGGTGTAGTGGTGTGTGTGGTGTTGATGTCGTGAGTGTGTGTGGTGTTGATGTAGTGGTGCGTGGGGTGTGTGTGGTGTTGATGTAGTGGTGTGTGTGGTGTTGATGTAGTGGTGTGTGTGTGGTGTTGATGTTGTGGTGTGTGTGTGGTGTTGGTGTAGTGGTGTGTGTGTGGTGTTGATGTAGTGGTGTGTGTGGGGTGTTGGTGTCGTGGTGTGTGTTGTGTTGATGTAGTGGTGTGTGTGTGGTGTTGATGTAGTGGTTTGTGTCGTGTTGATGTAGTGGTGTGTGTGTGTGGTGTTGATGTAGTGGTGTGTGTGGTGTTGGTGTAGTGGTGTGTGTGGGGTGTTGGTGTAGTGGTGTGTGTGGGGTGTTGGTGTAATGGTGTGTGTGTGGTGTTGATGTAGTGGTTTGTGGGGTGTTGGTGTAGTGGTGTGTGTGTGGTGTTGATGTAGTGGTGTGTGTGGTGTTGATGTAGTGGTGTGTATGTGGTGTTGAAGTAGTGATGTGTGTGTGGTGTTGATGTAGTGGTGTGTGTGGTGTTGATGTAGTGGTGTGTGCGTGGTGTTGATGTAGTGGGGTGTGTGGTGTTGATGTAGTGCTGTGTGTGGGGTGTTGGTGTAGTGGTGTGTGTGGTGTTGATGTAGTGGTGTGTGTGGTGTTGATGTAGTGGTGTGTGTGTGGTGTTGGTGTAGTGGTGTGTGTGTGGTGTTGGTGTAGTGGTGTGTGTGTGGTGTTGATGTAGTGGTGTGTGTGGTGTTGATGTAGTGGTGTGTGTGGTGTTGATGTCGTGGGTGTGTGTGGTGTTGATGTAGTCGTGTGTTTGGTGTGTGTGGTGTTGATGTAGTGGTGTGTGTGTGGTGTTGGTGTAGTGGTGTGTGTGGTGTTGATGTAGTGGTGTAGTGGTGTGTGTTGTGTTGATGTAGTGGTGTGTGTGTGGTGTTGATGTAGTGGTTTGTGGCGTGTTGATGTAGTGCCGTGTGTGTGGTGTTGATGTAGTGGTGTGTGTGGGGTTGGTGTAGTGGTATGTGTGGGGTTGGTGTAGTGGTGTGTGTGGTGTTGGTGTAGTGGTGTGTGTGGTGTTGGTGTAGTGGTGTGTGTGGGATGTTGGTGTAGTGGTGTGTGTGTGGTGTTGATGTAGTAGTGTGTGTGGTGTTGGTGTAGTGGTGTGTGTTGTGTTGATGTAGTGGTGTGTGGTGTTGATGTAATGGTTTGTGTCGTGTTGATGTAGTGGTGTGTGTGTGGTGTTGATTTAGTGGTGTGTGTGTGTTGGTGTAGTGGTATGTGTGGTGTTGGTGTAGTGGTGTGTGTGGGGTGTTGGTGTAGTGGTGTGTGTGTGGTGTTGGTGTAGTGGTGTGTGTGGTGTTGGTGTAGTGGTGTGTGTGTGGTGTTGATGTAGTGGTGTGTGTGTGGTGTTGGTGTAGTGGTGTGTGTGTGGTGTTGGTGTAGTGGTGTGTGTGGGGTGTTGGTGTAGTGGTGTGTGTGTGGTGTTGATGTAGTGGTGTGTGTGGTGTTGATGTAGTGGTGTGTGTGGTGTTGATGTAGTGGTGTGTATGTGGTGTTGAAGTAGTGGTGTGTGTGTGGTGTTGATGTAGTGGTGTGTGTGGTGTTGATGTAGTGGTGTGTGTGTGTGTGTTGATGTAGTGGTGTGTGTGTGTGTTGATGTAGTGGTGTGTGTGTCTGTGTTGATGTAGTGGTGTGTGTGTGGTGTTGATGTAGTGGTGTGTGTGTGGCGTGTGGTGTTGATGTAGTGGTGTGTGTGTGTTGATGTAGTGGTGTGTGTGTGTGGTGTTGATGTAGTGGTGTGTGTGGTGTTGATGTAGTGGTGTGTGTGGTGTTGATGTAGTGGTGTGTGTGCGGTGTTGGAGTCGTGGTGTGTTGATGTAGTGGTGTGTGTGGTGTGTTGGTGTAGTGGTGTGTAGTGTGTTGATATAGTGTTACAGTAGTAGGGTGTGTGTAAAGCGTGTTGGTGTAGTGGTGTGTGTGTTGTGTGGGGGGTGGTAGTGTAGCGTTAGCGCGCTGCACTTATAACCCTAGTTTTATTCCTGCTCACGGCCAATACCAGTGGCGATTATCTGAACCGGTCTTGGGCCTCCCCTGGGTCGATTCAGCCTCAAATGAGTACCTAGTGTGGCGTGTAAACATCACCACTGGGGAGACAAAGGCAGCCGGGCGTGGTGTTGACCACCCATCTCCTCATGTGCCGTGCCAGCATTCATAGGTGCTTGCGAACAGCACTTGCCCCAACAGTCTGTGCAGGCTATACGGGGGATCTTTGTCTTTGTATGGTGTGTGTATGGTGTGTGCAGGCGTGGCTTAATGAGAAGCTTTGCCCGGATTTACTGCCTCAGCACTCGGAGCTCACAGAGTGTGTGGTGGAGCAGCTCACGCATATGGTGGGGCCTGCACACATCCCTAACTCACCCAGCTTACTCACTCCCTCTCAATCAACCCCTCTCACTCACCCCTCTCACACACCTTGCTCATTCAAACCCTTCACACACACCCCTCACTCGCCCCTCTCACCCCTCTCACACCCCTTGCTCACTCACATTCTTCACTAGCCCCTCTCACCCCTCTCATCATTTACACCCCTCTCTTAAACTCCTCATGCTCCTCACCCGCACCCCTCACAAACCAATCACTGACCCCTCTCACTCGCCCCCCACTCACACCCCTCGGTGTGTGTGAGTAGGAGGGCAACCTACGGAGGGTTCAGCGTGCGGATGTGAAGTCGTCTCTCCACCGCATGGAGCTCGAGAGAATCCGCTTCATGCTGAGCTCATACCTGCGCACGCGCCTCAACAAAGTGAGCGTGTGGCACACCACCATGATGCACACCACACCACCACGCAGCATGTGTATGCTGTGGCATCAACCTCTGGCCCTGCTGACATGGATCTGGTGTAGGGTGGGGAGTTTGTGGTGTGTATGGTGTAGTGAGTGTGATGTGTGGTGTGTATGGGGTTGTGTGTGGTATAGTGTGTGTGTATATAGTGTGTATGTTGTGTTGGTGTTGTGTGTGTATGTCAATGTATTGATGTGTATAGTAGTTATGTGTGTGATGGGGTTGTGTGGCATTGATGTATGTGGTGTAGATGGTGTGAGTGGTGTGTCCACGGTGTGTGCGGTGTAGATCGAGCGCTTCTACACACACGTGCTGGAGAGGGAGAAGTCTCGCACCGAGGGGCAGCCCTCACTCCTGTCCCCCGAGGAGTTTGCCTTTGCCATCGAGTGAGATCCCTCACCTCATTACACCTCCTTCAGCAACACCTCACACATCATGAGCACATTACCTCATTGTCAACACACGCTTAAGCATAGACAAAAGACAGAGACAAAGATCCCCCATGTAGCCCAAATGGACTATCGGGGCAAGTGCTGTAAGCGAGCACCGATTGAAGGCTGGCACGGCACACAAATGGGTGGGTGGCCAGAACTGCGCCTGGCCATCTTAGTGTCCCTAATCACGATATTTACACACCTCACCAGGTACTAATTTGAGGCTGAGTCGACCAAGGGCAAGCCTAAGACCGGTTCAAATATTCACCACTCTTATTGACCATGAGCGAGGATTTAACTCGGTTTGCCGGGTTTGTAGCACAGTGCGCTCTACCACTCCCTGCACTCAATCAGCTCATGTCATCGCATACACCTTACACTACACCTCACACCACATCATCACCTTAACATTACCAGACCTCACATCACACCACTTCATCACCTTATCTCACACCTCATCATCACGTCTCTCACCTCGCACTATCTACGCCTCCTTAAAAGTCTCACACCATCTACATCTTCGCACATCTCACACCTCATCACCATAACCATAACCACTCATCATCAAACACTTCATCATCATCATCGTCACATCACCACACATCTCATAACCCATCACACCTCATAATCCAATCACATTTCCCACCATGCACTCCTATTGCCACAATTTCACACGCAAAACCACCGCATCACAATCACACATCACTCCTCGTCATCATCACATCATCCATACCTGTTACCCCATTACTTCACCGCATCACGCATCAGACCTCACTTTAACCAATCGATATGTCACCACCCTCCAACACACATACACAGATCCTCTGTGAAGTCATACAGACTGTGGGCTTTGTTCATCTGGGCTTTGGTGTGTGCATGTGTAATGAGCTACTTCTGCGACACGTCGTGTAGAGGGTACTTCTTCTTTTATTACTCACACTGGGCACAACACAGGCCAACACTTATTCTTCCTCACACTGAGTACAACACTCGATATTAACGTCTCCACTGGCTACACACAGCCGATCACTCGGCGTGGTCCTATTGCCCTCACTCGGCTACACCGCTGGCTGGCAGCGTGACGATGACGGCGATGGAAACCAAGACCCCACACACGAGGCCCGAGCCCCGGGTCCGCTCCCCCTTATATACCCCCAGGCGTGGCTAGGCCCCGCCTCCGGCCACGCCTTCTCGTGGAACCTTCCAGCAGGTTCCGGGAGTATCTCGGCTAGCCCCACCTGTTACCTTTGCCCCAGGTACACCTCCTTCTCTGATTGGTTGGTACTTCACCGTGTCCTTACCCGTGATTCTCTTTCCGGCCAGCAGGTGTCGCCCTGTCATTACACATGTATACACGTGTTGAGTGTATACATCTGTCTTTGTGTTCAAACCTGTATATGTAAAAGTAACAGCTCTTTCCATATATGCCACATTTACTGAACTCTTTCAGTTGGTGGTTCTGAACGACAATGCGACCACACATCCAGTTCTTGTGAGCTGATGGTGTGGACATTGTTAAGATATGTTGTACGTGCAGTGCTGCACACTATTGTGCTGCAAAATCTACGTGTGTATATGTGCACACATGTCTCTGTATTTGTACACGTGTGTGAGAAAAGGTGCAGTGGGGAGCGGTGGTCCAGCGGTTAGCGTATCGTGTTGTCACCCAGTGACCCAAGTTCGATTTCCACTCGCAGCCAACATCCGTGCCAACTGAACCGGTCCTGGGCCTTCCCGAGGTCAACTTGTCCTTAAACGAGCACCTAGTGCGATGTGTCAGCATAAACACCGGGGAGACAAAGGCAGCCGGGCATTGTGCTGACCACCCACCCTCTTGTGTGCCATGTTGGTAGCCCTTGCTGCGACAGCCTGTTAAAGCTAAAAGGGGGATCTTTGTGTTTGTGATTGAAGGTATGCTTCCAACATGGATAGATTCCTGAAGTCTGTGGCTCTGAGGCACATGCCACCCAACCTACAGGCCCTGGACCTCAGCAAAGCAGGTGAGTGTGCGAGAGAGGGGAGTGGTAGTGCATCGGTTAGCGCACTGCACGAAGAACCTGGCAACCCGAGGTCAATTCCTGCTCACGGCCAATACAAGTGACGATTATCTGAATCGGTTGTGGGCCTCCCCTAGGTTGAGTGTGATGTGTAATGGTCGCCACTGGGGGGAGACAGGCGGCTGGACGTGGTGTTGGCTACCCACCCCCTCGTGTGCCATGCCAGCCTTCATAGGTGCTTGCTAAAAACACTTTCCCCAACAGTCTGTTAAGGTTGTATGGGGTATATTTGTCTTTGGAGTGTAGTATGAGTGTGTGAGGGTATGGTTGGATTGTTGCTTGAGAGTGCAGGCTGTGTATGTTTGTGTGCTGTGTGTGTGTTTAGCGTCGTGTGTGAAATCGCAGGGTACATGTGTGTGTGTTGGTTTATGTCGGTTAGTGTCTTTACCCACATTGTGTGTGAGTGTGAGGTAGCTGGTGGGTGTGCGTGGTGTGTATAGTGTGGGTGTGTTCAGTGTTCTGTGTCTGATAGTATGTGTGTGTAGGTGTTGTGTATTTATCTATTTATGGATATGTATGTGTCGCAGTAGTGTAGTGGTTAGCAAAGAGTTCCATTCCCACTCACATCCAACATCAGCGACGAGTGATATCAGAACTGATCCCGATTCACTCCTATGACATCTCAGCCTTAAAATGAGCACCTGTTGCAGTGTGCAAACTTCAGTTTTAGGGAGACAAAGGTCGCTGGGCATGGAGTGGACAACACCTCACCCTCGTACACCATGGTGGCCTTCATTGATGTTTTCTAGCAACACCTGCCCAGAACATTCTGTCTGGGCTACTTGGCGGATCTTTTTCTCTTTGTGTACGTGTTTATGTGTGTATGTGTGAATGTGTTTTGGTGGTGGCGCAGTGGATAGCATACTGCACTACGAACCCGTGCATCCGAGTTCGATTCCCGCTCCTGGCCAACACCAGAGACGATTATCTGAACCGGTCCTGGGTCTCCCCTAGGTCCACTCAGCCTTAAATGAGTACCTGGTGTGGTGTGTAAACATCGCCGCTGGGGAGACAAAGGCGACCGGGCATTGTACTGGCCACCCACTCCCTTGTGTGCCGTGCCGGCCTTCATAGGTGCTATTTGCTTACAACATGTTGCCCCGAGAGTCAACACATGGGCATGTTGCATAGTGGGGACCTCCACTGGCAACCTAAAAAACTTCAAAGACTCCAAAACAACCTCGCACGCGTCGTCATTGGCCACACTCATCCCTGACTCGACTCACTTGCCTGTCTCCGTGCCCTCAACTGGCTCCCCATCGCCAGCAGGGTCATATACAAGATCGCCTGCCTCTGCCACAACGCCTTCACATCCGCCTGCCCGCCGTACCTTTCTTCATTACTGACGACTTGCAGCTCGGCACACGGCAGATGCCTGCGCAGCGCGACTCACGACCTCCTCTTGATACCAAGATCCAGGATGGTCGTGTCTATGCGCCGCTTCTCGGTGGCAGCCCCAACAGTCTGGATCGCCGTCCCTCTGCACATTCCCAGCATCACCTCAATCGCCTCCTTCAAAAGACACTTAAAAACTCACCTCTATAACCACGCTTTCGAGCGACTCTGAACTTGGCTCCGCGCCTCTGAGTTGCGGCCATTACGTCCGCAAATTTGTGCGCGTTATGAATCGCATTATTATTAAACGGGGGATCTTTGTTTTTGTGGCGTGACCCCACAGTGCCCCGGCCGGACGTGGGCGCATTCGTGTTCCTGCGCGTGCGCGAGCGGCAGGAGAACGTCCTCGTGGAGGCCGAGTCCAGCGAGCAGAGGTGACGGAGCCACGGATTGCGGGAGCAGGAGATACACACTCAACACGTAGCACACGTAGCACACGTAGCACGTATCAAGTTGATGTCAGAATCTTTATTTAGATTGGAGGAGGAATCCAATGAGCTATCAAGCTCTTTTGCACAGATGTCCAGTCAGGGAGGGTCAGCAAGTTACGACTGCAAACAATACACAAACATGATAGGAGTGCAAAATAAAGAAAATGGTAAGCAGGTCACTAAATATAACGCGTAGGCTTTTGCGACCAATGTTATTTATAATACAAGTTTCGATTTAAAGCTTTCGTGACTGCAGGGATTCATCTTCTTGGTTCTTTCGGTAAAGTCACGTAGAAGGAAAATAATAAAATAATAAAAATAAACATAATAAGAGTCTGCCTTCTCGACAGACCTGTTCTCCACCTAAAGACGGCTGCTTGCGTTGTGGCCGAAACGTCGTGAGAATTATTTTATTATGTTTTATTTTTATTATTTTCCTTCTACGTGACTTTACCGAAAGAACCAAGAAGATAATACAAGTTATTTGGAGTTAAATCGATTAAATATAAATGTGTTCTTCACCCAACACCACCCGACACAGACAATCAGTAAGGTTTGTCACGTATTTATTTCTAGATTTGAAGCTTTCTTGACTGCAAGGATTCATATTCTTAGGTTTTTTCGGTAAAGTCACGTAGGTAAAACATCAAAATTAATAAAAATAAAATAAAAATCACGACGTTTCGGAGGCAACACAAGTCTCCGTCATCAGGTGGGACCGTCACAGCCAGATTAGCTGCATCAAGTGAGGCAATGATTCAAGATGTAATCCCTCCCGATACGTTCCATTCATTGGCTACCACATTCTGATGAGCTCCCCCCCCCTCTCCTCCCCCCTCAACTTGCTTTTAAGGAATTACATCTTGAATCATTGCCTCACTTGATGCAGCTAATCTGGCTGTGACGGTCCCACCTGATGACGGAGACTTGTGTTGCCTCCGAAACGTCGTGATTTTTATTTTATTTTATTTGTATTAATTTTGATGTTTTACCTACGTGACTTTACCGAAAAAACCTAAGAATATGTTTGTCACGTAGACAAAACGTGCTAATTAATTACGACTTCAGCACACCAGTCTCATTCATCAAGATGGTGCAAGGTCACCAAAAACAACAAGAAAACAGTCCCAGACCACATCAAGATAACACCACACAGCAGCAGTCGTCGTCCCGCAATAAAATGGCCACATTAACATTGAACTATGTTGTGTGACCGTGTGAGGAGTTGAGAAGTCATGAGACCAGGGTAGTCTCACTTGCGAGAGTGACCCCGGGTCCCCAAAACGACAAGTAATAAAATATTGCACAAACATAAATAGCTGTTAAATAAGTAATGCTCTGGACATAAGTTGACTCGAGCGGATTACGTTTAGACTGATCACAGCACAATTACAATTTTACAGAAAGATTAAACAGATTTAGGCTGACCGTTGTACTAATATGTAAACAGAAGAGGATATACAAGTCGAATGCAATTGCAACACAAGACACTCAACGCTCAACACCGAGCTCAATATGGAGACAGCCCAACATAAACTTAACCCCTAGGACAACTCAGCCTTAAATAAAAACCTGCTGTGGTATGTATGTTGAACTTCTTTTACACCGTACGTAGCCAACCGCGTTAAACGTCAGGATTAGGGAGACAAAGGCGGCCGAGCGTGGGCCTGGCCACACCACCCCTTCATACGATGTGTTCTTGATAGGTACTCGCTAACAGCACGTTCGCCACCAGTTGATGTTGGCTGTGCGGGGGTTGGTTGTCTTCATGTGTGCAGGGAGTTTGTGGTGGACCTGGAGGAAGGCTCGCAGCACCTCATGCGCTACTCCACCGTGGCCCCACTGCTGCTCTCCTCTTCCATCCACCTCATCTAGCCCCCTGCCTCTTCCCTGTGTATTCCTTTCTCCCCATGTGGCCCTGTGCATCCCCGTGTCTTGTCGTGTAGCCCCGCATGGTCACGAGTATATTTGTGTATCCCCATCTCCCTCTGTATCCCTGTGTAGCCCCATATCTCCCCATGGCTCCCCATGGCTCCCTGTGATTGTGGGGGGTGGTATGTGCTGTCACTTTCTAAATTCTTGAGCGATAATGGATGAGTGATGGAGGTGGTGTTCTACATTTCTTGCTCTCGTGTGTTTGTGCGAGTATTTCAAATTGGTTTGTGTGTTTTTAGTCTGATTAAAATAACAAAGCGATGAATATATCAGGTGTGGTGTGTTTTCTGTATTTGGTGTGGTGTGTGGGTGTTGTGGGAGCGGTAGTGGAGCGCTACAAACCTGGTGACCCGAGTTCGAATCCCATTCATGGCCAACACCAGTGATGATTATCTGAAACAGGACCTGGGCTTCCCCTAGGTAGGCTCAGCCTCAAATGTGTACCTGGTACGATGTGTAAGCATCGCTACTGGTGAGACAAAGGCGGTCGGGCATGGTGCTGGCCACCCACTCTTTCGTGTGCCGTGTCGGCCGTTTTCGGTGCTTTCTAACCGCACTTGCCCCAGCATTCTGTTAAGGCTATACGAGGGATCTATGTCGGATGTGTGCACGTAGTATGTATTGTGGTTTTGGTATGGTGTGTAGGCGTTGTGGATGCTGTGTTGTATCTATATACTGGACAGTAATACCTCTGTTATAAAGGAGCTTCGTTCCCAGAGGATCCGTTAACAAAGTCGGCCATAGAGTACCCATTCGCCCCCCCCCCCCTATTTTTACAAGAAAATCGAAAAAAATCTTCAGAAATCATGCAAATCGATTTAAGAGAGTAAACTTTTCAACACTAGCGTTGTTAATGGGCTGCGTGCACTTACCTGCAGTTGCAGACACGGCCCATCAGGGGCAGTAACTTACACCGGCATGTGACCTGCTACATTCCCCAGCCCCAAAGCAGGAGGGGGCTGCGGGGTGTTCTGGGATCCCCCGAGACCCCCCTGGACTTCTCTGGAAGGGAGGCGTGGCCAGGGGCTGACACACCGGGGAGGTGTATAAAAGGCGGACGTCTGTCCGGGGCCAGTCCAAGACTGAAGCCAGAAGACCAGCTAGCCGAGGACCCTGAGACCCCTTTTCCCGTTGCCCTTGTCAGGGCCGAGACTCTGTGGGCCAGTGGTGAGACCCTGGAAACCCCCGGCCCGACGTCCTTGTCAGGGCTGGGTCCGAGTGGGGCAGTGGTCGGGACCCGCACCTTGGCTGGGTTGGGTCAGCGCAGCCTCCCCTAGGGCGCTCATAGCCGGAGGACTTGGAGCCCGTAGCCCCGTGATAGGGCACGCTAGTCCAGAGGCCGTACCCCCCCAGGCAGTAGGTAAAAATGGCCGTTGCCCTTGTGAAGACTGTGACCGTTACCGTTTATTGGAATAAACGCGTTGGTGCCTCTACGAGTCGTCTCCGCTCTCCGTAACCCCACGACAACTGCATGTCCTGTAAACACAACCCAGTGTGGGTGGTGGTTCACATTACCAGCAGCCAGTCAGCGGAGCACTTAACCAGTCTTCCCTTTCCTGCCTGCCGTTGTTCAAGTTCCTCGTGATGGTAAAATTGCGTTGTGGATTTATTACCCTCATTACGTCATCCACGCGACCATCTCGTGTGAGTGTCCAATTCTCTGCCGGTTTTAGGAACCCACTGGAACTATGTACTTTTAAATCTAGGTTGAAAATTTCTTTTTTCTGATTCCTGTGTTTAGTTTGTTGTCCTTCCCCCGCACCTCTGATTATTACGGTTGGCTACGTACTGCGCGAAAGAAGTTCAACACCTGTAGTGTAGTGGGTGTGTGGGGGTGTAGTGTAGTGGGTGTGTGAGGTTGTAGTGTAGTGGCTGTGGGGGTCTAGTGTAGTGGATGTGTGGCAGTGTAGTGTAGTGGGTGTGTGAGGGTGTAGTGGGTGTGTGGGGGTGTAGTGTAGTGGGGGTGGTCAATGTCTCATCAGTTGGTCTGGCGACTATGGCGGAGCCAGGATTTTCAGGTAAGGGGGGCAATCTCTCCAGCAATGGAAAATTATAGAGGAGTTGTTACTAAGTAAGGACTTGACTTACTTTGCTTTTTATTCGACGCGTGTGCGGCGATGGCGCAGCCATCGATCGAGGGTCGAATTCGATCGGCATTGCGCTCGCTGAAGGTGTTTTCCTTCAGGGAAGTCGTGTACTGTATACACAACTGCACACAATTCTGAGTCACTTCTAACTGCTTTGCCGTTACTTATTGTCAATTATGGACTCAGACTATGGTCCTATCATCAACATAGAGTCCCTGGCACATAATGTGCTACACAGTGGCAGTGGTGGTCGCAAAATGACGATTTATTACTAACTAGCTTTACTACCCGGCTTCGCCCGGGACTTGGATTCACTACACCCGGCCGCCTTTGTATCCCCAGTGGCGATGTTCACACCACACCAGTTAATTGTTTGAGGCTGAGTCGACCTAGGGGAGGCCCAGGACCGGTTCAAATAATCGTCACCGGTGGTGGCCATGAGCAGGAATCGAACTCGGGTAGCCGGGTTCATAGCGCAGCGCGCGAATCGCTGCGCAGTCGCTACAGAATCTTCCGGGGGAAAAAAACACCGTATTGCAACGCTGTGTGCAAAAATCCCAGTGTGATGCAAGTCAAACAATAACAACCATAAGACAATTTAGATTAAAGTTATCAGGCCAACTCCGCACTTCCGCAAGAAACATGGCTTAACCATATGTTTTCGAAATCACCAAAATAAAGCTATAAAAACAATGTAACAACAGTAATCATAGGAACTGTGATTCAAATTTAACAAGAAACGATATACATAACATGTACGACCAAACTTGCAGCCATAGCTGGCAGCATGACACTCCCAGTGTATGATGTGTGAGTGAGTCAGTGGTAGTGTGAGTGTATGATGTGTGAGTGAGTCAGCGTATGATGAGTGAGTGTATGATGAGTGAATCAGTGTATGATGTGTGAGTGAGTCAGTGGTTGTGTGAGTGTATGATGAGTGAGTCAGTGTATGATGTGTGTGTGAGTCAGTGTAAGATATGAGTGAGTGTATCACGACCTCCTTCACGCCATCGCGGCCTCCTTCACGCCATCGCGGCCTCCTCCACGCCATCACGGCCAAGAGGCTGCGTCATCGCAGGAGCTTCTCCTCTGCCGAGAGATGCGAGAGCCGCTGCCTCTTGCGGGGCCGCCGAGGCTGCACGCCCAGCGCCTCGTCCCTCGTCCTCCGAGCCCGAAGCGGCCCTAGAGCTCAAGCTCCGGCCGGCCCCGGGCGAGCCGAGCCCCGCCGCCGAGCCAGGCGAGACTGAGGCTCCCCGGGGCACCAGGCCGCAGTGCTGGGACTCCACCACGACCATTGTCACCCCCTAACCCCTCACACACTCATTCCCTCACACACTCCCCCACACACTCACTCATTCCCTCACACACTCACCCCCTAACCCCTCACACACTCATTCCCTCACACACTCCCCCACACACTCACTCATTCCCGCACACACTCACCCCCTAACCTCTCACACACACTCATTCCCTTCCACACTCCCTCACACACTCATTCCCAACACATTCTCCACTCGGGTCGCCGCTTTCCACAGCGAGCGAGGAGGCGGCCATCTTCGGCGGCCATCTTGTATAGTAGCCAAATACTCTAAACCAGTGGTTCTTAACCTGGGTTCGATCGAACCCCAGGGGTTCGGTGAGTCAGTCTCAGGGGTTCGGCGGAGGTTAAGACACACACCCGACTCATGATTCGTGATGACACGTCCGGCTTGGCCATCATTGGCTGCAAGTGATCACGCTACATCGCTTGGCCTATCTGTGCTGCAGGGAATTTGGTGCACTCGGTAGTCGACTTGTGACTGTCGTGATGGTACGTCGTGTGATTTCTTTCTTAATATTTTAATCCCTTCATACTAACTATGTCGAGCAAAAAAAGAAAGTGGTCGGACGAATGTGTACAATATGGATTCACATGTATAACGGAACGTGATGGGAGTCAGCGTCCTAACTGCATGATTTGCAATGCCAAGTTGAGCAATTCTAGTCTAGCACTGGCAAAACTAAGGGAACACTTCCTTAAGCTGCATGGAGATGGGGAATACAAGAACACAACGCTCGCTGAATTCAAGGTGAAGAGAGCCAGATTCGATGAAAAGGCTACTCTGCCTATTCTCGGCTTTGTGCCCATCAACAAACCGATCCTCACAGCATCGTACGAAGTTGCTTACCTGATCGCAAAGCAGGGCAAACCACACACCATTGGTGAAACACTCATAAAACCAGCTGTGTTGAAGATGGCGAATATCATGCTGGGAAAAGCGGCTGAAGTTAAGTTGTCCCAAATTCCTCTTTAAATGACACCATCAGCGACAGAATAGAGGACATGAGCAAAGACATCTTGGCTCAAGTAGTTGCAGATCTGATTTCAAGCCCGGCAAAATTGAGCCTCCAACTCGACGAGACCACAGACGTTTCCAATCTAAGTCAGCTTGCTGTATTCGTGCGCTATGTGAAAGAGGACGTGATAAAGGAAGATGTTTTTTTATTTTGTAAGCCTCTTACAACAACAACTAAGGCAGCCGATGTGAAGAAACTTGTAGATGACTTCTTCAAAGACAACAATCTTTCGTGGGATATGGTTTCTGCAGTTTGTTCGGACGGAGCTCCAGTCATGCTGGGAAGAAAGTCTGGTTTTGGTGCGCTAGTGAAAGCCGATGCACCACACATCATTGTTACGCATTGTATTCTGCACATGGCAACACAAACCTTGCCTCCAAAACTGACAGAAGTATAAAAAATTGTAGTGGAATGTGTGAACTATGTGCGAAATAGTGCTCTGAGGCACCAAATCTAGAAATTGGCTCTGAATTCGAGGTACTTCTGTACCATTCTAACTTTCGGTGGTTATCCTGGGGACAGGTGCTGAATCGTGTTTTTGCCATGCGTATGGAATTAGCCTTGTTTTTGCAAGAGCACCAACATTGTCATGCAGATTGCTTCAAAAATTCTGAGTTCATTCTCATTTTAGCGTACATGGCTGATATCTTCGCAGCTCTCAATCATCTCAATCAGCAGATGCAGGGCAGTGGAGTCAACATCATTGAAGCGGAAGAAAACCTGAAGGCTTTTCAAAAAAGCTACCGTTATGGAAACGACGAACAGAGAACGATAACTTCGCAAACTTTCCCCTGCTGGACGACTATGTAAGTAAGAATGAAGATGTATCTGGAATCGGAGACATTTCTGTACCCGCGGAACTGAAGCAAGCAATTGCCACGCACTTAGATGAGCTTGCAAAGTCTCTCGACGGATACTTCCCTACAAGAGAGTCATATCCAGCATGAGTGAGACAGCCGTTCACGTTTAGTGTTGAGACAACAGATGTCAATGATGAATCTTCTTCTTCCTAGCGTTGTTCCCGCTGTGGCGCAGGGTCCGCTTTTCGGCATTGTCTTCTCCATTTGGCTCGGTCCAGGGCATCTTCAGGGGATGCGTTGACCGTCTTCATGTCTTCCTTTATTCGGTCCATCCATCGCTTCTTCGGACGCCCGCGTGGACGGCGGCCCTCTGGCTCAATACGCAAGGCAGTCTTGGCCACTGATGACTCTTCACTTCGCATCACGTTGCCGTACCACCGAAGCCTTGCCTCAAGCATCTTGTCCGCAATGGGGGCCACACTAAGTCGCTTCCGAACGTCTTCGTTCCTGACACGATCCCATCGAGTGAGCCCGAGGCTCCATCTGAGCATCCTCATCTCCATGGTGTGGAGAGCTTGTTCGTGTACAGTTGTGGCTGGCCAGCACTCGGATCCATAGAGTGCCACCGGTCGGACGATGGTCTTGTATATTTTTCCCTTCAGCCTATCCAGAATTTTCCGATCACAGAGGACTCCGGTGACTTGCCTCCATTTCATCCACGCCGCATTGACTCGTGACCTCACATCAGTCGTGATGCTACCATCTGAGCTGATGGTGGAGCCCAGGTACTTAAAGTCCGTCACTTTCTTCAGATCTTCTCCGTCAATGCTGATGGTGCCGTCGGTTTGGGGGCCACACTCCATATACTCCGTCTTTTTGATGTTGAACCTCATCCCGTTTTCGTCCAAACGTTCCTTCCACAGGCGCGTTTGTCTTTCCACTTCTCCTCTCTCTTCATCTGAGAGGAGGACGTCATCCGCGTAGAGAATTGACCATGGAAGGGGCGTGTGCAGGTCGGCAGTGATCGTGTCCATGCACAGGATAAACAGGAGTGGTGACAGGGCCGATCCTTGGTGCACTCCAACGCTGATGGGAAATGGCGGTGATATGCCCACTGCACACCTGACTGCACTGGTGACGTTCTTGTATAGGAGTTGCACCCAATGCACGTAGGTTTCAGGGACTCCATGGGATCGAAGCGAGTGCCAGATGAGGTCGTGGGGGATCCTGAATACCTCGACGAAATCATTGAAATTCCAGGTTCAACAGCAACTCTTCAGAACAACAACGCTCTCAACGTTTTGGTGTCAACAAATGGTAACGTACCCTGTTATTGCTAAGAAAGCCCTGGAGATGTTCATACCGTTTGTTACAACATATCTTTGCGAGCAATCCTTTTCGAGGATGCTGGACATAAAAACGAAGAAAAGGAACAGACTTTGTTGCGAAAATGACATGAGAGTGGCACTTGCCAAGGTGAAGCCGCGCATTTCTGAACTGGTCTCTGAAAGGCAACAGCAGAAGTCACACTGATTTGCAGTAAGTATTCATTATTATGTTTTTGTGTGAAAATCATGTTTTGCTGGTTTTGTTCTTTGAACACAGTGATGTTGATGCACGGTTCATTTTGTGCACCAGTAAAACATATACCTATGTTTTGAATTTGAAAAAATCTTGTTTTATTTTTCCAATTAAGTAGGGTTCGGTGAATGCGCATATGAAACTGGTGGAGTTCAGTACCTCCAACATACCAGGCGAGTTAGTTAACATCTCGTCACCGTGACAGAGTCCCATCAGTGACCTCTGCAGGCAAGCAACTGCGTCTGCTAGGTCACGTAGCCAGCATGCGCAGCCACCACATGCCCAAGCAACTTCTATTTGGCTGGATAGAGGGGGCTTAATGGATACGGCATGCGGCTTGAAAAGAGATGGACTGTGATACAGAAGGATGTGTAGCTGATTGGACTTGTAGATGACTTGATCTCAGCAGTGTCAAGATCGGCCTCTGTGGAGGAAGTTCGTGAAGGACACAGCAACAACGGAGGGCAGAGGAGCGACGCTCACAACAATAAACGGAACGCCGTGCGGCTGAAGCACAGAGTTGGCACAGTGGAGAGCACAGTTGGTGTATTACTACTCTCGCCTTGCACTGAAGTTCAGGATAAAACCGTATGCAGCGTCACTCAAAATCTGCTTCGGACAAAGGGATAGAGTTCGGTGTGGAACTCTATCCCTCTTCTTGGTTCTTTCGGTAAAGTCACGTAGAATGGAAATAATAAAATAATAAAAATAAAACATAATAAAATAATTCTCACGACGTTTCGGCCACAGCGCAAGCAGCCGTCCTCAGGTGAAGAACAGGTCTGTCGAGAAGACAGAGTCTGAATGACAACCCCAGACTCTATCTTCTCGACAGACCTGTTCTTCACCTGAAGACGGCTGCTTGCGTTGTGGCCGAAACGTCGTGAGAATTATTTTATTATGTTTAATTTTTATTATTTTATTATTTCCATTCTACGTGACTTTACTGAAAGAACCAAGAAGATGAATCCCTGCAGTCACGAAAGCTTTAAATCGAAATTGAACTCTATCCCTTTGCACATCCGTAACAAATGCACTTTTACTTTTAAGGCTTCTCTATCTGTTTTGGTCAGGCTTTCGAGCAGCCCTGAGCTGGATCTGCGCCTCTGAGTTTTTGACTTGTCGGCACAATCTGGGCGCGTTATAAATGTCATCATCTGCCAGTCATCTCGGTCAGTCAACCCACGGCACCTTGATCTGTTCCGTGACTTGCCAGCGGGCCTTCGACACTGCACGTGGCCTCAAAGCGCACCTAGCATGGTACAAGCGCCGTGGTGACGTCACCGCCACTTATTGGTGAACGGCGCTTGTTGTTGTGCTTGTCACCTCACTCATGGACCCACACACGGCAGCTTTAATATACTTTATTCACGTCTCCTTCACAATGGTGACTAGCGATTGGTGGTGATGGAGATGATCGTGTTGTTTAAGGTGATGGTGGTCATGAAGGTGATGACAGTGGTGGTGTTTGTGCTGTTGGTAAGAGTGGTGGTAATTTATCGTGACAGTGGTGATGAAAATTATGATGATGATGATGATGGTGGTGATAATGTTGGTGAAGCTGATGGTGATGCTTATGAGGGTGACGATGGTGGGTGGTGATGCCATCACTCCTCCTTCTCCTCTCCGTGCGTGATGATATAGCACAAGGATTTGTAGTCAAGATGGCCTGCTGGGTCAATGGGTGCCATGCTGCACATCTGGTCTGCCTGTGTGATATCAACATCACCACCACATTAACATCATCGCATCAACATCACCACTATATTCACAGCATCACATCAACATCACACCATGACATCATCAACATCATTGCCACGTAACATTAACACCACCACAATTTTATATCATCGTCACCACTAACATCGCAAGAACATGCACCGACAAACATTATCCACTTAATTGTCAGTGATGTCACCGCAGCTTTTGTGCCAGGCTAGGTGTGTGGTGTGTTGCGTTTGTGATGAGTGTATGCCATGAGGGTGTGTTTGTGTGATGAGGTGTGTTGTGTTTGTTCTTCGTGCTTTCGGAGTCCCTGACCCTCTGCTCATGATCTTTAAGGACCTTCATGATGGTGAGCGGGCCCGGGAAAAACTACGTGGCCGGGAGTCAGAGCCATTCCCTGTACACCTTGGCGTGCGACAGGGATGTCCTCTGGCTCCCACATTATTTAACATCTAGTTTGTGAAGCCTTCAATAGCTGTACCGGGAGAATTTCCATTTGGTACAGATATAATGGGAGGCTGATCGATGCCCGGGTGCGCTCAAGGGATGGCTCCCTATTGGTCAATCACGTTATGTATGCCGATGATTTGGTAATAGCTGCTCATTCAGAGGAGGAGTTGGAGACGCTGCTGCTGAGACTGGAGCGTGCCACTAAGAGGTGGGGCCTTACCATCAGCCCCACCAAAACTAAGCACCTGCCTGGGTATTTTGTACCATCGGACACTCCACCCACACAACTCCCAATCGGTGATGGGGCAGTTGTGGAGAGAGTGGAGAGTTTCCCATACCTGGCAGTGTGCTTATGGCCGGCACCAGTTTAACAGCAGAGGTCTCATTCCGAAGCGACAATATCTTTTCATCGGTTTCGTAACGCTGTGTGGAAGCTACCTGGTCTGTCGCTCCGCACGACGCTTCAGGTCTTCTCGGCCACAGTCATTCCCTCCCTTCTCTATGCTTGCGAAACGTGGACCCCCCTAATGGAGCATCTTCGCCGGTTAGAAACATTTAGGCTGGCCTGCCTACGATCTATCCTGGGTTTAACCAGGCTAGATTGTGTGAGGAGCTCACAAATCCTTGAAAGATCTGGGCAAAGTCCCATCGGTGAGCTCCTCTGGCAGGCAAGGCTGCATTGGCTGGGTCATGTAGTCCGCATGCCCAGCCACCGCATGCCTAAATAGCTTTTGTTCGGCCGGATCGAGGGGGCTAAACGGGCGCGGCACGGGCTAGAGAAGAGATGGAGTGATGTGGTATAGGAGGACGTGGAGCTGAGTGGACTTGCCGATGACTGGTACCAGCGGTGTCAAGATCGGCCTCTGTGGAGGAGGCTCGTGAAGGACGCTACTGGGCAGTTGGAGGCAGTCGCCCTCCAACAACAACGGAGGGCAGAGGAGCGACGCTCACAACAACGAGCGGAGCGCCGGGTGGCTAAAGCACAGCAAGTTGGCACAGTAGGGGGCACAGGTGGCGCATCAGCCACTCGTCTCAGTCAGTCGACCCGTGGCACCTGGGTCTGCCCCGTGACCTCCTGCCAGCAGGCGTTCGACATTTCACGTGGCCTCAAGGTGCACATGGCCTGGCACAAGCGTCGTGGTGACGTCACCGCCACTTAGTGGCGAATGGCGGTTGTTGTTGTGTTTGTGTGATGAGGTGTGACGAGGTGTGTTGTGTGACGAGGTGTGTTGTGACGAGGTGTGTTGTGACGAGGTGTGTTGTGTGTTGTGTGAAGAGGTGTGTTGTGACGAGGTGTGTTGTGACGAGGTGTGTTGTGACGAGGTGTGTTGTGTGTTTGTGTGACGAGGTGTGTTGTGACGAGGTGTGTTGTGTGTTGTGACGAGGTGTGTTGTGTGTTTGTGTGACGAGGTGTGTTGTGACGAGGTGTGTTGTGTGTTTGTGTGACGAAGTGTGTTGTGTGTTGTGACGAGGTGTGTTGTGTGTTTGTGTGACGAGGTGTGTTGTGACGAGGTGTGTTGTGTGTTGTGTGACGAGGTGTGTTGTGACGAGGTGTGTTGTGTGACGAGGTGTGTTGTGTGTTTGTGTGACGAGGTGTGTTGTGTGTTGTGTGACGAGGTGTGATGAGGTGTGTTGTGACGAGGTGTGTTGTGACGAGGTGTGACGAGGTGTGTTGTGACGAGGTGTGTTGTGTGTTGTGACGAGGTGTGTTGTGACGAGGTGTGTTGTGTGTTGTGACGAGGTGTGTTGTGACGAGGTGTGTTGTGTGTTGTGTGACGAGGTGTGTTGTGACAAGGTGTGTTGTGACGAGGTGTGTTGTGACGTCATCGTGTTGCATCACCTCTGTGGCTGTGAACCTGTCGGCTTGTGTCATGAGCAGTCTCTTCATTCTGAGTGAAACAACAAAGACAAAGATCCCCCGTGTAGCCCTCAACACATTAGGGGCAAGTGCTGTTAGCGAGCACCTATGAAGGCCGGCACGGCACACGAGGGGGTGGGTGGTCAGAACCACGCCCGACCGCCTTTGTCTCTCCAGTATCGATACTTACACAACTCACCAGGCTCTCAGTCAAGACTGGTTCAGATAATCGTCACAACACAAACATCACGTGACAACAACAACAACACACACCTGGAGGTGATGGTGTTGTTAGTGGTGTGATGATGAGTTACACTCTGGCAATGACAAGGTGACGGTGTTGACACGATGGTGATGATGTTAATGATGGTGATGATGTTGGTGATGTTGGTGATAGTGATAATGTTGGTGATGGTGATGATGTTGGTGATGGTGATGATGGTGATGATGTTAATGATGGTGATGATGGTAATGATGGTGATGGTGGTGATGATGGTGATGATGTTGGTGATGGTGATGATGTTAATGATGGTGATGATGTTAATGATGGTGATGATGGTAATGATGGTGATGGTGGTGATGATGGTGATGATGATGTTGGTGATGGTGATGATGTTAATGATGGTGATGATGTTAATGATGGTGATGATGTTAATGATGGTGATGATTTGGTGATGGTGATGATGTTAATGATGGTGATGATGTTAATGATGGTGATGATGGTAATGATGGTGATGGTGGTGATGATGGTGATGATGATGTTGGTGATGGTGATGATGTTAATGATGGTGATGATGTTAATGATGGTGATGGTGTTAATGATGGTGATGGTGGTGATGATGGTGATGGTGGTGATGATGGTGATGATGATGTTAATGATGGTGATGATGTTAATGATGGTGATGGTGGTGATGATGGTGATGGTGGTGATGATGGTGATGATGTTAATGATGGTGATGGTGGTAATGATGGTGATGATGGTAATGATGGTGATGGTGGTGATGATCATAGTGTTGGTTCTGGTGTGTGGACGCACTCGTCTGCGTTGATGTGCCCTTGCCCATCGGGGTCGAAAATCTTGAACGCGTTCATGATGGTCTCCTCTGGGTCCGTGCCTGTGGGTGACAGCGGGGTCATAGTGAGGTCGGGGTGTGGTGGTGAGTAATGTGTAGTGTGAGTGGTGAGTGGTGAGTGATAGGTGTGCGTGGTGAGTGGTGAGCGTGGTGAGTGATAAGTGTGAGTGGTGAGTGGTGAGTGTGGTGAGTGATAAGTGTGAGTGGTGAGCATGGTGAGTGATAGGGGTGCGTGGTGTGCGTGGTGAGTGGTGAGTGTGGTGAGTGATAAGTGTGAGTGGTGAGTGGTGTGCGTGGTGAGTGATAGGTGTGCGTGGTGTACATGGTGAGTGGTGTGCGTGGTGAGTGGTGAGTGTGGTGAGTGGTGAGTGTGGTGAGTGATAGGTGGGAGTGGTGTACATGGTGAATGGTGTGCGTGGTGAGTGATAGGTGTGCGTGGTGTACATGGTGAGTGGTGTGCGTGGTGAGTGGTGAGTGTGGTGAGTGGTGAGTGTGGTGAGTGATAGGTGGGAGTGGTGTACATGGTGAGTGGTGTGCGTGGTGAGTGATAGGTGTGCGTGGTGAGTGGTGTGCGTGGTGAGTGGTGGTATGTGAGGTGAGAGTGGTGATTGCTTTGAGCGAGGCGAGTGAGGGGGGTGGTGAACGTGCCTTGAAAGGTGAGTGAGCGGGGTGAGTGTGTGATGTGGATGGTGAGTGGATGGTGAGGTGGATGGTGAGGTGGTGGTGGTGAGGAGTGACCGTTAAGCTTCTCCCCGAAGAGCGTGAGGAACATGGTGAAGTTCACGGGGCCGCTCGCCTCGGCCAACATCGAGGTCAGCTCCTCCTCCTGCACGTTCAGCTTGCCTGGAGACACGGGGGGACACACGGGGGGGACATGCGGCGGAGACACGGAGACAGCGAGAGACACGGGAGACACACGGAGATAGCGAGAGACACGGGGAGACACACGGAGATAGCGAGAGACACGGGGAGACACACGGAAACAGCGAAAGACACGGGGACAGCGAGAGACACGGGAGACACACGGAGACACACGGAGACACACGGAGACAGCGAGAGACACGGGAAAACACACGGAGACACACGGAGACAGCGAGAGACACGGGGAGATACATGGAGACAGCGAGAGACACGGGAGACACACGGAGACAGCGAGAGACACGGGGAGACATACAGAGACAGCGAGAAACACGGGAGACACACGGAGACAGCGAGAGACACGGGGAGATACATGGAGACAGCGAGAGACACGGGAGACACACGGAGACAGCGAGAGACACGGGGAGACATACAGAGACAGCGAGAAACACGGGAGACACACGGACACAGCGAGAGACACGGGGAGACACACGGAGACACACGGAGACAGCGAGAGACACGGGGAGATACACGGAGACAGCGAGAGACACGGGAGACACACGGAGACAGCGAGAGACACGGGGAGACATACAGAGACAGCGAGAGACACGGGAGACACACGGCAACAGCGAGAGACACGGGGAGACACGGAGACAGCGAGAGACACGGGAGACACACGGAGACAGCGAGAGACACGGGGACAGCGAGAGACACGGGGAGACACACGGAGACACACGGAGACAGCGAGAGACACGGGAGACACACGGGAACAGCGAGAGAGACGAGGAGAAACACGGACACACACGGAAACAGCGAGAGACACGGCGAGACACACGGAGACAGCGAGAGACACGGGAAACACACGGAGACAGCGAGAGACACGGGGAGACACACGGAGACAGCGAGAGACACGGAGATACAGCGAGAGACACGGGGAGACACACGGAGACAGCGAGAGACACGGGGACAGCGAGAGACACGGGAGACACGGCGAGACACACGGAGACAGCGAGAGACAAGGGAGACACACGGAGACAGCGAGAGACACGGGGAGACACACGGAGACAGCGAGAGACACGGAGACACGGGAAGACAGCGAGAGACACGGGGAGACACATGGAGACAGTGAGAGACACGGAGACACACGTGGACAGCGAGAGACACGAGGAGACACACGGAGACAGCGAGAAACACGGAGACACACGGAGACAGCGAGAGACACGGGGAGACACACGGAGACAGTGAGAGACACGGAGACAGCGAGAGACACGGGGAGCCACACGGAGACAGCGATAGACACGGAGACACACGGAGACAGCGAGAGACACACGGAGACAGCGAGAGACACAGGGAGACACATGGAGACAGCGAGAGACACGGGGAGACACACGGAGACAGCGAGAGACACACAGAGACATGGGGAGACACACGGAGACACACGGTGACAGCGAGAGACACAGGAAGACACACGGAGACAGCGAGAGACACGGAGACACACGGGGACAGCGAGAGACACGGGGAGACACACGGAGACAGCGAGAGACACGGGAGACACACGGAGACTGCGAGAGACACGGGGAGCCACACGGAGACAGCGAGAGACACGGAGACACGGAGACAGCGAGAGACACGGGGAGACACACGGAGACAGCGAGAGACACGGGGAGACACACGGAGACAGCGAGAGACACGGGAAGACACACGGAGACAGCGAGAGACACGGAGACACACGGAGACAGCGAGAGACACGGGGAAACACACAGAGACACACGGAGACAGCGAGAGACACGGGGAGACACACGGAGACACACGGAGACAGCGAGAGACACACGGAGACAGCGAGAGACACGGGGAAACACACGGAGACAGCGAGAGAGACACAGAGACACGGGGAGACACACGGCGAGACACACGGTGGCAGCGAGAGACACGGAGACACACGGAGACAGCGAGAGACACGGGGAGACACACGGAGACACACGGAGACAGCGAGAGACACGGGGAGACACACGGAGACACACGGAGACAGCGAGAGACACACGGAGACAGCGAGAGACACGGGGAAACACACGGAGACAGCGAGAGAGACACAGAGACATGGGGAGACACACGGGGAGACACACGGTGGCAGCTAGAGACACGGGAAGACACACGGAGACAGCGAGTCGAGACGCACCGAGGGAGGCGTACGTCTCCTTGAGGTCGGATTTTCCAATGGCTCCGTCACGATCCTGGTCAATCATCGTGAATGCCTGGGAGTCACCACCACCACAGACACACACAAACACACACACACAGACACACACACACACAGACACACACACACAGACACACACAGATACAGGCACAGACACACGCACAAACACACACACAGACACACACACAGACACACACAGACACACACACAGATACACAGACACACACACAGACACACACCGTGCTGCTGGTGTCGTGGTGATGTGTAGTGTGACGAGGTGTGTGTAGTGTGACGAGGTGTGTAGTGTGTGTGTAGTGTGGTGTGTGACGAGGTGTGTGTAGTGTGACGAGGTGTGTAGTGTGACGAAGTGTGTGGTAGTGGTGTGTGACGAGGTGTGTAGTGTGTGTGGTGTGTGACGAGGTGTGTAGTGTGTGTGGTGTGTGACGAGGTGTGTAGTGTGACGAGGTGTGTGTAGTGTGACGAGGTGTGTAGTGTAGTGTGTGACGAGGTGTGTAGTGTGACGAGGTGTGTAGTGTGACGAAGTGTGTGGTAGTGGTGGTGTGTGACGAGGTGTGGAGTGTGTGTGGTGTGTGACGAGGTGTGTAGTGTGTGTGGTGTGTGACGAGGTGTGTAGTGTGTGTGGTGTGTGACGAGGTGTGTAGTGTGTGTGTTGTGTGACCAGGTGTGTAGTGTGTGTGGTGTGTGACGAGGTGTGTGTAGTGTGACGAGGTATGTGACGAGGTGTGTGGTGATGGTTGTGGTGGTGCTGGGAAGTTCACCTCCTTGAACTCCTGGATCTGGTTCTGCTCGAACATGGAGAAGACGTTGGAGGAGGCTCGCTGCGGCTTCCCCTCCTTGCGGCGGCTCTTTCTGCTCGCCTGCAACAACAACCACCATCACATCAACAACTACCACCACAACAACAACCACAACATCAACAACCACCACCACAACAACCACATCCATAACAACAACCACCACCACAACATCAACAACTACCACCACAACAACCACATCCATAACAATAACCACCACCACATAAACAACCACAACAACCACCACCACCACCACATCAACAACAACCACTACAAGCACATCAACAATCACAACCACAATATCAACAACTACGCGCCTGCAACAACCACCGCAACCACCACACCACTACCATACAATCACAATTGGCATCACACTGCCACTACTACCACCACTACTACTTAAATCAGAAGCACCATCACATCACCACAACCATCAACCACCACCACAACTGGCACCTCTGCCACCACGAATAATTTCCCACGCGTGATCTCCGCCACTGCGGTGATGAGCTTCCGTGCGTGGCCAGGTTGCCTTCCCTGGTAAATGGAATATACACCAACACCACCACTACACTCATCATTACCAACACCACCACACTCATTACCAACACCACCACTACAACCACCATCGTGTCACACACACAATCAACCTCTACCACAAGCACCATCACAACCACCATCACCCCTACCACAAACACCATCACAACTGCTGCAACCATCAACAATCAACACAAACTACCATACCATCATATCTCATTACCACAATCACCATCACGTTACAACTACCACAAGCGGATAACACGTGACCACCACTATTGTTACCACCACATTCATCATCAATACCACCACACTCATCACCACCACCACACTCATCACCACCACCACCACACTCATCATTACCACCACCACACTCATCACCACCACCACCACACTCATCATCACCACCACCACCACACTCATCATTACCACCACACTCATCATCACCACCACCACACTCATCATTACCACCACCACACTCATCACCACCACCACCACCACACTCATCATCACCACCACCACCACCACACTCATCATTACCACCACCACCACACTCATCACCACCACCACCACACTCATCATCACCACCACCACCACCACACTCATCATCACCACCACCACACTCATCATTGCCACCACCACGACATTCATCATCCCCACAACACTCATCATTACCACCACCACCACCACACTCATCATCACCACCACCAAGGGGTTCACCATTGCGCGCTCGGTGCGTGCTGGAGGTCGCCTGTGGACGGTGACGAGGAGAGTGGGGAGCGACCTCTTATAGTGGCCTACGGGAGAGGGATCGGAGATTGGGGAGAGGGAGGAGAGAGGGAGGAGAGAGATGGGGCAGAGGGGAGGGAGTTGTAGGAAAGCAGATTGGAGATAAGGCGGGAGATGGAGAGGGGAAAGATTCAGAGAGGGGAGGGGAGGAGAGAGGTCAGAGTGGGAGAGGGAGGGGAAAGGTGATGGGAGAGGAGAGGAAATCACGGGGAGATGGAACAGAGGGGAAGATGGAGGGAGGAGGGCGGGGGCGCGTTGAGCGGGAAGGGAACGAGAGAGAGTCGAGGGAACGAGAGAGCTTGGGGAGAGAGGGAGGAGAGCGAATATTGGGGGAGAGGGTAAAAATGGGATGGCAATGGGGAAAGAGAAGTTGTGCCTTGCCATATAGCTCAGCGTTAAGCTGCTCTTCTACATCAGCGTGGGTTGTTCCGTCCATGTGAGCTGAAGCTGACGCCGGCCACCGCTGGCGGTGTTGGCGAGGCCCCTAAGGCCCATCCATCTGCCAACCTTCAGGCGTTCCATGTCACGCCACTAATCTTTCACCTTTGCTAACTCCCTCCTGCGTAATATTGAACAAAGGGACAGCGTCGACGCAGTGTTAACTCTCGCCGTGGTATTGGGGTTAGTTGATACATTTATAGTATCTGTTTCATTCGACATTAACATAATACGTACTATTTTTGCAAAAAATCTGTGGATTATTTTCCCATTCCCACTCTTTCAGTTGTTTTCTTGTTCTATTGTTTCCGAGATCCCAGTCACGGGTATCGATTGTTGTGTACATTTATGCCGGTCGCACGGATGCCTTTTCTTTAATCATTGTTGGAAAATATAAATACAATTTAGAAATCTGAAAAAAATCGAGATCAGTGGACGAATTGGGGGCGGGGAGATGGGGGGCAGAGGAAAGATCGTAGACGTGGAGGAGAGGGGGGCAGGGGGCTCATCGCGGCCTGCGCCAGGGCTGTCGGCGAGCTCCTATTAAGGCAGCGAGAGGCAGGGAGGGAGAGGAGTCGAGTCCCCACTCTCTCCTGCCTCTTCTGACTCCGCGTGCCGCTGACGATGTCGACCACTCCCAGGCACTCACTTCAGGCCGAGTGGACCTAGGGGAGAGACAGATACCGATAAGAGTTTCCACTCGTGGGCGGCCTGAAATGGAATCCGTGATAAGATGTAAAATAAACAAAGGTCCCCGGATAGCCTTTAACAGACTGTGGGGCAAGTGCTGTTCGCAAGCAGCGCCTATGAAGGTCGGCGCGGCACACGAGGGGATGGGTGGCCAGCCCCACGCCCGACCACCTTTGTCTCCCTAGTTACGATGTTTACACACCACACCAGATACTCATTTGAGGCTAAGTCGACCTAGGGGAAGCCAAGAACCGATTCAGATAATAGTAACTGGTGTTAGCCGTGAACAGGAATTGACCCCGGGCCGCCGGGTTCGTAGCGCATTCTGCTAACCGCTGCACTACCACTCCCTATACACACACACACACCTTGACACACCTACACACCCCACACACCCCACACACACCTATACACACACACACCTTGAGACACCTCATACACCCCACACACCACACACACACCTATACACACACACCTTGACACACCGGAACACACCTACACACCTCATACACCCCACACACACCTATACACACACACCTTGACACACCTTGACACACCTCATACACCCCACACACCCCTATACACACCTATACACACGCACACCTTGACACACCTCATACATCCTCACACCCCACACACACCTATACACACACACCTTGACACACCGGAACACACCTACACCCCTCATACACCCCACACCCACCTATACACATACACACCTATGCACACCTGCAAACCCCACACACCCCTACAAACCCCACATACACCACACAACCCTATGCACACCAACACAAACCACGTACTCCTATACACCCCTACACACACCCCACACACCCAAACACACCTGACATACACCCAACACACCCCTACGCACACTCCACACACCCCTACACACCCACACAACCTACAAAGTGACGGTGACGTCACCACGGCGCCTGTGCCAGGCTATATGCACTTTGAGGTCACGTGAAGTGTCGAAGGCTCGCAGACAGGAGGCCTCGGGACAGAGCAAGGTGCCATGGGTTGGCTGACTGAGATGACTGGTAGACCCCACCGTGCTAAAGTGCTGCATTTTAGCCGCATGGCGCTCCGCTCGTTGTCATGAGCGTCGCTCCTCTGCCCTCCATTGTTGCTGAAGGGTGACTGCCTCTAACTGCCCAGTCGCGTCCTTCACGAGCCTCCTCCATAGAGGCCGATCTTGACACTGCTGGGATCAGTCATCTACAAGTCCACTCAGCTCCACATCCTCCTTGCAGCATCAGTCCATCTCTTTAGCCCGTGCCGCGCCCATTTAGCCTCCTTTATCCGGCCAAACAGATGCCGATTGGGCATGCGATGGCTGGCCATACGGGCGACACGACCCAGTGAATGCAGCCTTGCCTGCCGAAGGAGCTCAGAGATGATGGGACTGTTTACAGATCTTTGAAGGATGTGTGAGCTTCTCACACTGTAAACCAAACTGGTTAAACCCATTATAGATCGTTGGCAGGCCAGCCTGAATGTTTCAAATTGGCGCAGATGGAACACCGCCACACAAACATGCGACACAACTGACACCCGCAGGCGTGCGCTGGCGCGCGTCTCCCACACGCGCACTGCGATAAGGGCGAGTGGGTGAGCGAGCCCGCAGTATTGATAAGCGGCGTTGGCTTCACGTAGATACCGCTCCAGTCCACTACCACTTTTTACCAGATAAGTAAGGGCCACTGAGCTGCTATACAGCTCTTGTTCAAAAGCGACCTGGCCACAAATGGCAGCTCAACGAAGTGGCTTATCGTGTGGACATTTCTTGGAAGCCAACTACTCTAAACGCACATTTCTAAATATGGAGTAAAAATCGGAGGAGCCGGAGAAAAATGCATGTGACCATGGGGAGAACGTGCGAACTCCAAAAATAACGCGGCGTCAGAGTCGGGATCCAACCCACGTAGCTGTTGCAAACTCGGCGAGCGAATTCAAATCTCTCCACCACCATCACAGACCAGCGACCACACCCAGCACAGGTACCTCACACAAAGACAAAGATCCCCCGTCTAGACTCGACACACGTTTAGGGCAAGTACTGTTAGCGAGCACCTATGAAGGTCGGCACAGTGGACGAGTGGGTGGATGACCACCACCACGCCCCACCCGCCTCTGTCAAGAAAAGGAATCCGTGACAAAGCCTTTGTCACCATTGGAACCTCATTTGCCAGTAGCAAAATATGATAATTGTTTTTTTACCCTTTTATCTGGCAACAAAACTGACACTTTTTTTACAAGGAGTCATGTTTGCATTGACCACAATACCTGCAGTCATATTTTGCTACTGGCAAATGAGGTTCCAATGGTGTAAATGCTTACCCCGAGCTCTCATACTCTGATGGTGCATTGTCCTTGAGTTGTGCGCCTTTTGGCGTCTTCTGGTCCAACACCATGTGAGACTAGGCTCTAAAGAAAGCTGTCTCGGGTCCAATCAATTTCAAGGACAGTGCATACATTATCAGAGTTATGTGTTTTTTTGTTTGCATTCCGACTGCAGGTATTGTGGTCAATGCAAACATGACTCCTTGTAAAAAAGATGTCAGTTTTGTTGCCAGATAAAAGGGTAAAAACACAATTCTCATTATTAAAGCCTTTGTCGTTGCAGCACCAACTTTTTAGAATAACCCTGTTTCATCCTTTAACATCGTAAATCTTCCTTCAAAAATACATAGAGCCGAAGATTAGTGCTGGATGCAACTGCATTTGCAAATGTGGTTTATAACTTTCATCTTTACCCGTGTTTCGATCGTATAAAACAATTTAGTGCAATTTTATTGAGGGACTATGTGTTGTTGTCTTGCTGTGGTCTGGGACTGTTTTGCTGTTGTTTTGCTGCCTTGCCCATGCTGAGGAATTGGTGTACTTATACAATTTGAACTTATATACTTCATCTATTTTGTGCCTGTATTTTTTTGATCGAGTTCCTGTTCTATACCTTACACTCTGATGGTTTCTTTTGTATCGTTTGTCCTGCCCCAACCGGACATCTGTGAAACAGCTTTATAGCTCATCGGATTTCTCCAGGACAAATAAAGATGCTGATTCTGAAATAAATATTCAATTCGGATTCTCCACAGTGGCGATGTTTACACACCACACTGGGTACTAATGTAATAAACGACTTCCACGGCGACTCTTGACTGGTGTCTTTTATTCAACAGAATGCCTGCACAGCTCCAAGCTCTCTCTCTCTCTCTGGGTAGTTCCTTCCCCCGCTGCCTTGACGATCCGTCTCCGTCGTTTACTAATCCAAGCTCATTGACATGTTAATTTCTCCAGCCCCCACCCGTCCCTGCACCCCACAAACCCTCCCCCCTCTCCCCTGAACTCCTGCAGCCACGACTCTACAAACCCCTTATCCCCCCCTCCCGTGCCTATATAAAGCCACAACAGCAGATTATTCCTTCTCACCTGATGACGGACGCTTGTGTTGCGACCGAAGCGTCGTGTTCTTTAATTATTTTTTCTATCTACGTGACTTTACCGAAAGAACCAGAGAGTATGGCTCGCGTTAAATAATGTGGGAGCCAGAGAGCATCCTTGTCGCACGCAAAGGTGAGCAGGGAATAGCTCTGACGCCTGGCCATGGAGCTTTACCTCGGCCTGCCCACCACAACGAAGGTCCTTAATGATTGTGAGCAGAGGCACTCCAAAAGCACGATGAATAACCCAGAGCCCAGACTTTTATTGACCAGATCAATAAAGCAGAGATGTAGGTCCTGTTGGAATTCCCTACACCTCGACTATAGCAAACGGAGAGAAAATATGGCATCATGTGGGGGCCGACGTCTGCCTCCCTGCTCCCTGCGAGCGGGTGGAGCGCGACGCCCCCCCTCCACTCCCCCCTCCTCCTCGTCGGCCGCCTCTCGCCGGGCCCCAGCCGATTGGGTGATCGGCACCCCGCGCCAGCGCCCTCTCTGAGGGACATCGCTCACTGTCTGGCTCACCACCGCCCGGGGTTATCGCGCACGCGCCCACGGACACCACCACCAAAAGCGAACGCGGTGGCGTGCACACTCGCACCCCTGCAGGCGCTCGTTTTACACAAAGGCTCGCGCTAAAGAGCTGAATGAATAGGCACGCGTCCCTCCGGGTGGCTAAGCCCTCATCCGCTCGCACACCAAGGCTAGCGTTAAAGGGCTGCGCGAATTTGCGCGCGCCTCGCCGTTAATGCTATTGTCGCTGTGTAAACGCGCTGTGTAAATGCGCAGTGTTAACGTGCTGTGTAAACGCGTGGTGTTAACGTGCTGTGTTAACGCGCTGTGTAAACGTGCTGTGTTAACGCGCTGTGTAAACGTGCTGTGTAAACGCGCTGTGTAAACGCGCTGTGTAAACGTGCTGTGTTAACGTGCTGTGTAAACGCGCTGTGTAAATGCGCTGTGTTAACGCGCTGTGTAAACGTGCTGTGTTAACGCGCTGTGTTAACGTGCTGTGTAAATGTGCTGTGTAAACGTGCTGTGTTAACGTGCTGTGTTAACGCGCTGTGTAAACGCGCTGTATAAACGCGCTGTGTTAACGCGCTGTGTAAACGCGCGGTGTTAACGTGCTGTGTTAACGTGCTGTGTAAACGCGCTGTGTAAATGCGCTGTGTTAACGCGCTGTGTAAAGGCGCTGTGTAAACGCGCTGTGTAAACGCGCTGTGTTAACGCGCTGTGTAAACGCGCTGTGTTAACGCGCTGTGTAAACGCGCTGTGTAAACGCGCTGTGTAAACGCGCTGTGTAAACGCGCTGTGTAAACGCGCTGTGTTAACGCGCTGTGTTAACGCGCTGTGTAAACGCGCTGTGTAAACGCGCTGTGTAAACGCGCTGTGTAAAGGCGCTGTGTAAACGCGCTGTGTAAACGCGCTGTGTTAACGCGCTGTGTAAACGCGCTGTGTAAACGCGCTGTGTTAACGCGCTGTGTAAACGCGCTGTGTAAACGCGCTGTGTTAACGCGCTGTGTAAACGCGCTGTGTTAGCGTGCTGTGTTAACGTGCTGTGTAAACGCGCTGTGTAAACGTGCTGTGTTAACGCGCTGTGTTAACGCCCTGTGTAAACGCGCTGTGTAAACGTGCTGTGTTAACGCGCTGTGTAAACGCGCTGTGTTAATGCGCTGTGTAACCGTGCTGTGTAAACGCGCTGTGTAAACGCGCTGTGTAAACGCGCTGTGTAAACGCGCTGTGTAAACGTGCTGTGTTAACGCGCTGTGTAAACGCGCTGTGTAAACGCGCTGTGTTAACGCGCTGTGTAAACGTGCTGTGTTGACGCGCTGTGTTGACGCGCTGTGAAAACGCGCTGTGTAAACGTGCTGTGTTAACGCGCTGTGTAAACGCGCTGTGTAAACGCGCTGTGTTGACGCACTGTGTTGACGCGCTGTGTTGACGCGCTGTGCAAACGCGCTGCGTAAACGTGCTGTGTTAACGCGCTGTGTAAACGTGCTGTGTTAACGCGCTGTGTTAACGCGCTGTGTAAACGCGCTGTGTTAACGCGCTGTGTAAATGCGCTGTGTTAACGCGCTGTGTAAACGCGCCGTGTTAAATCGCTGTGTAAACGCGCTGTGTAAACGTGCTGTGTAAACGCGCTGTGTAAACGCGCTGTGTAAACGCGCTGTGTAAACGCACTGTGTTAACGCGCTGTGTAAACGCACTGTGTTAACGCTCTGTGTAAATGCGCTGTGTTAACGCGCTGTGTAAACGCGCTGTGTTAAATCGCTGTGTAAACGCGCTGTGTAAACACGCTGTGTAAATGCGCTGTGTTAACGCGCTGTGTAAATGCGCTGTGTTAACGCGCTGTGTAAACGTGCTGTGTTAACACGCGCGAGCGCCGGCGAGCGGGTTTATCGCACCCTGCCCCCGCCCTCATTACTCACGCGGCACACTGCAGGCGCTCGTTTTTCACACACGCTCGCATAAACACGCGTGAGCATCGGTGGCTCACACACACGCTCAAATCATCAACACCACGCCGACACTACAGCCCTGCGCTCGCTCTGTCGCGCACCACCGTCTCCCCGTGCAGTCGCACCACACGCAAATCACCGAGGTTCTACCCACACACACAAAAATCACACTGCACGATACTCTGAACTAAAGTTAGTTAATGGCACAAATACACCCTACATGGAGGGGGAATATTTCGCAAGAAGGGCTTAGCCTGATTCTGCCTACGAACCCAAGCGTTCTACCACGTACCTCGAAGCTCGACTCACGGCGTTGCGCGGACACTGTGAGAGTCAGAGAGAGAAGGACGAGCGACAACCTCACCAATCACTGTGTGATGCCGCCGCCGCGAAGCCGCTCAGCGGGTGCCCCATCTACAACCTCGCCACCACCAAGCGACGGGGCCGACCCCGCTTCCCCCTCACCACCCCCTACATAAACACACCCTCACACATTTCACCCCCATAGACCTCCGAGGGGAGGTCACCTGGCCAACAGGTTTTCACCCGAAAGCCCTCATAGGGATAATCTTCACGGTTTCCTGCGGCAAGGGAATTGGGCGACCTCCCCCGATGCTAAGTCGCACCACGGCGCTGTGACCTGGGTTGAGATTGCATGGTCATGGCGGGGGCTGTCCAGCCACCATGGTTGAAACGCACCCCCCCCCCCCACACACGGATCGGCAAGGCAGGCAGGGGGGGACGCAGCCATGAACGAGGGGAGAAGCCAGGGTGGACGGCTGATTGGCATAGCGGGTGTGCTCGGGGACCGCCACCACGCAGCAGCCCGTGGCGAGCCCTTTGTTACGGAAACCGCGGCTGATTAGCATAGCAAAAGCGCACGTGGACCGGCGCCGCAGCCAGCGGGGGCCCATTGTTAGGGAAACCGGGAGTGCGGCTGAACCGGTATGGCGACCCGATTGGCCGAGAAGGCCCTCGGGTCGGCTTTCTTTGATGTAGGTTAACGATAAAAGGGGGGCGCAGAAAGGTAGAGCGCTCTCTTGCTCCAAAAGTCTGCCCTCGGGACGGTCTCCAGTTCGGCCACTCGAATGTACGTGTGACGCGTCGAGGTGAGCAGCGAGGACGAGACCACCGGAACATCGTAAGCATCTAACTGTGAGTAAGATGAGAGAGAGTGTTGGGATTGAGTCTAGGGAAACCAACACCGCTTAGAGTCCATCAAATTAGATAAATCGGGTACAGACCCTCGGGCGATAGTGTAGGCCTGCCTTGTCGATCCTTACTGACTTAACAGTGAATCGCAGTCGGCCGGTAATAAATCATTAATAACTAATCGTAGCCTCGTGTGGTTTCGACGAGCGTGTGAAAGTGCGTGGTGCTGTGTGTACGTGCGCTCACAGCGTGTGTAGTCAGTGCTCCATGGGTGTACGCTCCCTCTGGCTGCTGCGGACCCCGCACCGCGTACGGACTAACCCCCCCTTACGCACGCCGTCTCGCAGCCCTTTAAACCTCCCGTAACGAAAACACCAATCGGCAACGCAGACGCGAGCAAAGTCATTCGCCCTCCGACCCCCAGCTGCTATGCGATTTCTAGAGCGTGCACGGAGTTGAACAGTAGCGTGTGGGTAGTTATTACCAATGTTTGAGGGAAGGCACGTGGAGGGTGTTTGAATGAACAAGGTGGCTAAGGGGCTAGCCGAGAGTTATGTCTCACAGAGAGGAATCGGGGGGCAGTAGCCCCCACAACTACCTCGTAGCAGCACTCGCTGGCATCACACGGATGCTGCGAGCGGCTCGAGGCAGGACGACAGGGAGTGGATCTTGATGGCCCGGAGGTTGAAGACAACTGACCTAATCATCCCAGGGCTCCAACCTTTATTCTCTAAACTTCAAAGGCCCAGAGGGACGTCGCGCCGCGCAGCCAATCATGCACCTACCTTTCGATTTTAAACAGATGTCCCGCCATTACATGGAGCGTTATTTTCCTCGATCTATTGTCTACGCGCCCGCCCTCCCCCTTTCGGATTCAGCCGGTTTGGTCGATGTTGCCATCCCATGGTGGGTCCAGGGCTTTCCCTCCCCCCTGCAAGTTACTTTGATTAAATTAAAGAGCGATTTGTTATTGCGGGCAACGGAGGCAGGCTCCATCTCTCCTCAGCAACCCGTGACCACCATTCATCCTTGTGTAATGCGAGCAAGGATTGAGGGGGGGCGGAGTCTGGGTCACGTGGGGAGTGGGTGGAGTTAGGGTCACGTGGGAGAGAGGATTTAGGGGGAGAACCGGAAGGGGAAAGGGAAGTTGAGACGGAGTGAAACAGGAGGAGGCCACGCTGGGCAGGACAGAGAGAGTGGCGCGGTCGCCACGCGGTGGGAGACGTCGACACCGTCCGCCATCGGTGTCAGACGCAGAGAGCTAGGGGCTGTGGGAGGCTAGCTGTATACAGGGCAGCAGTGAAGCGAGAGAGCGGAGCAGCGGTGTGGCTGCAAGGTGGAGCAGCAGGGAGACTGCCTAACAGAGCAGCAGGGAGACTGCATATCGGAGCAGCAGGGAGACTGCATATCGGAGCAGCCGAGGGGCTGTGGAGAGGTCGTCGAGAGGGACGCGGGCCTGAGCGAGGACGCCGTGGTAACGAGATTCTACGAACCCAATAAAGGACAACGGAGATCGACATCTGAGCAAGAGTCCTTTATTACACTTGCAGCACCACACGACTCCCTGATAAGCCTCATTTTCCAACATGGAATGCTGCAGATGGTGGAGGTGGGCCTGTAGCTTGTACTCAGCCAGCCGGAACACTTTCTCAACCAGCCAGGGTCTCTCTGGGCAGGTTTGGACTGCATAATTAAGGCAGCGATTGCAGCTGAAAGAGCCACCGTAGTAAAACCTTGCCCATTTCCCCTCAGTATCAGGAGGGGGTGGGGGGATGATGCAAACTCCAGCTGCAAGCCATGATGAAATTCTCGCTTGACAATTTAATCAATGAGCTGAGACCTGGCCACTGTGGGCTTACAGATGGTGCATCTTACAGATGACAAGCTGATGGTCAGTGTGTAGATTAGCTACACACACACACAGCCCAGACACCACATATACACACACAGGCAAACCACTACCACACACAATCACCCCAGCAAGGCAGACCTGAGAAACACAACTCCTTTATTCAGCAAAAATGTAGCTTGCGTCATCGTAACAGAGATCTGTCCTCACACACAGGCGGACCTGGTCACCATCACGCAACTCTCGAGCGAAGGAAACCCGGGCCTGCAATCATTCCCTCCTTCATTCTGCAGTGAGCCCCTCTGTTCTCTCTCGTTCGGAACGGAGATGGGAGTCAAACGTTGCAGCGTTAGTGCCTTGCAACAAATTCCCAGCTTCTCCGCCGTGTGATACAACGCCACCAGTGACACACTTGGGCGTGACACTGACAAGTGTGACGTGCTCAGGTGTGTCACACACCGAGATGTGTGACACTCCGCCGAGTGACCTTGAGGTGTGTGCCACAGACACGTGGCACACTCAGTTTTGCGCAGACCACACCCAGGTGAGCGCCAGGCTGGGTGGGGTGTGTGGTGGCACGTGGTGAGTGGTAAGTGTGGGACCTCTATAAACGGTGTGTGATCTCTGAGTGTGGGTGGACTCTGTGGGTGGCGCTATCTCTATGGGTGGTGCTATCTCTATGGGTGGTGCTCTCTCTATGGGTGGCGCTATCTCTATGGGTGGCGCTATCTCTATGGGTGGCGCCATCTCTGTGGGTGGCGCCATCTCTACGAGTGTGGGTGGACTCTGTGGGTGGTGTGGCGCGCCGGGTGGCACGCCGTGGGCAGCAGGTCCTCGTGCAGGAAGCTGGCGCCGTTGTTGTTGAAGGCCGCCGCCGTGTGGCCCGAGCCCCGGAGGAGCCACTTGGTGGTGAGGAGGCCATCCATGCCCACGGGGCCGCGGGCGTGGACACGCGAGGTGCTGATGCCCACCTCCGCTCCTACAGCAGCAACATCAATAAACTATACAACCTCTGTTGACACTCGTGTGTACAGATTAGTTTATAGTGAAAACCGCTCAACCCGAGCTATTAATGCTGCGATGCTTGCATTGCCTTAGTACTGTTCGCAGTTTGGGTTTCTCTGAACTAACACCAGTGGTGAGACAAGGCTATACTGGAGGCTGTCTCTGGTGTAAGCCAATCAGTTTAAAAACAATGCATATATTATAATCAAAGCATGTTTATCTCAATGTTTTGTCACAAGCACGTGCGAGTGTGTAGTGTGTAGTTGCAAGTGTGTGTCGTGTAGTTGTGTGCGTGTAGTTGCAAGTGTGTAGTTGCGAGCGTGTGGTATGTAATTGCAAGTGTGTAGTTGCGAGTGTGTGTCGTGTAGTTGTGTGCATGTAGTATGTAATTGCAAGTGTGTAGTTGCGTGTGTGTATGGGTGTTCCGTACCCAGGCCGAATCGGTATCCATCCGAGAATCTGGTGCTCGTGTTCCAGAACACGCACGCACTGTCCACATGACGCAAGAAGTACTCGGCCGTCTCCTCTGTTACACAACACACACACACATGACAATACACAACACACTCAATACACAAAACACACCACACTACACACATACAGCACAATGAACACACAGAACCACAACCCACACACATAGCACCACAATACACACCGCACAATCCACAACCACACAGCACAAAAGACAGCACACACACATGCAGCAATATACACAAACACACAGGTGTGCTGTGTATGTGTTGTTGTTTATTATTCTGTATGTTCTTGTGTTTATGTTGTGTATTATATGTTGTGTGCTATGATATGTGTTGTGTGGTGCATGTAGTGTGGTCCATGTGGTGTGTATGTTGTGGTGTTTGTGTTTTGTAATGCGTGGCGAGCGTGGCGAGCGTGGCGAGCGTGGCGAGCGTGGCGAGCGTGGCGAGCGTGGCGAGCGTGGCGAGCGGTGCGGCGAGACCGTTGGCCGTGACGATGGTATCGGTGTGGCCGCTGCCATAGTGGTGGATGTGCTCCACAGCGCCGGCCGGCCCCTCCACGAGCTCCAGGCAGCAGGCCAGTTCCCCGTACTCACGGCGCAGAGACGCCGCCTCCGCAGGGCCAAACGCCAGCATGGAGCCAAACCGCGGTCCCGCGTGGATCACCACCTACAGCCCCCACCACCACAACGACTGCAACATCAACAACCACCACAACAAAAACCACAACAACCACCACCACCACCAAAACATCAACGACCATCACAATAACAAAAACACTGTCGCTGTGACCCCATGTCCCCGTGTACCCGTGTCCCCGTACCCCCTCTGCTCGGAGCGCGTCTATGAGCCATGTCCCCGTGTCCCTGTGTCCCTGTGTCTCTGAGTTTCCGTGTCCCCGTACCCCCTCTGCTCGGAGCGCATCTATGAGCTGGTCGAAGAGCGGCGTGCGGAGGAGCTCGCGGTGGATGAGCAGCGTCTCCATCGCGTTACACGCGGCCGGGTACTCGCACTTAGAGTCGCGCACTGCACACACAGAGCGACACAGAGCGACACACACACAGACAGACAAACACAATAACAACCGCCATTTTCCACTAAGTGGTGGTGGAGCTTGTGCCAAGGTATGTGCACGTTAAGGCCATGTGAAGTGTGGAACACCCACTGGCAGGTCACGGGACAGACTGGGCGAGTGGCCGATGTACCACCTGTGCCCCCTACTGTGCCAACTTGCTGTGTTTTATCCACCCGATGCTCAGCTCGTTGTTTTGAGCATTGCTACTCTGCCCTCCATTGTTGCTGGAGACCAACTGCCTCCAACTGCCCAGTAGCATCCTTCATGAGCCTCCTCTACAGAGGCCAATCTTAAGATTGCTGGTACCAATCATCGACAAGTCCAATCAGCTCCACATCCTCTTGTACCAAATTACTTCCTCTCATCTCTAGCCCGTGCCATGCCCATTTAGTCCCCTCTATCCAGCCGAATAAAAGCTGTTTTGGCATGTGGTGGTTGGGCATGCAGGCTACATGACCCAGCCAACACAGCCTTGCCTGCCGGATGAGCTCACCGATGGGACTTTGTTCAGAACTTGCAAGGATTTGTGAGCTCCTCACACAATCCAACCTGCTTAAACCCAGAATAGATCATAGGAAGACCACAGTCTTACCCGGGCCTGCCCACCATCACAAAGGTCCTTAATGATTGTGAGCAGAATCAGGGACTCCGAAAGCACAAAGAACCCAGAGGCCAGGCCTACGGATGGCATCATAGACCTTGACCAGGTAATTAAAATAGAGATGTAGGTCTTGTGGGAATTCCCTACACCTCGATTGTAGCAGACAGGCAGACAGACAATATGACATCCGTGCAGGACTGCCCTGGTCTGAAACCACATTGGGGCTTCCCGCAAGCCTCTTCTCAGCGTGCCTGCAAGGCGATCTTGAGTAATCCTGGCCAGAACCTTTCCCGGCACACTGAGAAGGGAGATTCCCCTGTAGTTATTACAGTCTGTGCCATCCCCTTTCTTTAAGAGGAGGACTACCAGGGCATCCTTCCAATCCTGCAGAACCCATCCAGTGTTCCAGACTGTTATTATGATGTCATATAATGCAGTCTGCACACAAAAACCACCCTCCCTCAGCATTTTGCTTGGGAGATCATCTCTGGATGGCTTTCTGTACTTCAACAGAGAGCATTTTAGCCAATCATTCACAGGGGGTGACGACTTCCAATATTTGTGGCACAGCAGCCTCAGCAGGGTCATCCCCACTTTGCCCTAAATTTTCGAGGCTGGGGATTTCCCCTCCACAAAGACCTCACAGAAATGCTCAGGAAATCTGCAAACCTGTTCCTGGGGGTTGGAGATCGGATCACCTTTATTTTCCCTAATGATGGTGATAGGTGTGGCGCTGCAAGTATTTTTTTATGGAGTTAGGGTGATTTGTGATCACGGGCTACCGAGGCAGACTCCATCTTCTCAGCAACCTGCGACCACCACCCATCCTTACAGCGCCGCACGGCTCTCTGAACCTCCGAGTGAGGGCTGTGATAAGCCTCCTCATTCTCTGACGTGAGATCCTGTAGCCGATGAGAGTGGGCCTGTCGCTCTTTCTCAGCCTGCCAAAACACCTCCTCTGTCAGCCACGGTTTCTGGGGAGGTGTGGGCCGTGTACTCAAAGGAGCCATTGCAGCTGCATGAGCCACAGTCCTACACCTCGCCCATGTCTCCTCGGCATCAGGAGGAGGGGAGGACGATGATGAAATTCTCGCTTGCAACTTTCATCAGGTAGCTAAGACCAGGTCACTGTGGGTTTGAATGGGGTCCTGGATGTACATCCACCATCAGTGGAATAATGGGAGGCGCATCTTACAGATGACAAGCCATGGTCAGTGGGTAGATCAGCTCCACGGTAGGTCCTGGTGTCAAGGACATAGGCCTGCATCCGCTGTCACTATATTGTCCAGCAGATGTTCTTGCTTGAAACCCGGCGTTCATTCATGATGTTGTGAGGATGCGCCGATGCTGGAACAGCGTGTTGGTAATTACATGCCCATGGGCTGCACAAAAGTCTAGCAGCCTCCAACCATTATTATTGAGCTGATCTGGCCCCAACAGAGGAGTGGCAACCTCTCCGCTGCAGTGACCGTTCAAATATTCCACGTGGCCACCCGCAATGGCTTTTTGCTGTTTCTGGAGGAACCCCGAGAGTAAAGATTCAATCTCCTGCCTCCGCCAAATGGAGTTTGGCCAGTAAACGTCATAGACGCCTGTCTCTCCGGGACCTATGACACAAGCTTCGTTCTATATTTTTCACGTGGTTGAGTGGTAAATAGTTGAAGGTGGAGGGGTTACCAGCCCCTCACATCCATCCAGAGTCCCCGTTTGGCCACTAGGTGGCTACAAGTGCTATGAAGCAGCATTGCCGTTTTTGGAATTGGACTTCCCTACATGGCATTGCTAACAATGAGCATGTGTGTGCATCCAAGAGAAATTTCCATCTGGTAGAGATACAATAAGAGGCTGATCAATGCCCAGGTGCAGTCGAGGGATGGCTCCCTATTGGTCAACCATGTTATGTATGCAGATGATCTGATGATTGCTCCTCACTCACAGGAGGAGTTGTAGGTGCTGCTGCTGAACCTGGAGTGTGCCACTAAGAGGTGGGGCCCTACCATCAACCCCACCGCAACTAAGCACTTGCCTGGGTATTTTGTGTCACCAAACACTTCACCTCCTCAGCTCCCCATTGGTGATGAAGCAGTTGGAGAAAGTGGAGAGTTTCACATACCTGGGCAGTGCGCTTATGACCAGCTCCGGTTTGACAGCGGTGGTCTCACTCCAAATCAGCCGGGCGGCATTATATTTTCATCGGCTGCGTAACGCTGCTGTGTGGAAGCTACCTAGTCTGTCGCTTCGCACAAAGCTTTGGATCTTCTCAGCCACAGTCATACCCTCCCTTCTCTATGCTTGTGAAACGTGGACCCCTCTAATTGAACATCTGCACTGATTAGAAACATTCAGGCTGGCCTGCCGACGATCCATCCTGGGTTTCACCAGGCTGGATTTTGTGCGGAGCTCACAAATCCTTGTAAGATCTGGACACATTACCATCAGTGAGATCATCCGACAGGCAAGGCTGTGTTGGCTGGGTTATGTAGCCCGCATGCCCAGCCACTGCATGCCGAGCAGCTTCTGTTTGGCCGCATAGAGGGGGCTAAACGGGCACGACATGGGCTGGAGAAGAGATGCATTGATGCGGATTGGGAGGAAGCTTAGTGGACTTTCCCCAGACTAGTACCAGCGGTGTGTCAAGAGCTGCTCACGATAGACACAACTGGGCAGTTGGAGGCAGTCGCCCTCCAACTGGGCAGTTGTAGGCAGAGGAGCGATGCTTACAACAATGAGCGGAGTGCGCCAGGTGGCTAATATTCCAGTAATCTCAGTCAGCCAACCTATGGCACCTGGTTCTGTCCCGTGATCTCCTGTTAGCACACCTTCGACACCGCACGTGGCCTCAAAGTCACTTCGTGGCGAATGGTAAGTATTGGTTTTGGTTGGTGTGTCTCAGAGGCATAGGGGGACATCTGTCTGTACCTATCTTGAGCGCAGTGTCCGTGTCCGCGTCCTTGTCTATGTACACGTGGCACACGCCCTCGCTGTGCCCCAGCACGGGGATGCCACGCGCAGCCCGCGTGATGGAGCTCACCTGCACGCAGAGCGGCACAACGCGGACGGCCACACCACACGCTCACGTTCACACCGGTGTTCACAGGTGCTCACAGACACGCTCCGATGAGCGGCCGCTGTACGCCGCCCTGTGTTGGGGCACTCGAGGAACTCCACCTCAATGAGGACGTTACTCTCGAGGTAACCTGCCACACGTCCCACGTGGCCACCCTAGCCCCTGTGCCAGTCCGTCAGCGACTACTAACCCAACGGGCTAGTGGAGGCCCAAACACTCTCACAAACCTGCGAAAAAGACCGCACAAAACTCAGCCCATTTAAACACCGAGCTCCAAGAGACATTAACGGCATGGAACAGACCCCCCCCCACGCATGGGTCGCAGCCTTCTAGGCCCAAACTCTGCCGGTACGCTCTGCCGGTACGCTCCACCGGTACACTCTCTCCCTCAGGAGCCCATTGCCGATTCAAAGTTGACATTCTTCAAGGGCCACACGACAGCTCTGGGGAGGGCCTTGCGCTCCTGGCTCACCTCATGCGTGACGAGCCTCAACTCCTCTGCAGACATTCCATGCTTAGTAGATGGAGATGGACATTTTTTTGAGCAACCACAATAAGAAACTTTATACAATGGAGAAATGGCGGCCTCCGGGTGTGCGTGTGTTAGGGGTCAAACCGGTCCTGGGCCTTGCCTAGGTCGATTCAGCCTCAAATGAGCATCTTGTGCAATGTGTTAACATCCCCCACTGGGGAGACAAAGACGGCCGGTCGTGGCCCTGGCCACCCACCCTCTCGTGTGCTAGTGCAGCCTTCACAGGTGCTCACTAACAGTACTTGCCCCAACGGTCTGTTGAGGTTAAAGAGGGGATCTTTGTCTTTTGGTGTGTTGACAACGGTTATGGTCGGGGTCGGGGTCAGGGTCAGGCACTGTGGTGTGTACCAGAGACGAGGAGCCCCGAGGGATGATGAGGTCGACGAGTTTGTCCATCCGGCAGAGATCGCTCACCTCCTCGCGGGATGACACCTACACACGCACACACGGACACGCGCACACAAAGACACGCACACACAAAGACACACACACGGACACGCACACACAAAGACACACACATGGACACAGAGATATGGACATACATTTACACACGCACGCAAACACACACAGACACGCATGCACACACGCTTGGACACGCGCACATGCACGCACGCATATGGACACATGCACAAAGACAAAGATATGAACAGACACATGTACACGTACACACACGACAGATGCAGATATACTCCCACACCGATGTGGCCTACACAGGCAGTTGGGGAAAGTGCCACGATGTTGGTAGCGTGCATGGGGGAGTATGTGTGTCTATTTGTGAGTAGGCGTGTGGGGAACGGTAGCGTAGTGGTTAGCGCACTGTGCTACCAACCCGGCGACCAGAGTTCGATTCCCGCTCACGGCCAACACCGGTGACAATTATCTGAACCGGTTCTGGGCCTTCGCTCGGTCGCTTCAGCTTCAAACGAGTGCCTGGTGCGGTGTGTAAACATCGCTACCTGGGGAGACAAAGGCGGTCGGGCGTGGTGCTGGCCCACCACCCCCTCGAGTGACATACCGGCCTTTGTAGGCGCTACTCGCTAACATCACTTGCCCCAACAGTCTGTGAAGGCTACGAGGGGGATTCTGCGTCTTGTTTGTGTGTGGGTACCAGCTGCACCGCTGCGGACGCGCCGTGCAGCGCCAGCGCCTCCTGGGCGAGCGCGTGCAGCACCTGGTTGGAGCGCGTCGCCTCGCGCCCACCCTTCAGGAGCAGCCCGTTACCCGTGGCAACCGCCAGCGCCGTCACCTGCATAACCACACAACCACAACACACACACACCCACATACACCTACTTAACAAAGGCAAAGATCCCCCGTACAGCCTTACCAGCTGTTGGGGCAAGTGCTGTTAGCGAGTAGCACCTCTGAATGCCGGCACGGCACACGAGGGGGTGGGTGGCCAGGACCACACCTACACACACACACGTACACACTTCTATATCAAAGATCCCCCGTATAGCCTTAACAGACTGTAGGGGCAAGTGCTGTTAGCGAGCACCTATGAAGGCCAGAACGGTACACGAGGGGGTGGGTGGCCAGCACCACGCCCGACCGCCTTTGTCTCCCTAGTGGCAATGTTTACACACCGCACCAGGTACTCATTTGAGGCTGAGTCGACCTAGGGGAGGCCCGGGACCGGTTCAGATAATCGTCACTGGTGTTGGCCATGAGCGGGAATCGAACTCGTGTCGCCAGGTTCATAGCGCAGCGCGCAAATCGCTGCACTATCGCACACTTCTATATATACACACACACACACACACGTGCACAAGTATATATACACACACACACGTGCACACTTATATACACACACACACGTGCACAAGTATATATACACAATCTTAATTTTAGAACTTTTGTGACTGCAGGAATTATTATTTGGTTCTTTCGGTTAAGTCACGTCTAAAGATAAAATAATAAATTAAATTAAATAATAGAATACGACATTTCGATTGCAACACAAGCAATCATCATCAGGTATAATGAAATAGCGACATAAAATCTAACCAGAAAACTATAGACAGACATATTAGCAGACAGATATCACCAAGATACATAGCGGGAGCAACACAGGTAACAGAGAGGGGTGATCGTCTCTGTGGGGTGGCCTTAAATAGACAGGGGGGGGGGGCGGAGGCAGAGAGAAGGAAGGGGGGTTAGAGAAAAAATTTGCATATCAATGAGTGGTCAACAGACGTGGTGCTGCACGGCAAGTAAGCCTGAAAATCAGAAGGACACACTAAAATTAAATAACCTAGTAAAATATCGAAATGTAATGTAATACAACACAGAGGGTCGGTCAACACACAATTAATGCATAGCCTGGTTGATTACGTATTTCAAAGATTGCTAAGTTAGAATTTAAGTGTGAACATTCTAAAGAGGACACAGGCAGAGAAAACAAGTCGCCAGAGAGAGAGAAAAAAGATAAGCTTAAAACTTCCCCGTAGAAGTGGTTCAATCTTAATTTTAGAACTTTCGTGACTGCAGAAATTATTATTTGGTTCTTTCGGTTAAGTCACGTCTAAAGATAAAATAATAAATTAAATTAAATAATAGAATACGACGTTTCGATTGCAACACAAGCAATCATGTTTTCTCTGCTTGTGTCCTCTTTAGAATGTTCACACTTAAATTCTAACTTAGCAATCTTTGAAATACGTAATCAACCAGGCTATGCGTTAATTGTGTGTTGACCGACCCTCTGTGTTGTATTACATTACATTTCGATATTTTACTAGGTTATTTAATTTTAGTGTGTCCTCCTGATTTTCAGGCTTACTTGCCGTGCAGCACCACGTCTGTTGACCACTCATTGATATGCAAATTTTTTCTCTAACCCCCCTTCCTTCTCTCTGCCTCCGCCCCCCCCCCTGTCTATTTAAGGCCACCCCACAGAGACGATCACCCCTCTCTGTTACCTGTGTTGCTCCCGCTATGTATCTTGGTGATATCTGTCTGCAAATATGTCTGTCTATAGTTTTCTGGTTAGATTTTATGTCGCTATTTCATTATACCTGATGATGATTGTTTGTGTTGCAATCGAAACGTCGTATTCTATTATTTAATTTAATTTATTATTTTATCTTTAGACGTGACTTAACCGAAAGAACCAAATAATAATTCCTGCAGTCACGAAAGTTCTAAAATTAAGATTGAACCACTTCTACGGGGAAGTTTTAAGCTTATCTTTTTTCTCTCTCTCTGGCGACTTGTTTTCTCTGCCTGTGTCCTCTTTAGAATGTTCACACTTAAATTCTAACTTAGCAATCTTTGAAATACGTAATCAACCAGGCTATGCGTTAATTGTGTGTTGACCGACCCTCTGTGTTGTATTACATTACATTTCGATATTTTACTAGGTTATTTAATTTTAGTGTGTCCTCCTGATTTTCAGGCTTACTTGCCGTGCAGCACCACGTCTGTTGACCACTCATTGATATGCTATTTTTTTCTCTAACCCCCCTTCCTTCTCTCTGCCTCCGCCCCCCCCCCCCCTGTCTATTTAAGGCCACCCCACAGAGACGATCACCCCTCTCTGTTACCTGTGTTGCTCCCGCTATGTATCTTGGTGATATCTGTCTGCTAATATGTCTGTCTATAGTTTTCTGGTTAGATTTTATGTCGCTATTTCATTATACCTGATGATGATTGCTTGTGTTGCAATCGAAACGTCGTATTCTATTATTTAATTTAATTTATTATTTTATCTTTAGATGTGACTTAACCGAAAGAACCAAATAATATATATACACACACACGTGCACGCTTCTATATACACACACACGTGCACAATTATATACACACACACGTGCACATTTATATACACACACTATGTGGCGGTGACATCACCACAGGCAAGGTGCACCTCGACGCCACGTGAAGTGTTGCAGGCCGCTGGCAGGGGCCATGAGTTGACCGACTGAGATGGCTCGCAGATGCACCACCTGCGCCCCCCCTACTGTGCCAATTTGCTGCTGAGCCAGAGCTCACCTGAGGCAGGCAGTCGGGGCGTGACTCGAAGATGACGAGGAGGAGGCCGATGGGAACCGTCACCTGCTCCAGCTCCAGACCCGGGGCGAGCAGCGTGCGGCGCAGGGCGCGTCCCAACGCCGTCGTGGACGCCACCGCGATTTGACGCAGCCCGATAGCCAGGCTGTTCAGCTTAGCAGTGGAGAGAGAAAGCCTCTTCAGCAGGGGCTCGGCCAAGCCTGCTCCACACCGCGGGGAATACACAAGCCACGACGTGGCACAAACCGGCACGTCAACACTCACCACATCACACACCGGCACGTCACCACTCACCGCACCACAGTACACACCGGTATGTCAACACTCACCGCACCACATCACACACCGGTACGTCAACACTCACCGCACCACAGTACACACCGGTACGTCAACACTCACCGCACCACATCACACACCGGTACGTCAACACTCACCGCACCACATCACACACCGGTACGTCAACACTCACCGCACCACATCACACACCGGTACGTCACTCACCGCACCACATCACACACCGGTACGTCAACACTCACCGCACCACATCACACACCGATACGTCACTCACCGCACTACAGCACACACCGGTACGTCAACACTCACCGCACCACACACCGGTACGTCACTCACCGCACCACAGTACACACCGGTACATCAACACACACGGGACCACAGTAGTGAGCGAGTGAGAGTTTGAGTGAGAGTGAGTGAGAGGATGAGTGAGTGAGAGCGAGCAAGTGAGTCAGTGAGCGAGCGAGTCAGTGGAAGTGAGTGAGCGAGTGCGAGTGAGCGAGTGCGAGTGAGCGATTGTGAGTGGTAGCCAGTGAGCGAGCGAGTGCGAGTGAGCGAGGGTGATGCAGATGCTGGTACCAGTGGAGGCCGCCGCCTCCAGGTCGACTCGGTTGGCTGCCAGGATCTCGTCTCCCCTCTCGGTCAGCAGCTCGGCCAGACGTATCACGATCTCCGCCCGCTACGACAGAGCAGCGTCACACAGCAGCGTCACACAAAGACAATGATCCCCCGTGTAGCCTTAACAGACTGTAGGGGCAAGTGCTGTTAGCGAGCACCTATGAAGGCCAGCACGGCACATGAGGGGGTGGGTGGCCAACATCACGCCCTACCACCTTTGTCTCCCCAGTGGGGATGTTCACTTCACACACTGCACCAGGTACTTATTTGAGGTCTGAGTCGACCAAGGGGAGGCCCATGACCGGTTCAGATAATCGTCACTAGCATTGACCGTGAGCGGGAATCGAACTCGGGTTGCCAGGTTCGTAGCGCAGCGCGCTAACCGCAGCATCACACGCACCCAGCATCACACAGGAGCATCACGCATGCAGCGTCACGTGAGCACAGTGTCGCACTGCAGCATCACACAGCTACAAACGCCACATGCACACCACATTCGCAATCACACACACACCGTACACACCTTACACACACGTATGGTCTGTGCGTGTGCATGTCAGCGCAGGTGCGTATGTCAGTATGTGTCTGGGTGACTCAGCCTCAAATGAGAACCAGGTGCAGGGTGTAAACATCGCCACGAGGAAAACCAAGGCTGCCGGGCGTGGTTCTGGCCACCCACCCACTCGTGTGCCGTGCCGGCCTTCATTAGGTGCTCACGGACAGCACAGAGTGTGTGAAGGCTACACAGGGAGTCTTTGCAAAGTGTTCACCTGCTCAGGTTGCAGTGTGGACAGCTCCCTGCCTGCAGCTCGCGCCAGCTTTGCCTGAGTCTCCACACTCATCCCTGCACATCGCCACCATCATCAATGGCAATCATCAACATCACCACAATCATCACTACCGACATCATCACTACTAACAGCACCACCATCATCAATACCAATCATCACTATCATCATCACCACCATCATCATCATTACCATCATAAATCATCACAACCACCACCCCCACCATCATCATCACTACCACCACCATCATCATCACTACCCCAATCACCACTTTCACCATCATCACTACCATCACCATCACCCCCTCCTTCTCCAGCCCCTGCACCTGGTTGCCGTACCCTCGGGCTTGACCTCGGTGAAGAAGGTGCCGACGCGCTTGCCGGCAAGGATGTCGGTGATGACGTGCCCAGTCACCTTGGGGTTGGTGCCATTGGCAATCACCACGGCGGTGCCGCCCCGCAAGGCCCACAGCGCGGCCTTCACCTGCACCCCGACACCCGCAGAGATGCACGGAGACACATAGCTATACAAAGAGACACAGAGATAGAGAAACACCCACAGAGACCCACAGAGATACACAGAAACCCACAGAAATACATAGAGATACACAAAGACACAGAGATACAGAAACACCCACAGAGACCCACAGAGCTGCTCTTGCGAGAGGAGCAGCCGCTGCGACATTGGGCGGCCGCTACGGAAGCAGCAGTCAGCCATGGCCGGCAACCCCAGGCAGAGCCACCGGCCCGACACCCACAACCTCATCACCCCACCGCCCCACCACCCACAACCGTCACACCGTCACTCCACCACCCGCCACCCCATTGACCAATCACCCCACCACCCACCAACTCATTTTCCCCACCACGCCATCACCCCACCATCCCACTCCCTCATTACCCCACTACTACCACCACCCTCCCACCACCCTCCCACCACCCTCCCACCACCCTCCCACCACCCTCCCACCACCCTCCCACCACCCTCCCACCACCCTCCCACCACCCTCCCACCACCCTCCCACCACCCCCCCACCACCCCCCCACCAGCCCCCCACCAGCCCCCCACCAGCCCCCCACCAGCCCCCCACCACCCCGTCACCTTGGCCTCCATGCCCCCGACACCGACGCGAGACTTCCCCCCGAAGGTGATGGCGGCCGCCTCGTCCGGGTAGAACTCATCCAGCAGCTTGGCGTCCTCAGAGTCAGGAGGGCTGTCAAACAGCCCTGCACACTCGCACACACCACCACCCTGTCACCATCAACACGCCTCATCACCACCACCTCGTCACCATCTATACAACTCGTCACCAGCACCTCGTCATCATACACCATCAACATACCATCATCGTGGTTATTGCGGTGTTTGTTGTGGTGGTGATTGTGGTTGTGATTGCGATCGTGGTGATTGTGGTGGCGATTGTGGTTATTGTGGTAGTGGTTGTTGTGGTAGTAGTGGTGGTGGTGGCCGTACCCTCGACGTCGGAAAGGACGATGAGGAGATCAGCCTCCATCTCCACGGCGATCCTCGCCGCCAGACTGTCGTTATCCTGCACGCTGATCACCTAGACACACCACACACACCCCGACGGACATGCTGTAACCTACACTCCACACCATACATAACACGGCGCATAACACAGCCGCCGTTCGCCAGTCGGTGACGATGACATAACCAAAACTCTTTTGCCAAGTAAAGTGAATTTTGAGACGTTGTGACCGGATGATGGAACAGAGCCAGGTCGTGCCGTGGGGGTTTACTGAGACGACTGGCAGATGTGCCACCGGTGCCCCCTACTGCACCGACTCGCTGCGTTTTTGTTCCCCGGTGCTCTGTCTGTCATTGTGAGCGTCGCTCCTCTACCCACTTCTGTTTTTGGAGGGCGACTGCCTTCCACTGCCCAGTAGCGTCCTTCATGAGCTTCCTCTTCCTCCCACGACCACCACTCATCCTTGCAGTGGCATACAGCTCCCTGAACCCCTGAGCGAAGGCTGCGGTAAGGCTGCATATTTTGCGTGGCTGCAATGGGGAGGCATTGGCTGTGAACCCAACGCAGCAACTGCACCAAGCCACAGTCCTGAACCTCACGCATTTTTCTTCAACATCAGGAGGGAGAGGGGACGATGCCAACCCCAGCTGCAGGCGATGAAATTCTTGCTTAAAACTTTCAGCAAGTCGGTACCAAGATATTGTGGGTTTGAATGGGGTCCTTGGTGGGCACCCACCACCTGTGGAAGAATGGCAGGCGCATCTTACAGATGACAAGTCAGTGGGCAGATCAGCTCCACAAACATTTCAGGTGACCAATCGCAGTGGCTTCGTGCCGTTTCTGGAGGGTGCGGGTTCAGTATCCTGGCTCCTTTATACGCGGCTTTCTGGTGAACGAGTTCAAGGTGGAGGGGCTCACCAGCAGCTTGTGCCCGTCCACAGGCCCCGTTGGCCACCGTGGCGGCTACGAGTGCCATGAGGGGAACGGCCGATTGGCATCGTCCCAAATGGCATTGCTTACAGCCACGACAGCATTACCGACCGGCAACCACCGAGGTGAGGGGTTGTTTCTGCAGTCGCACAAGCACGCACATCGTGCAGAGCTTGTGCCAGTGAGTGCGACTGTTGCGAGTGCTTGTGATTGTGGGTGGTTGTGGTGGCGCACGCCATGCGGTTGTGCTGCGGTTGTTGTTGTTGTTGCCGTGGCGGTGGCGGGGAGGCCGTGTCTCCGCACCCCGGCGAGGTCCCCGCTGGGCTCGGGTGGAGGGGCCACGGCGTCGTTGGCGTTGATGATGGGGACGATGTTCATGGCCAGCAGCTCGTCTAGCGTGCCACGCAGGTTAAGGCGCTTCTGCTGGTCGTGGAAGTCCAGGTTCGTCACCAGGATCTGAGATACAGAGACACGGGGACACGGTGACACAGGGACATGGTAAGAAGAAGACAGAGACATGAGATGGAGACAAGATGGTAATGGTAGTTGTGGTTGTTATACAGTTGATCGTCGATTATCCGGTGCGCGATTATCCGGCTTCCAACATTATCCGGTGGTTCCGGACTGATGCGCGAAACCGGCAAAACCGCTCCAAAGGCTGTTCCAGTCCGGCGATTAGCGTGACAAAACAGTACCTATGCTTGATTTCAGTGTCAAATTTTACATACAGTATATTATATATTACATTCAACAACTTAAACAATCAAAATACTGCACGTATATATACATTTTTCATGCCGAATAACGACGGTAATAAAAACGGAAAATATAGTGCGATCCAGCGCGCAATTCGGCGTTAGCCGTAGATTTGGTCGAAAAGCTGCATCAGTCAGGAGATCGATAAACATACGTAGTTGAAACAAGAGCGGAGTATGTACATCACCCCTTGCATTTGAGATTGGAGTGGTGAGTACAGTACAGTAAATACGGTAACTTTTTACAGTAGGATATTTGTTTTCGACAGATAATTGATGCTCTACTGTAGTTGTGGCAGTTGTGGTGCTGGTGGTTTCTTATGTGGCGGTGGTTGTTGGGGTTGTGGTGGTGGTAGTTGTGGGGGTGTTTGTGGTGCTGTTGGTTGTAGTGCAGGAATGGAAGGTGTCCCCGTGGTGGTCCGCCTCTTTAAGAGAGGGGACTGCACAGACTGTAACAACTACAGGGGCATCTTCCTTCTCAGTGTGCCGGGAAAGGTCTTGGCAAAGATGATTCAACATTGCCTTGCCAGCCACGCTGAGGAGAGGCTTGCAGAGCCCCAATGTGGTTTCAGACCAGGACAGTCCTGCTAGGATGCCATATTCTCTGTCCGTCTGCTACAGCAAAGGTATAGAGAATTCAAACAAGACCTACATCTCTGCTTTATTGACCTGGTTAAGGCCTATGATACCATCAACAGGCCAGGGATCTGGGCTGGTCTGAGTTCTTTTGGAGTCTCTGACTCTCTGCTCACAATGCTTAAGGGCCATGATGGTGGGCAGGCCCGGGTAAAGCTACATGGGCCAGGAGTCAGAGCCATTCCCTGTTCACCTTGGGGTGCGACAGAGATATACTCTGGCTCCCATATTACTTAACATCATCTTTGACCATGTAGTTCAAGAAGATTTCCATGGCTGTACTGGAGGAATTTCTATCTGGTAGAGATACAATGGGAAGCTGATCGATGCCCAGGTGTGATTGAGGGATGAATCCCTATTGACCAACCATGTTATGTATGCGGATGATCTGGTGATTGCTGCTCACTCAGAGGAGTGGGAGGTGCTGCTGCTGAACCAGGAGCGTGCCACTAAGAGGTGGGATCTTACCATCAACCCCACCGCAACTAAGCACCTGCCTGGATATTTTGTGGCATCAAAAACTCCACCCCTCAACTCTTCATTGGTGATAGAGCAGTTGTGGAGATAGTAACCATCTCTGGTTTGAAAGCAGAGGTCTCACTTTGAATCAGTCGAGCGAGATTTTCTTTTCATTGGATGCGTAATGCTGTGTGGAAGCTTCTTGGTCTGTCGCTCTACACGAAGCTTCAGGTCTTCTTGGTCACGGTCATGCCCTCCCCCTTATCTATGCTTGTGAACATAGACCCCTCTAATGGAACACCTGCACCGGTTTGAACCATTCAGGATGGCCTGCCTACGATCCATCTTGGGCTTAACCAGGCTGCATTGTGCGATAAGCTCACAAATCCTTGAAAGATCTGGGCACATTCTCATCAGTGAGCTCCTCCGGCAGGCAAGGCTGCATTGGCTAGGTCATGTAGCCCGCATGCCCAACTACCGCATTTAAAAAAACTAATTTTTACCAGATAAGGCCGACTGAGCTATGAAGCTCTTTTTTAGAAGCAACCTGGCCACAAATTATATCTCAATTAAGTACCTTATCGTGTGGAAATTTATAGCAGACAAATACTCTAAATTTATGTTTTTAAATGGAGGGAAAAACTGGAGGATCCAGAGAAATATCCACACGACCACGGGGAGAACATGCAACCTCAAAATATACAAGCATCAGGGTCGGGATCGAACCCACGACCTCCTGTATACCAGCAAGGTAGTTCACATCTCACCGCCATGGCACCCCAAGCAGCTGCCGTTTGGCCAGATAGAGGGGGTTAAACGGGCACGACATGGGCTGGAGAGAAGATGGATTGAGGACGTGGAGCTAAGTGGACTTGCCAAATACTGGTACCAGCGGTGTCAAGATCGGCCTCTATGGAGCAGTTGGAGGCAGTCACCCTCCAACAACAACAGAGGGCAGAGGAGCGACGCTCACAACCACGAGCAGAGCACCGGGTGGCTAAGGCACAGCAGGTTGGCACAGTAGGGGGCACAGTTGGTGCATCAGCCAGTCGTCTCAGTCAGCCAACTCATGGCACCTGGGTCTGTCTCGTGACCTCCTGCCAATGAGACTTCACGTGGCCTCCAAGTGCACCTGGCCTGGCACAGGCGTCGTGGTTATGTATTGGTATTGGTGCTGTTGCTGTTGGTGGCTGTGGTGGCGGTCGTCACCTGTGCGGAGCAGATGCTGTACTGGGTGAACATCGCCTCATAGAGCGCCATGAGGCCGCTCTGCCCCGCAGCGGCGCACGCACGCGCCTCCAGCACGGGCACCGCCTGCACCACCACAACAACCACAACAACCATAATCACAACAATCACAACCACACAGTTTCACACGTATGTGCCTCCAGCATGGGCACCGCCTGCACCACAACCACAACCACCACAAGCACAACCACAACCACACACCTTCACATGCATGCGCCTCCAGCACAGGCACCACCACAACAACAACCACAGTTTCACACGTACGTGCCTCCAGTATGGGCACCGCCTGCAGCACCACTACCACAACCACCACAACAACCATAATCACAACTACAACAACCAAACAGCTTCACAGGCATGCGCCTCCAGCACAGGCTCCGCCTGCACCACAACTACCACAACCCCTACAACCACAACAACCACGTTAACAACAAAAACAACCACAATCACAGCACGGCGTTGACCTGGATGTGACTCGAGTGCAGTGCTTGGCGCACGCTCTGTGTCAACGTGTGTGTCTCCACGTGTGTCACTGTGCGTGTCTCCACGTGTGTCACTGCGTGTGTCTCCACGTGTGTCACCGTGTGTCTCCACGTGTGTCACTGTGCGTGTCACTGTCTCACCGTCTGTATCACCGTGTCTATCACTGCGTGCGTCACCATGTCCTTGACCTGGTTGTGGCGCAAGTGCGGTCCTTGGCGCACGCTCTGTGTCACCGTGTGTGTCTCCGCGTGCCACCGTGTGTGTCTCCGCGTGCCACCGTGTGTGTCTCCGCGTGCCACCGTGTGTGTCAACGCGTGTGTCACCGTGTGTGTCACCATGTGTGTCACCGCACGTGTCACTGTGTGTGTCACTGTGTGTGTCACTGTGTGTCACTGTGTGCGTCACCGCACGTGCCACTGTGTGTGTCACTGTGTGTGTCACTGCGTGTGTCACTGTGTGTGTCACTGTGCGTGTCACCATGTCCTTGAGCTGGTTGTGGCTGGAGTGCAGCGCTTGGCGCACGCTCTGTGTCACCATGTGTGTCACTGTGTGTCACTGTGTGTGTCACTGTGTGTCACCGCACGTGTCACTGTGTGTGTCACTGTGCATGTCAACGTGTGTGTCACTGCATGTGTGTCACTGCGTGTGTCACTGTGCGTGTCAACGTGTGTATCACTGCGTGCGTCACCATGTCCTTGAGCTGGTTGTGGCTGGAGTGCAGCGCTTGGCGCACGCTCTGCGACAGGAGGATCTCGTGGCGCAGGCGCTGCTTGCCGAAGGCGACGGCGCCGCTCGTCACGATCAACATTTCACAGCCCTGGTTCTGCAGCTCCGCCACCTGCACACGCGCACGCCCACCGCATAGTGAATACACACTCACCACACACTCACCACACACTCACCACACACTCACCACACACTCACCACACACTCACCACACACTCACCACACACTCACCACACACTCCGCACGGTGCGTACACACTCACCACTCACACCGCACGTACACACTCACCAATCACACCGCACGTACACACTCACCACACACACCACACACACCGCACGTACACACTCACCACTCACACCGCACGTACACACTCATCACACACACCGCACGTACACACTCACCACTCACACCGCACGGTGCGTACACTCACCACACACACCGCACGGTGCGTACACACTCACACCGCACGTACACATTCACCACTCACACCGCACGTACACACTCACCACATACACTGCACGTACACACTCACCACTCACACCGCACGTACACACTCACCACTCACACCGCACGGACACACTCACTACTCACACCACACGTACACACTCACCGCACTGTGCGTACACACTCACCACACACACCGCACGTACACACTCACCACTCACACCGCACGTACACTCTCACCACACACACCGCACGTACACACTCACCACTCACACCACACGTACACTTTCACCACACACACCGCACGTACACACTCACCACACACACCGCACGGTGCGTACACACTCACCACTCACACCGCACGTACACACTCACCACTCACACCGCACGTACACACTCACCACACACACCGCACGTACACACTCACCACTCACACCGCACGTACACACTCACCACACACACCGCACGTACACACTCACCACACACACCGCACGTACACACTCACCACACACACCGCACGTACACACTCACCACACACACCGCACGTACACACTCACCACACACACCGCACGTACACACTCACCACTCACACCGCACGTACACACTCACGACACACACCGCACGTACACACTCACCACTCACACCGCACGTACACACTCACCAACACACACCGCACGTACACACTCACCAACACACATCGCACGTACACACTCACCACACTCACACCGCACGTACACACTCACCAACACACACCACACGTACACACTCACCGCACTGTGCGTACACACTCACCACACACACCGCACGTACACACTCACCACTCACACCGCACGTACACTCTCACCACACACACCGCACGTACACACTCACCACTCACACCACACGTACACTTTCACCACACACACCGCACGTACACACTCACCACACACACCGCACGGTGCGTACACACTCACCACTCACACCGCACGTACACACTCACCACTCACACCGCACGTACACACTCACCACACACACCGCACGTACACACTCACCACACACACCGCACGTACACACTCACCACTCACACCGCACGTACACACTCACCACACACACCGCACGTACACACTCACCACACACACCGCACGTACACACTCACCACTCACACCGCACGTACACACTCACGACACACACCGCACATACACACTCACCACTCACACCGCACGTACACACTCACCAACACACACCGCACGTACACACTCACCAACACACATCGCACGTACACACTCACCACACTCACACCGCACGTACACACTCACCAACACACACCTCACGTACACACTCACCGCACGTACACACTCACCACACTCACCGCACGTACACACTCACCACACTCACGGCACGTACACACTCACCACTCACACCGCACGTACACATTCACCACTCACACCGCACGTACACACACACCGCACTGTGCGTACACACTCACCACACACACCGCACGTACACACTCACCACTCACACCGCACGTACACTCTCACCACACACACCGCACGGACACACTCACCACACACACCGCACGGTGCGTACACACTCACCACTCACACCGCACGGTGCGTACACACTCACCACTCACACCGCACGTACACACTCACCACTCACACCGCACGTACACACTCACCACACACACCGCACGTACACACTCACCACACACACCGCACGTACACACTCACCACACACACCGCACGTACACACTCACCACTCACACCGCACGTACACACTCACCACACACACCGCACGTACACACTCACCACACACACCGCACGTACACACTCACCACTCACACCGCACGTACACACTCACGACACACACCGCACGTACACACTCACCACTCACACCGCACGTACACACTCACCAACACACACCGCACGTACACACTCACCACACTCACACCGCACGTACACACTCACCACTCACACCGCACGTACACACTCACCACACACACCGCACGTACACACTCACCACACACACCGCACGTACACACTCACCACCCTCACGGCACGTACACACTCACCACTCACCCCGCACGTACACACTCACCACTCACACCGCACGTACACACCACTCACACCGCACGTACACACTCACCACTCACACCGCACGTACACACTCACCACTCACACCGCACGTACACACTCACCACACAGACCGCACGTACACACTCACCACACTCACCGCACGTACACACTCACCACTCACACCGCACGTACACACTCACCACTCACACCGCACGTACACACTCACCACACACACAGCACGTACTCACTCACAACACTCACCGCAAGTACACACTCACCACACACACCGCACGTACACACACACCGCACGTACACACTCACCACTCACACCGCACGTACACTCACCACTCACACCGCACGTACACACTCACCACTCACACCGCACGTACACACTCACCACTCACACCGCACGTACACACTCACCACTCACACCGCACGTACACACTCACCACTCACACCGCACGTACACACCACACACACCGCACGTACACACTCACCACTCACACCGCACGTACACACTCACCAACACACACCGCACGTACACACTCACCAACACTCATCGCACGTACACACTCACCACACTCACACCGCACGTACACACTCACCAACACACACCGCACGTACACACTCACCACACTCACCGCACGTACACACTCACCACTCACACCGCACGTACACACTCACCACTCACACCGCACGTACACACTCACCACACACACCGCACGTACACACTCACCACACACACCGCACGTACACACTCACCACCCTCACGGCACGTACACACTCACCACCCTCACGGCACGTACACACTCACCACTCACCCCGCACGTACACACTCACCACTCACACCGCACGTACACACTCACCACACTCACCGCACGTACACACTCACCACCCTCACCGCACGTACACACTCACCACCCTCACGGCACGTACACACTCACCACTCACACCGCACGTACACACTCACCACTCACACCGCACGTACACACTCACCACACACACCGCACGTACACACTCACCACACACACCGCACGTACACACTCACCACCCTCACGGCACGTACACACTCACCACTCACCCCGCACGTACACACTCACCACTCACACTGCACGTACACACTCACCACTCACACCGCACGTACACACTCACCACACAGACCGCACGTACACACTCACCACACTCACCGCACGTACACACTCACCACACTCACCGCACGTACACACTCACCACCCTCACGGCACGTACACACTCACCACTCACACCGCACGTACACACTCACCACTCACACCGCACGTACACACTCACCACTCACACCGCACGTACACACTCACCACACACACCGCACGTACTCACAACACTCACCGCACGTACACACTCACCACACACAGCGCACGTACACACACACCGCACGTACACACTCACCACTCACACCGCACGTACACACTCACCACTCACACCGCACGTACACACTCACCACTCACACTGCACGTACACACTCACACCGCACGTACACACTCACCACTCACACCGCACGTACACACTCACCACACTCACCACACGTACACACTCACCACACACACCGCACATATACACTCACCACACACACCGCACGGTGCGTACACATCGTGTGTGTGGAGTGTGAGTGGCAAGGTGAAGAGTCCCTGAGTGAGCGAGCGAGTGTGCGTGGTGTGCGTGGGGTGTATGTGAGTCAGGGGGTGGATGTGGCGAGTGTGTTGAGTGTGCGTGGTGTGCGTGTGTACGAGTCAAGGGGCGGGTGTGGCGAGTGTGTTGAATGTGCGTGGTGTGTGTGCGAGTCAGAGGGCGGGTGTGGCGAGTGTGTTGAGTGTGCGTGGTGTATGTGTGCGAGTCAGGGGGCGGGTGTGGCGAGTGTGTTGAGTGTGCGAGTCAGAGGGGAGTGTGGCGAGTCCGTGTGGTGTGCGCGTGGCGTGCGTGTGCGAGTGACGAGTGAGTGTTGGGGTGTGAACGTGGTGTGTGTGTGGTGAGAGGGGTTAATGTGGTGAGTGCGTGTGGTGTGCGTGTGTGCGTGTGTGCGAGTGTGGTGAGTGTGGCGAATGATTGGCGAGGGACTCCTCACCAGTTCCCTGCTCCTTAGTGGACACGAGTTGTACTCAAAGCCACAATCATCCATCCACTCGGGCAATTTCAGGGCAATCGTTGCCAGCAATCATCACCAGCAACGGTTGCCCCGAAATGGGCTTTGAGACGAGCCCACACAGGCCCGCCTTCGCCACACATGTGCGAGCGGGCAGCGCGAGCTCACCTGCTCCACGATGGAGGCGAGCCTGCCGAGGGCGAGGCCGCACTCATCCCCGCGCGTCACCACGGCGCTGCCCAGCTTCACGACGACGCGCCGCGCCCGCGTCAACTCGGCGCGCCGCACCAGGGGCACCGAGCGCCCACGCTGCCGGCCCCCCAGTGCGGCAGCGGCGCGCGAAGGAGACGGCGCGTCGGCCGCGATGCCACCACCGCCGTCACCACCACTGCCGCCACCGCCAGGGGCAGCTGCAGAGAATCTGGCGTGGGGAGCTGGAGGGAGAGACAATGCACAGAGCGAGGGCAAACACAGGGTGTACACGGTCACAGTGGACATGCGCTGTGTGTGTACATGGTCACAGTAGACATGCTCTGTGTGTGTACACGGTCACAGTGGACATGCTCTGTGTGTGTACACGGTCACAGTGGACATGCTCTGTGTGTGTACCAGTGACATGCAGTGAGGTCAATGGCTGGGGAGGCACTGGCTAGTGTCAGAGCCAGATTCACACATTGAGGGGCGCGTGTCCTCACCGAGGGGGGCGTTTTAGACACGTCCCCCTCAGTGAGGCAGATGTGATAACTGCCTCCCCTGGTGCTTTTTCATTGCAGTTTCATGACGAGACCAGCGAGCCCAAATATCTTTATACACAAACGTGAAATAAGTTACCTGGAGTATGGAAGGCGAGGACATGAAATGAAGGGGTCTACAAACATTACATTGGTGACATACTGAGATAGTAACAGGCACGCGCTTATTGCCCACGCTCCATCCAGTTACTGAGGGGTTGCGCAATCAGAGGGGAGGCAGAGCTCGTCGCTGCCTCACCTCTCGTCTCTTCCTGTATTTGCAGCGGAGCTCTGCAAATTTGGCGATTTTGACTATAAAAATAATTGGAATCGCACAGAAATTACATTTATAACACAGATCAGTGGGAAAATCTGTATATTTATTTGATTTGATCATTTTTTTCGTAACAGCTATTTTCATTGGAGTATCACAGGTGTAGTGCCATAAGAGGGGCCACTGTGCCAGCCCAAGAGGGGAGGGGCTGCTGGGGGCTCTGGGATCCTAGACAGATAAGCCTCGGCGCCAGGCGCTAGGATCCCAGGCAACCCAGACGCTTAAGCCCCTTGGCGCCACCAACGGGGGGGCTGTGTGTGCTCTGTGGGATATCTGGGGGCGCACACAACCCCACCCCGCGTTGGGGACGAGGCATAAAAGGGCAGCTCCCTGGCCGATCGGGGCCAGTCGCAGCTCAAGACCCAAGACCCGCCAGCCAGCCAGCTTAGGACCCTGGACCCCCTCGTCCTGCTTGTCCTTGTAAGGGCCGGGACGCTGTGAGGGCCAGTGGTGGGACTCTGGGACTCCCGGCTCTACGTCCTTGTAAGAGCGAGTTCCGAGGAAGCCAGAGTCCAGACCTGCACCTTGGCTGGGTCGGGTCAGATAGCCTCCCCTAGGGTAATTGTAGCCGGAGGACCCCAGAGCGTAGCCAGAGTAGTGTATCTAGGCTGTGTACCTAGGCTGCGTACCTAGGCTGTAACAGAGTATCAGGACTGTTGGAGTGTTGTATTGTAATAAAGAAGTTACCTCTACAAGTGTCTCAGGAACCCATTACACAGGTGAGGCTCTGCCTCCCCTGCTTCCCCTGACCGCACGTCCCTTGTGTGTACATGGTCACAGTGGACACGCGTTGTGTGTGTGTGTGTAGTTGGTGTGTGTGTGTAGTAGGTGTGTGTGTCAGTAGTAGGTGTGTGTGTCAGTAGTAGGTGTGTGTGTGTAGTTGGTGTGTGTGTGTAGTTGGTGTGTGTGTGTGTGTAGTTGGTGTGTGTGTGTGTAGTTGGTGTGTGTGTGTGTAGTTGGTGTGTGTGTGTGTAGTTGGTGTGTGTGTGTGTAGTTGGTGTGTGTGTGTGTAGTTGGTGTGTGTGTAGTAGGCGTGTATGTGTGTGTAGTTGGTGTGTGTGTAGTAGGTGTGTGTGTGTAGTAGGCGTGTGTGTGTAGTAGGCGTGTGTGTGTAGTAGGCGTGTGTGTGTAGTAGGCGTGTGTGTGTAGTAGGCGTGTGTGTGTAGTAGGCGTGTGTGTGTAGTTGGTGTGTGTGTGTAGTTGGTGTGTAGTTGGTGTGTGTGTGTGCAATTGGTGTGTGTAGTTAGTGTGTGTGTGTGTGTGTTTGTAGTTGGTGTGTAGTTGGTGTGTGTAGTTCGTGTGTGTAGTTGGTGTGTGTGTGTAGTTGGTCTGTAGTTGGTGTGTGTGTGTAGTTGGTGTGTAGTTGGTGTGTAGTAGGTGTGTGTGTAGTTGGTGTGTAGTTGGTGTGTGTGTGTAGTTGGTGTGTGTGTGTGTAGTTGGTGTGTGTGTGTAGTTTGTGTGTAGTTGGTGTGTGTGTGTAGGTGTGTGTAGTTGGTGTGTGTGTGTAGGGGTGTGTGTGTGTATAGTAGGTGTGTGTGTAGTTGGTGTATAGTTGGTGTGTGTGTGTAGTAGGTGTGTGTGTGTAGTAGGTGTGTGTGTGTAGTAGGTGTGTGTGTGTAGTTGGTGTGTGTGTGTAGTTGGTGTGTGTGTAGTTGGTGTGTGTAGTTGGTGTGTGTGTGTAGTTGGTCTGTAGTTGGTGTGTGTGTGTAGTTGGTGTGTAGTTGGTGTGTGTGTGTGTAGGTGTGTGTGTGTAGTTGGTGTATAGTTGGTGTGTGTGTAGTAGGTGTGTGTGTGTAGTTGGTGTGTGTGTAGTAGGTGTGTGTGTAGTAGGTGTGTGTGTAGTAGGTGTGTGTGTAGTAGGTGTGTGTGTAGTAGGTGTGTGTGTAGTTGGTGTGTGTGTAGTTGGTGTGTGTGTAGTTGGTGTGTGTAGTTGGTGTGTGTAGTTGGTGTGTGTAGTTGGTGTGTAGTTGGTGTGTGTGTGTAGTTAGTGTGTGTGTGTAGTTGGTGTGTAGTTGGTGTGTAGTTGGTGTGTAGTTGGTGTGTAGTTGGTGTGTAGTTGGTGTGTGTGTGTAGTTGGTGTGTAATTGGTGTGTAGTTGGTGTGTGTGTGTAGTTGGTGTGTAATTGGTGTGTAGTTGGTGTGTGTGTGTAGTTGGTGTGTAATTGGTGTGTGTGTAGTTGGTGTGTAGTTGGTGTGTGTGTAGTAGGTTTGTGTGTGTAGTTGGTGTGTGTGTAGTTGGTGTGTAGTTGGTGTGTGTGTAGTTGGTGTGTGTGTAGTTGGTGTGTGTGTAGTTGGTGTGTGTAGTTGGTGTGTGTGTGTGTAGTAGGTGTGTGTGTGTAGTAGGTGTGTGTGTGTAGTAGGTGTGTGTGTGTGTAGTAGGTGTGTAGTTGGTGTGTGTAGTTGGTGTGTGCGGTGTGCGCACCTCTGACAGCCCAGGCCGCCCTCCATTGCACACCGGCTCCGCTCCACGCCCTCATGGTTGACAGCATCGTGCACACCACCACCACCAGCTGCTGCTACTACTACCTGTGTAACGTCACCAACACCACCACTACCATCATCATCATCACATTCATCGCCATCAACATTCATCGCCATCAACATTACCACCTGGATCAACACCACCACCATAATGATGACACCACAACTCTGACACCACTAACAACGACGACACCACCACCACAACGACACCACCACCACAACGACACCAACCACCACGACGACACCACCACCACCACACAACCCTGTTACCGGGACTCTCCCCGGCTCCGAGCTCTCCTGCCCGAACGGATCGCGGTGCCACGCGAGTGGCCGTGGACCGGCGCCACGCGCCCAAAACAGCGGCTCCTGTCACAACCGGCTCGCGCGCTGCGGCTGCTGTTCAAAATCGCCTCTGTCTGACCGACCCGGTTTCTGTCTGACCGGTGTCTGTGGTGCGGCGCCGCAACTTCTGTCCGTGTTGCCTGTCTGACCGGTGTCTGTGGCGTGGCAACGTCTGTCCCTGTTGCCTCTGTCTGCTGCCAGCGTGGACTCCCGAGCGAAATTCGGACCTCGCTAAATGTCCCCTAGAGCAGGCAATGCGCATGCGCAGCAAGCACGAAGTTGCTGTGCGCTTAAAGGATCGCATTTGGCATGAAGTGAATCGAGGCGGGGGTGAATGGGTTTAATGGCAGCAGTGTCCCAACTCTGGAGCGATCTTACATCATCACCATCACAGCAACACACCTCATCACTGTCACACTCACATGTCGAAGCGAGTTCCTGCTGTGGTGGAATGTCCACATTCCTACGGCGGGGGCGAGTATCTCCCCAAAGGATAACCGCTGTTGACTTATCCACAGCAAAAGTCACGCTCGTTTTATCGACCCCGGAGGGTTGATGAGGTGCCGATTGAACCTCATCAACCAGGATGTGAACTCTCACCCCACTCCATCTCTCATCTCACTACAACTCGGATCTCTTGTCTCATCTCACATTACTACAGTGCACGTCACAATTCTCGATCCCATCTCACTGCAACTCTATCCCTTGTCTTATCTCCAGCTATCCGCACTCACGACTCTCTCTCACTGGAGGATGTATACATTATCATCGCTACAAACTGCCCCGAGGGCGTGTGCCTACTCGGGGCTTTTAAAATCGAACATTTTCCAAACCGGTAACCGCATTAAAGCAAACCCGGCAAAACCGGTTCGCCGCCCCTAAATATCTGGGAGCGTTCACCACCTTCACCGAGAGCCGCTGCTGCTGCTGCCGCAGTGGTGGTGATACGGCGGGCAGCAGTAGCAGCATCAGGCCTGCCGACTTGCGATCCACAGGTCACCGGTTGCATTCCGTCTCCCGGCGTGAGAGTTGACACGACAGCGTGGGGCAGGTTTAGTCATCTACTTTCGCTCACGTCCACCCAGCAGCAGCAGCTGCTGGTGTGGAAGAGAAGGCCAAATTACCCTCGCACGGAGGCCAATGCCGCCAGTCATTGCAAGTGCTGCATTCTCGGATTGTTTTGCCGTGCGGTTAAACAAAAAAAAAACAATCGTAAAATTCCACGATAAACGGTTACCGGTTTCCTGTCTCTGGGAACCGGTAACCGATTCTGAAAGCTGTTACCGGTTTCCCGGCTCGTTGTTTAACGGCGCCCACGCAGCCCGTAGCTCACTCACCCAGCCACGAGTCCACGTGGGCAGCGCGGGGTCCTGCCCTTATAAGGGTATGAGTGGGGGGGGGGGTGCCCCCCCTCCCATTGGGTGCCTCGGGGCAGACAGAGGGGGGCCCACGTGGCATGTGTTTACTCACAATTACACGCCCACAAGACTCCCTCCTATACATAGACACTGGTATCAACATACACTCTCTAGAGCCACTACTATGGACGCAAGCACTGCCATAGACATACACGGCTATAGACTCAAACTTTATACTGGTAGGAACGAAGTGGACCAGACCACCAATAGATTAATGTGTCCGTCTGTCCGTGTATCAACATCGCCCCCTACTGCAAACACTTGGCATGACCCTGTCCGACAAGATGGCCGCCCGCTCCCCCTGCGATCTGTCAACTAAACAAGATGGCCGTCGCTTCCGGCGCCTCACGGCGAAACTTTAAACTTCGCTTCAAAATTACTTTACTGAAACGCAGCACGTTTTTAAAAAAAATTACTTTACTGAAACGCAGCACGTTTTTTTAACACAGAGACAAGAAACATTTATTAACACAGAGACGAGATACATTTAATCGCCTTATTTGTGCACGAAAAGCGCGGCTTCGCGAGGCCTACTGCAGAGGCTTCGCGAGGCCTAGTGCAGAAGGCTTCGCTAAGTTTACTGCAGAGAAGGCTTCGCGAGGCCTAGTGCAGTAGGCTTCGCGAGGCCTAGTGCGGCAGGCTTCGCGAGGCCTAGTGCAGAAGGTGGTGGTGGGGGGTGATGGGGTGGTGGTGGTGGGGTTGGGTGGTGGTGGGGGGTGGTGGTGGGGGGTGGTGGTGGAGGGTGGTGGTGGGGGGTGGTGGTGGGGGGTGGTGAGGGCTGGTGGGAGGGCTGGTGGGAGGGCTGGTGGGAGGGGTGGTGTTGAGGGTGGTGTTGGGGGGTCTTTAAATCTCACAGCGTTTCTTGTCAAAACAAACACTTTTAATGAACTTTACACTAGAATACAGTTAAATTGTTTCTTTAACTCCTCTATACCCGGTCGATATCCCTGTACCAGTACTAAGTATTATTCCTACCAGCCCACCCCGCAGGGTCCTGTTTTGGAGCTTTTCGTGACCGCAGGAATTACTCTTTGGTTCTTTCGGTAAAATCACGTAGAAAGACAAAATAAATTAAATAATAGCATACGACGTTTCGATTGCAACACAAGCAATCATCATGTCTCTGTGTCTTGTCTCTCTCTCAAAATTTCACACTTAACTTCTAATTTAGCAATCTTTGGAAAAACGTAATCAATCAGGCTATGCGTTAATTGTGTGTTGACCGACTCTCTGTGTTGCATTGCATTACATTTCCAAAAGTTTAATCTTGATTCTAGATTTGAAGCTTTCGTGACTGCAATGATTCATATCCTTATGTTTTTTCGGTAAAGTCACGTAGGTAAAAACATTAAAAAGTAAAATAAAATAAAAAATAAAAAATCACGACGTTTCGGAGGCAACACAAGCTTCCGTCTTCAGGTGGTACCGTCACAGCCACGACAGTTGTATCAAGTAAATGAGAGATTTCAGGAGTTACCACTGCGTTTATATAATGGTTGGAGAAGGTGGTGGGGCATGGGCCGCATTTTTATTATTAATATGGTAAGGTGAGGCTTGAGACTAAGAATAGACTGCATAACAAAGGCTGAGCCTTATGGAGAGGTGCGGTTTGTGACTCAACCTGTAACACGGAGACCAACACTAAACATGGTAAAACAGTAATGGTTGTCTGTCAAATAAGATTGGCAAATAAGTGTAGTTAAATCTTTTTTGCATGGTTAATCACATCTTTCCAATGATTACTCAGTTTGTAACCGTCATCACGGTTGAAATTATGTCTGTGTTTGTATATTTGTATGGCTTCGTGTACAAACCTTTGATGGTAGCCAGGAGGTTTGCAGAGAACCTTGGTCTCGGAAAATACAATTTCATGAGAGCCCACCGAGTTGTAGCAATGATCGGCAACGGCCGAAGAATCAGTTCTGCCGTGTTTCAGATCTGACTTGTGCTCGCGGACACGATCAGAAACATGACGTTTCGTTTCTCCAATGTAGCAATCACCACAAATGCAACTCAATTTGTAGACTCCAGGATACTGTAAGTCAGGAACGACATCCTTCACAGATGGAATCAAATCACGGATTTTATGCACTGTACTGAATCGGACTTGGATCTTATGTTTTTTAGAATTTTGGAGATCTTTTTGGTCACGCCTGCTATGTGTAGGGCTGTTACAGAGAGCCCGTTATGCATGGCAGCCTATGGTAAACAAGCACAGTGGGCGGGGCTACGTCAGTGCACGGGCAGGTGCCCTCTACGACGTCCGCGCTTCGGACGTTACGATCCCCCGGGGCCCCACCCCTCAGGGAGGGGGGGTATAAAAGGGGAATGTATCGGGGGGCTCGAGAGTGATGGTTTAGCTAAAGAAGAGAAGGCGGAAGACGTCTTAGATAGAGCCCTGGACTCCCCCTGGTACGCCGTCCTTATCAGGACCGCGCAGGCTCGAGCCAGTGGCGTGGTACCAGAGCCAGAGCCAGTGCTGGTCTGGACTCTGGGTACCGGGCCCGACTGACCAGTGTCGGGCTAAGTTAGCCTCCCCTAGCCCAGTAGTGGAGGACTCAGAGGCAGGCTAGGGTTAGCCTAGAGGTGTGTCCTCAGATAGACGGGTGAGGGGGCCGATACCCCCTCAAATGTGTATGTCACAAAGTTGGTGTTAAATAAACAAGTGTGCCTCCAACTCCGGTGTGAACGAGTCGTGAGCGTTACTACATCTGGCGTCAGAAGTGAAACAAAGTACGAACATGGATACACGCCGGACGACTCGAGTCGGGCTACCAGAGGCAGAAGACACCACTGCAGTCGGAGGGCCCGAGACGGCTGAAGATGCCATCGACCAGCCGGGGCTGGACGCATCCATGCCACAGCAGCTGGAGGAAGGGGAGCCGTCGATGGAGGGGCTGAGGGAGGCGCACGCGAAGCTGACCGAGCTACTGTACGCCGCAGCCGCCATGCTCGACACCATCACACAGCTGGGGGCTGCGGGACCGCCACGGGGCAACCGCAGCCGACGACCACAGCGCCTTCCCGCCATTTCCACGGAGCAACATTTTGAATCTCCCGCCATCGCCGCAGCTGCTGTTGAGGGCGTGGCCGCTCTAAGCATCGCGTCCAACGGCGGGAGTACAGTGCCTGCCGCGTCACCACGGGTGCGACCGGCGATGCCATCGCTGCTTCGGGCCGACGCTGAGTCGAGTGAGGGACACGAGGGAGCGCGATCGTCCTCTGCAGCCGCTGCCTTACATCAGCGACTGCCGCCGCTCAAAGAATTTGTGGGCGAGGAGGGCGACTGGGGCGGCTTCCAGCGGCGCTTCCTCGCTCACCAGGAGATGGCACAGTGGACAGACGCCGAGGCTCTCCGAGCACTGCCAGCACTCCTCGACAGCGACGCCCTCGCCACACTAACATCGGCAGCGAAGGAGAGGCGTTCCACGCTGCGGGAGGCGATGCAAGTGCTGTCCGCTGTGTATGGGCCACCATCGGACTGCCGTCAACTCTTTTACGATCGCCAGCGGGGGACGAAGGAGTCGCCCCTGGCGTACCGTACAAGCCTCCTGGCGCTGGCAAAGGATGCCTTTCCACGAATGGACGACGAAGGGATCGACGCCATGGTGACAGAGAAAATACTTTTGCTGGCGGACGACTTAGACATCGTCATTGTCGCACAGGACGATGCAGAAATGTGCTCCCTCCAAGCGGCCCGTCTCCTCCACGCAAACCTGTCCTCTCAACGACGGAAGGCCAGCAAGGCGGCGAGCGGGCGCGCCGTCGCTGCGGCCACCCTCCCGGCGGAAGAGGTTTGCGCCGTCAACCATCGACGGCAGCACGGAGCGGGAGCGCGGGAGGACCGGGCCGGTTCGAGCCATCTACAACGTCCATCGTCGCCGCCAGCGCGTCCACGCTGCTACAACTGCGGCATCCGGGGCCACGTCGCCTCGGGGTGCCGCTCTCCTCGGCAGCGCGGGACGACGCCTCAACGGGACGCCGGCCCTCGTCACAAGCTCCACCATCATAATCCGGCGAGTCGCGGCACCCCTCACGTTTGGCCCACGCACACGCCCGTCGCACACTTAAACACCGCAGCGAAGGGGGGGCCAATATCGCGTACCATGGCACCAACACGCACCGCTCTGGGTACTCACATTGAACCCAGCCAGTGGTCCGTGTTGGCCCATCGGGTTGTAGCCGCGTCGTCGGGGTCGTCGGCCGTTGTGGGTCACGTCGATGGGGTGGAGGTTCGCATCTTGGTCGATACAGGAGCATCGGCGACCATTATTTCGGAGTTGATTTATAACATTCTCCCTGCCCAGAGCCGTCCTTTGATGCCTGTTAATGTGCCATTCTTTGCTGCTAACGGGGGTTCACTTGGCATCATCGGACAAATTCGAGCCCAAATTTGTGTCGGGGATATTAAATTATCTGGGCCGATTTTTGTTTCCTCCTCGCTGGCGGTTCCGTGCCTGCTGGGGACGGATTTCCTGGCCAAAATGCCGATTAGGATATTAATCGACCAGGGATGCATTGAGCTCCCATCGGGCCGACGCATGGCGTTTTTGCCATCCCCCGCTACGAGCCGGACGGCGTTCGCGACGGTGCCGGCGTTCGTAGATAGAACGGTGCGCGTTCCTCCGGGGGCGCAAATGTTAATTCCTTTGAGACTTCGGCGGCCCTTCGCTAAGGGCATTGGGGCTCAAGGGGTTTTGCTGGGACCGTCTAGGGCCGGGGTCAGTGGACCTAATTTACTCCCGGCCCAGACCATAGTGAGAGGGGATGGAGAACCCTTCATCGCGGTCCTCAATGTGGGCTCGCAGACGGTGGTGGTCCCACAGGGGACCGTGCTTGCTCACGCAACGCCGGTGCCCTGTGAGGAACCCGTCGCGAGTCATGTCGGCGCTGCCCCTGCACCGCGACCACATTCAGACAGCGATGAAGGGTGGCTCGAGGCGCTTTGCGCGGGATCGACGGACCTGTCAAATTTAGAGCGCCAACGTCTTAAGACACTACTGAGGGAATTTTCCGACGTTTTCAGTCGGGATAAATACGATTTGGGCTGCACTCATCTGCTGCGTCACCATATTGATACGGGTGACAGCGCGCCAATACGCCAAAATCCTTTTCGGTTGAGTCCCGCCGAAAAGGACCATGTCAAATCGGCTGTTGATGACATGCTAGCCGCCGACATAATTTCTCCCTCCAACAGCCCTTGGGGAGCGCCGATCGTCCTGGTTAAGAAGCAGGACGGTTCGTTGCGGTTTTGCGTTGACTTTCGGCGCCTTAATAAAATTACGGTTGCCGACGCATACCCGCTCCCACGGATGGACGAATCGCTTGACGCCTTGGCGGGAGCGCGATTCTTCTCCACATTGGACTTACTTTCGGGATTCTGGCAGCTTCCTCTGGACGATGATTCAAAGCCTAAAACTGCTTTCCGTACTCCGCACGGCCTGTTTCAATTCAACCGGTTGCCGATGGGCTTACACTCAGCGCCGGCAACTTTCCAGCGGTTGATGGAATTGGTTTTGGCTGGATTGCAATGGGAGTCGTGCCTGATTTATTTGGATGACGTCATTGTCTTTGGCAAAACTTTTGAGGAACATCTCCAGAGGTTGCGGGCGGTTTTCCTAAAGATGCGGGCTGCTAATTTGAAATTTAAGCCCCAAAAATGCCATTTGTTACGCGAGTCGGTGCGTTATTTGGGGCACATCGTGGGGCGCTCAGGTATTTCTACCGATCCCGCCAAAACGCAGTGTGTAAGCTCCTGGCCGACTCCCACCTCAGTGGGAGAGGTTAGGAGTTTTATTGGGTTTGCGTCGTATTATAGACGCTTCGTCGCTAATTTTGCGACTATCGCCAAACCCCTACATGCTTTAACATCTAAAGGGGTTCGGTTTTGCTGGGGTCAGGAGGAGGAGGCTGCTTTTTGCTCCCTTCGGGATGCTTTGGTAAACGCTCCTCCCCTGATTTACCCTGATTTTTCAAAACCGTTCTTGCTCGACACCGATGCGAGCAACACGGGTATTGGGGGCGTGCTCTCCCAGGTGGTTGACGGCGTGGAACATGTGGTTGCGTACGGCAGTCGGGTGTTGTCTCCAGCGGAGCAACGGTATTGTGTCACCCGTAGGGAACTGTTGGCAATTGTCCATTTCGTCCAACAGTATCGCCCATATCTGTACGGTCGGCATTTCACCGTCCGCACAGATCATGCGGCACTGCAGTACGCCCTGAGGGTCCAACAGCCATCGGGACAATTGTCCCGATGGTTGGAGGTCCTCCAGGATTACGATTTCCAAACCACATACCGTAAGGGCGTTCGCCACACCAACGCGGACGCTCTGTCACGCTTGCCAACCACCTCCGAGTGTGCATGCCTCCTGGGGTCTGGACGTTGCAGGCCTCCAGGGGACACATCGGTACCTGTCTTGGCGGCCGCCAACGACGACGATGCAATGGTTCCTAATTCGATCGAACAACAGGGCAAAGATTCCCTGTTGGGGTTGCCCGTCATTGAATGGGGGCGCCTCCAGATGGAGGATGTCTCCCTCCTCGGGTGGCGACGTCGCGTTGGCGGTGCGGCGGGGGGAAAAAGAGGTGGTTCCGACGCATGGGAAATGTGCCAAGGTCTGCTAATGCATTGGGACGGGAAGTCACGTCGACATCGGCTGGTTGTCCCTACTGGGTTGCGGGGTAGGGTGGTATGGGCCGCTCATGAGCGCCTCCTACACCTGGGGACCCAAAAGACTCTCGCCTTGCTGCAACTTGATTTTTACTGGCCTGGCATGACGAGGGATGTGGGGGATTTGTTGGGATCGTGCCCTCAATGTGCACAACGCAAACCGCCGGCACGGGAGTCTAACCCGCCCTTGCAATCGATCAAAGTGTCCAGGATAAACGAGCTGGTCGCTCTGGACATTTTGGGACCATTCCCCGCCACCCCCAGAGGGAATAGATATTTGTTGACGGGTGTCGAGTATTTTACACGCTGGCCTATGGCCTGGCCTTTGGCCAACCAGTCGGCAGCAGCCATTGTGGAGGCCTTTGTTCAGGGTTATGTCCTGGACAAAGGTGCTCCGGAGAGGCTGCTGACCGACCAGGGCAGAAATTTTTCCGGTAAACTACTCAGACAAGTCTGCGATCTCCTGGGCACAAAGAAAATTCGGACCTCCCCATATCACCCACAAACTGACGGGATGGTCGAACGTTTGCATCGCACCATCTCGTCCATGTTATCACAACAAGTTTCGGACTCGCAAACGGATTGGGACCTACAAATTCAGGGGGTCTTGGCGGCGTACCGGATGGCACCCCATGCGGCTACGGGGTTTTCTCCCTTTTACCTCATGTACGGCCGAGAACCAGACCCGCCTGTTCGTGCCCAGTTGCGGATCCCCGTGCCACAGGGAAAAACTAATCTGGCTGACCACGTTAAATTTAATCTGGACAAATTGACCGAGGCACGGGATGCTGCAATGCAAAACTCTGACCTCCGTCAGAAGGCAAATGAGCGCCTCAGATTGAGTCGAGCGCACATGCTGCAGTGGAAGCCGGGGGACAAGGCATGGTTGCACTGCCCCCAGGTGCCACTGGCAACCTCCTCTAAACTTGTGCGGCCGTGGCGGGGCCCTGTGGAAGTGGTGGAGGTGTTACGTCCGCAGTGCGTGCGCATCAAGTGGGGGAAGCGGCGATGGTTCGTGCACCCCTCCAGATTAAAACCCTTCGCTGCGGTACACGACCCCACTTCACACGCGCGTGGCCAAACATGTGGGGGGTCGACCGACTTGCTGGGTCCGTCTCTGTCGCTCTCACCTGATGCCTTGCCGGCTGTGCCACCTTCAGGAGCATCAGGAGTGACGGGCTCACGCCCGATCACCCCTCCTGCGGATACCGAGGGTCACGCGGAGTCAGAGGAATGCTCACCTCAAGACGGACAGTCGCCACCTGATGGTCCGCCACGCGGGGTTACCCCGTGTGAGGGGCCCGCTGCAAGGACGCGCGCTAAAATGCGCAAACTGTTGTGAGGCCGGAAAATGTGTACATAGCTGTTGTGTTTATTGGCTGTTGTGTGGATGGTGTGTTTCCCGCTCCTCGGATGTACATATGTTGGGTTCACCGTTTGTTGTGTGTGCGGGGTGGGTTCCCTGCTGGTTGTATATAAGCTGTTTTTTTTACGGAATTCGTATTTATTCGGGGGGGTGCGACGGGTTGTTTCTCATCTTGTTGTTGTGTCTTGTTCTGGTTCCTGTTATGGTTCAAAAATAGTGAGGCACACGTCAGGGGGTGAAGGCACCTTTATTGTCAAATTTTGTATGTTGGCAGCCGGGACGGCTGCATGCTATGTGGGGGGGAGTGATGTAGGGCTGTTACAGAGAGCCCGTTATGCATGGCAGCCTATGGTAAACAAGCACAGTGGGCGGGGCTACGTCAGTGCACGGGCAGGTGCCCTCTACGACGTCCGCGCTTCGGACGTTACGATCCCCCGGGGCCCCACCCCTCAGGGAGGGGGGGTATAAAAGGGGAATGTATCGGGGGGCTCGAGAGTGATGGTTTAGCTAAAGAAGAGAAGGCGGAAGACGTCTTAGATAGAGCCCTGGACTCCCCCTGGTACGCCGTCCTTATCAGGACCGCGCAGGCTCGAGCCAGTGGCGTGGTACCAGAGCCAGAGCCAGTGCTGGTCTGGACTCTGGGTACCGGGCCCGACTGACCAGTGTCGGGCTAAGTTAGCCTCCCCTAGCCCAGTAGTGGAGGACTCAGAGGCAGGCTAGGGTTAGCCTAGAGGTGTGTCCTCAGATAGACGGGTGAGGGGGCCGATACCCCCTCAAATGTGTATGTCACAAAGTTGGTGTTAAATAAACAAGTGTGCCTCCAACTCCGGTGTGAACGAGTCGTGAGCGTTACTACATATGTATGGCAACGTGATAGTTTTGGTCGGAGTTTCATGTGGCTGTTTCTGTATGGTGGGAGAGACAGCTTGGCGGATAGTGCGGTCAGAGTATCCGTTCATCCTGAGGGCCCGATGTACATGTCTTAATTCACCGGCCAGGTGGTGTTGGTCAGCAATGCTATGGGCTCTGTGGTATAGCGTTTTGATGAGAGAATTCTTTTGAGATGGGTGGTGGTGGGAATCCGGTTTCAAGTAGGAATCTGTGTGGGTGGCTTTCCTGTAGACAGAATGTCCCAAGGATCCGTCAGGCCTCCTCTCAAACAGAATATCCAAGAATGGTAGTTTACCGTCTTTCTCCACTTCCATGGTGAATCTGATGGATGGGTGTCTAGAATTGATGTGGTCCAAGAAGTGGTTCAATGCTGGGAGGCCATGTGGCCAGATGACGAAAGTGGCGTCCACATACGACACTTTGCGCTGGTTAGGCATTGCCTCACCAACACTTATTTTACCTGGAATGGCACCTTCTACAAACAGAATGAGGGTACACCTATGGGCTCCCCCTTGTCACCAGTTATAGCCAACATGTTCATGGAAAAGTTTGAATCAGACGCCATCCAGACATCCACCCTGCGTCCTTCCTTGTGGAAGAGGTATGTGGACGACACTTTCGTCATCTGGCCACATGGCCTCCCAGCATTGAACCACTTCTTGGACCACATCAATTCTAGACACCCATCCATCAGATTCACCATGGAAGTGGAGAAAGACGGTAAACTACCATTCTTGGATATTCTGTTTGAGAGGAGGCCTGACGGATCCTTGGGACATTCTGTCTACAGGAAAGCCACCCACACAGATTCCTACTTGAAACCGGATTCCCACCACCACCCATCTCAAAAGAATTCTCTCATCAAAACGCTATACCACAGAGCCCATAGCATTGCTGACCAACACCACCTGGCCGGTGAATTAAGACATGTACATCGGGCCCTCAGGATGAACGGATACTCTGACCGCACTATCCGCCAAGCTGTCTCTCCCACCATACAGAAACAGCCACATGAAACTCCGACCAAAACTATCACGTTGCCATACATAGCAGGCGTGACCAAAAAGATTTCCAAAATTCTAAAAAACATAAGATCCAAGTCCGATTCAGTACAGTGCATAAAATCCGTGATTTGATTCCATCTGTGAAGGATGTCGTTCCTGACTTACAGTATCCTGGAGTCTACAAATTGAGTTGCATTTGTGGTGATTGCTACATTGGAGAAACGAAACGTCATGTTTCTGATCGTGTCCGCAAGCACAAGTCAGATCTGAAACACGGCAGAACTGATTCTTCGGCCGGTGCCGATCATTGCTACAACTCGGTGGGCTCTCATGAAATTGTATTTTCCGAGACCAAGGTTCTCTGCAAACCTCCTGGCTACCATCAAAGGTTTGTACACGAAGCCATACAAATATACAAACACAGACATAATTTCAACCGTGATGACGGTTACAAACTGAGTTATCATTGGAAAGATGTGATCAACCATGCAATAAAGATTTAACTACACTTATTTGCCAATCTTATTTGACAGACAACCATTACTGTTTTACCATGTTTAGTGTTGGTCTCCGTGTTACAGGTTGAGTCACAAACCGCACCTCTCCATAAGGCTCAGCCTTTGTTATGCAGTCTATTCTTAGTCTCAAGCCTCACCTTACCATATTAATAATAAAGATGCGGCCCATGCCCCACCACCTTCTCCAACCATTATATAAACGCAGTGGTAACTCCTGAAATCTCTCATTTACTTGATACAGCTGTCGTGGCTGTGACGGTACCACCTGAAGACGGAAGCTTGTGTTGCCTCCGAAACGTCGTGATTTTTTATTTTTTATTTTATTTTACTTTTTAATGTTTTTACCTACGTGACTTTACCGAAAAAACCTAAGGATTTTAATCTTGATTTGAAGCTTTCGTGACTGCAGGAATCCATCCTGTTTGGTTCTTTGGGTAAAGTCACGTAGGTAGAAATAAAATAAAAGAAATCACGACGTTTCGATCGCAACACAAGCGTTCTTCATCAGGTGGAACAACCACAGCAAGAAAATGCTGAAGTCGGCGGGAGAGCTGCCGTGGCAAGAGGTTATATAGGTCAGAGAAAGGAGAGAGAGGGGGGGGGTGCCGCGTGAGCGCTCGGGTAAGAGGACATGAGGCTGGGGGGGAGACGTGGGCGGGGCTGGCAGTAAACCGGCAGGTAATGATGGAAACAACAATAACAAGTTAAGGCATTACCTGGTTGATAACATCCTTCCAATGATTATTCAATTTGTATCCATCTTCTCGGTTGAAGTTTTGTCTATGTTTATATATCTGGATGGCTTCATGAACAAACCTTTGATTGTAGCCCGAAGGTTTGCAGAGTACCTTGGTCTCGTAAAAAAACAATATAATGCGAGCCCACTGCATTATAACAATGGTCAGCTACGACAGAGGTATTGGTTCTGCCATGTTTCAGATCTGCCTTGTGTTCGCGAACACGGTCCGAAACATGTTTCGTTTCCCCAATGTAACTGCTACCGCAGGTACAACTCAGTTTGCAAACTCCAGGGCATTGCATGTCAGGAATGACCTTCACAGATGGGATTAGATCACGGATTTTGTGTACTGTATTGAATCGAACCTGGATCTTGTGTTTATTTAAGATTTTGGAAATATTTTTGGTAACACCTGCTATCTTACCTATGTAGGGGTGTTACGGAGGAGCTGTATGTATGGGATCACACAGGAAACTAGTGTAGGGGTGTTAGAGAGAGAGCCGTTATGCATGGCAGCTTATGGGAAACAAACACAGTGGGTGGGGCTACGTGAGTGCACGGGGGGGGTGCTCTCAACAACGTCCGCACCAGGCAGCCCGGGGCCCCACCCCTCAGCGGGGGTGGAGTATAAAGGGGGATGTGTCAGAGGGCTCGGGGCAGAATGTTTAAGTAAACTCTTGAAGACCGAAGACTGCCTAGCTAGAGCCCTGGACTCCCCTGGGACGCCGCCCTTGTCAGGGCCGCGCAGGACCGAGCCAGCGGCGTGGTCCCGTGAACCAGAGCCAGGACTCTGGGACTCCGGGTACCGTAGCCCGACTGACCAGTGTCGGGCCAGACAGCCTCCCCTAGCCCAGTATTTGGAGGATTAGGAGGCAGGCTAGGGGTAGCTAGCCGTGTGTTCCCAGCTATCCGGGTGAGGGAGCCGATACCCCCTCCAGTACTGTATGTCCCCAGTGACTGTTGTGAAATAAATACGTGTGCCTCTACTCTGGTGTCCACGCGTCCTCAACGGTACTACATCTGGTGACAGAAGTGAACAACTACGAACATGGACACGCGCCGAACAGCTCGGGCCGGGGTGCAGGAGGCGGAGGACACCGCGGGAAGTGCGGTGCCAGAGACGGCTGATGGGGGCAACGAGCAGCCGGGGCCGAATGCATCCTTACCGGGGCATCGGGAGGAAGAGGAGTCGCCATCCGACGGACTTCAGCTGGCGCACGCGAGGCTGGCGGAGCTGCTGTATGCTGCTGCCGCCACACTCGAGAGCATCACTCGGCTGGGGGCTGCTGGACCGCCGCGGGGCGAGGACGGCCGACGACCGTTGCGCCTTTCCGCCATTTCTACTGACTACAACTTCGAATCTCCCGCCATCGCCGCAGCAGCTGCCGAGGGCGTGGCCAGCCTCAACCTGGGGTCCGACATCGGCCTCGCAGGGGCTGCCGCGTCACCACCAACGGACGGAGCGTCACCATCAGCGCGACAGGCGATTCCATCTGTCGTTCGTGCCGACGCTCAGCCGAGTTGCGGGGACAGCAAAGCGCGGGCCTCCACGGCGATCGCTGCGCTACACCAAAGGCTGCCTCCGCTGAAAGAGTTTGTAGCTGAGGAGGGCGACTGGGGGGGGTTCCAGCGGCGCTTCCTCGCGCACCAAGAAATGGCGGGTGGTCGGACGCCGAAGCCCTCTGCGCGCTGCCGGCGCTACTCGACGGCGACGCCCTCGCCGCTCTTACGTCGGCACCGAGGGACAAGCGCTCCACTCTTCAGATGGCGCTGCAGTTGCTGGCTGGGGTCTACGGACCTTCGGCGGAATGCAGACAGCGATTTTACGATCGCCAGCGGGGTGCAAAGGAGTCGCCCCTCGCCTACTGTACGAGCCTTCTGGCGTTGGCAAAGACGGCCTTCCCTCGTATGGATGACCAAGGCGTGGACGCGATGGTCACTGAGAAAATTCTTCTGCTGGCGGACGACTTGGACATCGCCATCGTCGCACAGGAGGACACGGAGATGGGTTCCCTCCAGGCGGCGCGGCTCCTCCACGCTAACCTCCTGTCACAGCGACGGAAGGCCAGCAGGGCAGCGGCCGGGCGTACGGTGGCTGCCGTCACCCCCCCGACGGAGGAGGTCTACGCCGCCGACTTCCGACAGCAGCAGAGGGTGGGAGTACGGGCGGGCCGGGATGGGTCGGGCCGCTCCGACCGTCCGTCATCACCGCCTGCGCTCCCGCGCTGCTATAACTGCGGCATCCGGGGCCACGTCGCCTCGGGGTGCCGCTCTCCTCGACAGCGGGGGACGACGCCTCGCCGGGACGCCGGCCCTCCTCCTCCTTCCAAGCTCCATCAACATGACCCGGCGAGTCACGGCACCCCACATGTTTGGCCAAAGCACACACCCGTTACACACAAGCACACCGCAACGAACGGGGGGCCAACATTGCGCACCGTCGGGCCAACACGCACCACTATGGGGACCCAAATCGAACCCAGGCAGTGGTCCGTGTTGGCCCATCGCGTTGTGGCTGCGTCATCGGGGTCGTCGGCCATAGTAGGGCACATTGACGGGGTCGAAGTGCGTATCCTCGTCGATACAGGAGCGTCGGCGACTATCATTTCGGAACTCATATACAACATTCTCCCTGTCCAGAGTCGTCCTTTGCTACCGGTTAATGTCCCATTCTACGCTGCTAACGGGGGCTCATTGGGTATCATGGGTCAGATTCGCGCACAAATTTCGATCGGTGATATTAAATTGTCCGGCCCGATTTTTGTTTCCTCCTCGCTGGCGGTTCCGTGCCTGCTGGGGACGGACTTTTTGGGCAAAATGCCAATTCGGATTTTGATTGATCAAGGTTGCATTGAGCTCCCATCGGGACGACGGATGGCGTTTTTGCCTTCCCCTACTGCGGCTCGGTCGGCGTTCGCGACGGTACCGGCGTTTGTCGTTCAAACGGTTCGCGTGCCGCCGGGGGCACAAATGTTGGTGCCCCTAAAACTTCGCAGGCCCTTCGCTAAGGGTGTTGGGGACCAGGGTGTCCTGCTGGGGCCATCTAGGGCCGGGGTTAGCGGGCCGCATTTAATTCCCGCCCAGACCATCGTAAGGGGGGACGGGGACCCTTTCATCGCGGTCCTCAATGTGGGGTCGCAGGCCGTGGTAATTCCTCAAGGGACCGTGCTTGCTCACGCAACGCCGGTGCCCTGCGAGGAACCTGTCGCCAATCACGTTGGCACTGCCACTCTGCCGCTTCCACATTCGGACACCGATGAAGGGTGGCTTGAGGCGCTTTGTGCGGGATCGACGGACCTGTCGGATGTAGAGCGTCAAAAACTTAGGACACTCCTGCGCAAATTTGCCGACGTGTTCAGTCAGAACAAATTCGATTTAGGCTGTACCCATTTGCTGCGTCACCATATTGATACGGGTGACAGCGCGCCCATACGCCAAAATCCCTTCCGGCTGAGTCCCGCCGAAAAGGACCATGTCAAATCGGCTGTTGATGACATGTTAGCCGCCGACATCATTTCTCTCTCTACCAGCCCGTGGGGAGCGCCGATCGTTCTGGTTAAGAAACAGGATGGATCATTGCGGTTTTGCGTCGATTTTCGCCGCCTCAACAAAATTTCCGTTGCTGACGCATACCCGCTTCCCCGTATTGACGAATCGCTGGACGCCTTGGCGGGGGCGCGATTCTTCTCCACATTGGATTTGCTTTCGGGATTCTGGCAGCTTCCTCTGGACGATGAATCTAAGCCTAAAACTGCATTCCGTACACCACATGGTCTCTTCCAATTTAACCGGTTGCCGATGGGATTACACTCGGCGCCGGCGACTTTCCAGCGATTGATGGAATTGGTTTTGGCTGGATTGCAGTGGGATTCGTGTTTAATCTATTTGGATGACGTTATCGTCTTTAGCAGAACATTTGACGAGCATCTCCAGAGGTTGCGGGCCGTTTTCCTCAAAATGCGGGCTGCTAATTTGAAATTTAGACCCCAAAAGTGTCATTTATTGCGCGAATTGGTACGTTATTTGGGGCACATCGTTGGACGCTCGGGTATTGCTACCGATCCCGCCAAAACGCAGTGCGTCAGCTCCTGGCCGACTCCCACCTCGGTGGGAGAGGTCAGGAGCTTCGTTGGTTTCGCGTCATATTACCGACGCTTTGTCGCGGACTTTGCCACCATTGCTAAGCCCCTGCACGCTTTGACGTCAAAGGGGGTCCGCTTCCATTGGGGACAGGAGGAGGAGGCTGCGTTCCGCTCCCTTCGGGACGCTCTGGTTAATGCCCCTCCCCTGGTTCATCCCGATTTTTCAAAACCCTTTGTGCTCGATACCGACGCGAGCAACACAGGTATTGGGGGCGTGCTTTCCCAGGTGGTTGAGGGCGTGGAACGGGTGGTCGCGTACGGTAGTCGAGTGTTTTCTCCAGCGGAGCAACGATATTGTGTCACCCGTCGGGAACTGCTGGCAATTGTCTATTTCATCCAGCAGTACCGGCCATATCTGTACGGGCAGCGTTTCACCGTCCGTACAGACCATGCGGCGCTACAGTACGCCCTGCGAGTCCAACAACCATCGGGACAATTGTCTCGATGGCTGGAGGTTCTCCAGGATTTTGATTTTGAGACCACGTACCGTAAGGGCGTTCGCCACACCAACGCGGACGCTCTGTCGCGCATGCCAACCACCCCCGAATGCGCATGCCTCCTGGGGTCGGGTCGGTGCAGGCATCCTGGTGAAATGCCTGTTCCGGTCTTGGCGGCTGCTGACGACGCAGCGTCAATGACGAATTCCATCGCACAGCAGGGATCTGATTCCCTGTTGGGGTTGCCTGCCACGGAATGGGGGCGTTTGCAGATGGAAGATACCTCCCTCCTTGCGTTGCGCCGCCGCGTCGGGGACCGGGGGCGGGGGAGGGGTGATGCCGACGCATGGGAAATGCTCGGTGGGTTGTTAATGCATTGGGACGGGAAATCCCATCGACACCGGCTGGTGGTCCCTTCGGGGTTACGGTGTAGGGTGGTGTGGGCCCCTCACGAGCGCCTCCTCCACCTGGGAACCCAAAAGACCCTGGCCTTGCTCCAACTTGATTTTTTTTGGCCGGGCATGACAAGGGATGTCGGGGATCTGTTAGGGTCGTGCCCTAGGTGTGCGCAGCGGAAACCACCAGCGAGGGAGTCGAACCCGCCCCTGCAGTCTATCAGGGTCTCCCGAGTGAACGAACTTGTCGCGCTGGATATTCTGGGACCGTTCCCCGCCACCCCCAGAGGAAATAGATATTTGTTAACCGGGGTGGAGTACTTCACGCGCTGGCCTATGGCCTGGCCCCTGGCCAACCAGTCGGCAGCAGCCATCGTAGAGGCCTTTGTCCAGGGATATGTCCTTGACAAAGGTGCTCCCGAGCAGCTGCTGACCGACCAGGGTAAACATTTTTCTGGCAAATTTCTCCAACAGGTCTGTGAGATCCTGGGCACGAAAAAGATTCGTACCTCTCCATATCACCCACAAACCGACGGGATGGTCGAGCGGTTGCATCGTACCATCACGTCGATGTTGTCACAGCAGGTTTCGGACTCACAGACAGATTGGGACTTGAAAATTCAGGGGGTCCTGGCAGCATACAGATTGGCCCCCCATGCTGCGACGGGATTTTCCCCCTTCTTCCTCATGTATGGCCGCGAACCTGACCCACCTGTTCGGGCCCAGCTGCAGATCCCAGCGCCACAGGGAAAAACTCAATTGGCCGAACATGTTAAATTTAACCTGCAAAAATTGACAGAGGCGCGGGATGCTGCCATGCAGAATTCTGACATGCGGCAGAGGGCTAATGAGCGCCTCAGACTGGGTCGCGCGCATGTGCTACAGTGGAAGCCGGGGGACAGGGCATGGCTGCACTGTCCCCAGGTACCACTCGCGACCTCCTCAAAACTGGTGCGGCCGTGACGGGGCCCCGTCGAGGTGGTTGAGGTCCTGAGACCTCAGTGCGTACGCATTAAATGGGGGAAGCGCCGGTGGTTTGTACACCCCTCCAGGCTCAAACCCTTCGTTGCGGTGCGAGGTCCCACTACACACGCGCGTGGCCGAACATGTGGGGGGGCGACCGACTCAAAGAGTTCATATCCGCTGCTCTCGCCTGACGTGTTGCCGGCTGTCCCGCCCCCAGGTGCACCGGCAGTGACGGGCTCACGCCCGCCGACCGCCACGGGGGATGCCGAGGGTCTTGCGACGTCAACAACAGACTCACTCGGAGATGAACACTTGCCACCCGATGGCCTGCCGGCCGGGGTTATCCCGTGTGACGGGCCTGCGGCGAGGACGCGCGCAAAAATGCGCAGACTCTTGTGATGCACGGAGTGAAAATGGGGGAAAAAAAGAAAAAAAAGAAGAAGAAATTTTTTTTTGAAATATTTTTTTTTTTTTCCTGTGTACGTTCACATGTTATGCTCACTGTGTGCGGCGTCGGTGGTGTGTTCCTGGCACATTGCATTGTACGAATGTTGTGTTCGCTGTGTGTTGTGTGTGTGCTGGGGGGTTTCCTGGAAAAAAATGTATATACGTTGGTTGTACGAATTTCGTATTTATTCGGGGGTGGGGTGCGTCGGGTTATTTTCCCTTCCTGTTGTTCTTCTCGTTGCGTTATTGTTGTAAAAATGAGGCACACGCTGGGGGATCGAGGGGTGAATAAACTTTTATTGTCAAGGTTGCAGCCGGGACGGCTGCGAGCTGTACAGGGGGGGGGTGATGTAGGGGTGTTACGGAGGAGCTGTATGTATGGGATCACACGGGAAACTAGTGTAGGGGTGTTAGAGAGAGAGCCGTTATGCATGGCAGCTTATGGGAAACAAACACAGTGGGCGGGGCTACGTGAGTGCACGGGGGGGGTGCTCTCAACGACGTCCGCACCAGGCAGCCCGGGGCCCCACCCCTCAGCGGGGGTGGAGTATAAAGGGGGATGTGTCAGAGGGCTCGGGGCAGAATGTTTAAGTAAACTCTTGAAGACCGAAGACTGCCTAGCTAGAGCCCTGGACTCCCCTGGGACGCCGCCCTTGTCAGGGCCGCGCAGGACCGAGCCAGCGGCGTGGTCCCGTGAACCAGAGCCAGGACTCTGGGACTCCGGGTTCCGTAGCCCGACTGACCAGTGTCGGGCCAGACAGCCTCCCCTAGCCCAGTATTTGGAGGATTAGGAGGCAGGCTAGGGGTAGCTAGCCGTGTGTTCCCAGCTATCCGGGTGAGGGGACCGATACCCCCTCCAGTACTGTATGTCCCCAGTGACTGTTGTGAAATAAATACGTGTGCCTCTACTCCGGTGTCCACGCGTCCTCAACGGTACTACACCTATAAACGTCACTTTTTGTCTGTCTGTCCCTCTGTCTGTCTGTCCCTCTGTCTGCGTACGCTCGCTTTCGAGGGATTTAGCGCTCGGGCCGTGGGGTTTAGGAAGAACAATTTTTGCAGGTGGGTACGCCCCCGGCCCCGCGGTGAACTTAGGCATTTCCGATTTTTCGTCTGTCGCCTTTAAATTGGTCCGATTATTGATTTTGTGCGATTTCTCTTTATTTATTTACTATTGCCGACCGGCGCTGACCACGGCAGTTGCCCCTGGCAACGGGCGGCAACGCCGTCGCTGCGGGGTGGACGCCATTTTTAATTCCCGTTAAAAATATGCACACGCATTAACACGCGACGCTGAGGTAAATACATCAAAGTTTCACTTCCCCCCCACCGCAATGTGTGCACTTACTATTATAGGGTCGGTAGATAATACAATTATAGCGATTAGACAGTATTTTTGTAGCGCGGGGGGGGGGGGGTAGCGGCCCAGCCCCTAGCCTTGGCCGGGTGGGCGATCTAGGCGAGGCCGGAGGCTCTGCACGGTACTAGGCCTCGACATCCCACACGTGTCAGGCGAAGACTTTGTGCTATAAACTCGATATACCCAGCGTTGCCCGGGGGGGAAATACATTTAAAATCTTCTGAAAACTTTAAAACATTACATACCAATGAAAATACAACTGTGTTATTACGTTTAAACCCGACGCGCCCAGAATCGATTCTCTGAATCGTGCAAAGGAATCGATGGTTGTAGATTCATTTAGAATCGCCCTGTTCCCGTCTAAAATAAGTTGATTATAGAGTCGATATAAACTGCTACGAATGGGAAATATCCGGCGTTGACCGGGGCAAAAATATTATTATTAAAAACTTTCAAACATAACATACCAATGAAAATGAAACTCTGTAATTAAAAATGTAGCCCAAGCACAAAAAGAAGCTATTCTTTGCAATCGTTGCGAAGGAATCAAGGGTTGTAGATTACTTTAGAATCGCCCTACTGTATTCCCTGCAAACTGCATGTCGCAGACACACACATTCACACATTTAGCTTTTACATTTAACATACAAAACGTCAGCATGTACTGCTGTCATCATAGGCACAAATATATACACCCTCACCACTCTCCCTCACCACTCTCCCTCACTCACCCTCACCACTCACTCACCCTTACTACTCACCCTCACCACCACTACTCACCCTCACCACTCTCCCTCACCACTCTCTCACCACTCACCCTTCTCCCTCAACACTCACGTTCACCCTCACCAATCATCCTCGCCCTCACCACCACCACTCATCCTCACCACTCACCCTCGCCACCACCACTCACCCTCAACACTCACCCTCACCACTCACCTCTCACCACTCACCACTGACCCTCACCACTCACCCTCACCACTCACTCTCACCACTCACTTTCACCACTCACCCTCACCACTCACCCTCACCACTCACCCTCACCACGCACTCTCACCACTCACTTTCACCACTCACCCTCACCACTCACTCTCACCACTCACCCTCACCACTCACACTCACCACTCACACCACCTCACCACGTCACCACTCACACTCACCACAGACCCCTCACCACTCACACTCACCACTCACGCTCACCCCTCACCACTCACGCTCACCACTCACCCTCTCCACTCTTCCTCACCACTCTTCCTCACTCCTCACCACTCACCCTCACTACTCACTAATCACCGTCACCACTCACCCTCACCACTCACTACTCACCCTCACCACCACTACTCACCCTCACCACCCTCCCTCACCACTCACCCTCACCATTCACCCCTTTCCCTCACCACTCACGCTCACCACTCACCATCACCAACCATCCTCACCCTCACCCCCACCACTCTCCCTCACCACTCTCCCTCACCACTCACCCTCACCTTAACCACTCACCTTCACCACTCACCCTCACCACTCACCCTCTCCACTCACCCTCAGCACTCACGACTCACCTTCACCACTCACCCTCACCACTCACCACTCTCACCACTCACCCTCACCACTCACCCTCACCATTCACCACTCACCTTCTCCACTCACCCTCACCACTCACCCTGACCACTCACCCTCACCACACACCACACACCCTCACCATTCACCACTCTTCTTCACTACTCACCCTCACCACTCACCCTCACCCCTCACTACACACCACTCACCCTCACCACTCACCGTTCTCCCTCACCACTCACCCTCACCGCTCACCACTCACCCTCACCACTCACCATCACTGTGGTGGTGGTACCTGCTATCATGACAGTAGTACAAGCTGACGTTTTGTATGTGTAATGTCAAAAGCTAAATTAGTGAAATGTGAAGCATACTTGGCGACACGTGAGCAAGTTTTTTTTAAAAACGGGAATAGGGTGAGTGGTGGTGGTGAGGGTGAGTGGTTAGGGTGAGTAGTGAGGGTGGTGGTGAGCGTGAGTGGTGAGCGTGACTGCTGAGTGGTTCGGGTGAGTGGTGAGGGAGAGTGGTGAGGGAGAGTGGTGAGGGTGAGTGGTGAGGGTGAATGGTGAAGGTGAGTGGTGAGTGCTGAGGGTGAGTGGAGAGGGTGAGTGGTGAGGGTGAGTGGTGAAGGTGAGTGGTTAAGGTGAGGGTGAGTAGTGAGGGAGAGTGGTGAGGTTGAGTAGTGAGGGTTAGTGGAGAGTGGGGAGTGGTGATTGGTCAGTGGTGATTGGTCAGGATGAATGGTGAGTAGTGAGGGTGAGGTTGAGTGGTGAGGTTGAGTGGTGAGGGTGAGTGGTGAGGGTGAGTGGTGGTTGTGACGGTGAGTGGTGATTAGTGAGGGTGTGATTGGTGAGGATGAGTGGTGAGTGGTCAGGGTGAGGGTGAGTGGTGAGCGGTGAGGGTGAGTGAGGGTTAGTGAGGGTGAGTGGTTAGGGTGAGTAGTGAGGGTGAGTGGTGAGCGTGAGTTGTGAGCATGACTGGTGAGTGGTGAGGGTGTGTTGAGGGAGAGTGGTGAGGGAGAGTGGTGAGGGTGAGTGGTGAGGGTCAATGGTGAGGGTGAGTAGTGAGGGTGAGTAGTGAGCGGTGAGGGTGAGTGGTAAGTCGTGAGGGTGAGTGGTGATTGTTGAGGGTGTGATTGGTGAGGATGAGTGGTGAGTTGTGTGGGTGAGTGGTGAGGGTGAATGGTGAGGGTGAGTGGTGAGGGTGGGTGGCAGTTGTGAGTGGTGATTAGTGAGGGGTGAGTGGTGAGGGTGAGCGTGAGTGGTGAGTGGTGAGGGTGAGTGGTGATTGGTGAGGGTGTGATTGGTGAGGATGAGTGGTGAGTGGTCAGGGTGAGTGGTGAGGGTGAGTGGTGAGCGGTGAGGGTGAGTGGTTGTTGTGAGGGTGAGTGGTGAGGGTGAGTGGTGAGGGTGAGTGGCAGTTGTGAGTGGTGATGGGTGAGTGGTGAGCGGTGAGGGGTGAGTGGTGAGTGGTGAGCGTGAGTGGTGAGGGTGAGTGGTGAGGGTGAGTGTTGAGGGTGAGTGCTGAGTGGTGAGGGTGAGTGGTGAGAGAGTGGTTAGTTTTGAGGGTGAGGGTGAGTGGTGAGGTTGAGTGGTGAGGGTTAGTGGAGAGTGGTGGGTGGTGATTGGTCAGTGGTGATTGGTCAGGATGAATGGTGAGTAGTGAGGGTGAGGTTGAGTGGTGAGGTTGAGTGGTGAGGGTGAGTGGTGAGGGTGAGTCGTGGTTGTGACTGTGAGTGGTGAGTGGTGAGGGTGAGTGGTGAGGCTTAATGGTGAGGGTGAATGGTGAGAGTGAGTGGTGAGTGGTGAGGGAGAGTGGTGAGGGTGAGTGGTGATTGGTGAGGGTGTGATTGGTGAGGATGAGTGGTGAGTGGTCAGGGTAAGTGGTGAGGGTGAGTGGTGAGGGTAATTGGTGAGCGGTGAGGGTGAGTGGTTGTTGTGAGGGTGAGTGGTGAGGGTGAGTGGCAGTTGTGAGTGGTGATGGGTGAGTGGTGAGTGGTGAGCATGAGTGGTGAGGGTGAGTGGTGAGGGTGAGTGGTGAGGGTGAGTGCTGAGTGGTGAGGGTGAGTGGTGAGAGAGTGGTTAGTTTTGAGGGTGAGTGGTGAGGGTGAGTGGTGAGGTTGAGTGGTGAGGGTTAGTGGTTAAGGTGAGGGTGAGTGGTGAAGGAGAGTGGTGAGGTTGAGTAGTGAGGGTTAGTGGAGAGTGGTGAGTGGTGATTGGTCAGTGGTGATTGGTCAGGATGAATGGTGAGTAGTGAGGGTGAGGTTGAGTGGTGAGGTTGAGTGGTGAGGGTGAGTGGTGAGGGTGAGTGGTGGTTGTGACGGTGAGTGGTGATTGGTGAGGGTGTGATTGGTGAGGATGAGTGGTGAGTGGTCAGGGTGAGGGTGAGTGGTGAGCGGTGAGGGTGAGTGAGGGTTAGTGAGGGTGAGTGGTTAGGGTGAGTAGTGAGGGTGAGTGGTGGGCGTGAGTGGTGAGCGTGACTGGTGAGGGTGTGTTGAGGGAGAGTGGTGAGGGAGAGTGGTGAGGGTGAGTTGTGAGGGTCAATGGTGAGGGTGAGTAGTGAGGGTGAGTAGTGAGTGGTGAGGGTGAGTGGTAAGTCGTGAGGGTGATTGGTGATTGTTGAGGGTGTGATTGGTGAGGATGAGTGGTGAGTTGTGAAGGTGAGTGGTGAGGGTGAATGGTGAGGGTGAGTGGTGAGGGTGAGTGGCAGTTGTGAGTGGTGATTAGTGAGGGGTGAGTGGTGACGGTGAGCGTGAGTGGTGAGGGTGAGTGGTGAGGGTGAGTGGTGAGGGTGAGCGGTGAGGGTGAGTGGTGAGAGTGAGGGTGTGATTGGTGAGGATGAGTGGTGAGTGGTCAGGGTGAGTGGTGAGGGTGAGTGGTGAGCGGTGAGGGTGAGTGGTTGTTGTGAGGGTGAGTGGTGAGGGTGAGTGGTGAGGGTGAGTGGCAGTTGTGAGTGGTGATGGGTGAGTGGTGAGCGGTGAGGGGTGAGTGGTGAGTGGTGAGCGTGAGTGGTGAGGGTGAGTGGTGAGGGTGAGTGTTGAGGGTGAGTGGTGAGTGGTGAGGGTGAGTGGTGAGAGAGTGGTTAGTTTTGAGGGTGAGTGGTGAGGGTGAGTGGTGAGGTTGAGTGGTGAGGGTTAGTGGAGAGTGGTGGGTGGTGATTGGTCAGTGGTGATTGGTCAGGATGAATGGTGAGTAGTGAGGGTGAGGTTGAGTGGTGAGGTTGAGTGGTGAGGGTGAGTGGTGAGGGTGAGTCGTGGTTGTGACTGTTAGTGGTGAGTGGTGAGGGTGAGTGGTGAGGCTTAATGGTGAGGGTGAATGGTGAGAGTGAGTGGTGAGTGGTGAGGGAGAGTGGTGAGGGTGAGTGGTGATTGGTGAGGGTGTGATTGGTGAGGATGAGTGGTCAGTGGTCATGGTGAGTGGTGAGGGTGAGTGGTGAAGGTGATTGGTGAGCGGTGAGGGTGATTGGTTGTTGTGAGGGTGAGTGGTGAGGGTGAGTGGCAGTGGTGAGTGGTGATGGGTGAGTGGTGAGTGGTGAGCATGAGTGGTGAGGGTGAGTGGTGAGGGTGAGTGGTGAGGGTGAGTGCTGAGTGGTTAGGGTGAGTGGTGAGAGAGTGGTTAGTTTTGAGGGTGAGTGGTGAGGGTGAGTGGTGAGGTTGAGTGGTGAGGGTTAGTGGAGAGTGGTGGGTGGTGATTGGTCGGTGGTGATTGGTCAGGATGAATGGTGAGTAGTGAGGGTGAGGTTGAGTGGTGAGGGTGAGTGGTGAGGGTGAGTCGTGGTTGTGACGGTGAGTGGTGAGGGTGAGTGGTGAGGGTGAGTGGTGAGGCTGAATGGTGAGGGTGAATGGTGAGAGTGAGTGGTGAGTGGTGAGGGAGAGTGGTGAGGGTGAGTGGTGATGGTGAGGGGTGAGTGGTGAGGGTGAGTGGTGACGAAGAGTGGTGAGGTTGAGTGGTGAGTAGTAAGGGTGAGTGGTGATGGTGAAGGTTAGTGGTGAGGTTGAGTGGTAAGGGTGAGTGGTGAAGGTTAGTGGTGAGGGTGAGTGGTCAGGGTGAGTGGTGAGGGTGTGTGCTGAGGGTGAGTGGTGAGCGGTGAGGGTGAGTGGTTGTTGTGAGGGTGAGTGGTGAGGGTGAGTGGCACTTGTGAGTGGTGATGGGTGAGTGGTGAGGGGTGAGTGGTGAGTGGTGAGCGTGAGTGGTGAGGGTGAGTGGTGAGGGTGAGTGCTGAGGGGTGAGGGTGAGTGGTGAGAGAGTGGTTAGTTTTGAGGGTGAGTGGTGAGGGTGAGTGGTGAGGTTGAGTGGTGAGGGTTAGTGGAGAGTGGTGGGTGGTGATTGGTCAGTGGTGATTGGTCAGGATGAATGGTGAGTAGTGAGGGTGAGGTTGAGTGGTGAGGTTGAGTGGTGAGGGTGAGTGGTTGTTGTGAGGGTGAGTGGTGAGAGTGAGTGGTGAGGGTGAGTGGTGAGTAGTGAGGGTGAGGGTGAGTGTTGAGGGTGCGTGGTGAGTGGTGAGGGTGAGTGGCGGTTGTGAGTGGTGATTAGTGAGGGGTGAGTGGTGAGGGTGAGCGTGAGTGGTGAGGGTCAGCAGTGAGGGTGAGTGGTGATTGGTGAGGGTGTGATTGGTGAGGATTAGTGGTGAGTGGTCAGGGTGAGTGGTGAGGGTGAGTGGTGAGGGTAAGTGGTGAGCGGTGACGGTGACTGGTTCTTGTGAGGGTGAGTGGTGAGGGTGAGTGGTGAGGGTGAGTGGCGGTTGTGAGTGGTGATGGGTGAGTGGTGAGCGGTGAGGGGTGGGTGGTGAGCGTGAGTGGTGAGGGTGAGTGGTGAGGGTGAGTGGTGAGGGTGAGTGCTGAGTAGTGAGAGTGAGTGGTAAGGGTGAGTGGTGAGAGAGTGGTTAGTTTTGAGGGTGAGTGGTGAGGGTGAGTGGTGAGGTTGAGTGGTGAGGGTTAGTGGAGAGTGGTGAGTGGTGATTGGTCAGTAGTGATTGGTCAGAATGAATGGTGAGTAGTGAGGGTGAGGTTGAGTGGTGAGGGTGAGTGGTGAGGGTGAATGGTGGTTGTGACGGTGAGTGGTGAGGGTGAGTGATGAGGCTGAATGGTCAGGGTGAATGGTGAGAGTGATTGGTGAGTGGTGAGGGAGAGTGGTGAGGGACAGTGATGAGAGTGAGTGGTGAGGGTGTTTGGTGATTGGTTAGTGGTGAGGGTGAGTGGTGAGGGTGAGTGGTGAGGGAGATTGGTGAGGGAGATTGGTGAGTTGTGAGGGTGAATGGTGAGGGTGAGTAGTGAGTGGTGAGGATGAGTGGTGAGGGTGAGTTGTGAGTGGTGAGTGGTGAAAGGTATTGTCAAAGCTCTCCGGGCTTTGACAATACCTTAGTATCTGTGTATATATGTAAGGTTATTAAGAAATATATTTTTCACCCGGGCAACGCCGGGTACTTCTGCTAGTGTATGATAAAGTGATGGTTTTGATTTGATTCTCAGGAGATTGTTTCTCCTTGGTTGGAGAAACAGCTTTGCGAATAATGCGGTCCGAGTCCCCATTCATCTTGAGGGCCTGGTGTACGTGTTCCAGTTCACTGGCTAGGTGGTGTTGGTCGGAGATGCAGTGGGCCCTATGGTGTAGTGTTTTGATGAGGGAATTTTTCTGTGCCGGATGGTGGTGGGAATCAGGTTTTAGATAGGAATCTGTGTGGGTGGATTTCCTGTGGACAGATTGTCCCAAAGAGCCGTTAGGCCTCTTCTCAAACAGAACATCCAGGAATTGAAGCTTGACCAAATTAGTGCCGACGCCGTCTGGCGGGTGTCCGCAGTCGCGAGCCGGGCTGTGACTACTGGTTGACCTGGGCTCCATCCCGATGCTCACGGGCTGTGGCACGCTGACGGTTGTTGGACATTGTTCAATCACTGGGGTCCGGGTTCATTACTGTGGGTTCTCCTCAGAAATTGTTAATTCTCTCTGTTGGGTTTATGTTGTTTTTATAGCTTCTTGCTGCGCAGGTGATTGATGTCAGCCGGGATGGCTGACTTTTTTTTGGGGGGGGAGTGATGTAGTAACATAAAATCGGTCACGTAGCAGCATAGCACTGGCTGTTGGCAGGGAAGGGAATCTGCAGCTTACAGCAGCTCTGACTGACAGCAGGTCACGTGATAGATAAGAGAGGGATGTAGGGGAAAGGTTACGGAAGGGGCACATTGAGAACCCGCTAGTAGGTTCCAGAAGGGGGGCGTGGCCGGGGGCGGAGCCAGGCCACGCAGAGAGTATAAGAGGGGCCCCGGGAGGGGACCTCGAGGCTGTCGTTTGGAGTGGAATCCCGTCGTGCTGCTGGAGTCTTCACCATCATCTCCGTCTTCACCATCTCGGCGTCGCCAGTCAGGCAGTCTACCAGCTGTCCTGACTAGGAACTTTAGTTACTAAGTGTTACTGTCAGGTCGTGTTAATAAACCAGAGGGCCTCCTACTCTTAGTGTCTCTGAGTCAGTCACGACACATAGAGAGGGTCCTTGTCTATAAACCCATCTGGCAGTTCACCAGCATTAGTTCAAGCGAGCAAACTGCTAGTGACACGAGTCTCAGAACCGGTTCAGAGTTCGATCTCGAGCATGCCTGTATATTTGAAGTTTGCATGTCTCTCTCTCTCCGTGGTCACATGGATTTTTTCTCCAGGTCCTCTGATGTTTCCCTCCACATTTAGAATCAACATCACACACGTAGAGCAGGGGTTGGCAACCAAAATAGAAAGAGCCATTTTTTTCGAATTCGGTGAAATAAACAACTCAATATTTGAAGAGCTGCAATGCATGTAAATAACATCACGAAGTAGTCCTTAAAGAGCCGCATGCGGCTCCGGAGCTGCAGGTTGCCGACCCCTGGTTTAGAGTATTTGGCTGCTAGAAATGTCCACTCGATAATACACTTCGTTGAGCTATGACTTGTGGCCAGGCCGCTTAAAGAGCTATATAGCTCAGTGGGCCCTACCTGGTAGAATAAAACAAAATATTTTAAAACTTTTTTTAAACACGCTTTTATGAAACGTACTAAAAAGTTGAAAATAAATATTTTCTGTTAGAGTACTTTGCATGATATGTTTCTTATACTCTTGTAACTGACTGGGCGCGCATACTATTTTTGAGCAAATATGTCTGTATTCAGAATGGGAAATAAGTGTTCATATCTTGTTAATGTTGTCATTTGAACGTAAAGGTTTTAAGCCGTTTATTTTTGGGAATGTCTGCTGAATATCTTATTATTGTAACGTACAGCTTTTCATGTGTTGATGTTTGTGAATGTCTCGATTGACAATCGCAAGTAACTGGTGATATGTTGGTCATATGTTGTAATGTAAACGTGTACGTTTTTAAGCCGTTTATGTTTGTGAATGTCTGCATTGACAATAGAAAGTAACTGCTGGTATGTTCTTAATGTTGTCATTGAAAAGTAAAGTTTTGATGCCGTTTATGTTTGTGAATATGTCTGCATTGACAATGGAAAGTAACTGCTCATATGTTGTTTGTATATGTTCCAATGTAAACGTTACGTTTTTAAGCCTTTTTTAAATCCTTTATATTAAGTTCGCTTGCTTGCTTGCTTGCGTGCTTGCTTACGACCGTGCAAATCTTTCGGTCGTTTTTTAACCCACTTCCCGTGATCCAATCGAGCTGACATTTTCCACACAGACTCGTTGTGCGTGACAATTAATTTTCGTGAAAATTTTTTTTCCAAAATTTTACACTGTTTAGGGGAAAAATTTTTAATATTTTATTACCAATTGCTTAATGCTGGCAGACAATCATCTGACCCATAGGTGGCAGCCATCTCAAGCCAGAGGACGAGAGGACTCTAGCCGCCACGCATATAAAGGATTTAGAGTGAAAAACTTTGTTTTTACGGGTTAATTTTTTCTTTTTGTGAATATGTCTGTATTGGCAATATAAAGTAACTGTTCATATGTTGGTTATCTATCTCCTTTCTTTCTTCTTTTTTTTAAATATAAAGTCTCTGCGCACGCGCGCTTGCGAGGGATTAGGCTCTCTAACAGTGGGGTTACGTCGAAAAAAAATTAACAGGCAGCATGCCCTAAGCCCCGCGGTGGGAATAGGCTATTCCGTTTTCCCATCCGTAAACGTTAAAGTAGTTTAATTTACAATTTTGTGCTATTTCACGTTATTTAATTATTTCTCGGCCCCACCCAAACTGCACGGGGGTTGCCCCGAGCAACGCACGCGCGTCATCGCTGGAGGGTGGGGGGAGATTTCTCTTTCGCGTTCTAAATGCAACAACAAATACAGTACTCGCAACCCTCGCGGTAAATTCATCCATGTGTCATGCCCTCTTCTCTCCCCCTCCCCCACCCCAATGTGTGCACTTACTACTATAGCCTTGGTACATACAAATGTAATGCGGGCGTAAACGACCTTCCGGATGTGACGTCATGAGGGGAGGAGTTACGTCACTTGGGGAAGAGGGTTCAGGCCTATAAGGGGAGAAACCGGAAGAGGAGGGGGAGTGATGGGAGACTGGGAAAGAGTGAGGCCACGCAGGGCGGAGAGTGAGTGAGTGGCGAGATCGCCACATACACAGAGAACGAGGTTCGGCACCGTCGGCCAACGGTGACCGACCCCGGAACAGCAGGAGCAGCGAGGAGGCTGCAGGGAGCAGCGGGTCTGCAAGGGGAGTTCGGCAGAGGGAGTCTGCACACAGAGTTCAGCAGCGGGTCTGCAAGGAGAGGAAGGAGGCTACAATAGTGACAGCAGCCTGGGGCTGCAAGCAGAGGGTCTCTAGGGGAGTGCCGTGAGGGAAAAGCTGAGAACCCAAATAAAGGACACGGAGTCAGAGAGAAGCGTCCGAGTTCTTTATTACACAAATATTATAGCCCTTAGATTGTATTATTGTAGTATTCTTGTTGTTGTTGTTTGACTTGCATCCCACTGGGATTTTTGCACACAGCGTTGGTGTACGGTGTTTTTTTCTGCAATATTTTGCTGTCTTTTCTTGGATTTTCTGTTTGCACTTAGTCACATATTCACTTTAAGGTGTTTTTTGTTCATGTTTTTGTTTGTTGCGGTTGCACCCGATTCAAGAGCCGAATGACTCACAGGGCTATACCTAATAAATGAACTTGAACTAGTTCGGGCGGGGGGATGCTGGAGGGCTGGGGGTATCGGCCCAGTCCCCAGCCTGCCAATGTCTCACCTTCTCCGGCTGGGCAATCTAGGCGAGGCCGCGGGCTCTGCACGGGACTAGGCCTCACCACGGCAATGTAAAGTACAATTTTATTTAATCTTTTGCTAAGAACTCAGGTTCATTGTTTACTATTATGAAACAAACAACTTGGCAAATATTACAATGATAATGTTTGTGTGCAGATAAGAACTCAGGTTAATCGTTTACTGTTATCAAACTAATAAGTTGGCAGATATTACAATACTAATGTTTGTGTGCAGATAAGAACTCAGGTTCATTGTTTACTGCCAGCCTTTCATGTCGACTGTATCCTGCTTTTTCAGCTGCTGCCTGTATTGTCAACTTTTAATGTCGACTCTAGCAATGCTTATGTCATTGAGTCGGCGTACTGCCAATCTATAATCTAGACCAGGGGTCCTCAAACTTTTTAAACAGGGGGCCAGTTCACTGTCCCTCAGACCGTTGGAGGGCCGGACTATAGTTAAAAAAACTATGAACATATTCCTATGCACACTGCATATATCTTATTTTGAAGTAAAGAAACAAAACGGGAACAAATACAATATTTAAAATGAAGAACAAGTAAAGTTAAATCAACAAACTTGCCAGTATTTCAATGGGAACTATGGGCCTGCTTTTGGCTAATGAGATGGTCAATGTCCGGTTCCATATTTGTCACTGCAAGTGTGCATCCGTTAGTCTAGATCTGGTTGGAGATTTCAAATGTTTCATTCTGGAAAAAGTCTGTTCACAGACATAAGTGCTGCCAAAGATGGTTGCCATTTTGAGTGCATGGTTCCTGAGATTAGGATATGTCTCAGAGGGGAGAGATGCATAGAAATTCTGAAGGCTGCTTGACTTGAATGCGTCTTTCAGAGAGTCACAATTCTGCAGTTCAGCCAGTTCCATTTGGTAAATTGTATCCAGATTTTCAATGTCAATAGAAAATGGGTTACGGAAAAGCTGTATGTCCTGTTCATGGAGATGAAGCTCTTTAAATCTAAATTGGAACTCCTTTTGCAATTTTTCCAGTGAATCCACACATGTTTTGTTTGGAAATGCAACCAATGGTTTTTCCGCTAACAGATTTTGAGTTGTGGGGAGATGGCAGAAGTTTTCCTCCTTCACTTGTTTGATGAGAAGGCCTAATTTTACTTCAAATGCTTTGACATGTGATTGCATATCACAGATGAGCTTCCCCTTTCCTTGAAGTTGCACATTGAAACTGTTGAGTAGCTCTGTTACATATCAGAAAGGCAAGGTGCCATTTCCATTCTGCATCATTGAGCTCTGGTACTTCTTTGTTTTTTGAAAGCAGAAAAGCTGTAATCTGTGGAAGTAAGTCATAGAAACGTTTCAAAACTCTCCCTCGACTCAGCCAACGGACTTCTGTGTGGTACAGAACATCTTCATAGTCAACATGTAGCTCAGACAGAAATTCCTGAAATTGTCTGTGGTTTAGTGCATGAGCTCTAATGAAGTTAACACAAGATACCACAATTTTCATAACAGAGTCCCACTTCAGTGATTTACTACACAGCGCTTGTTGGTGGATGAGGCAGTGTATGGCTATTGGATGAAAATGGTTATGTTTGTCCATCTCTTGGTTAATGCGAGCAATTACTCCTTTCTTAGACCCCACCATGCTAGGAGCACCATCAGTTGTCACACTGGCTAGTTTAGCCCAGTTCAGCTCCAAACCATTCACAGTTTGGCAAACCTTTTCATAGATATCCTCTCCTGTAGTTGTTCCTTTGATGCTTTGCAGTGCAGCAAGCTCTTCTGTGATTTCGAAATAGTCATTCGTCCCACGAATAAAAATTAGAAGGTGTTGCAGAATCACGAACATCATTGCTTTCGTCGAGTGCCAAGGAAAAATAGGAAAGTTTTTTTGTGGAGTTTTGCAAATGCTGATGCAAATTGTCTCCCATTTCTTCAATCCTCCGTGTAATTGTAGGTCCTGAAAGACTCACTGTACTAAATAAATCGGCCTTCTCTGGACACATCTCTTTGGCAACAGAAAGAAGGCATTCTTTAACAAATTCTCCCTCCACGAATGGTCTGCCAGTGCACGCTATTAGCTTGGCAACTTGAAAACTTACTCGCAGTGATGAAATATTTAGCGGCTTCTGCTTCACAAAAGTATTTTGCTGAGTTGTTAATGTATTTTTCAGTTTTAATATTTTATCTTTTCTCACTTCTCCGACCAAACAATCATATTTATCTTTATGTTGAGTTTCATAGTGTCGACATAAATTGTATTCTTTGAACACAGACACTATATTCTGGCATATCAGACACACAGCTCTTTCCTTGTACTGCATGAAAAAGTAATCATAAGTCCACTGTTCTTTGAATATCCTACACTCCGAGTCAATTTTTCTCTTTCTTGACATTATTGTTTCCTAGGGAGTCAAAATTGCTATTAGTAAAATACCAATATATATATACAGCGCTACAAGAACAATATACCAGCAATAACTTTGCCCACACAGAGACATACAGACTGCACTGCCCATCAATGCAGTCTGATTGGGGGAACTCTGCTTTTACCCCAGGCTCACACTGGTGCGGGTGCCATTAAAAAGTTAATTACACCTGCAGTTTTGTTCACAGATTGCAGTGCGATCTGCGAACTCGCATAGCAATCTGATCACATGGGGGAGAAGACCCATGCGATCCGATTCCACTGCAGGAAAAAAGAAGGCACATGTGCCTTTTTTCTTCCGAATCTAATGCAAGTTCAGCCATACAAGCATATGGCTGAACTCGCACTGCTCAGAGATCGCAACAGTATGAACCGGGGCTTACACAACATACAACATATAACCTCATACAACTGAATAGCAATCAGAATATAAATGCACTTACTGTCATTTAAATTGGGTTTCCTACTCCTCGGCTGTCTGTCACTGACCAGCACGGGAAAACAGCAGACAGCCCCTCCAGAGATCAGAGATCACTCTGTTATTACCCCTCTATCATTTACTCAGCGGTGCGTGTGCTGGGGATCTACATTCCCAGCACACAGGAATATCACTGGGAGTGGAGCCGAGGGGCAAGTGGAGCTGAGGGAGGGAGAGTCAGTCAAGCGCAGCCAGGAGAGGGCTGGCAGCCTTAGGCCTGGGGGGCAAGTCCAGTCAATTGGCCCATTGAACCATTCACCAGCGCAGCCCAATGAGTGCCCACCGCCGCAGCTCAATCAGTGCCCACCGCCGCAGCTCAATCAGTGCTCACCAGCGCAGCCAAATCAGTGCTCGCCACCGCAGCCCAATCAATGCCCACCACCGCAGCCCAATGAGTGCTCACCAGCGCAGCCCAATTAGTGCTCACCAGCGCAGCCCAATTAGTGCTCACAAGCGCAGCCCAATTAGTGACCATGGGCCGGATAAATGTCCTCGGCGGGCCGCATGTGGCCCGCGGGCCGTAGTTTGAGGACCCCTGATCTAGACTGTATCCTGCTTCTCAACTTACCTGTGCGTACTGCTGCTCTTTAATGTACACTTATTTCTGCTTATTTCTTCAATGCATTTCTATTGTTTCGATTGCTCACGTCCTGCTATTTACTGATACCTAGTACTGCGATGCTGATTAATATGTTATACTGCTAGATACGTTGCACTTTCTTAGCTACAGCCCATTGCATTTCGTCTATCGTTTTGTTACATTCGTGGGAACATCACCCATTTAAATGTTGCCGTACCGCACCTTTACTTTCCACCAAAGCAGGGAGCACGCAGGGAGGTTCAATGTCCCAAATATTGTTGACCTTGCTTTCTTACAGTGGGTGAGGAACATTGAGAGAGACACATTGTTCTTCCATACCAAGAAAACACCATCGCACGATTTCCTGACACAGAGCATACGATGCCCTACATTAACACATTTTCCAAGTCGCAAGGCCAAGATGGGTGCTACGTCACGATTCCTCCAATTGCAAAGCTGCAGGACAAAGACATCCTCACAAAACTGTCGCCTCTAAAAAAAACTTCTGCTCCTTCATCATCATGGACAGAGGAGGAAAGCACATTATGGTGCGCCAACCTCTTTCACCACTATGTTGTCAATGAGTATGACAACATTGAGAGTGAGCACCTTCTTTACATTCAACCTAATCAAAACCGCCTGCGTGTGAACAGTATGCTCATCTCTGGGACGCCATCATTGCGGAAGGAGATGCAAACGCTCACAATGTGGGCAGATTACTTATTTTGCCTTCATCCTTCACAGCTCCACCAAGATACATGCATGACAAGACTCAGGATGCCATGACGTACATCAGCCAATATGCCACGCCTCATCTCTTCATCACCTTCACTTGCAATCCCAAATGAAAGGAGATCCAGATTTACCTTTATCCAAACCAAAAGCCACCAGACAGACATGACATCTTAACGAGGGTCTTAAAACTTTAAGTTTTTTACCTCATGATGCTTATTACGACCAACAAAGGCGGCCTCTTTGGATAAACAAGCAGTAACTTACACACCATTGGGTGGCAAAAATGTCGTCTTCCTCATGCTCACATTTCGCTATGGATGAGGGAAACAATGCAAGTCACATTGAAACATTTATCAGTGCTGAGCTACCTCACCCCCATCAAGACCCTGCCCTTTTTCTACGTGGTCTGCAACCAAATGGTTCATGGTCCATGTGGCCAGTTCTATCCAAATGCACCATGTATGCAAGACCACAGGTGTACCAAGAGGTATCCACGGAACTACTTGAAGGACACTCAGTTGGCCCATGATGGCTATCTATCGTCACAGAAATACTGAGCATGGTGGATTTCAAACAACGCTCAGACCTGCCACTAACTTGCTAATTAAGGTTCACAAATGGTGGATCGTTCCCTACTGCCCTCTCCTGTGCAAGATCTTCCAGGCCCACTTTAATGTTAAATTCTGCTATTCTAAAAAAAGCCATCAAATATGTTTGGCAATACATCAACAAGGGCTCTGACATGGCTGTCTTTGCCTTACAAAACAGAGGGGCAAAGTGTGCATGAGCTCAAACTTTTTTCCCAACGAACATACATAAGCAACAATGAGGCCATTTGCTGAATTATTGGCTTCCCCATCCATGACCGTTCCCCCACAGTCGTCCATTTGGCACTTCACCTCCAAAATGGTCAACGCATCTACGTCACCAAAGGAAATGCCCAACAACAGGCCCTGGCTCCACAACATACCACCCTTATGGCGTTCTCTGTTTTGTGCCCAACTGACCCATTTGCTGCCAACCTCCTCTACCATTCAGTTCCCTCCTACTATACATGGACTGCTCAAAAACAATTGACGCGACGTGCTGCTGACGGTGAATCGGATGCCTTAGGACGAGTCTACACAGTTCATCCCAACAACCAGCAGTGCTAATTTCTCCCAATGATTCTCCATGTTGCCAAAGGCTACACATCTTTACAAGACCTCTAAGCAGTGCAAGGAGTTGTCTGTAAAACATACAGGGAAGCTTGCAATTTTCGTGCAATTTTTGCGCATGATCACCATCTTCATAAAGCGATGACAGAAGCTTCTGTTGGTCAGTCCCCTTTCCAACTGACATTGCTCTTCTGCATGAATCTTCAAGTTTTCAGCCCATCTAACCCCATGGGACTCTGCCAAAAATACAAAGAGGGCATGAGTGAGGACACGGAGCTCTATGACAAAATACAAACCTCGACGTCAACTTTTCTGATGTCATCTTCAAACAGGCCCTCATCCTTCTTCAGGACAAACTGCACTCCATTGGTGGAAAATACCTCACGTCTATAGAATTACCAACGCCCTACAGGGACAACCTGCATGCCCTTACTCAAGAGATCCTACGTTAAATATGTAATAACTGATCCAGACACGACTTGACTTTTGGTGAGTTTATTCGGTTACTCCTTCCAGCCTTCCTCTGCTCCACACTCCCCACTCCTCTCTCCGCTCCCGACCCGCTGCTGGCTGGCAGCGTGAAGGGGAGAGGCAGAGAGGCTGCTACAACCGCCACGTGGCTTATTTCGGACCACCCGTCTGCGTGGCCTCACCCGTTCAGACCCTGGCACGAAGACCACGTGTCCGCTCTCTCCACCCCTCTTATACCCTGGGTCACGTGATACCCCCAGCCAATCCACAGCCACCACGTTAGAACCTTCCAGGGCGCTGTTCAGCCCTCGGGGCTCCGCCCCTGGCTCGACTCCGCATTGGCTGTGGCTGAGCTGACAGCCCATCACCCACGCCCTGGTATATCGTCACATTACATCACCCCCCCCCCACCCCGGTGTAAAAAGTCATCCGTCTCGGCTGAGAGATGAGCGACGTACCAATCCCCCGGAATAAACAAGTAAGGCGCCGATAATGCGCAGTTATGTAAAACAGTTTTAGGGCGCCCAACGAGTGCATGTAATTAAGAACATTAGGCCACGGTAATGTGCGAGGGGGATAACAACAACATTAGGGCGCCAGGTGAAGTGCTACACGACAAAAAGGGACAACAAGCGCAACGCGACAAATATTTAATGAAACGGGAGCGATTTAGAACGCATGCTCTCCTTCCATTGAGCGCGGTCTTCTCGCCGACCGCCCAGCAGGAGGGGGCAGAAGAGAGGGAGCAGGCGCAGTGTCCTCCACAGGCGGAAGAGGTCCTCTCGGAGGCAGCTCATCGGGGGACACGACGTCCTTCATGGCCTGTGTGTCTGCGGGGGGCAGAACAGGTCCCCGCCAGGGATCAATCGGCAAGGCAGATGGTACGTCAGGCACACCAGACCCTGGCAAGCCATCAAGTGGGGATGAAGGACACTTGCGTGGCGTGAAATAAGGTTTCAACCGTGACCAGTGCACAAACCAACGACGCAGCCCGCACTGGATGCGGACACTCTGGGGATTGCGGATCTCAATCAGCCTAACGGGCCCTTGCCAGGGCCTGTGCAGTTTAGGGGATGTTCCCACAGGCACCTGAGGGCAATGGAGCCACGCCGCATCACCCACCCTCCACGGCATGTCACGTCGTGACCGACGCACGTATCCTTCGTTCCGGGCCTGTGTCCGAGCTGTCGCATGCCTGGCTGCTTCCCGCGCCTCCGTAACACGACGAAGCGATTCACGGACGTGCTCAGGCAAGGAAGGGGACGGCTCTTTCACGGCCGTACCCAGCTGCACCTCAATCGGAGGTGCATTTTCCCTACCATACATTAGAAAAAATGGCGAATATCCCGTGGACGCGTGCGGGACCATGCGGTAGGCAGACAGAACGCCAGTTATGTGCAAGTCCCAGTCGGTCTGCTTTTCATTGACCGTGTGGCAAAGCATGGCCGACAGGGTACAGTTAAACCGTTCCACCATGCCATCCGTCTGTGGGTGGTACGGGGAAGTGCGTATTCTTTTCGTTCCCAACGCAGTGCACACCTCCTGAAGCAATTTAGAAGAGAAATTTCGGCCTTGATCAGTTAGCAACTTCTCCGGAGCCCCCTTGTCCATAACATTCAAGAAAGCCTCGGTAATAGATGAAGCCGATTGGTCGGGTAGGGGCCAGGCCATAGGCCAACGAGAAAAATATTCGACCTCGACCAAGAGAAATTTGTTACCCCTAGCCGAAGTGCGAAACGGCCCGAGGATATCTAGAGCGACCAGCTCATTAATCCGAGATACCTCAATATACTTTAACGGCGGTATGTAATTTTGACGTGGCGGTTTCCGCCTTGCACATTCAGGGCACGCCCGGATAGCCTCGGTCACATCCACCGTCATACCGGGCCAAAAGAAGTCCCGCTGCATTGCAAGGGACGTCTTCTGCACGCCGAGATGCATCAATTTGTCAGCGTGCAGAGTGCGGATAAGATCGCCACGCAGGGATGTCGGCACGACAAGACGTGATCGGCCCAACAAGCTATCCATACACATGAGCAACCCAGCTTGATTGCAAAAAAAATTTCGACTCCCCACCAGGCGAGCAAGATCCTGGCTTACCGCTCTGCTTCCGCAGCGAAGCCAGCGAGGCATCAGCCGTTTGCTCACGCAGCCACACCGAGTGCGGCAAGTGAAGCGTGTCATCGGTCCCAACCGGCGTACGGTGGTCGTCACGTTTTGGCACTGCGCCAACACAGGACAGGGCGGGGGTGCCGGCACTGCGCAACGATGTGTACCCGTCAAACAAGCACAAGGAGGGTTCAGGGGCAATCTCGAAAGAGCATCTGCATTGCCATGACGGGCACCCTTACGGTACATTATGTCAAAAGAAAATTCCTGCAACGATTCCAACCATCGAGCCAATTGTCCCGACGGTTGTTCCAATTTCAATGAGTATTGCAGGGCCGCATGATCAGTGCGCACAAGAAATTTCCTACCGTATAAGTAGGGCCGGTACTGGCGAACAAAATGGACGATCGCCAGTAACTCTCGACGGGTGATGCCACAACCCGTTCGACACCGTCTTTTCGTTGAGACAGAACAGCACTGATGCCGGTATCGCTAGCATCTGTGTCAAGGATGAACGGTTGTGAAAAATCTGGATAGTCCAGTATCGGCGTGGTGGCCAATCGGTCCCGGAGAGATTGGAACGCTAGTTCCTCCTCCGGCCCCCATTTGCATCTCTGATTCTTCCCCGTCAAGACATGCAGAGGCCTCGCTATCTTTGCAAAATTCTTAACGAACCGGCGATAATAGGAAGCAAACCCTATGAATTGTCGCACGTCATCCACGGAAGTGGGCGTCGGCCACTCACGGACACACAAAGTCTTCTGGGGATCCGTGGAGATCCCGTCAGAGCTAACAATGTGACCGAGGTAACGGATGGAATGTTGTAGCAAATGGCACTTTTTAGGTTTAAATTTGAGATCGGCAGATTGCATCCTTTGAAAAACAGCCTCCAACTGTTGAAGGTTTTCTTCAAAAGTGCGGCTAAAAACGATAATGTCATCCAAATATATGAGGCACGCCTCCCACTGCAGGCCCGCCAATACCAACTCCATCAGGCGTTGGAATGTCGCTGGCGCGCATTCAACCCCATCAGAGGCGGTTAAATTCAAACAAGCCTTGGGGCGTGCGAAATGCCGTTTTCGGCCTTGATGCGTCATCGAGGGGAAGCTGCCAAAACTCCGACGAGAGGTCAAGAGTGGAGAAAAATTTAGCCCCAGACGAGGCGTCCAACGAATCGTCCATCCGTTGCAAGGGGTATGCATCCGCCACGGATATCTTATTCAACCGGCGGAAATCAACAAAATCTCAATCCGCCATCCTTTTTAACCAACACCACTGGCGCGCTCCAAGGACTGTTGGACGGCGAAATGATATCAGCGCCAGCATATCGTCCACTGCGTTACGCGGCCAGCACCCGCAGCTGGTCCATGTCGAGGCCAGTAAAGTTGGTAGTGGCATGGGCCAATACCGCACCCGCCGGAACGACTACCTGTTCTGGGCCCCCGTTCAACATTTGTAAGAATGGGGCTTGCCCAGCCCGAACGATAGTCTGAGCCGCGACAAGAGAAAACGCTTTAGCCATGGAGTTCGACAGGGACAGTAACACCCCCACCGATCTGTCTGCAACCTCAAATCTCTTACGGTAGTGCAATGGAACAAGCATCTGCGTACCAGGAGGAATCTCCACAGCGACATCGGCAAGAGCGTGAACGGCGTGCACCGGAGTCACGCGGCCCAATGGGCACGGCAAGAAAGGCATCCTACGGCCCACTGGCATTTCCAAACAGCCCTGATCAACCAGAATTTTAACAGGCATCCGATGAAGAAAGTCGGTGCCCACCAGACCGGGAACAGCCAACGATCGGGAGATAAGAACCGGGCCTGATGCGGCGACATTTCCCATAGCGATGTTGACATTAATGCGTCCTATAATACCCATGCTGCCCCCATTAGCAACAACGCATGCATCGACAACCTGAACTCGCGAGGCAGGGATGGATAGCAAATGGAAAATAACATCTGAAATGATGGTGGCCGATGCCCCGGTGTCAACCAACATACGCACATCCACTCCCTGAATGGTGCCCGGCACCGTGGAAGATCCCGACGCGGCCGCGACCACCCTCCGAGCCAACTTTTTCCACTGTGTAATAGTGTGTGGTAACGAGTCAGTATGTCGGCAAGCAACCTCAGGGGAATTCACGGGTGTGTGGGTGGATGCTTAAGGTAAATGAGTGGATGCCTGAGGTGGTGGGACATGCCGGGTGCCTGATGTGCGCTGACTTGCCCGAGAAGGATGCCACTCCGTGTCCGGTGAAGAAGACAGGGGACGGGTCGATTGAAGTTGCGGAGGCTGGCACCGGCGTCGGCAATCGCGGGCGAAGTGGCCCACGTGGCCACACTTGAAACACGTCGCTGCTGCCCGCCGGTCGGTCGCCTCGGCACCAACTCGCGGCCTTCCAGCCCCGCCACGCGGCATTCCCTGGCGGCGCTGTGGGGTCCAACGAGGTGCGGCAGCCACGAGGTCGTCGCCGCTGGAGTCATCTGGCATTTGCACGGCCTGACGCGGGGTCCATCCGAACGGTTGACCATTCTTCTTTGGGTCCCCCGTCCATGCCGCCATCTGGTCCCACCGTCGTAAGTTAAATTTGGCATCAAAACATCGAGCTACCCAGCGAGACGTCATCGGCTCATGGCCGCACACAGGCAGCGAGATGGCCAACTCCTGCGACAGCTCGAGCATCCTTGTGAGACTAAGAGGGTCCAGAAGATCGGTGGAGGAATCGGGATAGGCGGCCATTGTTAGCGCCACCAGCACACCCCGATAAGCCAGCGGCGACTCCTCAGGTCCTCGACGACGTTGCAGAAACTTCCAATGGGCGGCCGATGGCGGGTCATAGAATTCTGCCATTTCAGCACAAGCGTCCTTAAGCGTCATTTTCTTACTCACCGGGATGGAGCGGAACACGGCCAAGGAAGCATCATCAAGCAGCGCTGGCAAGGTTTCCAATGCCTCCGATTCCGACCATCGCACAGATCGGAAGGCGGACTCGAACCGCCACGTGATAGCGTTCCAGTCACCACCGGCCACAAATTCTTTAATGGTCGGAAAGCGATGGCTCCGACCCCCGCTGTCGACCTTGGGCGGGCTTGCTCCCGCCACCCCCGCGGCGCGCGGCTTGTTTAAAATGGTGGCCGCAGGCGCAACACGAGGCTCGTTTAAAATGGTGGCCGCAGGCGCAACACGCGGTTTGTTTAAAATGGCGGCCGCAGGCGCAACACGCAGCTCGTTCAAAATGGCGGCTCCTTCCCGCGCAGCAGGCGTAGTGGCAGCTGTTCTGATGGCGACCCCCTGCTGGAGGCCAAGGTCGTCCGCGTACGGCCCCGTCTCTCGAGGTCGTCCCATAGTCACGGATGACGCGACCACCGTGAGGAGATTCAACATCACCGCCGGGAGAGATTCAATCTGGTCCGCAACATGTCGCCAACCCTCTTCGGCAGGCGGAGTGGCTTCCACGCCGGCACGTCCTGTCGGTGCGGCGCCGGGGAGAGCAGCAGGCGTGAGCAGCGGCACAGCTGCATCTTGTAGCTCGTCATCTCCGGTGTCAACGTCGGCGTCCATCAGCGGATCCGGTGAGTTCCTTTTCTTGAGGTGCTTGGACATCGTTGATGATGATCCAAGCGGTCTCAAAAATCACTTCTGACACCAGTGTAATAACTGATCCAGACACGACTTGACTTTTGGTGAGTTTATTCGGTTACTCCTTCCAGCCTTTCTCCGCTCCACACTCCCCACTCCTCTCTCCACTCCCAACCCGCTGCTGGCTGGCAGCATGAAGGGGAGAGGCAGAGAGGCTGCTACAACCGCCACGTGGCTTAGTTCGGACCACCCGTCTGCGTGGCCTCACCCGTTCAGACCCTGGCACGAAGACCACGTGTCCGCTCTCTCCACCCCTCTTATACCCTGGGTCACGTGATACCCCCAGCCAATCCACAGCCACCACGTTAGAACCTTCCAGGGCGCTGTTCAGCCCTCGGGGCTCTGCCCCTGGCTTGACTCCGCATTGGCTGTGGCTGAGCTGACAGCCCATCACCCACGCCCTGGTATATCGTCACATTACAAATATGCTATTATGCTTTACAGCTTCTTAAATTTATTTAGGAAAATTAACCAAAGCTTATGGATGCACAAATAGAAGCCTACACGAAAATCTTGGAAGACATTGAGACTACAAATCGAGTCTTTTTTTCCCTTGATGCACCTGCCAGTACTGGGAAGACCTTTTTTTCAAACTGCTCCTTGCTAAGGCTCGCCAGAGAGAGAGATAATTGCTCTAGCTGTGGTATCATCAGGGATTGCTGTGTAAGTCGATGTGTGTGTGTCAGTCGATGTGTCTGTTTCAGTCCATATGTGTGTGCGTTTAGGTCCATGTTTGTGTGTAAGTCGATATGTGTGTGTAAGTCCAAGTGTGCGTGTCAGTCCATGTGTGTGTGTCAGTCGCTGTGTGTGTGTTAGTCGATTTGTGTGCATGGCTCCATGTGAGTAAGTCACTGTGTGTGTGTCTATGTGTGTCAGTCAATGTGCGTGTGTACGTCAATGTGTGTGTGTAAGTCCATGTGTGTGCGTGGCTCCATGTGTGTGTCTTAGTCGATATGTGTGTGTGTGTGAAAGTCCATATGTGTGCTTTGGTCAATGTGTGTGTGAGTCGCTGTACGTGTGTACGTCGATTTGCGTGTGTAACTCGATGTGTGTGTAGTTAAAGTCGATGTCTTTGTGTGTGTGGCTCAATGTCTGTGTGTGTGTGTAGGTCGATGTGTGTGTCTGTCTTTTTCGCCCGGGCAACGCCGGGTCCTGACCGCTAGTAACATATAAAAATTAATGTTTAAAAATACTTTTTTTATTTTTTGGGATATAATATAGTATTGTCATCAGTATGACATAAGTATACCAAGTTTGCAGTCGATACCACATTGGGAAGTGGGTTAAAACTGAGTTACAAGATTTGAGGATACAACAACAGTGAGTTAAATAAAAGCGTGTAAAACATAATTATGACCGTCATTGTGGAGGATATAATCAAGCTAATCATGTCTCCTTCACTTATCCATCTCTCGACATAATACAGTTATTTTTTACACATCCCATCAGCCACCCTGCCTTCTTGATGTTCGTGTATCATTGGTTCAACACACGCACACCTCTGTACTGGTTTCAACATTCCGTGTCTCATTAGCAGGGTTGCACTCCCTTGAACCAATCCTGACCTGTTAGATAATTATAGGCAAGGCCTGATTTCCATATTCAGTGTCTCGTCAGCAATCAGGCTTGCTTGAACCAATCGTGGAAATGGACTGCCACATGTTTATAAGGGCCATCACTGGGGGTTCTCGTTTTACGCGGACCTCTATTGTGACGCACAACACAGGACACACTCGGGGCACACACGGGGAGCGCACACACACGGGGTACATACACACACGGGGTACACACACGGTACACACGGAGTACACACACACGGGGTACACACACACACGGTATACACACGGGGTACACACACACACGCGGGGTACACACAAGGTACACACGGGGTACACACACACGTGATACACACACACACGTGACACACACGCGGGGTACACACACGGTACACACGGGGTACACACACACACGGGGTACACACACACACGGGGTACACACACACACGGGGTACACACACACACGGTACACACACGTGACACACACGCGGGATACACACACGGTACACACGGGGTACACGCACACACGGGACACACACACACGGGGTACACACACACACGCGGGGTACACACACGGTATACACGGAGTACACACACACACGGGACACACACGCCTGAGTCCACGAGAAAGAGGAGGCGGGCCCTGCGCGTGGTCATTCAGTCTCGTGACGTCACGTCTCTAAACACGTGACGTCACGTCCCTAAACACGTGACGTCACGTCCGCCCGCACGCCATCGCTGCCGTGATGATGGCCGCGCTTCTGCGGGGACGCGGCGCCCGGGAGGAGGCAGAGGAGGAGGATGCGGGGGACGCCAACGGCGGATTCAGAACCCCCACGGCGGCCGAGTCCGCCCCGAACCCTTCCGCGCCAACGGCGGCTTCATCCGCGGCGTGGCGCGCCGAGAGCGTCGGGTTCACGGAGCAGCAGGGCGCGGGGGCCGCGGGGGCCGCGGGGGGCAGGAGTCGAAGGGCGGGTGAGGGGAGGGCACGAGTGTGAGGTGGTGGTAGTGGTCTGGGGGGCTTGTGGTGTATGTGAGGTGTGTGTGGGGTGTACGTAGGGGGTAAGGAGTAGTGTGTGTAGTGGGTGTGTTGTGTGTAGGGGGTTAGGAAGAGTGTGTGCGTGTGGCGTGTGTAGGGGTGAGGAGAACTGTACGTGTGGTTTGTGTGTAGGGGGTGTGTGAGGGTGTGTTTGAGGTGTGGACCTGTGTGTGTAGGGTGTGTGTAGTGCCCGGGGGTCAGCAGGCGTGTGTGGTGTATGTGTGGAGAGTGCACTGGTGTGCCGGGCTGTGCGCACGCCGGGCTGTGCGCACGCCGGGCTGTGCGCACGCCGGGCTGTGCGCACGCCGGGCTGTGCGCACGCCGGGCTGTGCGCACGCCGGGCTGTGCGCACGCCGGGCTGTGCGCACGCCGGGCTGTGCGCACGCCGGGCTGTGCGCACGCCGGGCTGTGCGCACGCCGGGCTGTGCGCACGCCGGGCTGTGCGCACGCCGGGCTGTGCGCACGCCGGGCTGTGCGCACGCCGGGCTGTGCGCACGCCGGGCTGTGCGCACGCCGGGCTGTGCGCACGCCGGGCTGTGCGCACGCCGGGCTGTGCGCACGCCGGGCTGTGCGCACGCCGGGCTGTGCGCACGCCGGGCTGTGCGCACGCCGGGCTGTGCGCACGCCGGGCTGTGCGCACGCCGGGCTGTGCGCACGCCGGGCTGTGCGCACGCCGGGCTGTGCGCACGCCGGGCTGTGCGCACGCCGGGCTGTGCGCACGCCGGGCTGTGCGCACGCCGGGCTGTGCGCACGCCGGGCTGTGCGCACGCCGGGCTGTGCGCACGCCGGGCTGTGCGCACGCCGGGCTGTGCGCACGCCGGGCTGTGCGCACGCCGGGCTGTGCGCACGCCGGGCTGTGCGCACGCCGGGCTGTGCGCACGCCGGGCTGTGCGCACGCCGGGCTGTGCGCCGAGTGTGGAGTGCACAAGGGTAAGGCAGATTGTGTGTGTGGTGTGTAAGGTTAAGTGTGCGTGAGATGTATGTATGGTGTATGTGGTGTGCGGTTTGTTTGGGAGGCATGTTGTGTGTGGAGTGTATGATGTGTGTGGTGTGTTATGTTCGTGGTGTCTGTGTGGAGTGAGGGGCGGTATTGTAGCGCTTAGCGTGCTGCGCTACGAACCCAGTAATCCAGAGTTCGATTCTCACTCACGTCCAACACCGGTGACATTCATTTTAATTGGTCATGGGCCTCGCCTCGGTCGACTCGGCCTCTGAGTAATTGGTGCAATGTCTAAACATCGCCACTAAGGAGACAAAGGCGGCCGGGCGTTGTGCTGGTTACCCCAACCCCTTTGCTGTTCCGGCATGCATAGGCGCTCACGAATTGGGCCTGTCCCAAAAGGGATCTTTAGTGTGTAGACTGTGGTGTGTATGGAGTGAGTGTTATGTATATCAACCGTATGGCGGGACCCCAGGGTCCCATAAGCCCCCGGCTCTCGCATAAACATAATGTAAACAAAAACTTTGCTCTTTTTCACCAATGGGTTTGAAGGATGGTGGCAAGTGTTGTTAAACTTTGCCTTTAAAACTTAAAACTACTTACCTGCAGTACCTCTATTTAAAAACACTATCGAAAAAATTATTTACACCCCTCAGTCAATTATCGTGTTTCTCAGTGTGGATTTGTGACCACACTTTGTAAACAGTACATAACATAGTACGCGTTTTCAATGCGCTGTTCATATTGTAACACGCGTTTATACCAATGTTACTCTACAGAGTAGTGGGTCGTTGCTCCTCTTATCCGCATTGATACGAGCGGTATGTGGGGACTTTGGCTTAACATAAAAAACCTATCTGCACAGATGCATACGGACAAGAGAAGTATTATCAAGCAGGAGGAATTAACGGTACAATGCATCTCATCTGTTAAATATCTGCAGGTAATAGGATTGTCATAGATTGATCCTGGCAGCAGACATTGGTAGGTCACAAATTATAATGAAGATAAGAGAGCTGTTTCACTGTGTTATGCATACTGTTATGACAAATAAAGGACTTAAGTCATGTAGGCAGTTTGAGCAACTTTGGATAAGACTTATGATCCTGCCCATACCCGAGCATGGAGTGCAGCATTCGTCCTCGCTACGCTTGGACAACAAGACACAGAATGATCCGTGTCAGGCGGGTCGCGGCGTTTATGTGCGCGGTGGTGGGACGGAGTCGCCAAAAATAAATTAATTACGATTTTGACTTCCGTTTATTCCGGACCCCGACGTCCCGCCATAAGGTTCATATGATGTAGATGGTGTGTGTGTTGTGTATAATGTATATGGCGTGTATGCATACAATGTGTGTATGTTGTGTGTGCGTGTTTATATTTGTGGATCGTAGAGTGTATGATGTATGTGATATGTATGCCATTTGTGGTGTGTATAGTTTATATATAGTGTGTGGTGTGTACGCTACGTGGAAGATGTACATGGTGTGTATCTGTATAGTGTATACAGTATGGGGTGTATGGTGGGTATGTCGTGCATGGTGTGTAATATATGATGTGTGTGAAGTGTCTTGTGTGGCTTGTGCATGCGGTGTGTATGTTAAATGTGGTGTGTGTGTGTATTTGGTTTGTGGTGCGTCTCATGTGTACATTGTATAGAGTGTGTGTGGTGTTTATTTTGTGTACAGTATTGTGTATGTTATGTGTAGTGTGTGGAGGATATTGTGTGTCTTATGTATGTTATGTGGTACATATGGAGTGTATCGTGTATGTGTTGTGTATGTTATATGTGGAGGGTATAGCATGTGTGTGTATTGTTTATGTGGTGTGTATGTTATATGTGGAGGGTATAATATGTGTATGTATTGTTTATGTGGTGTGTCTCGTGTATTTAGTGTCATGTATGTAGTGCATACACGTCGTGTGCCGCGTGTGTACAGTGTGGAGCGTACACGTGTGCCGCGTGTGTACAGTGTGGAGCGTACACGATGTGTGCCGCGTGCGCACGATGTGGCGTGTGCCCAGGTGTGCTGTGCTTCCTGGCGGAGGAGCTGGCACGTGGGTACCAGCTGGAGCGGAACGAGGCCTCGTACAGCGAGCGCAGGCAGCGCGTCTACACCTTCCTACGCATCCCGCGGGAGCTTGAGAAGGTGTGCGCCCTGTGTATGTGTGTGTAAGAGGGTGTGCGCACCGTGTGTGTGTAGATGTAAGAGGGTGCGCCCCACATATGTCGAGGTGTAAGACGGTGTGTTCGCCGTGTGGGTGTAGGTGAAAGAGGGTGTCCACCGTTTGTGTGTAGGTGAAAAAGGGTGTCCACCGTGTGTGTAGGTGTAAGAGAGGGTGCGCCCCGTGTGTTTGTAGGTTTAAGAGGGTGTGCGCCCCATGTGTGTAGGTGTAAGAGGGTGTATGCCCCCTTTTATTGTGTGTGGGAGAGGGTGTAAGAGGGTATGTGGTTGAAGACTGGTCCCAGCGTTGTCAAGGTCAGCCTCTTTTGAGGGGGCTCGTGAAATTGGAGGCAGCACAGAGCGCCAGGTAGAAAATATGCAGCTGGCCTGGAACAAGCCCCGTGGTGACATCATCGCTACTTAGCGGCAGCTCCTGTTGTTGTTGCTGCACCGTGTGTGAGAAGGTGTGCACACTCGCTGTGCATGTAGAGTGTGTATGTGCATATAGGTGTATGTTCTTGTCCGTGCGTGTCTCTCCGCGTGTGCAGCTCATGGCGTTTGGCTCGTGTCTTTGTCTTGACGCGTTCCTCTTCGTCTTCACGCTGCTGCCGCTGAGAATCGGCCTGGCACTGCTGAGGTTGTGCACCGTCCCGTGCCGGCCACATGGGTACCACCGCACATCATGCCGGACCATACAAAACCACCACACACCATCATATGCCACCCCATACACCACCTACACATCATTATGTATGTATGTTCAACTTTTTTCACACCACACGTAGCCAACTGTGCTATATTTCATATTCACCACACGCCATATTAACCGTTATCTCGAAAGACAAAGATCCCCCGTATAGGCTTAACAGACTCGAGGCAAATGCTGTTAGCGAGCACCTAAGAAGGCCGGCACGGCACACTTGGGGGTGGGTGGCCAGCACCACACCCGGCCTCCTTTGTCGTCCAAGTGGCAATGTTTACACATTGCACCAGGTACACATCAGAAGTTGAGTGTACCTGTTATTGGTTGTGAGGGGGAATGCAACTCGGGTCACTGGGTTCTTAGTGCAGAGCACTAACCGCTACACTTCCTCTCTCTACACCACCGCATACACTGCACCAAACACTGTACCATACAGGCCATCATACATCACCCACACATCACTATACATCACATGCCATATTCACCATTTTCCAGAAAGACAAGATCAATTGCTGTTAACGAGGACTTATGTATGCCGGCACGGCACACGAGGATGTAGGCGGCCAGCACTATGCACGGCCTTCTTTGTCTCCCCAGTACTGATGTTTACACACCGCACTAGATACCAATTTTAAGGCTCAGTTGACCTAGAGGAGGCTCAGGACCAGTTCAGATAATTATCAGTGAAGTTGGCTGTGAGTGGGAATCAAATTCAAGTCGCCGGATTTGTAGCACAGTGCGCTACCTGCTGTACCACCGGTCCCCACAATAATACACACAGTCATACCACCACAGCACACCATATACCATCACAAACCAGAATGCACCATACCCTACATCACACCACGGTGTGTGCGTGTGTGCATGTGTACGTGCGCAGGCGTAAGCGTTGGCTGGAGCCAGCACAGGTGTGCGATATACTCAAGGGAGTCATAATGGCCGGTTGCTACGTTTTGATGCAGCACATAGACTACTCGATGACATACCACCTCATCCGCGGGCAATCGGTCATCAAGCTCTACATCATCTACAACATGCTCGAGGTGCATGTGCACACCGCACACACTGTCACACACCACACCACCATACACACCCCATCATACACCGTCACACACTACACCACTATACACTGTCACACACCACACCATCATACACTGCACCACTATACGCCGTCACACACTAAACTACCATACATGCACCACACGTACCACAGCACCACCATACACTGTAACACACCACTAGAGGCCGACCGAAACTGAATTTCTGGCTTCGGCCGAAACAGAAACTATGCCGAAAGAGGCCATTTGTCAACTTTCGGCGCCGAAACCGAATTTCAGTCGGCCTCTAGCCGTGTCACAGACTCGCACACACACCAAAGCCTCCTCCTGCTGTGTGGAACCCATGTGGAGGAGGAGGTGGGGGTAGGATGGGGTGGTGGGAGGGTTGAATTGGATCATTGGAGGGGTGGGTGGGTTGATGTGTGTGTGGCTGGTGGGTGTATGAGCGAGTGAGTGTGCACGCGCGCGGCGCATATGCACACTGTTGGCATCAGCACGCTGCTATAATCTGCTCAGTCTGCTGTGCGTGCGCGCGTCTGTGCTGTGCGTGCGCCCGCGTGTGTGTGTGTGTGTTGTGTGTGCCTCGAGCTTGCCTGTGAGAGCCCAGCCTCTGAGCCGCTCAAACAAAAGTGCTCCTGGTGGACTGCTGCTGCTGATGCGAGTGCTGGCTACGCATGTGCTGCTGCTGCTCGTTAGTTTGGTGGTTTTGGGGGGGAAGTTATTTTTTTCTTATTCTTCTCCGTCGTCTGTCTTATCCCCCCTCACCCCCATCCTTGCTTGAGTGTGCACTGCTTGCGATCGCCGGAGAGAATGAGAAGCGTCTGCCATCAACCACCGCCGCCGCCGCTGCTGCCCGGAGTCGCATGCGCGTGCGCGCGTGTAGTTTAGAGGCCGACCGAAACAGAATTTCTGGTTTCGGACGAAACCGAAAGTAAACCGAAAGTTAAAAATGTACTTTCGGCCGAAACCGAAACTCTGCCGAAAAAGGCCATTTGCCAACTTTCGGCACCGAAACCGAAACCGAATTTTGGTCGGCTTCTACACACCACACTAGACCACAATACACTGCACCACCACACACCGTAACACACCACACATGCACCACACGTATCACCACACCACCTTACACTGTCCCGCACCATGCCACCATACACGCACCATACGTACCACCACACCACACGGATCACCACACCGCCATACACCACTCCGCTATACAGTCAGACACCGCACGACACTACCATACACGCACCACATGTATCACCACACGTATCACCACACCACCATAAACGCACCACACACCACCACACGTACCACCACACAACACGTACCACCACACCACCATACACTGTCACACACCACACCACCATACACGCACCACACGTACCTCTACACCATCATATACCACACCACCATACACTGTCACATACCATACTACCATACATGCACCACACCTACCACAACACCACCATACACCGCACTACCATACGCCGTCACACACCACACCACAATACGTGTAGTAGCATCGCGCTGGCTGCTGGCAGAAAAGGGGAACTGCGTCGTACGGCAGTCCTGACGTCAGCAGGCCAGGATATACACGATAGGGGGATCTAGGGGACACGTCACAGAAGGGGCCCACCAGGAACCCGCTAGTAGGTTCCAGAAAGGGGGCGTGGCCGGGGGCGTGGCCGGGGGCGGAGCGAGGCCACGCAGAGAGTGTAAGAGGGGCCCCTGTAGGGGACCTCGGGGCTGTTGTTGGAGTGGGATTCTTGTCGCGCTGCTGAAGTCCTTCGTCACCATTCTTCTCGTCGTCTTCACCATTCTTCTCGTCGTCGTCTCCGTCTCTACCATCTCGGGGTGCCACTAGTCATTCAGCCTACCAACTGTCCTGGCTGAGTGGCATCGCCAATAATAGATGGACTAAATATTAAGTGTGTTAATCCGGATGGTAATCATTAATAAAGAAGTGCCTCCAAGTCTTATCATCTCCATGTTAGTCACTACAGGTGCACCACACGTACCACCATACCACATGTACCAACACTTGGTGGTGAACTGCAGTGGTGGTGCACACCGGGTACACACTGAGTGCTGTGTGTAGGGAGTGGTGGCGTTGTGGTTAGCACACTGCGCTATTAACTTGGCGACCTGAGTTCAATTCCTGCGCATGGTCAAAACTAGTGACGGTTATCTGAACCGATGCTGGACCTCGCCTGGTTTGACCCAGCCTCAAATGGATTCCTGGTGCAGTGTGTAGTAAATATCGCCATTGGGGAGACAAATGCTACCGGGTGTGGTGCTGGCCACCCACGCCCTCTTGCACCGTCCCGGCCTTCGTAGGTGCTTGCTGACAGAACTTGCCCCGACAGTCTTAAAGGCTGCACGGGGGGTTGGGGGGGGTGGTCTTTGTCTTTGGTGGTGGTGAGTGCGGTGGGTGGTTGTTAGCGTAGCTCAAGCGATGATCCCGTTAGAGAGGAGATTGTCTCCGCGTGGCCACGGATCTCCTCTCCCTATCACCACGCAACACAGGGCCAGCGCTGGTGGGGAGCGGTGGCGCCGCGGTTAGTGTTCAGAGTGTGGGCTACACGGGATCCGTCTCTGTTGTGTCCGTGTGTAGGTGGCAGACCGCCTCTTCTCGTCGTTCGGCCAGGACATCCTGGACGCGCTCTACTGGACAGCGACGGAGCCACGTGCACCAACCCGCCACCGCCTGGGCCTCGTGCCTCACCTCTTCATGGCCGTGCTCTACGTCTGTATCCTTGCCCACCTCTTCGCCCACCTCTTCGCCCACCTCTTCGCCCACCTCTTCGCCCACCTCTTCGCCCACCTCTTCGCCCACCTCCTCAACCTCATGGTCAACAGCGTTTCAACACCATCAACCGTGTCATCAAACCTCATCAACATATCATCACTAACACCTTGGTAACACCTCCACATGGCTCTCGGTTATACCTCCTACACTTCTTTATCGACCTCGACCTCTCCACCACCACTACTGCCACCACTACCGTCATTAGCACCACCACTACCACCACCATCACCACTGCCATCACCGCCACCACTACTTCCATCACCACCACTACTGTCATGACTACCACCACTAGCATTGCCGACATCACCACCACCATTACCACCACTATCACCACTAGCACTACTACCATCACCGCTATCACCACCATCATCCTCGTCTTTGTTGCCACCATCTTTGTGACGGGGTAGGGGTGTTGGGGATGATCACGTCTCAATAACCCTTGACCCCTGACCTGCAACCTGGAAGTCCTGCACTCTATCCTGGTGCTGGTGCAGGCCACGACGCTGAACGTCGCCTTCAATTCCCACAACAAATCCCTACTCACCATCATGATGTCCAACAACGTACGGCAACACACGGGGGGACACACGGGTAGACACGGGTAGACACATGGGGGAACACACGGGGGGACACGCGGGGGTCACACGGGGGGACATGGGGAGACACACGGGGAGACACGGGGACACAAAGGAGGAGACCTAAAGAGGGTAACACAAAGGAGGAAACGCACAGGGAGAGACAGGATCACACAGTGTGCGTGCGTGTGTCTCTGTAGGAGTTGACACGTGCATATGTGTGTGTGTGAGTGCGTTTGCAGTTTGTGGAGCTCAAGGGAAGCGTGTTCAAGAAGTTTGAGAAGAACAACCTCTTCCAGATGTCTAACAGTGGTGAGTAGGTCCCAGCAGGGCCAGGCAGAGCCAAGCAAACGACACTGTCCCCGTGTAGGATGCAAAGGTTGGGCTTTGCATCCTACACGGGGACAGTGGGGTGAGGGGGGCGACAGCGATTAGTGCTCATCGCAAAGCCTGATAATCACGAGTAAGGAACCACATGAGATGCATGAGACTCACGTGGGATACGCAGTACAGACAAGTTACAGCGTACACACACAGTACACACGCAGCACGCACGCGGCACACATGCAATACACACACAGGACACACACCGCACACACATGGCAATGGAGAGACATGAACACTGAAATATAGGGATATAGGCACGTTGACACACAGCACACGCACATAGCTCGACATGGAGACACGTGGACATGTGTGGTGACACACACAACACGTGGGACTCACGTGGGGGACTCTGACCCCATCCCTCTTTCGCCTCCCAGACATCCGTGAGCGGTTCCACAATGCCGTGCTACTTTTGGTTGTCTGTCTGCGCAACATGGAACAGTTCTCTTGGAACCCGGGTGAGGCCATCATCTCCTCCACCTCAACAACATCAACAACATCATCACCAGCAGCAGCAACAACATCGCCACATCACCGCAATCGAGTCGTTTGAGATGCTTCTCATTTTGTTCTCACGTCTCCTGTGTTTCCGTGTCCCTCTCTCCCCACGTCCCCATGTCTCCCATGTCCCCATGTCTCCATGTCCCTCTCTCCCCACGGCCCCCTGTCTCCCATGTCCCCTTGTTTCCCGTGTCCCTCTCTCCCCACGTCCCCCTGTCTCCGTGTCCCCATGTCTCTGTGTCCCTCTCTCCCCACGTCCTCCTGTCTCCCATCTCTCCATGTCTCCGTGTCCCCTCTATCCCCACGCCCCCCTGTCTCCCATCTCCCCATGTCTCCGTGTCCCTCTCTCCCCACGTCCCCCTGTCTCCGTGTCTCCCCTGTCCCTCTCTCCCCACGTCACTGTGTCTGCCGCGTCCTCTTCTCTCCCATGTTTCCTGCATCCTCGTGTCTCCCGCATCTCCGTGTCTCCATGTCCCTCTCTCATGTCCCCGCGTCTCCCGTGTCTACGTGTCCCCCGTAGATCACCTGTGGGTGTTGGTCCCGGACGTCGCGATGGTCGTCGTTTCTGAGGTGGTGGTGGACTTTGTGAAGCACGCGTTCATCACCAAGTTCAACGACATCACCGACGAGGTGGCATCACCACCATCACTACCATCACCACCGTCCTGTCGTCTACGCTTCCAGTCTCCACTGTCCTTGTCTGTGCCTCCCTCGCTTTGCTGTGCCCAGTCTCACTCTCTCGCTCTGTCTCTCTTCTCGCTCCCCTTCACTGGAACCAACTCCCACTGCAGCATACAGAGCAATCATCTCCACTCACCTGCTTCTCTTTCTCGTCTCTTCTCCCCTAGCCCATCCTACTACTACGACCAGGCCTACCTCTACCCCGATCACTACCCCTATCACTACCCCAACCCCTGTCACTACCCCTACTGCAACCACTCCTTAACCACTCCCACCTATCCTGTCACCATAACTACAACACCACTTTGAATACCCCACTTTTTTTACCGATATCATCTTATGTACAATTTCATTATTGTTGTGCCTTGGATTAAGGTGTAGTATAAATCTATATAAGATAAGACCACCATCACCATCAACACTATCACTGCCATCACCATCATCACTGCTATCAGTTAATTGAATGTTAAATTCTCAGAACTGGAACTCATCCAAGTTCAGTGCGGATTCACAGTCATTGTAATCAGGGGTTTTAGAGCAGTCACTGGTGCCTCGGCTGAGGCTATCAACCCTTCATGAAACTGAGAGTGAGAGAAGGCTGTTGTAATTCATTGTTGGTGGTGAATATAATTATGTGGTGGCAGTGATGGCGATGATGGTGGTGATGGTGATGCCTATGATTTTTCAGGTGTACAGTGAGTACAGGGCGAGTTTGGCCTTTGACTTGGTGAGCAGCCGTCAGCGATATGTGAGTAACATCATCATCGTCATCATCACAACCATCATCACCATCACTATCACGACTACCTTTACCACCATCATTACCATCACTGCCTTCACCTTCACCATTGCTACCACCATTATCTTCCCCATCATTACTATCATTATCACCATTGGCACATCATCATTTTCACCAACGCTATTTTCACCACTTTTACTATCACCACTATCAGATCATCACTACCATTACTTCCATCCTCACCATTACCATCATCACCATCGTCGTCGTTGCCGTCATGTGGTGTATGTGGTGGGTATTGTATGTAGTGTGTATTGTATATGGTGTGTGTGGTGTGTAATGTTTGTGGTTTGTGTGGTGTTTAGGCTCACACTGATCACAGTGACTCAGTGTCTCGGCGAATGGGATTCATCCCTCTTCCTCTGGCAGTGGTGGTAAGACTTTCACACAGACTCACTCACACACAACAACAACAGCCCTCATTCGCCACTAAGTGATGGTGACATCAAGACAGCGCCTGTGCACCTTCACGCCACGTGAAGCGTCGAAGGCTCGCTCACAGGAGGTCATGGAAAAGACCCAGGTGCCATGGGTTGACTGAGATGACTGGCAGAGGGCACCACCTGTGCCTCGTACGGAGCCAATTTGTGCTGTGTTTTAGCCGCCGGGCACTCCGCTCGTTATGTGAGCGTTGCTCCTCTGCCCTCCGCTGTTGTTGGAGGGTGACTGTCCCCAACTTCCCAGTAGCGTCTTTTATGAGCCTCCTGCATAGAGGCCAATCTTGACACCGCTGGTAACAATCATTGGCAAGTCTACTCGGTTCCACATCCTCCTGTACTACATCAGCCCATCTCTTTTCTAGCTTATGCTGTGCCCGTTTAGCCCCCTCGATCCGGTCAAACGAAAGTTGCTTGGGAATGTGGTGGATGGGCATGCGGGCTACATGACCCAGCCAACACAGCCTTGCCTGCCGGAGAACCTCACTGATGGGACATTCTGGTTAAAGCCAGGATAGATCATAGGGAGGCCAGCCTGAATGTTTCTAACTGGTGCAGATATTCAAAGGGATCCATGTTTCGCAAGCATAGAGAAGGGAGGGCATAACTTTGGCCGAGAAGACCCGCAGCTTCGTGTGGAGTAATAGACCAGGTAGCGTCCACACAGCGTTACACTGATCAAAATATAATGCTGCTCGACTGATTCGGAGTAAGACCTCTGCTGCCAAACCAGAACGAGTCATGAGTACACTGCCCAGGTACAGAAACTTCTCCATTCTCTCCGCAGCTGTCCCATCACTCATGGGAGAGTGGAGGCGGTGGAGGCAAGTGCTTTGTTTTTGTGGGGCTGATGGTGAGGCCTTTCCAGGTTGTGTGGGGGAACGGAGTGCAGTAGTTGGCTCATCTAGCTACGAACCGAGTAACCCGCTTACGCCCGATAACAGCATAGAAGATCTGAACCATCCCTGCACCTCCCCTGGGTCGACTCGGCCTTAATTGAGTACCTGGTGAAGTGTGTGGGTGACAAAGGCGAACGGGCGTGGTGTTGGCCACCCACCCCCTCGTGTGCCGTGCCGGACTTCATAGGGGCTACTCACTAACAGCGCTTGCCCCAACAGTCTGCGTGGGCTACACGGGAGTCTTTGTCAGTGTGTGTACTGTGTGTGTGCTGTGTGTGTGCAGCTCATCCGTGTGGTGAGTAACTCGGTGAGGATTCAGGGAGCCCTGGCGTACGCCACCGCGCTGCTCATCTTCCTCGGGTACGCATAACGCACATTGTGTGATATGCGTGCCTGTTGTGTTTTGGGTTTTGTATGTGTGTTTGTCTTTGTTGTGTGTATGTGAGTTGTGTCTGTATTGTATGTGTACGTGTGTGTTGTGTATGTGTGTGTGTTATGTGTGTGTTACGTGTGTGTTACGGTAGTGTAGTGGCTAGCGCGCTGCGCTACGAACCCGGCGACCTGCGTTTGATACCTGGTCATGACCAACAATAGTGACGATTATCTAAACCAGTCCAGGGCCTCTCCTAGGTCTACTCAGCCTCAAATGAGAACTTAGTGTCATGTGTAAACATCGCCACTGGGGAGACAAAGTCGGCCGGGCGTGGTGCTGCCCACCCACCCCCTCATGCACCGTACCGGCCTTCATAGGTGCTCGCTAACAGCACTTGCCCCTACAGTCTGTTAAGACTATATGGCGGATCTTTGTTGTGTGTGTGTGTTGTATGTTGTGTGTGTTTTGTATGTATGTAGTGTTTGTGTGTGGTTTTTCTGTGTTGTATGTTGTGTGTGTTTTGTATGTATGCGTGTTGTGTCTGTGTTGTGTTTGTGTGTTGTATGTATGTGTGTTCTGTGTGTTTGTGTGTTGTGTTTGTGTGTTGTTTGTGTGTTGTATGTGTGTGTTGTATGTGTGTGTTGTATGTGTGTTGTGTTTGTGTGTTGTATGTTGTGTGTGTGTGCGGTGTGCAGGCTGCTGACCCTGAAGGTGCTCACGAGTGTGGTGCTGCTGGGGAAGTCGTGTCGCTATGTCCGCAGCGCCAAACTGGAGCACAAGCTCCGCACGCCATGCACCCCGCAGCGCACGCCACACCAGCAGCACCAGCAGCGGGGCACTCACCACGCCGACTCACCCGGTGAGACTCACCACATCACCTGATGAGACTCCTCATGCTGCCTTACCTGGTGATACTCACACCATCACCACCACCAGGGCCCTCACCACACCGCCTCACCTGGTGAGACTCCTCACACAATCCAGCCTGATTAAGACTCAGATGGATTGGAGGCAGGCCAGCCTAAATGTTTCTGACCAGCGAATTTATTCCATTAAGGGGTCCACGTTTCGCAAGCATAGAGAAGGGAGAGCATGGCTATGGCCGAGGAGACCCGAGGCTTCGTGTGGAGTCACACCAGGTCGCTCTACTGAATCGGAGTGAGACCTCTGCTGTCAAACCAGAGCTGGTCATAAGCACGTTGCCCAGGTATGGAAAACTCTCCACTCTCTCCACAACTGCCCCACCTCTTAGAGGCACGCTCCAGATTCAGCAGCAATGCCTCCAACTCCTCCTCTGAGTGAGCAGCAATCACCAAATCATCATCATACGTAAGATGGTTGACCAATAGGGAGCCATCCCTTGACCGCACCCGGGCATCGATCAGCATCTCATTGTATCTGTTCCAGATGGAGATTCCTCCGGTACAGCCATAGAAGGCTTCACGAACTACGTGGTCAAAAAACATGTTAAATAATGTGGGAGCCAGAGGGACATCACTGTCGCATTCCCAAGGTGAACAGGGAATGGCTTCGACTCCTGGCCACGTCGTTTTACCCGGGCCTGCCCGACCTTCATGAAGGTCCTTAATGATTGTCAAGAACTTTGAAAGCACCAACAACAACCCAGACTCACACGATCAAGGCACTCACGACATCACCTCACCTGATGAGACTCATACCACCACCACCAGGGCTCTCACCACACCGCCTCTCCCCATGTCTCACACGCTCTGTGTCTCCCCCTATGCCCCCCCCCAGGCCCAACGTCTCCGCCCCCCACCTCCTCCTCCGTGAGCCCCCCCCTCCCGTTCATGCGGGAGCCATCTCGGTCGCCCTCGTCCCCAGGCGAGTCCCAGGCTTGGGCCCGCTCCCCACGCACGTGCTCACGGGGGGCCGACAAGAGGAGGGCCGCCGGGGTCCAGGAGGGGTCCCCCAGGGGGGAGGGGGAGTCCCCTCAGGGGGGGGGTACCATGGAGACCCCCCACCGCAGGGAGGAGGAACCTAAGACTGACCTGCTGGAGATAGACCGCTTCACCATCTGTGGCAACCGCATAGACTAGCGATGGATAAATACACACACTTATACACGCACACATACACGCACACATACACACTCAGAGAAATACATACATACACATGTACACATACACGTGTGCACATATGCACACACAATTTGTGGCAACTGCAGACTAGCAGCGGATAAACACACATCATGCCTACACATACTCATATACACACATAGATAACTCAATACATACAATCTAGATTTGAAGTTTTCGTGACTGCAGGGATCCATACTCTTTGGTTCTTTCGGTAAAGTCATGTAGGTATAAAATAAATTAAATCACGACGTTTCGGGCGCAACACAAGCATCCGTCATTAGGTGGGACAACCACAGCAAGAAACAATTGCTGAAGTGGGCAAAAGGGCTGCTGTAACAAGAGGCTATATAGGTAAGAGAGGGGGGGGGAGGAGCCAGGGAGGAGAGACAAGAGAGGGGGTAGGGGGAGTGAAGAGCAGCTAGAAGGGATTAAAGGGCGAGCAACGACAAAATGTGGGGGGGGGGAAGTGGGCGGGGCTGGGAGTGGGAGGTTGAAGAGAAACTGGAGATGCGGATATGAAGGCAACACCATGAAGCATTTAAGGTTTTACCTGGTTAATAACATCCTTCCAATGATTGCTCAATTTGTATCCATCTTCTCGGTTGAAGTTATGTCTATGTTTATATATCTGGATGGCTTCATGAACAAACCTTTGATAGTAGCCCGAAGGTTTGCAGAGCACCTTGGTCTCGGAAAAAACTATATCATGAGAGCCCACAGCATTGTAGCAATGGTCAGCCACGTCGTGATTTAATTTATTTTATTTTATACCTACGTGACTTTACCAAAAGAACCAAAGAGTATCAATACATACACAATACAAAAACGCCCACCATTCGCCACTAAGTGGCGGTGACGTCACCGCTGTACCTGTGCCAGGCCAGGTGCATGCAACACATTCACACGCACACTAATACACAACTTTAAAGCGCTTCAGTGTGAGATTTTCATTTATTTATATATTGCCAATGCGAATCATCGTCATCGGAATGATCCTGTACATTTCTCCTGCTTAGACCGCACGGAAGAGAAACGTGTGGTGCCTGGGTGCGTGTGGGAACGTGGCCGCTCAGTCAGTATATGAGGGGGTCCCCAGGGGGATCGGTGAAAATGGGGTCCCTATGAAGGGTTCAGTGTGAAGGGGATACCTATGGGAGGGGTAGTCGATGGAAATGGGGGTGCCTAATGGAGAGGTCTGTATCGGGTCGCGGGGATCTCATCATCTGGCAAGACCCCTGTGTATGGTGCTGTGGGGGGTTAATCATGGTGACTGGGCAGGAGCTGTAGGTAGCGCTCTTTGTGGGGCTACTGGTGGCGCTACTCGTGGCGCTATCGGTAGTGGTGGTTGTGATTGTGGTGCTGTCATTGGGCCCAACCTCACCAGCAATAACTTCACCAGCACCGGCCTTACCATCAGTGTGGCTGGCAAGGGAAGTGAGACAGAGGCAGCAAGCGAATGCTAGTGAGTGTGAGCGAGTGTGGGGAGTGGTAGTGTCGCTGTTAGCACTGCACTTTGAACCCGGTGAACCAAGTGTGATTTACGCTCACAGACAACACCAGTGACGATTATTTGAATTGGTCCTGGGCCTCCCCTAGGTCGACTTAGTCTCAAATGAGTACCTTGTGCGGTGTGAACATTTCCACTGGGGAGACAAAGGCGGTCAGGCGTAGTGCTGGCCTCCCACCCCTTTGTGTCGTGGCAGCCTTCATAGGTGTTCACTAACAGCACTTGCCCCAAAAACACTGTTGAGGCCACATGGGGGATCTTTATTGTGAGCATGAGTGAATGAGTGTGAGCGAGCGTGAGTGAGACCGCGAGTTTATTTAACCGAAGCCTCTGTGTGTTAACTGCGGCAGAAATAAAAACACGAGATGGCATCAACGGTGTCTTATATCTCTCCTGTCATACCAGCACAGCACCACTGATGATGCTGGTGTCTGGTGGAGTTGGAGGAGATGAATTCATGAGTACTGCACACACGGATTGATTTCTCACTGAATATGTAACTAGCTGCTACGCACGGGTTGGTTAGAGTCTGCCACCTTGACAACTGTAGACCAAACCCGGACACGGTTCTCAACCCAGGTCTATCAAAACTGCAGTATCCTGTATTCCAGTCCGACACAATGTAATGCTGTGCAACACAAAACAGGTACCAAATCCCATTACAAATCAATTACTGCCGCCCGAACAACAATTCCACTTTTCCGGACTGTGGGTCAAACCCGGGCAGGTGGCTACCCCAATGGTTACAGCCTATATCAATGTTGGCCCAACGTTGGAATGTCGTGGTTTTTTATGTTTATTTTATTTTTATTACTGAAAGAACCAAGATCAAGTCTACGTTATAGACTGCCAGTACGCTCACTCGGGTTAAAAACCAGGCTACAGTCTATATCATAGACTGCCAGTACACTCACCGATGTTAAGAACTAGGCTACAGTCTACATTATAGACTGCCAGTACGCTCACCGAGGTTAAGAACCAGGCTACATTCTACATTATAGACTGCCAGTACACTCACCCAGCTTAATAACCATTGCTACAGTCTATATTATAGCCTGATGGTACACTCACCAAACGTAATAACCAGGCTACAGTCTACATTATAGACTGCCAGTACACTCACTCCGACTAAGAACCAGCCGACAGTCTAAATTAGTGTTATTTTTTATTCACTTTATTATTTTTCTATCTACGTGACTTTACCAATAGAACCAAAGAATACGTTCAGGGACGTGCGGTCAGGGGAGGCAGGGGAGGCAGAGCCTCACCTGTCATACTCCTGTAATAATCCTTCCAGAGACGGCTTCGGAATCGGTCCTTTTATTTCCACTCCACAATACACTTTGCTCACTCACTCTCCGTTGCTGGCAGACAACGGAGAGAGGACAGACTACGCACTGAGTCCCCACCGCGCACGTGGCAACCCCAGCCCCCGTCCGCGCGTGACCCTGCTCTTGTCAGTTTCAGTCTGCTCCCGATCGTTCCCCTCCACTCGCTCTTAATACCTTCGTCACGTGGTTCCCCCAGCCAATCGTACATTGACAGCTTCGACCATTCTCGATGGTTCCCTGTCAATCCCGGGACCACGCCCCTCATCCGGCTCCCCAATGGCTGGGGCCCCGAATGGCTAGGCCAATCACTCCTGATGACCTGTCGTGATGACGCATGGGCCATGGTCCCTATCTCAACCCTTATTGGCTACAAGCAGGACCGGCAAGCCAATCCCCACGTGAACCCTCTATGGCTGTTATTACACTCTAATGAAAATTTCTGTACGATTCCAATCATTTTTATAGTCAAAATCGCCAAATTTACGGAGCTCCACTGTAAATACAGGAAGGGACGAGAGGTGAGGCAGCACCGAGCTCAGTCTCCCCTCTGATTGCGCAACCCCTCGGTAACCCCTCAGTAACTGGATGGAGTGTGGGCAATAAGCACGTGCCTGTTACTATCTCAGTATGTCACCAATGTAATGTTTGTAGACCGCTTCATTTCATGTCCTCGCCTTCCATTCTCTAGGTAACTTATTTCACGTATGTGTATAAAGATATTTAGGCTCGTTAGTCTCGTCATGAAACTGCAATGAAAAAGCACCAGGGGAGGCAGCTATCACATCTGCCTCACTGAGGGGGATGTGTCTAACACGCCCCCTCAGTGAGGCCACGCCCCCCTTCTTGAGGTCACGCCCCCCTTTGTGTGAATCTGGCTCTGACACTAGCCAGTGCCTCCCCAGCCATTGACCTCACCACACGTCACTGAATACGTTGGAATGTGGTTTCCTTGGACTCCCCAGACAGGTCCCAGATGTAACTGACGGTGAACTCTGTTTCCTGTTTCAGAATCAGAATCTTTATACCGTTTACCCCCCCCCGCCTCCCATGTTGCCCAGACAACCAACGGCCCCTGCCGACACCCACATCAACAACAGCTGCCGTTCGCCACTAAGTGGCAGTCACCTCACCATGACGCTTGTGCCAGACCAGGTGCACTTTGAGGCCACGTGAAGTGTCGAAGGCCCATTGGTAGTAGGTCACGGGATAGACCCAACAGGTGCCATGGGTTGACTGACTGAGATGACTGGCAGCGCAACCCACAGCAACTCATGGCCCCTGGGCCTCAGCGGACATCGGTGGCACCTACACAAGCAGAATCTTGGCGGCCACGATTTATTTACACGGCCAATGTGAGTGCATTACTTTATAACCTCATGAACAAAGGTTACCAAGAAACTAGCAGTGTTTGCCACGTGAAGAAACTGGAACTGTTAAAGCAGTGGTGGTGGTCAACAGAGCACAAAGGCACTCCATAAATATAAAATAAGATATCACAACAAATGATAATAGACACCGACATCAGCAGACGGCAACAATCCCCGTTATGGCTGACAGAAAACTAATACAAATCCCCAACTGAGAAGAATTCAAATATTACAAACTCACCGACTTCCACAATATTTGGCGCTCGTGTAGTGACTGTCCTTGTCACTGTGTGGTGCTGGGACTTACGAAGTCACGGCCGGTAATGTCATTACGGGCAGCCCGGGTTGCGGGCTGCAGTACCAACACTAGCGGTGGTTGGGTGAGCGCTGGTTCGCGTGGAGGCACCGCGAGCAGCGTGCGGTGCCGGCTCCCAGTGAGGGAGCGAGAGCGAGCTTCAGCCAGCCAGGGTTACCCTGGGGCATGATACTCTGGATGACCTGTTGTCACGTGGCCGGACGATACTGGAGGGGGGCCACCGGTGGATGGGGGCCGAGGGGCGGTCACGTGGTCCCGAAGAGCTCTCGGGAACGTTCGAGAGGGAGCTCGAGAAGCCTGGAAGGTGGGCGGGGCTAAGGGCGGAGCCAGCCCCAGCCCGGGGGCACATAACGAGAGCCCCGTGAGGAGCTCGGGGTTCTTCAAGTGTTGGTGTTGGAAGATCCACGTGGGGGAGAAGAAGCCTCTAGCCACGCGGTCCGGGACCCAGCTCGTGGTCCGGACCGGGATAGCGAACCGTGTCTAGTTCTGCCGTAGCGTGGTTAGATGGGCATTTGAGATCCGAGCGTAGGTTGTGTAATGTTAAATACGTTTATGTGAATAAATAGTGTTGCTCCCAAGATGACGTCTGCGACTCAGTTGGACTCACTCCACTAGTAACTGGGTATGTCTGCAGAATATCACCGGGTTAAATCCATCACCAGGTGAGATCGCTGGTCGTGGCTTTCTCGTGGTGGATCGTGCAGTTGTGCCGGTGAAACCCCCAGAATGGCAGAAGATCCCAGTGCTTGGTGGACTGCCCACCACCGCACTAAAGCCAGCGCCACCTCAGGTGGTACCCACAAGGTTGCTCTTAAAAGGTCGCACTCATTACACACAAAGTGTTTGCCACAAATTAACAACAATACCTTGCTGATCTCGTCAAGGAGTATAAACAATCACGAGACCGGTCATCCTCGCAGCAGCTTTTGGCTAGCCCACAAACAAAGACGGTCACCGCACCACGCGTTTGCAGTTGCGCTTCTGTGGCCGTCTGGAACGCTCTTCCGAAGTTAGGAAGACAATAGAGCGATTCACTTTTCAATCCAAATTGAAAACTCATACGTTTAGAACTGATTTTTGGATTTAGTTTGTCGTCCTTTCCCCGCACCTCCGATTTGCGTGGTTGGCTACGCACTGTGCGAAATAAGTTCAACATACACACGTGAACTCACCATCATCATATACCCACCATCATCATATACCCACGATTATCATAACCACCAGCAGCACCATCATCATATACCCTGGAGCATCATCATCATATACCCACCATCAACATCATATATCCACCATCATCATAAACCCAGCAGCTGCCATTAGTCATTAAGTTGCCGTGTTAGGGGCGGGGCATTTAAACAAAACAGCTATCTCATGTGGAGCTCGAAGCAGGTCCGTAAGTCAAATGCCAAATATCATTGTGGCGGTCACGAAAATGATTTTCCAGCACATTCACCTTTACAAACTTTTTCTAGAATATTTGTCACGAGGACCTGAAGGGTTGATGAGCGACGGGGTTTTATCTTATCTTAATGTAATTTTTTGTCTGTCTGTCCGTCTGGCTGTCCGTGTATCCGTCTGTGGACGCAACTTTAGAAGGATTTGGCTCGCAAACCGTGGGGTTTACGGTTAAAAAAAGTAGCCAAGTACCACGCTATAAGCCCCGTGGTGAGCCAGCGCTATTCCGTTTCGCCATCCGTCAACTTTAAAGAAGCAATGTAGTGCAAATGTTTTTATTATGTAATTATTTCCTCACGCCGCTCCGCGAGCGCCAAAGCTGCCCGGGGTTGCCCCGAGCAACGCACACGCATCATCGGTGGAGGGGGGGGGGATTTTTCATTCGCGTTAAAAATGCAAAAAAAACACAAAAAGCTGAGGTAAATTCTTCACAGTGTTATGTCCTCTTCTCCCCCCATCCCAATGCGTGCAGTTACTACTATAGAGTCGGTAGATACTAATGTTATAGCGCTTAGATAGTATTATTGTAGCGTGGGTGGGGGGATGGTGGGGGGGTAGCGGCCCAGCCCCCAGCCTGTCAAGGTGCCACCTCGGCCGGCTGGGCAATTAGGTGAGGCCGGGGGCTCTGCACGGGACTAGGCATCACCACGGCAATGTTAAGTCAGTACTATTTTTTTGCTTCTTTCGCTAAACTCACATAGATAGAAAACTAATATTTAAAAAAATCTGTTTGGTAAAATTTAAATAATAATGTTTGTCTGTAAACAACTAATATTTTCAAATTAAGTTGGTAAATATTCAAATAATAATGTCTGCGTCTAAGTCCTTGTGTGCGTGTGAGTCGACTTGTGTGATTGCGACGATGTGTGTGTGTGTACGTCCGTGTGTGTGTATAAGTCGATGTGTGTGTGTGCAAGTCCATATGTGTGTGCGTGAGTCGATATGTGTGTGTCAGTCGATGTGTGTGTGTAAGTCGATCTGTTTGTGTGTGCGTCCATGTGTGTGTGTACGTTCATGTGTGTATGTGTAAGTTGATGTGTGCAGGTCGATGTGTGTGTGCGTGAGTCGATTTATGTATGTGTGTCAGTCGATGTGTGTGTGTGGTGTGTGTGTGTAAACAACTAACATTTAAAAATCAAGTTAGTCAATTTTTTAAAATATATTGTGTGCGTGTAAATAGATGTGTGTTTGTAAGTGGATGTGTGTGTGCGTCGGTCGATGTGTGTGTGTAAGTTCATGTGTGTGTGTGTGAGTCCATGTGTGTGTGCGATTCCATTAGTGTGTGTGTGCATTGATGTGGGTGTGTAAGTCGCTGTGTGTTTAAAGTCGATGTGTGTGCGTGGATCCATGTATGTATGTGTAAATCCATTTGTTTGTGTGTGTGTAAGTCGAGATCTGTGTGTGTGAGTCGATATGTGTGTGTGTGAGTCAATGTGTGCACGTAAGTCCATATGTGTGTGTGTAAGTCGATGTGTGTGCGTGTGTGAGTCACTGTGTGTGTAGTGATAGCAGGAACCACCACAGTGGCTATGCACTGCTACAGTTAAAGCAGGAATCCCCACAGTGGGTATGCACTGCTACAGTTAAAGCAGGTACCACTACAGTCAGTATGCACTGCTGTAGTGATAGCAGGTACCACCACAGTCAATATGCTCTGCTGTAGTGATAGCAGGTTCTACCACAGACAGTATGCACTTCTGCAGTGATAGCAGGTTCCTCCACAGTCGGTATGCAAAGCTGCAGTGATAGCAGGTACCACCACAATTGGTATGCACTGCTGTAGTGATAGTAGATACTGCTGTCGAGTTGGTAGATACTACTATAAAGTTAGTTGATACTAAAACAGTCAGTATATACCACTACGGTCAGTAAATACTGCTACAGTCAGTAGATACTACTGTAGTGACATTGGGGATGTCACTGTACGGTGCCGGCCCAGAAGGGTCGTGACGTTCGATGTTCCTACATCGTGGACAGCACCGTGTGGGTGGCTGTGTGTAATACCAGCCCTAGCGGGGCTTGGCGAGCACTGGGATAGTGGGGGCACCACGCACAACGTGTGGTGGGGGCTCCCACGAGGGGGAGGGGGTGAATGTCAGCCCAGGAGCAGGGTTGCCCCGGGCCATGGCACTCTGGTCGACCCCGTAGACTCGTGATCTGGAATGTCCATACAGGGGGCCCCAGGTGGGGGGACTCGGGGGTGATCACGTGTCCAGAGAGAGCTCTTGAAAAGGATCGAGAGGGAACGAGAATGTTCGGGAAGGCGGGGCCGAGGGTGGAGCGGCCCCGACCGGAGAGGGATATAAGGTGGATTCCTGAGAGGGACCGGGGTCTCTCTTCGTTCTACAAGCTGGAAGTTCCGCGTCTCAAGCTGGAAGCGCCTCGTCCTATGGGGGACCACGTGGCCAGAGACCCGAGCAAGGGACCGACCCTTCATAGCAGTAACTCCCCTGTATAGTGTAGTTAGCTGGGTGGTCACCACCCTAGGTTAAATCTGGTAAAGGGGCAGTTACCCCATTTGTGTTACAATAAAGGTGCTGCTATAAAGTTAGTAGTTACTACTATAGTCACTGGATACTACTATAAGGTCAGCAGATACTACTATACAGTTAGTAGTTACTACTATAGAGTCGGTAGATACTACTGTAGGGCCAGTAGATACTACTACAGTCAGTAGTTACTACTAGTCAGTAGATAGTACTGTAGGGCCAGTAGATACTACTACTATGGTCAGTCGTTACTACAGTCAGTGAATACTACTATACAGTCAGTAGCTACTACTGGCTCAGGAGATACTACTGTACAGTCAGCAGATACTACTGCAGAGTCAATAGATACTACTTACTCTGTTGTATGTAGGTGTGTCGGTATATATACCTACGCGGGGATTTCTGTTGGTGGAGAAATGGACAAACGGCCCACCGGGCTTTCACAATAGCTTAGTATATGTGTATGTATATGTAAGATTTTTAAGAGAAGTTTTGAAATTTATTTTTCGCCCGGTCAACGCCGGGTACTTCCCGTTAGTTTTATATATTAGGATGCAGAGTCGGTTGAATTCACCTGTGAAGGCCAGCGCGTACGTAGGTACCCCAAATAAACACAAAACATTCGGGTACCACAACATATTCGGAACCTTCAGTGGACGTATATTTTGTATGCATACATGTCCACATGATAAGCCACATCGTTGCGCTATCATTTGAGGCCAGGTTGCTACTGAAAAATAGGTTATTAGCTCAGTGGGCTTTACCTGTTAATATATAAAAATATAGTTTAGTTTGATTTGTATATATATTTTAAAGTGATTTGTTAACATACTCCTAGGTTTTTTCGGTAAAGTCACGTAGGTAAAATAAATAAAGAAATAATAGAAATTATAATAGAAGTAAAAAAATAAATCACGGCGTTTCGGAGGCAACACAAGTCTCCGTCATCAGGTGGGACCGTCACAGCTAAATTTACTATATCAAGTGAGGAAAAATCCAAGAGACAAGCCCTTAAATACAAGTTAAGGGGGGGGGGCTTATCTGAATGTGGTTGCCGGGGAGTGGCGGGGAGTGGCGGGGGGTGGCGGGAGGTGGCGGGGCTAAAAGGGGAACAAATGAGCACATCGGCTCAGGGTTGTGGCCGGTGTTAGCTGATAGTAAGCATAAAAGTACTGGTAAACGCTGGGGATGTCAACACTCGGTAAAGTAGAATATTACCTGTCAAATAAGATGGTACAAATATGTGTAGTTAAATCTATTTTTACATGGTTACTAACAGCCTAACGACAAAAACCAACAAGATCATCACGAGTGCGACTTCCCTAATCGACCCAACCTAACGTCCCTCTCTAAAACTCTCGGCTGCTAGACCTCCCAGACTCTATGGTCTTCCCAAGATCCATAAAGAAGGTGTGGGGGTCGCTAGCCCCCGAGATCCCTCCCTCGATAATGCTAACGGCCGGGCTAACATCATCAATCGCCCCCCCGCTGCTAAGCGAACCGCTGCTAGGTTCCTCACCCATGGTGTGGGAGCCGTCGCCCGAGGATTCCCCTCCACCGCGGGTCCGCGTAGCAGGCATGGTTAATTACGTACGCGCACACCCACACACAGCTCCACACGCGATACCCACTCTTGCGCCGCTTTGCGCCGCCCTGGCCGCTCACGTTACGATCGCGCACCTGGGGTACGCCGATTACGCACGCCGAGAGCTTACGCAAGTAACGAGCACACGTAAGCGGGGCACACGCCGACACAACGACTCAAGTTGCCGTCGCCGTGTGCGCGAGACAAACCGTACAACAATGCGCAGCCGATTACGCGCTCGAGCCGCGGGGTTGGGGGTCAGGGGCCCACCACCGCGCCGCACTTTACGCAAGTAACGAGCACACGCAAGCTCGCCCAAAGCTAACAGCTTCACTGCGCACCGCGGTTTCGCACACGCGAGCGGGGCGCACGCCGACACGACGACTCGTCCCCTCCCGCACTCGCGCGTGCACATCAACACAAGTATCGTACCAGGACGATTCTCCTCTCACACGGCTGCGTAGGCACGCCAACACACAAAAGTGCTCTCCCCGGGCGTTAACACACACACCTCCGTACCCGCACAATCGTACAGAGACCACGGCCTTTACGCATACAACGACCACACACCCGCGAATGCAGTGCACGCTAATACCACGTTCAAAAACACCCAACAACACGGTTTTGTTACTACGCTCGAGATTTTATTAGCCCTTGTTAACCCACCGAGCCACCCGTGTGTGTGTGCGGGCCAGCAAGGCGCTTCTAACCCACTCTCTGGTGGCGTGCAGCCCTATTCTATGCTGCGCTCTCTGTTAAACCGCTTTCCTACTCGTCCTTACCCCGAACTAACCCTCTCCTACGGATCCTACTCTCCGCTCTGAGGTGTTGTAAGGCGCGTAATACGATACCGTCTGTAGTTCTTGATGACCTTGCGGCGCTCAGATCGTCCTGCAGACAATCTAGCGGCTCGCCCGATGACTCCCTCGTCGCTGACTCCGTGTCAAAACTCCAGAAGAAGAGAGTTCCCTACTGCCCCTGCGTTTTCTTTTAAACTATTCACATCAAAGGCTAGGCGCCCCCGTCCCGACCGCCTTGGTCTCTCAACCAATCCTGAGCCTAGGATTTCCCGCTCTTTTGCGATCCCGCCGGCCTTTGACCTTTCGACCAATCAGTCGCCCCGGGTCCTGATCCCAGCTATCTGCCCTGCTGACCCGTGTTTGTGTTTGTGTTTGTATGCGTTTCTAACTGCGGGGCTCTCTGAGCTCGCCGTGGTCGTGCGATCTCAAATCCGCCCACGGCGCCGCAGTGTTACTTGGCCTGGGAAGGGTCCTGTCCAATTCCCTGGCCCTGAGAAACCGTGGGGTAACCCCCCGAGGGGGCCCTCGGGTGAAAACTCAGGGTAGGTGACCCGACCACGAGGCCCTACGTGGGTGCGGGTGCGTGCTTATGTGGGGGGGGTGATGGAGGGCAGTGCGGTGGTGGAAGCCGGGCGGCTCCCTGGCTCGGCAGAGCGGCCCCGTCGCTGTGGCACCACATAGCCCCCCGGGGTGTCAGTCCCCGTCCCGGGTTGACTGGAGCACCTCGCCTGGGTTGCCCCCACGAGGTATCGCCGCGGGGTCCGCGGGATTCGCCCGGCCCTTGTGGCTGGTCTCGGGGGTGGCGGCTCCGTCTCCTGGGGCTCCGGCGGTGGTCTCCTCCTCCATTCCAACGGCTCCCCTCGGCCTCTGGCACCTGCGGGCTGGGGAACAAACTCAGAGGCGGTGGGGTTTAAGGGTCGCCGTCCTCGTCGCCCCCGGCCCCGCCCGGGGCCCCTCGGAGCCCGGGGCTCCGTGGGGCCCATATACTGCGCGAGGCCCCCGGGCACGGGGGGTGGGGGGACCCCGGGGTTTCGGGGTACTTGTGTAGTGGCGATACGCGCTGGGGTAGCGATCAGGTGCCAGCGCGTCGGGATTGGATGTGTGTGTGGTGACGCGCGCTGACGGTGAGGGATCAGGGGTCAGCGCGGGATCGTGTGTTGTGTGGTGCTGATTGGCTGGGTGCCGGTGACGCGCTGGTGTGGGAGTGATCGGGTGGCAGCGCGGCGTGATTGGGTGATGAGTGGAAACACGCGCTGGGGGAAAGCGGATCGTAGAGATAGCGCGTCGTGATTGGTTCACTAAGGAGCGATGCTCACATCGAGGTCCGCATCCGCTCCGTCTCCCGGGAGGAGGGACTATATAAGGTGATGCGCACAGGCGCACGGGGAGAGTGTAACCAGCGAAGACTGAAGACGGAGAGGAAGAGACAGGGCCCTGCGGTACCCAGTCCCGCTGTCCTGTGAGGACCCGGACTCGGTGTAACCCAGAGGCGGAGTGTAGGGGGAGCATGCAGTGTCAGCATGCGGAGTGGGTAGCCAGAGAGCTAGAGTCTACACGAGACGAGTGATGTGTGTAGCCAGAGAGCTAGAGTCTACACGAGACGAGTGACGTGTGTAGCCAGAGAGCTAGAGTCTACACGAGATGAGTGGAGTGTGTAGCCAGAGGCATAGGGTCTACACGAGACGAGTGATGTGTGTAGCTAGAGGCCTAGAGTCTACACGAGTTAAGTAAAGAGTATAGCCAGAGGCAGAGAGTCTACACGAGTAAAGTGTGTCGTCGGAAGAATAGAGACCACACGTTGTATTGTGACAAGTCAAGATTTAATAAAAAGTGTGTTACCCGTCAAGAAGTTTCCTGCCGTCATTTCCGATACTTCACTTGGACGGCGGGGCTCCCCCCCTCGGGGGCTGCTCGCCACGGCTTCAGTCGGCGGATGTTGACCACCATCTCCCGGCCCCTCTCTCCTCCCTGAATCAGCACCGTCCATGGTGAGATCTGCCGTCTCACAATCCAGGGTCCTCGCCAGTAGGTGGTCAGCTTCCCCACCTGTCCGGCACCGACGCGGGGAGTGTACAGCCACACCTCGGAGCCCGCAGTGTAGAAGGGGGGCTCCATACGGGGTCGGGCGCCCTGCTCTTGCCGCTGGTGCGCGGCCTCTCCGTGCGGGTAGGCTCGGCCCCTGGCCCCTCGCAGGGTCTCCAGCAAGTGCTCCACGGGGTGGCTCCCTTCCTCCCGTTGCGGCGGAGGGACACCGAACAGCAGATCTGCGGGCAGGCGAGACTCGCGACCAAACATCATTAGGAACAGGGTCTGTCCTGTAGATGTGTGAACGGCGGTGGTGTAGGCGAACAGGGCATAGGGGAGGTGTTCGTCCCAGTCCTGTTGATTCACGGCTGCCATGCGTGTAAGCTTCCCGGCCAGAGTCTGGTTCATCCTCTCTACCATCCCGTTCGCCTGGGGGTGATACGTCGTGGTTCGGTCCTTCTGGATCCCGAACTCTTGGCACAGCGCCTGGAATAGTTCGGCCTCGAATTCACTACCCTGGTCGGTAATGACTCGTTCGGGGATCCCGCACTTAAGTACGTAGTTTTCCACGAAGGCCCGGGCCACTACGAGGGCTGTTTTATCCGGGATAGCCACCGCCACGAGGTAGCGGGTGAAGTACTCCACCTCTACGAGAATATATCGGTTGCCCCGGTGGGATTGTGGAAAGGGCCCCTGCAGGTCGATTCCGACCAACTGATTCGTCCGACTGACTCGGAACGGCCTCAGGGGTACCTGGTACCTCGCCGGCTTTTGCCCACACTGCTGACAGGCTCGGCAGCCCTGCACCCAGGCGGCCACATCTTGCGCCAATTTAGGCCAGAGATACTGGCGACGCAGAGTCTCACGGGTGCGCCGTTCCCCATCATGGCCCCCGAGCGGGTGGTCGTGTACCAGTCGTAGTAGTTGGGGTCGCACATGGGCGGGAACGCAGATGCACCCCGGCTGCCCAGCGTCGGCCAGTTCCCTCACCACCCCGTTTTCTACACACAACCGGGCATACAAACCGCTCCAGGGCCCTGGTAGTGCATCCTTCTTCTCTCGCAGTGTCGCCTCCACCGCCGCCAGATCCGGATCCCGCTGGTGGGTTTGTCGCAGCTGCTCGTCGTCCAAGCCCGGGAAGGCGCAGCCGACATCCTCTTGGATCCGCCCGGTTGGGGTGGGATGATCCGTCTGTCCCCGGGCTCCTTCTGCAGGGGTTCCTGCGGCGCACACCGCACTCTCTCTTGGGGGGGGAAGTTTAGTTTCCGCGCGCTCCTTGGGTTCTGCTGCCTGGCGGCAGCGTCCCCCCGTGAAACACGGGCAGGCGTCTCCCTCCCTCGTCTCAGCGCGCACCGCGGGCCGTCTTGACAAGGCGTCCGCGTTCGCGTGTGTCCGCCCCGCTCGGTACTCGATCTGCAGGTTGTACTCCTGCAGCTGCGCCAGCCATCGAGCCATCTGCCCCTGCGGTTCCTTGAATGTAAGGAGGAACTGCAGTGCATAATGATCGGTGCGCACACGACATCTCCTGCCATACAAGTACGGTCGGAACTGTTTACACGCGAAAATCACGGCATACAGTTCCTGACGGGTTACGAATAGTTCAGCTCGGCCCCGCTCAGGGTCCGACTGGCGTACGCGATGACCCGCTCCGTCCCACCCTGCACTTGCGACAGCACCGCGCCCAGCCCACTGCTGCAGGCGTCAGTGTCCAGAATAAAATCGGTGGTGAAATCTGGGAAAGCCAAGGTGGGGGTGTGGGTGAGGTGGTCTTTGAGTGTGGTGAAAGCCGTCTGACAGGCCTCCGACCACTGATAGGGGTTCTTAGGGGAGGTGAGTTGGGTGAGGGGGCGTGCAATCTCACTGAATCCCTTTACAAATCGACGGTAATAAGTGGCGAGTCCCAAGAATGACCTGATCTCCGTCAGGTTCCTCGGCCGCGGCCAATCCACTACGGCACGCACCTTCTCGGGATCGGTGCTCACCCTTGCCTCGCTGACTCGGTGTCCGAGGTACCCCACCTCGCGCTGCGCAATGTAACACTTACGCGGCTTGAGCTTGAGATGGGCTGCTCGCAGTCGCTGGAATACTTCCTGCAGCCTGGACCAGTGTTCGGACAGCGACCTACTGAACACTATTACGTCGTCCAGGTAAATCAGGCACTGTTCCCACTGTAAGCCCCCCATCACCAACTCCATCAACCGCTGGAACGTCGCGGGCGCGTTAGTGAGTCCGAACGGCAACACTCGAAACTCAAACAGGCCCATCGGGGTGGTGAATGCTGTTTTTGGCCGATCCTCCTCCGTCATCTCCACCTGCCAGTAACCGGACGCCAGATCGAGGGTGGAAAAATACCGCGCTCCTGCGAGACTGTCGAAGGTGTCGTCGATGCGGGGTATGGGGAAGGCATCGCCGAGCGTGACTGCATTTAGTTTACGGTAATCGACGCAGAACCGGGTTGACCCATCCTTTTTCGTTACTAGTACCACTGGGGCTGACCAGGGGCTCGCCGAGGGCTGAATTATGTTATCGCGTAGCATATCCGTGACTGCCTCTTTGATATGGGTCCATTCAGGCGCGCCCACTCGGTATGCGGGGAGTTTGATGGGTCGGGCTGCACCTGTGTCAATTTGGTGCTTGACCAGGTCGGTCCGGCCCACGTCCGAATCGTGCTCACTGAACACGTCGGCGTACTCCCGCAATAACCCGCGCAGCTGATCGGCCTCCCCCTTAGGTAAGGCTGCCCAAGGCACATGTAACGCATCCTGCAGTGGAACAATCTCGGCTCGGGGGGTCGGGCCGACCCGCCAGGCTAGATCCTGGCTGTCCTCGGGGCGGCCAGGGTCCTCCGCCCAGAGTGCGAACACCGAGTCGTTCGAGTGGCGAGCGTGCAGGGGGTGTACGGTGGCTACCGGGGTGCGTCGTCGTATCATTGCCGGGGTACTGTGTGGGTTAAACACACGTATAAACAGCCGGCCCCCATCTGCGTTTACCAGTGTGGCTGACCCTACCACCCCGTATCGCGATGCCAACTCCGGGTGAGGAGTCAGCATTACCTCGCCCGATGGTCGGTGGGTTGGGTCGGTGGAGAGGGTTGCCACTGGCACCAGCATCTCGGCGAGAGGTCCAATGGTGACGGCCGACACCAGCGTAGCGGCCACGGGTGTGAAGCGTGGGCGATTCGGCTCCTGTCCTAGGAACGGAATCCGCTCCCCGCTGCCCTCCTCCGTAGCGCATCGTTGCCGGGGCTGTACGTTAAGTCCCAACTTTTCCAGGAGGTCCGTTCTTGCAATGCACTCGTGGCACAACACACTCGACACGTAGAATTCCTGTGTGCACACCTGGTTTCCTAGACGGACCTCGAGGGAGACCTTCCCCAGCAACCCCATCCCGGCTCCGCTTGCCGTGTGCAGCACGCGATCCGGGGCCTGCAGACAGCCCACGTCCACCCCGAGCATGCTGCAGTGCGCGGCGCTCATGAGAGAGGCCACGGCGCCCGTGTCCAGTAGGATCCGGGTGCGCTGCCCGTTCACCTGGCCTTCCACCAGCGACGTGGCTCCCGTTATCCCTGCCACCAGCTCCCGCAGCCAATCGCCCGAGGTCCCCGCGCCCTTGGGTGTTGTCGTTGTAACCTGTTTATGGATCACTCGCTCGCCATTATTCTCATTATCGTCTATTTGTATCGGGACCGCGTCGATTGCACCCCTAGTTGGTCCGCTCACTAGGAGGCGTTGGAGTTTAACCCCCCACGCCTGCCTAGCTCGGGTAATTTCAGGACAGTCTCTCACTAGATGCCCTCGGCGATCGCACATATAACATGCCCGGGGAGGGGGGGCGGCTCCGTAGTGGGCCCCCTGCCCACTCCCTCCCCCCCCATTACGCCGCTGTCCACCCTCCGCCTCTAGTCGGGCTACCCTCCCAGATAACCCTCCCACCGTGGCGCGTAGGTCCCCCATTTCGGATCGGATGGTCTCAACGGAGGATTGCAGTTGGGTCATATTTTTATTCGTTTCCTCGCGTACCTGGGTTACCCTCTCACCTACTTGGTTTACCTTGTTGTCTATCTGGGTTACCTGGCCGGAGACATCCTTTATACCCGTTTGTATACCGGCAACCCATCCCGGGATTGTTTCGTGGGACACTGGAGGCTCTCTTTCCCGGCCCCTTACCGTCCTCGCGAGCTCCTGTTCCTCCTCCTCGTCTTCCGAGAGCAGGCTCGCAATGGCGCGCTCTCGTCCCAGCCCCCGGAGCTGCGCGCGTTCGCTGTGAATTCTTTCACACTTACGTGCGCGCTCGACAAGGGCGTTAAAGGGAAGACGTGGGCAGCTCATGTCTGGCTGCCACCACGCCGTGCGAGACAGGTACCGCTGGATTTTCTCGGCGGCCAGTTCCTCAATAACATCAGTTGCGTACCCCGGGCGTGCGATCTTTGTTAACTCGCGCACATCCTCGGCGTAATCACGTAGATCCTCGCCAGGTTGACGATGGCGCGCCTCTAAGGCCGATTTTGCTTCCTCCTCGTCACGCGTGCCAAAACGCTGATCGAGTCGGCGCATCAGCTCCTCTAGCTGTTGTCTGTCCGCTCGCGGGTAACGCTTCTACAAAATCGGCTGCCCGCCCATCAAGATTCATATTAAGTTGACGTACTGCCTGCGCGTCCGTCCATCCATTAATTTCCTTGGCCCCTAAGAGATTGCGGGCGAATGCCTTCCACGAAGGGGCCCCCCGGCCGGTAAATATTAGTCTTATTTTAGCGTGAGGTAACGCGGGGGTCCGTACCGCTTCTGACACCAATCTGTGGGGGTCGCTAGCCCCCGAGATCCCTCCCTCGATAATGCTAACGGCCGGGCTAACATCATCAATCGCCCCCCCGCTGCTAAGCGAACCGCTGCTAGGTTCCTCACCCATGGTGTGGGAGCCGTCGCCCGAGGATTCCCCTCCACCGCGGGTCCGCGTAGCAGGCATGGTTAATTACGTACGCGCACACCCACACACAGCTCCACACGCGATACCCACTCTTGCGCCGCTCTGCGCCGCGCTGGCCGCTCACGTTACGATCGCGCACCTGGGGTACGCCGATTACGCACGCCGAGAGCTTACGCAAGTAACGAGCACACGTAAGCGGGGCACACGCCGACACAACGACTCAAGTTGCCACCGCCGTGCGCGCGAGACAAACCGTACAACAATGCGCAGCCGATTACGCGCTCGAGCCGCGGGGTTGGGGGTCAGGGGCCCACCACCGCGCCGCACTTTACGCAAGTAACGAGCACACGCAAGCGGGGCACACGCCGACACAACGACTCAAGCCGCCGCCGCCGTGCGCGCGAGACAAACCGTACAACAATGCGCAGCCGATTACGCGCTCGAGCCGCAGGGTTGGGGGTCAGGGGCCCACCACCGCGCCACACTTTACGCAAGTAACGAGCACACGCAAGCGGGGCACACGCCGACACAACGACTCAAGCCGCCGCCGCCGTGCGCGCGAGACAAACCGTTCAACAATGCGCAGCCGATTACGCGCTCGAGCCGCGGGGTTGGGGGTCAGGGGCCCACCACCGCGCCGCACTTTACGCAAGTAACGTGCACACGCAAGCTCGCCCAAAGCTAACAGCTTCACTGCGCACCGCGGTTTCGCACACGCGAGCGGGGCGCACGCCGACACGACGACTCGTCCCCTCCCGCACTCGCGCGTGCACGTCAACACAAGTATCGTACCAGGACGATTCTCCTCTCACACGGCTGCGTAGGCACGCCAACACACAAAAGTGCTCTCCCCGGGCGTTAACACACACACCTCCGTACCCGCACAATCGTACAGAGACCACGGCCTTTACGCATACAACGACCACACACCCGCGAATGCAGTGCACGCTAATACCACGTTCAAAAACACCCAACAACACGGTTTTGTTACTACGCTCGAGATTTTATTAGCTCTTGTTAACCCACCGAGCCACCCGTGTGTGTGTGCGGGCCAGCAAGGCGCTTCTAACCCACTCTCTGGTGGCGTGCAGCCCTATTCTATGCTGCGCTCTCTGTTAAACCGCTTTCCTACTCGTCCTTACCCCGAACTAACCCTCTCCTACGGATCCTACTCTCCGCTCTGAGGTGTTGTAAGGCGCGTAATACGATACCGTCTGTAGTTCTTGGTGACCTTGCGGCGCTCAGATCGTCCTGCAGACAATCTAGCGGCTCGCCCGATGACTCCCTCGTCGCTGACTCCGTGTCAAAACTCCAGAAGAAGAGTGTTCCCTACTGCCCCTGCGTTTTCTTTTAAACTATTCACATCAAAGGCTAGGCGCCCCCGTCCCGACCGCCTTGGTCTCTCGACCAATCCTGAGCCTAGGATTTCCCGCTCTTTTGCGATCCCGCCGGCCTTTGACCTTTCGACCAATCAGTCGCCCCGGGTCCTGATCCCAGCTATCTGCCCTGCTGACCCGTGTTTGTGTTTGTATGCGTTTCTAACTGCGGGGCTCTCTGAGCTCGCCGTGGTCGTGCGATCTCAAATCCGCCCACGGCGCCGCAGTGTTACTTGGCCTGGGAAGGGTCCTGTCCAATTCCCTGGCCCTGAGAAACCGTGGGGTAACCCCCCGAGGGGGCCCTCGGGTGAAAACTCAGGGTAGGTGACCCGACCACGAGGCCCTACGTGGGTGCGGGTGCGTGCTTATGTGGGGGGGGTGATGGGGGGCAGTGCGGTGGTGGAAGCCGGGCGGCTCCCTGGCTCGGCAGAGCGGCCCCGTCGCTGTGGCACCACAAAGGCACCCCGCTACGACCCATCGTGTCGACGATTAACTCCCCTACCTACAAACTAGCCCGTTTTCTATCAGATACTCTACTTCCCTTCACAGGCAAGACCTCTTCGGCAGTACTCAACTCAACCCAATTGGTCTCTTTGGTCAAGGACATGGTACTATCTCCTGACAATATCTTCGTCAGTTTTGATATGGTATCTCTGTTTACCAAAGTTCCAGTGCCTGACACCCTAACAATAATTGAGTACTTGGTCCAACATGGATTGAATTCAGATGTACCTGCGCTGGTCAGGCATTGCCTGACCAACACTTATTTTACCTGGAATGGCACCTTCTACAAACAGAATGAGGGTACCCCTATGGGCTCCCCCTTGTCACAAGTGATAGCCAATGTGTTCATGGAAAAGTTTGAATAAGATGCCATCCAGACGTCCACCCTACGTCCTTCCCTGTGGAAGAGGTATGTAGATGACACTTTCGTCATTTTGCCACATGGCCTCTCAGCATTGAACCATTTTCTGGACCACATCAATTCCAAACACCCATCCATCAGATTCACCATGGAAGTGGAGAAAGATGGCAAACTACCATTATTAGATGTTCTGTTTGAGAGGAGACCTGATGGATCCTTGGGACATTCTGTCTACAGGAAAACCACCCACACAGATTCCTACTTGAAACCTTATTCCCACCACTACCCAGCTCAAAATAATTATCTCATCAAAACACTATACCACAGAGCTCATGGCATATCTGACCAACACCACCTGGCCAGTGAATGAAAACATGTACATTGGGCCCTAAAGATGAACGGATACTCTGACCGCACTATTCGCCAAGCTGTTTCTCCCACCATACAGAAACAACCACTTGAAACTCCGATCAAAACTATCACGTTACCATACATATGTAGGGGTGTTAGAGAAAGAGCCGTTATGCATGGCAGCTTATGGGAAACAAACACAGTGGGCGGGGCTATGTGAGTGCACGGGGGGGGTGCTCTCAACGACGTCCGCACCAGGCAGCCCGGGGCCCCACCCCTCAGCGGGGGTTGAGTATAAAGGGGGATGTGTCAGAGGGCTCGGGGCAGAATGTTAAAGCTAAACCAGTGAAGACCGAAGATCGTCTAGCTAGAGCCCTGGACTCCCCTGGGTCGCCGCCCTTGTCAGGGCCGCGCAGGACCGAGCCAGCGGCGTGGTCCCGAGAACCAGAGCTAGTGCTCTGGGACTCCGGGTACCGTAGCCCGACTTACCAGTGTCGGGCCAGACAGCCTCCCCTAGCCCGTTAGTGGAGGACTAGGAGGTAGGTCAGAGATAGCTAGCAGTGTATTCCCAGCTAGCCGGGTGAGGGGGCCGATACCCCCTCCAGTGTTGTATGTCCGCGGTTGTGACAACTGTTGCGGAATAAATACGTGTGCCTCAACCCCGGCGTCCAAGAGTCCTCAACGGTATTACACATAGTAGGCGTGACCAAAAATATCTCCAAAATTATAAACAAATATAAGATCCAAGTCCGATTCAGTACAGTTCATAAAATCCGTGATCTAATCCCATCTGTTAAAGATGTCATTCCTGACTTGCAATACCCTGGAGTCTATAAATTGATTTGCATCTGTGGTGATGGTTACATTGGGGAAACGAAACTTCACGTCTCCGATCGTGTCCGCGAGCATAAGTTAGATCTGAAACATGGCAAAATTGAGTCTTCCGCCATTGCCGATCATTGCTACAACACTGTGGGCTCTCATGGTATTGTCTTTGCCGAGACCAAGGTACTCTGCAAACCTTCTGGCTACCATCAAAGGTTTGTACACGAAGCCATCCAGATATAAAAACACAGACATAACTTCAACCGTGATGATGGGTACAAACTGAGTAATCATTGGAAAGATGTTATTAACCATGTAAAAATAGATTTAACTACACATATTTGTACCATCTTATTTGACAGGTAATATTCTACTTTACCGAGTGTTGAAATCCCTAGCGTTTACCAGTACTTTTATGCTTACTATCAGCTAACACCGGCCACAACCCTGAGCCGATGTGCTCATTTGTTCCCCTTTTAGCCCCGCCACCTCCCGCCACTCCCCGGCAACCACATTCAGATAAGCCCCTTCCCCCCCTCCCCCCTTAACTTGTATTTAAGGGCTTGTCTCTTGGATTTTTCCTCACTTGATACAGTAAATTTAGCTGTGACGGTCCCACCTGATGACGGAGACTTGTGTTGCCTCCGAAACGTCGTGATTTATTATTTTACTTCTATTATAAATTCTATTATTTCTTTATTTATTTTTACTTTTTTACCTACGTGACTTTACCGAAAAAACCTAAGAGTATGAATCTATGCAGTCACGAAAGTTTCAAATCCTGATTTGTTAACCTTTCAAAACTTGCACTCCTATCGTGTTTTATATTGTTTCTTGTTGTAACGTTCTGACCCCGTGCCGCCACTGGACATCTGTCAAAAAGGGCTTTATAGCTCATCGGATTCCTCCAGTGTAAATAAATGATTATGATACTGTATACACTAATCCATGGATTTGCCGTGCAGTATACATGCAACAGTAATGCAATAATAAAAACGTTCTGAAACAAGGCAAAGGAGCTGTCAGGGCCGACTGTTTCTGGCCTTTTTAAGATGTCGAGACGACGAACTCAGCCTTCATTTCGACTCCAAACTTCCCTTAGCAACCGTTGTTAGGGCCCCGTGGGGCTACCCCCTAGCAACCGTTGCTGGGGCCCCCGTGGGCCATCCCATAGCAACGGTTGATGTGGGTCCAGGGGGGTTCCGCCTTGGGAAACAGGAACCGGAAGCCGGAGCCGCCACCTTTAACCCGGAGCCGCTTCTCCGCGCGTGCGAACCGCTCCCGCGTGTTCAGGAATCTCCGTCTCCTCGTCTCCGCGTGTCCCCGCGTGTCTCCGCGTGTCCCCGCGTTATCTCCGCGTCTCTCCGCGTGTCCCCACCTCTCTCCGCGCCTCTCCGCGTGTCCCCGTCTCTCTCCGCGTGTCCCCGTCTCTCTCCGCGTGTCCCCGTCTCTCTCCGTGTTATCCCCGCGTGTCTCCCGGGTGTCTCCGTCATGGCGGGGGAGGTGGTGGTGGACGCGCTGCCCTACTTCGACCAGGGCTACGACGCGCCGGGTGTCCGCGAGGCGGTGAGGTTGGGGGGGGTGTGACGTGTCTGGTGTGAGGTGTGCAGTGAGTATTGACGCGGTGTGTAGTGTGGGTGGAGAGTTTTGACGCGGTGTGGTGTGTGTGGTAAGTATTGATGTCGTGTGTGTGTGTGCGGTGCGTGTGGCGAGTATTGACGTGGTGTGTGTGTGGTGAGTATTGATGTCGTGATTGTGCGGTGTGTGTGGTGAGTATTTATGTCGTGTGTGTGTGCGGTGTGTGTGCGGTGCGTGTGGCGAGTATTGACGTGGTGTGTGTGTGGTGAGTATTGATGTCGTGTGTGTGTGGTGTGTGTGGTGAGTATTGCCGTGGTGTGTGTGTGGTGTGTGCGGTGAGTATTGACGCGGGGAGTATGTGGTGTGTGTGGTGAGTATTGATGTCGTGTGTGGGTGGTGAGTATTGATGTCGTGTGTGTATGGTGAGTATTGATGTGGTGCGTGTGCGGTGCGTGTGGTGAGTATTGATGTGGGTGCGGTTCGTGTGGTGAGTATTGATGTGGTGCGTGTGCGGTGTGTATGGTGAGTATTGACGTGGTGTGTGTGCGGTGTGTGTGGTGAGTATTGACGCGGTGTGTGTGGCGAGTATGGAGGTGGTGTGTGCGGTGAGTATTGACGTGGTGTGTGTGGTGTGCGGTGTGTGTGGTGAGTATTGACGTGGTGTGTGTGTGTGGTGAGTATTGACGTGGTGTGTGTGCGGTGTGTGTGGTGAGTATTGACGCGGTGTGTGTGGCGAGTATGGAGGTGGTGTGTGCGGTGAGTATTGACGTGGTGTGTGTGGTGTGCGGTGTGTGTGGTGAGTATTGACGTGGTGTGTGTGTGGTGAATATTGACGTGGAATGTGTGCGGCGTGTGCGGTGTGTGGTGAGTATTAACGTGGTGTGCGTGGTGTGTGTGGTTAGTATTGACGTGGTGTGTGTGGTATGGACGTGGTGTGTGTGCGGTGTTCGGTGAGTATTGACGTGCGTTGTGTGTGGCGAGTATTGATGCGGTGTGTGCGGTTCTGTCGCAGGCCGCTGCGCTCGTGGAGGAGGAGACGCGGCGATACCGCCCGACCAAGAACTACCTGAGCTGCCTCCCCCCTCCTGAGCTGAGCGCATTCGAGGTGATACCTCCAATGACCACACCTCACCACCAACCCCTCTCCACACCTCAGCACTCACCGCACACACCTCGCCTCGCCACACCTCAGCACTCACCGCTAGTCCTCACTGTGTGTCACCGTGCTCACCACACTCACAACACTACACTCAGGTCACCACACAACACAATGCCAAGCAGACTCAGAAGTCAGTTACCAGAGTAAATCACCGATTGAGCTCTACCGCTCTTTTTCAAGGGTGACTCGGCCAGCAGACAGACCCGACAGCAGCAAGTGTTGCAAATTAATAAATAAACATCTCAAATACTAAAAAGATACAAATAAAGTAATTATAACAAGATGTTACAAATCACTTCCAGTAGTCCCTCTGTTAACGTTTTTAATCCGTTCCATGAAAACTACTGTTAACTGAAATAACTGGTAATCGAATTAACATATAAGTTGAAAAATAAGTAAAAATCACTGAGTCTGCAAGAGAGCTGTTTCCACTGCCAAAAAATAAAACATAATTTAAGCAAAGCCAGTAAAAGTTTAAACGCTCATAAATAGGTGTCGCTTATTGGCTGAGAGCATGCCTCAGCCCCACTTACGAGTGCTCGGATTGGCCGAAATTGACGCCGGTGCATAACGTAAACATACCGTGAGTCAATATTTTAACGTCAGTTGAAACCATGGGAGGTCCTATGGGAGACGAAATGTTCACCGAAAAACCATTAACCGAAACCGTATTCATTTTAAATGTAATATCACCTCCGCTGAAGGGGGTATCAAACATTGTACACTAAAATAAAATGTAAGACAATAATGTTTAAGTAAAAGCCATGAGAAAATAGTGAGGCTTACACTCCCTTATAAACACCGCCAGTAAGGCATTCCAGATCCTTGGGGTAACCGATGCCACTGATCACCGAGGGACGACTGTGTTCATTCCAGTGACGTGCAGTGAGGTCAATGGCTGGGGAGGCACTGGCTCGTGTCAGAGCCAGATTCACACACTGAGGGGGGCGTGTCTTCACTGAGGGGGGCGTGGCCTCACTGAGGGGGGCGTGTTAGACACTTCCCCCTCAGTGAGGCAGATGTGAGAGCTGCCTCACCTGGTGCTTTTTCATTGCAGTTTCACGACGAGACCAGCGAGCCTAATTTTCTTTATACACATATACATGAAATAAGTTACCTGGAGTATGGAAGGCAAGGACATGAAATGAAGGGGTCTACAAACATTACATTGGTGACATACTGAGATAGTAACAGGCACGCGCTTATTGCGCGCGCTCCATCCAGTTACTGAGGGGTTGCGCAATCAGAGGGGAGGCTGAGCTCGTCGCTGCCTCACCTCTCATCTCTTCCTGTATTTGCAGTGGAGCTCCGTAAATTTGGCGATTTTGACTATAAAAATGATTGGAATCGTACAGAAATTTTAATTGGAGTATGACAGGTGAGGCTCTGCCTCCCCTGCCTCCCCTGACCGCACGTCCCTGAACGTATTCTTTGGTTCTATTGGTAAAGTCACGTAGATAGAAAAATAATAATAAAGTGAATAAAAAATAAAAATAACACTAATGTAGACTGTCGGCTGGTTCTTAATCGGAGTGAGTGTACTGGCAGTCTATAATGTAGACTGTAGCCTGGTTATTACGTTTGGTGAGTGTACCATCAGTCTATAATGTAGACTGTAGCAATGGTTATTAAGCTGGGTGAGTGTACTGGCAGTCTATAATGTAGACTGTAGCCTGGTTCTTAACCTCGGTGAGCGTACTGGCAGTCTATAATGTAGACTTAATCTTGGTTCTTTCAGTAATAAAAAATAAAATAAACATAAAAAAACCACGACATTCCAACGTTGGGCCAACATTGGTATAGGCTGTAACCATTGGGGTAGCCACCTGCCCGGGTTTGATCCACACAGTCCGGAAAAGTGGAATTGTTGTTCGTGCAGCAGTAATTGATTTGTAATGGGATTTGGTACCTGTTTTGTGTTGTACAGCATTACATTGTGTCGGACTGGATTACAGGATACTGCAGTTTTGATAGACCTGGGTTGAGAACCATGTCCGGGTTTGGTCTACAGTTGTCAAGGTGGTAGACTAACTAACCCGTGAGACCAGCGAGCCTAAATATCTTTATACACATATACGTGAAATAAGTTACCTGGAGTATGGAAGGCGAGGACATGAAATGAAGGGGTCTACAAACATTACATTGGTGACATACTGAGATAGTAACAGGCACGCGCTTATTGCGCGCGGTCCATCCAGTTACTGAGGGGTTGCGCAATCAGAGGGGAGGCTGAGCTCGTCGCTGCCTCACCTCTCGCCTCTTCCTGTATTTTCAGCGGAGCTCTGCAAATTTGGCGATTTTGACTATAAAAATGATTGGAATCGTACAGAAATGACATTTATGACACAGATCAGTGGAAAAATCTGCATATTTATTTTATTTATTCTTTTTTTTTAGTAACAACTATTTTCATTGAAGTATGACAGGTGAGGCTCTGCCTCCCCTGACCGCACGTCCCTGGTCCATTCACACTTGTTTGTATTGTGGTGATCCCGAGAGAAGACACCAGTTGTTTCCAACACTTTAGAGCAGCAGCTACATGAAACACTTTTGAGTGTCTTCTTCCTTGTACGCGCAGCGTGATGTCTGTCGTGGTTATGGCACCTGCTGTGCTTCTGTCAGCGAGCCTTCGATACTTCACATGACCTCAAAGTGCACCTAGCCTGGCCCGGGCACCGTGGTAACGTCACCGCCACTTAACGACGATTGTTGTATGGTATATGATGTGTTTGAACATTCCACGTAGCTACCCGCAGTTGTTCCCTGCTGTTTCTGGAGGAACCCCAAGGGAGGGGGCAGGGGAGTTCAGTCTTCTGGCACCGCTAAACTAGGTTCAGCCAAGAGATGTGAAAGGTGCCGCCCCCCCTGAGGCCACATGCACAAGCTTGGTTTGATCCTTTGGTCGTTTAGTTGAAGGCGGAGGGGTTACCAGACCCTCACACACGTCCAGAGCCACTGTTGGCCTTACCATCAGCCCCACCGAAACAAAGCACCTGCTTGTCATGCCATACAAGGCTTTTGGGTCTTTGTCCCCGTTCTCTATGCGTTGAAGGAACATCTGTGCCATTTTGAAACATTCAGGCTGGCCTGTCTACGGTCCATCTTGGTTTCAATCGGACTGAATTGGGTAATGAGCTAACAGATTCTTGAAAGATCTGAACATCATCCATCAGTGAGTTCCTCCAGCAGGCGAGGTTGCGTTGGCTGGGTAATGTAGCCTACATGCCCAGCCACCACATGTCCAAGCGGATTCTGATTGGCCAGATAGAGGGGCACTAATCGAGCATGGCACGGGCTAGAAAAAGAGATGGGCTGATGCGGTACTGGAGGATGTAGAGCTGAGTAGAATTGCCGATGACTAGTACCAGCAGTGTCAAGATTGCCCTCTGTGGAGGAGGCTCGTGAAGGATGGTACTGGACATTTGAAGGCAGTCACCCTCCAGCAACAGCAGAGGGCAGAGGAGTGACGCTCACTAGCGGTGGTGTGTTGTGGTGTGTGATGGCGAGTAGACGGAGATCATGCGTAATGAGTTCGAGCGTCTGGCTGCCCGACAACCCATGGAGCTTCTGAGCATGAAGAGGTGACTTCATAAACGCCATCATCAACGCCATCATCAACGCTATCATCAACGCCATCATCAACACCACCATCGTCAACAACACCATCACAGTACCATTATCATCACCATAACCACCATCATCATCATGACCGTCATCATTATCATCATCATCATCGCCTTCATCACCACCACCATCAACACTGTAACCACCATCTCTTTGTGTCCCCATGTATCCGCGCTTCCCCCCACGTGTCCCTGTGTGTGTTCCCGCACGTGTATATCCTGCGTGTCCTTGCGCGTGTCCCCACTTATCCCAACGTGTCCCCACGTGTCTTCCCACACGTCCCCGTTTGCCCCCGCGTGTTCCAGGTACGAGCTGCCCCAGCCCCTGGCGGGCCAGCGGAACGACGTGTCGGCGTGGCAGGACAGCGTCGCCAACTCGTGCGCACAGCTGGAGCACCAGGCCGAGCGCATCCTCAACCTCACGCTGCTCGGCTCGCACGGCACAAACGCGTGGCGCGCGCACACGCAGTACGCTCACAGTGCATGTACACAGTATACGGGACACACGCAGTACGCTCACAGTGCATGTACACAGTATACGGGACACACGCAGTACGCTCACAGTGCATGTACACAGTATACGGGACACACGCAGTACGCTCACAGTGCATGTACACAGTATACGGGAAACACGCAGTACGCTCACAGTGCATGTACACAGTATACAGGACACACGCAGTACGCTCACAGTACACATACACAGTATACGGGACACACGCAGTACGCTCACAGTGCATGTACACAGTATACGGGACACACGCAGTACGCTCAGTGCACGTACACAGTATACGGGACACACGCAGTACGCTCACAGTGCACGTACACAGTATACGGGACACACGTAGTACGCTCACAGTGCACGTACACAGTATACGGGACACACGCAGTACGCTCACAGTGCACGTACACAGTATACGGGACACACGCAGTACGCTCACAGTGCACTTACACAGTATACGGGACACACGCAGTACGCTCACAGTGCACTTACACAGTATACGGGACACACGAAGTACACTCACAGTGCACGTACACAGTATACGGGACACACGCAGTACGCTCACAGTGCACGTACACAGTATACGGGACACACGCAGTACGCTCAGTGCACGTACACAGTATACGGGACACACGCAGTACGCTCACAGTGCACGTACACAGTATACGGGACAGACGCAGTACGCTCACAGTGCATGTACACAGTATACGGGACACACGCAGTACGCTCAGTGCACGTACACAGTATACGGGACACACGCAGTACGCTCACAGTGCACGTACACAGTATACGGGACACACGTAGTACGCTCACAGTGCACGTACACAGTATACGGGACACACGCAGTACGCTCACAGTGCACGTACACAGTATACGGGACACACGCAGTACGCTCACAGTGCACTTACACAGTATACGGGACACACGCAGTACGCTCACAGTGCACTTACACAGTATACGGGACACACGAAGTACACTCACAGTGCACGTACACAGTATACGGGACACACGCAGTACGCTCACAGTGCACGTACACAGTATACGGGACACACGCAGTACGCTCAGTGCACGTACACAGTATACGGGACACACGCAGTACGCTCACAGTGCACGTACACAGTATACGGGACAGACGCAGTACGCTCACAGTGCACGTACACAGTATACGGGACACACGCAGTACGCTCACAGTGCACGTACACAGTATACGGGACACACGCAGTACGCTCACAGTGCACGTACACAGTATACGGGACACACGAAGTACACTCACAGTGCACGTACACAGTATACGGGACACACGCAGTACGCTCACAGTGCACGTACACAGTATACGGGACACACGCAGTACGCTCACAGTGCACGTACACAGTATACGGGACACACGCAGTACGCTCAGTGCACGTACACAGTATACGGGACACACGCAGTACGCTCACAGTGCATGTGCACAGTATACGGGACACACGCAGTACGCTCACAGTGCATGTACACAGTATACGGGACACACGCAGTACGCTCACAATGCACGTACACAGTATACGGGACACACGCAGTACGCTCACAGTGCACGTACACAGTATAAGGGACACACGCAGTACGCTCAGTGCATGTACACAGTATACGGGACACACGCAGTACGCTCACAGTGCATGTACACAGTATACGGGACACACGCAGTACGCTCACAGTGCACGTACACAGTATACGGGATACACGCAGTACGCTCACAGTGCATGTACACAGTATACGGGACACGCAGTACGCTCACAGTGCACGTACACAGTATACGGGATACACGCAGTACGCTCACAGTGCATGTACACAGTATACGGGACACGCAGTACGCTCACAGTGCACGTACACAGTATACGGGATACACGCAGTACGCTCACAGTGCATGTACACAGTATACGGGACACACGCAGTACGTTCACAGTGCACGTACACAGTATACGGGACACACGCAGTACGCTCAGTGCATGTACACAGTATACGGGACACACGCAGTACGCTCACAGTGCACGTACACAGTATACGGGACACACGCAGTACGCTCACAGTGCATGTACACAGTATACGGGACACACGCAGTACGCTCACAGTGCACGTACACAGTATACGGGACACACGCAGTACGCTTACAGTGCATGTACACAGTATACGGGACACACGCAGTACGCTCACAGTGCACGTACACAGTATACGGGACACACGCAGTACGCTCACAGTGCATGTACACAGTATACGGGACACACGCAGTACGCTCACAGTGCACGTACACAGTATACGGGACACACGCAGTACGCTCAGTGCATGTACACAGTATACGGGACACGCAGTTCGTATTAATTACACAGTATGACTGCAGTACACATACACAGTAAGCATGGCACCAACACGTGGCGCGCACACGCAATATGTGTGCAGTACACATACACAGTATGCACGCAGTACGCACACGGCACCAACGCATAGTGCGCACACAGTACGCACACAGTACGCATGCAGTATATAAACTGGACATGCACGCAGTATACACACACGCATTACTAAGTACACACATAAGATACACAGTATATAAATGCAGTACGCAGTACACACGGCCCCAACGTGTAGCACACTCATGCAGTATACGCAGCACTCGCGTAGTACGCACGTGCAGTACAGAACGAGGTGTGTGGTGTGTGTACACGGTCTGGTATGTGTACAAAGGGTGTGACTGGGATGTGACTTGGGTGTGCAGTGCGTGGTACATGCTGGGGTGTCTGGTGTGTTTTAGGTTTCTGTCTCAAATGGCTGAGCAAGCACAGAAGGAGCTGCAGAAACTGAGGTCAGTAGTTAGGGTAACATATTTACATCGCGTGTGTTTACACCTGTGTGTGTAGGTAGCGGATAGTGCTGCAGCAGGTAGTGCGCTGCGCTACGAACCCGACGACCCGAGTTCGATTCTCACTCACTCTCGATTATCTGAATCGGTCCTGGGCCTTCCCTAAATTGACTTGGCCTCAGATGAGTACCTGGTGCGATGTGTAAACATTTCCACTGGGGAGACAAAGGTGGCCGAGCGTGGTGCTGGTCACCCATCCCTTTGTGTGCCGTGTCCTTGATAGGTACTCGTGAACAGCACTTGCCCCAACAGTCAGTGTAGGCTACACGGGGGATCTTTGACTGTGTGTTCATGAACCCATGTGTGTGAGCAGGAAGGACATCCAGGACATAAACTGGCAACGCAAGAGCGAGCAGCTGAGCACCGGGGTGGAGCTACGGAGGATGGAGACACAGTACAACTTGCCCATCACCACACCCTCACCACAACTCGCCATACCCTCACCACACCCACACCAAAAGCCATCCTTACCCACACCTCACACATCTGGTGGTTGTTCTTGAGGTGGTTGTGCCGTGGCTTCTAGTGGTTCGTGCTAAGTGGTTTATTGTTGTTGCCGACAGTTCATGTGGTCACTGGCGGAGCCAGTTGGGGGGAGGTGGGGTGGCATGTTGCCCCCCGAATGATCCGATCGAAATTATAGATTTCGATCGGATCATTGGGGTTTATTAGTAATAAATCGGCATTTTGCGACCCCCACTGTCACTGTGTAGCATATTACGTGCCAGGGACTCTATGAGATGATAGGACAGTAGTCGAGTCCATAATTGGCAATAAGTAACGGCAAAGCAGTTATAAGTGACTCAGAATTGTGCGCAGTTGCGTATACAGGGCACGACTTTACTGAAGGCATTCACCTTCAGCGAGCGCGATGCCGATCACACCCCGCGGTTCGAATTCGACCCTCGATCGATGGCTGCGCCATCGCCGCACACGCGTCGAATAAAAAGCAAGGGACAAGTCCTTACTAACAACTCCTCTATCATTTTTCATTGCTGGAGGGGTTGTCCCCCCTACCTGAAAATCCTGGCTCCGCTATTGGTTGTGGTGGTTGTTGCTGATGATGGTGGTTACTGATGGTGGTTGTAGTGGTTACTGATGGTGATTGTTGCTGATGGTGTTGTGGTGGTGCAGGTGGGCGACCCTGGTGAGCAAGAATTATGAGATTGAGCGAGCGGTGCTGCAGCTTGAGGCGGAGGTCGCCTCGCTCAAACAAAAACAACCACAACAAGCACCGCAACAAGCACCGCAACAAGCACCGCAACAAGCACCGCAACAAGCACCGCAGCCAGCACCGCAACCACAAGGCGAGGAGGAAGAGGAGAAGATGGCACCCTGACCCCTTCATGACAACCACGCTCATACACCATGGCAACCAAGCAACACCCACACACGACCCACTGTGTCTGTGATAACCATGCAACACCCTGTCACCGTGGCACGTGCACAACACCGAGATGTCACTGTGACCAGACAAAGTGCACACACCCTGTTGTCACCATAATAATCGCACATCACCTCGATGTCTCCATGACAACCACACAACACCCACATACCGTTGTCACTGTGGCAACCACGCAACACCCCAAAATTACCGCACAGCCACACATCAACCATCATGGGGCGGTCCCCCCCCCCCTTGCCATCACGCCGTCACCGCACCAGAATAAACACTGTGACACTCATCGAGTTCTCTCCAGATTTTATTGTGGTCGCGGTCGGCATCAAACGTGTCTCTGGTCACGGCCACCATGAACCTCCAACCAATGTCCGACGTTTCTTTGTGCATGTTGGGAGCTCGACGAGACATGGGGGACGCGGCCGTCCGCTTGGCGCAAGTTTGGGCATCCAGTCGCCACGCACATCACCTTCCCCGGCAAGGTCACGCTGATGTGCGAGTGTTTGGCTAGCAGAGAACCGTAGCAGCAGTCGCCATTCCCCACCAAGTAGCAGTGACATCACCATAGCGGTTGTGCCAGGCTAGGTGTACCTTGAGGCTACCAAAGTATTGAGGGCTCGGTGGTAGGTCTCCAGACAGTCCTGGGTGCCATGGGTTGACAGATGACTGGCAGGTGTGCCCTACTGCGCCAACTTGCTGAGTTTTATCCGCCTGGCGTGTCACTCGTTGTGAGCGTTGCTTGTCTGTCCTCCACTGTTCTTGGAGGGCGACTGCTTCCAACTCCCCAGTAGCGTCATTCAGGAACCTGCTCCACAGAGGCTGATCTTGAGACTACTGGTACCAGTCATCGGCAAATCCATTCAACTGTATATCCTCCAGTACCGCATCAGCCCCCTCATCTGGCCAAACAAGCTATTTGGGCATGTGGTGGCTGGGCATGGAGGCTACGTGACCCAGCCAAGGCAGCCTTGCCTGCCGGAGGAGCTCACTGACGGGACTGTCCAGATCTTTCAAGGATCTGTGAACTCGCACAATCCAGTGTGCTTAAACCCAGGATAGATCATAAGCAGGTCAGCCTGAATGTTTATAACCGGCACAGATGTTCATTCAAAGGGATCCATGTTTTGCAACCATAGAGAGGGGAGGGCATAACTGTCTGAGAAGACCTACAGCTAAGTGTGGAGTGATAGACCAGGTTGATTCCACACAGTGTTACACAGCTGATGAAAAGAGAATGTCGCTCAACGGATGTGTAGCAAGATCTCTGCTGCAAAACCAGAATTAGTCATAAGCACACTGTGTATGAAAACGTTTCCACAACTGCCCCATCATGGGGAGTGGAGTAGGTGGAGTGTTTGACGAAACAAAATACCCAGGAAGGTGCTTTGTTGGGCTGATGGCAATGCCCCCCACCTTTTAGTAGCACGCTCCAGGTTCAGCAGCAGAGCGTCCAACTCCAACAAGTCAATCGCAATTACCAGTTCATCAGCATACATTACATTGTTGATTACACCTGGGCATCGATCAGCCTCCCATTGTATCTGTACCTGATGGAAATTCCTCTGGTACAGCCATGTAAAGCGTCTGGAACTATTTGGTCACAGATGTTAAATAGTGTACACAGCCATACTCACACTTATCAAAGACCCCCAAAGTATTTAACTCGCTGTTGGGGCAAGTGCTGTTAGGAGAGCACCCATTAAGGCCAGCATGGCACACGAGGAGGTGGGTGTCCCGGCTGCCTTTGTCTTCTCAGTGGTGTTGTTTATACACCGCACCAGGTACTCATTTAATGACGAGTTGACCTAGGGGAGGCCCAGGACTGGTTAAAATATTTGCCACTCATTCGTCATGAGCGGGAATTAAACTCTGGTCACCGGGTTCATAGTGCAGTGTGCAAACCAGTCCCACCACTCCCCACACCTCGCACACTAATTTATGTACATTTACAGAGATATAAATAAGTGCTAATTAATTACAAGGGCAATAATGATAAGGAAATGGTTTCGGGTTAATTCAAAATATATTTGTCACACTTGATTATTCTGATTCATGTGTGTTTAGTTATAGATCTGTAGATTCTATACGACATTCTGCAAGTGTATTACAATTTGGAAGCATTGATTCAGTTCAAGCAGACTGGACCGGTTTCGACATGCAGTGTCTCATCAGCAGAGCCAGGCTCGCTTGAACCAATGCTGGTGATCTGCCGGATGTTTATAGGCACGGACCCTCTTTGTTAGACGTGGGCCCTATTTCTACGCAGAACACTGTAGTACACACAGTGATAACTATTGATTCCTTTACCTTGCAGATTAACTTCACTGTCGATTCTTCACTCGGCCAATGGCAACTGAAAAATCACTACATCTAACCTTAACTCATTATCACCATCGTCGCCATCTCACAGAGTCCTCTCACTGCCGATCCTCGGCAAGTGATCCTCGGTGAGCCTAGATGACCGACGGGCCCGGATAATCCTGCGACCCGCACCAAAACTCAGCTGGCTGCGGAATCTCCAGCAACCAGCAGGACTCCCCTACATCATCCTCATCACCACCACCACCATGGTCGTCGTCGTTGCTGCCATCATCACGGTGGTGGAGCGGCGCGGTGGACTGCGGGGGGAGGAGGCCGCGCCCCGGCGTGGCAGTGGCCGGCACGAGCGGGCGGTAGTAGTGGCAGTCGCGGCCCGTGTCCGGGGAGTAGGGGGGCGCCAGGATGTCGAGGAAGGCGGCCGGGCCACCGACGGCGTCCACGCGGTGCAGGTTGCCACGGTGTGGCGTGAGCAGGCGGCAGGGCGCCAGCGCGGAGAGGCGCTGCTGCCCGCGGTAGCGCGACGCTCGCACGAGGGGCCGCTGCCATGCGCGCAGCGGCGGCTGTGGGGGGGGGGGGGCACAGCGCGAAATGTGAAGTCTCAACGAGTCACAGCACCGCACAGAGGATGTCACCCATTGCCATTAGCTTCAATGCTGCACTTTGTTTGTTTTCTGTTGTCATCGTGGTGGCCCGGGTCACCCTTGCGAATGCGACTCCTGTCCTGGTTTCTCGAATTCTCACCGGGTTACACAGCGCGGATTTGAATGAAAGTCACCGTTGACCAAGACACCGATCACGCGCTTATGGGTCTCTGTGCGAGTCTGCGTCTCAAAACTCTGGGGCTCCATCATTCTCAGGCAGCATGCCGGGTACCTACCACGAATCGTCCCGTGGCTCACTTACACACTCACCTCCCTCCCTCCCCAACTCACCCACTCACCTCCCTCACCCACTCACCTCCCACCAACTTCCCTCACCCATTCACCTCCCTCCCTCACCACTCACCTCCCTCACCACTCACCTCCCTCACCACTCACCTCCCTCCCTCACCACTCACCTCCCTCACCACTCACCTCCCTCACCCACTCACTCACCTCCCTCCCTCCCTCACCCACTCACTCCCCTCCCTCACTCACTCACCACTCACCTCCCTCACCACTCACCTCCCCCACCACTCACCTCCCTCACCCCTCACCTCCCTCCCTCACCACTCACCTCCCTCGCTCACCACTCACCTCCCTCCCTCACCACTCACCTCCCTCACCACTCACCTCCCTCACCACTCTCCTCCCTCCCTCACCACTCACCTCCCTCCCTCACCCACTCACTCACCTCCCTCCCTCACCCACTCACTCACCTCCCTCCCTCACCACTCACCTCCCTCACCACTCACCACTCACCTCCCTCCCTACTCACCTCCCTCACCACTCACCTCCCTCCCTCACCACTCACCTCCCTCACCACTCACCTCCCTCCCTCACCACTCACCTCCCTCCCTCACCACTCACCTCCCTCACCACTCACCTCCCTCACCACTCACCTCCCTCCCTCACCACTCACCTCCCTCGCTCACCACTCACCTCCCTCACCACTCACCTCCCTCCCTCACCACTCACCTCCCTCCCTCACCACTCACCTCCCTCACCACTCGCCTCCCTCACCACTCACCTCCCTCCCTCACCACTCACCTCCCTCCCTCACCACTCACCTCCCTCACCACTCACCTCCCTCACCACTCACCTCCCTCCCTCACCACTCACCACTCACCTCCCTCACCACTCACCTCCCTCACCACTCACCTCCCTCACCACTCACCTCCCTCACCACTCACCTCCCTCACCACTCACCTCCTCACCACTCACCTCCCTCCCTCACCACTCACCTCCCTCCCTCACCCACTCACTCACCTCCCTCCGTCCCTCCCTCACCACTCACCTCCCTCACTCACCACTCACCTCCCTCACCACTCACCTCCCTCACCACTCACCTCCCTCACCACTCACCTCCCTCCCTCACCACTCACCTCCCTCCCTCACCACTCACCTCCCTCACCACTCACCTCCCTCCCTCACCACTCACCTCCCTCACCACTCACCTCCCTCACCACTCACCTCCCTCCTCACCACTCACCTCCCTCCCTCACCACTCACCTCCCTCCCTCACCACTCACCTCCCTCACCACTCACCTCCCTCACCACTCACCTCCCTCACCACTCACCTCCCTCACTCACCTCCCTCACTCACCTCCCTCACTCACCTCCCTCACCACTCACCTCCCTCACCACTCACCTCCCTCCCTCACCACTCACCTCGCTCACCACTCACCTCCCTCACCACTCACCTCCCTCACCACTCACCTCCCTCACCACTCACCTCCTCACCACTCACCTCCCGCTCACCTCCCTCTCCCGCTCACCTCCCTCACCACTCACCTCCCTCCCTCACCACTCACCTCCCTCCCTCACCACTCACCTCCCTCACCACTCACCTCCCTCCCTCACCCACTCACTCACCTCCCTCCCTCACACCACTCACCTCCCTCACTCACCACTCACCTCCCTCACCACTCACCTCCCTCACCACTCACCTCCCTCACCACTCACCTCCCTCCCTCACCACTCACCTCCCTCACCACTCACCTCCCTCACCACTCACCTCCCCTCACCACTCACCTCCCTCCCTCACCACTCACCTCCCTCACCACTCACCTCCCTCCCTCACCACTCACCTCCCTCCCTCACCACTCACCTCCCTCACCACTCACCTCCCTCCCTCACCACTCACCTCCCTCCCTCACCACTCACCTCCCTCACCACTCACCTCCCTCCCTCACCACTCACCTCCCTCACCACTCACCTCTCTCCCTCACCACTCACCTCCCTCACCACTCACCTCCCTCACTCACCTCCCTCACCACTCACCTCCCTCACCACTCACCTCCCTCCCTCACCACTCACCTCCCTCACCACTCACCTCCCTCACCACTCACCTCGCTCACCACTCACCTCCCTCACCACTCACCTCCCTCACCACTCACCTCCCTCACCACTCACCTCCCGCTCACCTCCCTCTCCCGCTCACCTCCCTCACCACTCACCTCCCTCCCTCACCACTCACCTCCCTCCCTCACCACTCACCTTCCTCACCACTCACCTCCCTCCCTCACCACTCACCTCCCTCCCTCACCACTCACCTCCCTCACCACTCACCTCCCTCACCACTCACCTCCCTCACCACTCACCTCCCTCCCTCACCACTCACCTCCCTCCCTCACCACTCACCTCCCTCACCACTCACCTCCCTCCCTCACCACTCACCTCCCTCACCACTCACCTCCCTCCCTCACCACTCACCTCCCTCACCACTCACCTCCCTCCCTCACCACTCACCTCCCTCCCTCACCACTCACCTCCCTCACCACTCACCTCCCTCACCACTCACCTCCCTCACCACTCACCTCCCTCACCACTCACCTCCCTCCCTCACCACTCACCTCCCTCCCTCACCACTCACCTCCCTCACCACTCACCTCCCTCCCTCACCACTCACCTCCCTCCCTCACCACTCACCTCCCTCACCACTCGCCTCCCTCACCACTCACCTCCCTCCCTCACCACTCACCTCCCTCCCTCACCACTCACCTCCCTCACCACTCACCTCCCTCACCACTCACCTCCCTCCCTCACCACTCACCTCCCTCACCACTCACCTCCCTCACCACTCACCTCCCTCACTCACCACTCACCTCCCTCACCACTCACCTCCCTCACCACTCACCTCCCTCACCACTCACCTCCCTCCCTCACCACTCACCTCCCTCCCTCACCCACTCACTCACCTCCCTCCGTCCCTCCCTCACCACTCACCTCCCTCACTCACCACTCACCTCCCTCACCACTCACCTCCCTCACCACTCACCTCCCTCACCACTCACCTCCCTCCCTCACCACTCACCTCCCTCCCTCACCACTCACCTCCCTCACCACTCACCTCCCTCCCTCACCACTCACCTCCCTCACCACTCACCTCCCTCACCACTCACTTCCTCCCTCACCACTCACCTCCCTCCCTCACCACTCACCTCCCTCCCTCACCACTCACCTCCCTCACCACTCACCTCCCTCAACACTCACCTCCCTCACCACTCACCTCCCTCCCTCACCACTCACCTCCCTCACCACTCACCTCCCTCACTCACCTCCCTCACTCACCTCCCTCACTCACCTCCCTCACCACTCACCTCCCTCACCACTCACCTCCCTCCCTCACCACTCACCTCGCTCACCACTCACCTCCCTCACCACTCACCTCCCTCACCACTCACCTCCCTCACCACTCACCTCCCTCACCACTCACCTCCCGCTCACCTCCCTCTCCCGCTCACCTCCCTCACCACTCACCTCCCTCCCTCACCACTCACCTCCCTCACCACTCACCTCCCTCCCTCACCACTCACCTCCCTCACCACTCACCTCCCTCACCACTCACCTCCCTCCCTCACCACTCACCTCCCTCCCTCACCCACTCACTCACCTCCCTCCCTCACCACTCACCTCCCTCACTCACCACTCACCTCCCTCACCACTCACCTCCCTCACCACTCACCTCCCTCACCACTCACCTCCCTCCCTCACCACTCACCTCCCTCACCACTCACCTCCCTCACCACTCACCTCCCTCACCACTCACCTCCCTCCCTCACCACTCACCTCCCTCACCACTCACCTCCCTCCCTCACCACTCACCTCCCTCCCTCACCACTCACCTCCCTCACCACTCACCTCCCTCCCTCACCACTCACCTCCCTCCCTCACCACTCACCTCCCTCACCACTCACCTCCCTCCCTCACTCACTCACCTCCCTCACCACTCACCTCTCTCCCTCACCACTCACCTCCCTCACCACTCACCTCCCTCACTCACCACTCACCTCCCTCACCACTCACCTCCCTCACCACTCACCTCCCTCCCTCACCACTCACCTCCCTCACCACTCACCTCCCTCACCACTCACCTCGCTCACCACTCACCTCCCTCACCACTCACCTCCCTCACCACTCACCTCCCTCACCACTCACCTCCCGCTCACCTCCCTCTCCCGCTCACCTCCCTCACCACTCACCTCCCTCCCTCACCACTCACCTCCCTCCCTCACCACTCACCTTCCTCACCACTCACCTCCCTCCCTCACCACTCACCTCCCTCCCTCACCACTCACCTCCCTCACCACTCACCTCCCTCACCACTCACCTCCCTCACCACTCACCTCCCTCCCTCACCACTCACCTCCCTCCCTCACCACTCACCTCCCTCACCACTCACCTCCCTCCCTCACCACTCACCTCCCTCACCACTCACCTCCCTCCCTCACCACTCACCTCCCTCACCACTCACCTCCCTCCCTCACCACTCACCTCCCTCACCACTCACCTCCCTCCCCACTCACCTCCCTCACCACTCACCTCCCTCCCTCACCACTCACCTCCCTCACCACTCACCTCGCTCACCACTCACCTCCCTCACCACTCACCTCCCTCACCACTCACCTCCCTCACCACTCACCTCCCGCTCACCTCCCTCTCCTGCTCACCTCCCTCACCACTCACCTCCCTCCCTCACCACTCACCTCCCTCCCTCACCACTCACCTCCCTCACCACTCACCTCCCTCCCTCACCACTCACCTCCCTCCCTCACCACTCACCTCCCTCACCACTCACCTCCCTCACCACTCACCTCCCTCCCTCACCACTCACCTCCCTCCCTCACCCACTCACTCACCTCCCTCCCTCCCTCACCACTCACCTCCCTCACTCACCACTCACCTCCCTCACCACTCACCTCCCTCACCACTCACCTCCCTCACCACTCACCTCCCTCACCACTCACCTCCCTCACCACTCACCTCCCTCCCTCACCACTCACCTCCCTCCCTCACCACTCACCTCCCTCCCTCACCACTCACCTCCCTCCCTCACCACTCACCACTCACCTCCCTCCCCCACCACTCACCTCCCTCACCACTCACCTCCCTCACCACTCACCTCCCTCACCACTCACCTCCCTCACTCACCACTCACCTCCCTCACCACTCACCTCCCTCACCACTCACCTCCCTCGCTCACCACTCACCTCCCTCACCACTCACCTCCCTCACCACTCACCTCCCTCCCTCACCACTCACCTCCCTCACCACTCACCTCCCTCACCACTCACCTCCCTCACCACTCACCTCCCTCACCACCCACCTCCCTCACCACTCACCTCCCTCCCTCACCACTCACCTCCCTCACCACTCACCTCCCTCACTCACCTCCCTCACCACTCACCTCCCTCCCTCACCACTCACCTCCCTCCCTCACCACTCACCTCGCTCACCACTCACCTCCCTCACCACTCACCTCCCTCACCACTCACCTCCCGCTCACCTCCCTCTCCCGCTCACCTCCCTCACCACTCACCTCCCTCCCTCACCACTCACCTCCCTCACCACTCACCTCCCTCCCTCACCACTCACCTCCCTCCCTCACCACTCACCTCCCTCACCACTCACCTCCCTCACCACTCACCTCCCTCCCTCACCACTCACCTCCCTCCCTCACCCACTCACTCACCTCCCTCCCTCCTCACCACTCACCTCCCTCACTCACCACTCACCTCCCTCACCACTCACCTCCCTCACCACTCACCTCCCTCACCACTCACCTCCCTCCCTCACCACTCACCTCCCTCACCACTCACCTCCCTCACCACTCACCTCCCTCCCTCACCACTCACCTCCCTCACCACTCACCTCCCTCCCTCACCACTCACCTCCCTCCCTCACCACTCACCTCCCTCACCACTCACCTCCCTCACCACTCACCTCCCTCCCTCCCTCACCACTCACCTCCCTCACCACTCACCTCCCTCCCTCACCACTCACCTCCCTCACCACTCACCTCCCTCCCTCACCACTCACCTCCCTCACCACTCACCTCCCTCACTCACCCACTCACCTCCCTCACCACTCACCTCCCTCACCACTCACCTCCCTCACCACTCACCTCCCTCACCACTCACCTCGCTCACCACTCACCTCCCTCACCACTCACCTCCCTCACCACTCACCTCCCGCTCACCTCCCTCTCCCGCTCACCTCCCTCACCACTCACCTCCCTCCCTCACCACTCACCTCCCTCCCTCACCACTCACCTTCCTCACCACTCACCTCCCTCCCTCACCACTCACCTCCCTCCCTCACCACTCACCTCCCTCACCACTCACCTCCCTCCCTCACCACTCACCTCCCTCCCTCACCACTCACCTCCCTCACCACTCACCTCCCTCCCTCACCACTCACCTCCCTCACCACTCACCTCCCTCACCACTCACCTCCCTCCCTCACCACTCACCTCCCTCACCACTCACCTCCCTCCCCACTCACCTCCCTCACCACTCACCTCCCTCCCTCACCACTCACCTCCCTCACCACTCACCTCCCTCACCACTCACCTCGCTCACCACTCACCTCCCTCACCACTCACCTCCCTCACCACTCACCTCCCTCACCACTCACCTCCCGCTCACCTCCCTCTCCCGCTCACCTCCCTCACCACTCACCTCCCTCCCTCACCACTCACCTCCCTCCCTCACCACTCACCTCCCTCAACACTCACCTCCCTCACCACTCACCTCCCTCCCTCACCACTCACCTCCCTCCCTCACCACTCACCTCCCTCACCACTCACCTCCCTCACCACTCACCTCCCTCCCTCACCACTCACCTCCCTCCCTCACCACTCACCTCCCTCCCTCACCCACTCACTCACCTCCCTCCCTCCCTCACCACTCACCTCCCTCACTCACCACTCACCTCCCTCACCACTCACCTCCCTCACCACTCACCTCCCTCACCACTCACCTCCCTCCCTCACCACTCACCTCCCTCCCTCACCACTCACCTCCCTCCCTCACCACTCACCTCCCTCCCTCACCACTCACCTCCCTCACCACTCACCTCCCTCACCACTCACCTCCCTCCCTCACCACTCACCTCCCTCCCTCACCCACTCACTCACCTCCCTCACCACTCACCTCCCTCACTCACCACTCACCTCCCTCACCACTCACCTCCCTCACCACTCACCTCCCTCACCACTCACCTCCCTCACCACTCACCTCCCTCCCTCACCACTCACCTCCCTCCCTCACCACTCACCTCCCTCCCTCACCACTCACCTCCCTCCCTCACCACTCACCTCCCTCACCACTCACCTCCCTCACCACTCACCACTCACCTCCCTCCCCCACCACTCACCTCCCTCACCACTCACCTCCCTCCCTCACCACTCACCTCCCTCACCACTCACCTCCCTCACCACTCACCACTCACCTCCCTCCCCCACCACTCACCTCCCTCCCTACTCACCTCCCTCACCACTCACCTCCCTTACCACTCACCTCCCTCCCTCACCCCGCCCTGTGATCCCCTCCCCACTGCCGCTCAACCCCTCAACTCGAGGACCCCGGGAGGACCCCGGGAGGACCCCATCCACAGCCTCCAGCACTGCCCGCGGGCCCCCTCTGCGAGCCGCCCCGCGGGGGGCCGGCGGGGCCCCCTTTGTCTTCCCCCCGCGCCCCGCGCGGTCGTCACCTTGAACTCGGGTGGCGCGGGGTCCGCGGCGGCGCGGCTCCCCGCGGGCTCCCGACGGGGCCCCCGGTCCCACTCGCTGAGCCGCAGCTCCCCGTAGAGGACCTTGAGCAGGCCGTGCATGCCCGGGTGGTCGTGCAGCGGGATCGAGGCCCCCGCCCGCAGCACGAAGATCCCCATGGAGAAGTGGACCCCCTCGGCGATCTCCATGTAGCTCACGGGGGGTGGCCCGAACCCCCCGGACATCGAGTACCCGCCGCCGTCGTCCTCATCCTCATCGACTCCGTCTCCTCCCTTCCCGGGCGCCACGTTCACGTCCTCGGGCCGCACCGCGTCCAGGAGGGCGCGCAGGGCCGCGAGGTTCTCGGCGAAGGCCGCGGGGTCCGAGCCCCGGGCCGCCGCCGCCCCCCCCGAGGGTTTGCTGAAGGTTCTCAGCGCCTGCCGGAAGATCCCCTTCACCGCGCTGCCCGCCATGGCCGCCACGACTCCCAACTCCTCCTCCTCCTCGCCGCCGCCTCCTCCTCCTCGCCGCCTGCTGCTGCTGCCCGCCATGCGAGCTGCAGGACGGGGTCGGCTGGGGGGGGGGGCGTGTGACCCCCGTGTCGCCATGTTGGGTAGGGAGACAACAGCGCTCGTGCCATGCCGGCGGGTGCACAGAGCACCCGGCGTGGCACAGAGCACCCGGCGTGGCGGTTGTTGTTGAAGTGGCGTCTCCCTCGCCCAGTGTTCCGGTGGATTTACGTGACCAGTGGGACAACTGGCGAGGTCGCAAGAGTGAGTGGATGGATGGGTGAGTGAGTGAGTTCGTGAGTGAGTTGAGTTGGTGAGTGATTGGGTGGGTTGATGAGTAGGTAGGTGAGTTGAGTTGGTGAGTGATTGGGTGGGTTGATGAGTGGGTAGGTGAGTGGTGTAAATGCTCGAGTGGGTGAGTTTGAGTGGTCGAGTATAGCGAGACGAGAACCCGAGAGAGACAGTGACCCTGCTGCCAGTCGAGGCGTGGTGTTCCCCCTCAAGCCCACTCAACTACAGCACTCAACCGAGTGAGGTTAAAATAAGAATAGGCTTTATATTCTTGGGTTTTTTCGGTAAAGTCACGTAGGTAAAAAATTTAAATTAATAAAAGTAAAAAAAATCACGACGTTTCGGAGGCAACACAAGCTTCCGTCTTCAGGTGGAACCGTCACAGCCCGACAGCTGTATCAAGTAAATGAGAGATTACAAGAGATACCACTCCGTATATATAATGGTTGAGGGGGGTGGCCAGGATCGGCTCACTTTTCATTATTATGGTAAGGTGCGGCTTGAGACTATGAATAGACTACATAACAAATGACTGAGCCTTTATTATGGAGAGGTGCGGTTTGTGACTACGCCTAGCCTACATAACAAAATGCTGCAAATGAGACCGAGCCTCTGCCATGTAGATGGTAAAAGCACAAAAGCAGGTCAGGAAAAAAACAGCCTCCTGCTATGTTGTTTGGTGGGTAAAACTTATTGCAGGAAACCAGTGTGTGAAAAAAGAAGCTAAACCTGGTAAAACAAAACTGGCTGTCTATCAGTAACCTGTAATAGTTGTCTGTCAAATAAGATGGTCCAAATAAGTGTAGTTAAATCTTTTTTTCATGGTTAATCACATCTTTCCAATGATTACTCAGTTTGTAACCATCATCACGGTTGAAATTATGTCTGTGTTTGTATATATTTGTATGGTTTCGTGACAAACCTTTGATGGAAAAAACCTAAGAATATGAATCCTTGCAGTCACCAAAGCTTCAAATCTAGAAAGAATAGACTGTATCCTTTCTGACAATAAAACAGGTGTTAAGATGTTCGAACACCAAATAGATCCCTTTTGCAAGGCATCAAGTGTTAATTAACCACACTAACTTGTGGCAAAACATGAAAACATGCTCTAATAAAAATATAATAGATCACGACTGTTTGATCGCAACACAAGCAATCGTCTTCAGGTGAGAGAGAGAGAAATCTGATGAGACACGGTCTTATATAGGCCTGAGATGGGTGCATCAAGGTCGGTGGGTGGAGCTAGAGATGGTCCAACCACAGATGCTGGGGCAGTGGACACCCAGCCTGTCAATACAAAGACATCCAACCTAGTAATGCAACTCAGAGTCAGTTAACATCGGTAGAAAGGATGGAAACATAGCAAGTTAATACTTTACCTGGTTAATCACGTCCTTCCAATGGTTGCTCAATTTGTACCTATCTTCTCGGTTGAAGTTGTGTCTGTGTTTATATATCTGGATGGCTTCATGAACAAATCTGTGATGATAGCCAGTGGGTTTGCAGAGTACCTTCGTCTTGGATAAATCAATATCGCGTGAGCCCACAGCGTGTACTTAATTCAGCTCATTTGGTTTCTCTAATTAAAGACATCTCACTATCTCCAGGCGATTTGCTTGTTAGTTTCGATGTGGTCTCTCTTTTCACCAAAGTTCTTGTGCCTGACACCATTGCAATCATTCAAGATTTGGTCCAACAAGGACTGAATGCTGATGAACCAACCCTGGTGAACCTATCTACGTGGCTTTACCGACAGACCCAAGAATATGCAGTCCTTACCTATTAACAAATGATAGCTCAACAAAGTGGCGTATCATCATGTGGACACTTATACTGGAAGGAACGAAGTGGACCAGACCACCAATAGATTAATGTGTCCGTCCGTCCATCCGTCTGTCCGATAATGTGTCCGTCTGTCCGACAAGATGGCCGCCCGCTCCCCCTGCGATCTGTGAACTAAACAAGATGGCCGTCGCTTCCAGCTCCTCACGGCGAAACTTTAAACTTCGCTTCAAATTTACTTTACTGAAACGCAGCACGTTTTTTTAACACAGAGACAAGATACATTTATTAACACAGAGACGAGATACATTTAATCGCCTTATTTGTGCACGAAAAGCACGGCGCGAGGCCTAGTGCGGCAGGCTTTGCGAGGCCTACTGCAGAAAAGGCATCGCGAGGCCTACTGCAGAGAAGGCTTCGCGAGGCCTACTGCAGGGAAGGCTTCGCGAGGCCTACTGCAGAGAAGGCTTCGCGAGGCCTAGTGCAGAAGGCTTCGCTAGGTCTACTGCAGAGAAGGCTTCGCGAGGCCTACTGCAGAGAAGGCTTTGCGAGGCCTAGTGCAGAAGGCTTCGCGAGGCTTACTGCAGGAGGCTTCGCGAGGCCTAGTGCAGGAGGCTTCGCGAGGCCTACTGCGACAGGCTTCGCGAGGCCTACTGCGACAGGCTTCGCGAGGCCGTCCGTCTGTCCGACAAGATGGCCGCCCGCTCCCCCTGCGATCCGTGAACTAAATGAACTAAACAAGATGGCCGTCGCATCCGGCGCAGCCAATGACATTGCCTGTTGCAATCCTTGCTCTGTGGGCGTGCGAGTCAGTGGGGAGGGGGGTGTGGACGTCATCGCTCACCCCCCATGCACAAATCATTTTCTTTTTAACTCCTCTATACCCGGTCGATATCCCTGTACCGGTATTAGTATTATTCCTACCAGCCCACCCCGCAGGGTCCTGTTAGCAGCCAAATACCGGCAGAACATCTGGGCAGTTCACCGGTTCAAGATAGGCTGGCTCTGCTGGTGAGAAGTTGAATGTCGAACCCGGTGCAGTTGTGCCGCTGATGAGAGGCACTCCCAGCAGGAAGGATGTGGAGCGGGTGATGGGATGGGTAAAGCATCGCCTGTGTGTGTGAAAACGCGTGCGTGTGATGCAGGTGTTGTCTGCTATTGTCAAATAATAATCTATCCAGGGGAGCCACTCCGTGTGACCCTGTTTCAGGAGGGTCCTGCCGCCGCTACAATAGGGTTTTTATTTGTAAGATGTGCTCAGCTAATTCACGTGGGGTGGATACCCACGCCAAGCGCAGCAGCGATCCATCTCCATACAGATGGAAACAGATGGCAATGAGACCACGGTCTGTACTGCCGTCTCTTGGCGAGCCACGGCAAGGCAGGTTGCGCAACATCTGCGTGTGGTCCACCGACTCCTCGCTTGCATTACACAGGCGTGCATAGCCACCACCCCGCTCGGGATTCATCTCCATGACTCACGAAGAAGGCCCCCAGCCCGAAACGTCACAGTTCCCTCCCTCGCCAAGATGGCGGCGGAGGAGTCGCACTGGTGACGTCACGGGGTGGGCGACCCGCGAGGGGCGGGACAGAGTCACCTCCCGACCCCCCGGGTCGATTAATGGCATCGATCAAGACCCGTGAGCTCGGTTCAGGATTCGCGCCGCTATCGCAATGCGACTGGAACGTTTCCCCCCCCCGCCCAGCGGTGATTAATCGATTCGTGCATCGCTGCGAGATTGACTCCGCTAGGATCGATTCCCGCGGAGTCGGTGCGTGGCGGCTTCCGATCCAATCCCGTCCACACTTTTACCTCGATTACGATTCCATCCGGGGTTTGGAGTCTACCCCCCCCCCCTCTGTGTTGCCGCAGGCGCTGTGGGCGCTGTGGGCGGGAAGGCGCCGCGGGTAGCGGCGTTCCCACACTGACGATTACACGACAAACTGAATCGGATCGCATAAAGCGGATCCGGATCCCTGCGAGAAGGAACCGCGGACCGTGGACTCTGGATCGTGGAGAAAAAGAAGTGATGGTGGTCAAGTCGGTGGTGATGATGTAAGTGGTGGTGTAGGTGGTGATGTAGGCGGTGGTGGTGATGGTGATGATGTAAGTGGCGGTGTAGGTGGTGGTGATGATGTAGGTGGTGATGGTTATGTAGGTGGTGGTGATGTAGGTGGTGGTGGTGGTGATGTAGGTGGTGGTGATGTAGGTGATGGTGATGTAAGTGGTGGTGTAGGTGGTGGTGATGTAGGTGGTGGTAATGTAGGTGGTGATGTAGGTGGTGGTGATGTAGGTGGTAATGTAGGTGGTGGTAGTGATGTAGGTGGTGGTGGTAGTGATGTATGTGGTGGTGGTGATGTAGGTGGTGGTGATGTAGGTGGTGGTGATGTAGGTGGTGGTGATATCGGTGGTGATGTAGGTGGTGGTGGTGATGTAGGTGGTGGTGATGTAGGTGGTGGTGATGTAAGTGGTGGTGATGCAGGTGGTGGTGATGTAAGTGGTGGTGATGCAGGTGGTGGTGATGCAGGTGGTGGTGATGCAGGTGGTGGTGATGCAGGTGGTGGTGATGCAGGTGGTGGTGATGCAGGTGGTGGTGATGTAGGTGGTGATGTAGGTGGTGATGTAGGTGGTGTTGTAGGTGGGGATGTAGGTGGTGATGTAGGTGGTGGTAGTGATGTATGTGGTGGTGGTGATGTATGTGGTGGTGGTGGTGGTGATGTAGGTGGTGATGTAGGTGGTGGTGGTGATGTAGGTGGTGGTGATGTAGGTGGTGGTGATGTAGGTGGTGGTGATGTAAGTGGTGGTGATGTAAGTGGTGGTGATGTATGTGGTGGTGATGTAGGTGGTGGTGGTGATGTAGGTGGTGATGGTGATGTAGGTGGTGGTGATGTAGGTGGTGGTGATGTAAGTGGTGGTGATGTAAGTGGTGGTGATGTAAGTGGTGGTGATGTAAGTGGTGGTGATGTATGTGGTGGTGGTGATGTAGGTGATGGTGATGTAAGTGGTGGTGATGTAAGTGGTGGTGATGTAAGTGGTGGTGATGTAGGTGGTGGTGGTGATGTAGGTGGTGGTGGTGATGTAGGTGGTGGTGGTGATGTAGGTGGTGGTGGTGATGTAGGTGGTCGTGGTGATGTAGGTGGTCGTGGTGATGTAGGTGGTGATGTAGGTGGTGGTGGTAGTGATGTATGTGGTGGTGGTGATGTAGGTGGTGGTGATGTAGGTGGTGGTGGTGTTGTAGGTGGTGGTGATGTAGGTGGTGGTGGTGATGTAGGTGGTGGTGGTGATGTAGGTGGTGGTGGTGATGTAGGTGGTGGTGGTGATGTAGGTGGTGGTGGTGATGTAGGTGGTGGTGGTGATGTAGGTGGTGGTGATGTAAGTGGTGGTGATGTAGGTGGTGGTGATGTAGGTGGTGGTGATGTAGGTGGTGGTGATGTAAGTGGTGGTGGTGATGTAGGTGGTGGTGGTGATGTAGGTGGTGGTGATTTAGGTGGTGGTGATGTAGGTGGTGGTGGTGATGTAGGTGGTGGTGATGATGTAGGTGATGGTGATGTAAGTGGTGGTGATGTAGATGGTGGTGATGTAAGTGGTGGTGATGTAGGTGGTGGTGATATAAGTGGTGGTGGTGGTGGTGATGTAGGTGGTGGCGGTGATGTAAGTGGTGGTGATGTAGGTGGTGGTGATGTAGGTGGTGGTGATGTAGGTGGTGGTGATGATGTAGGTGGTGGTGATGTAAGTGGTGGTGATGTAGGTGGTGGTGATGTAATTGGTGGTGGTGATGTAGGTGGTGGTGATGTAGGTGGTGATGTAAGTGGTGGTGGTGATGTAGGTGGTGGTGATGTAGGTGGTGGTGATGTAGGTGGTGGTGGTGGTGGTGATGTAGGTGGTGGTGATGTAAGTGATGGTTATGTAAGTGATGGTGATGTAGGTGGCGGTGATGTAGGTGGTGGTGAGATTGAGGTAGGTGATGGTGATGTAGGTGGTGGTGATGCTGTAGGTGGTGATGGTGGTAATGGAGTGATGTGGTACAAGAGGATGTGAAGCCGAGTGGACTTGCCAAAGACTGGTACCAGCGGTGTCAAGATCGGCCTCTGTGGAGGAGGCTCGTGAAGGACGCTACTGGGCAGTTGGAGGCAGTCGCCCTCCAACAACAACGGAGGGCGGAGGAGCGACGCTCACAACGAGCGGAGCGCCAGGTGGCTCGAATTCGGTTGGCACAGTAGTGGGTACAGCTGGTGCATCGGCCACTCATCTGTCAGTCAACCCATGGCACCTGCTGAATCTGTCCCGTGACCTCCTGTCGGCAACCTTCGACACTTCACCTGGCCTCAAAGTGCATGTAGCCTGGCACGGGCGCCGTAGTGACGTCACCGTCACTTCGTGGAAAATGGCGGTTTTTGGTATTGGTGATGAGGCGATGAATCACGTCATAGTGACGATGGTGGTGATGTAAATGAGGGTGATGTAAGTGATTGTGGTGATGATGTAGATGATGGTGGTGATAAGGTGATGATGATGATAAGATGATGGTGGTGATATAGTTGGTGATGGTGTTGATTTTGCTGTTAATGTAAGTGATGTGGTTGGTGATGTCGGATTTTGCTGTTAATATAAGTGATGTGGTTGGTGATGTAGGTGGTGGTGATTTAGGTGGTGATGTAGGTGGTGGTAGTGATGTAGGTGGTGGTGGTGGTGATGTATGTGGTGGTGATGTAGGTGGTGGTGGTGATGTAGGTGGTGATGTAGGTGGTGGTGGTGATGTAGGTGGTGGTGGTGATGTAGGTGGTGGTGGTGATGTAGGTGGTGGTGATGTAGGTGGTGGTGGTGGTGATGTAGGTGGTGATGTAGGTGTTGGTGGTGATGCAGGTGGTGGTGATGTAGGTGGTGATGTAGGTGGTGATGTAGGTGGTGATGTAGGTGGTGGTGATGTAGGTGGTGGTGGTGATGTAAGTGGTGGTGATGTAGGTGGTGGTGATGTAAGTGGTGGTGATGTAAGTGGTGGTGATGTAGGTGGTGGTGATGTAGGTGGTGGTGATGTAGGTGGTGGTGATGTAGGTGGTGGTGATGTAGGTGGTGGTGATGTAGGTGGTGGTGATGTAAGTGGTGGTGATGTAAGTGGTGGTGATGTAAGTGGTGGTGATGTAGGTGGTGGTGATGTAGGTGGTGGTGATGTAGGTGGTGGTGATGTAAGTGGTGGTGATGTAGGTGGTGGTGATGTAGGTGGTGGTGATGTAGGTGGTGGTGATGTAGGTGGTGGTGATGTAAGTGGTGTTGGTGATGTAAGTGGTGGTGATGTAGGTGGTGGTGATGTAAGTGGTGGTGGTGATGTAAGTGGTGGTGGTGATGTAGGTGATGGTGGTGATGTAAGTGGTGGTGATGTAGGTGGTGGTGATGTAGGTGGTGATGTAGGTGGTGGTGGTGATGGTGATGTAGGTGGTGGTGATGTAAGTGATGGTGATGTAGGTGGTGGTGATGTAGGTGGTGGTGAGATTGAGGTAGGTGATGGTGATGTAGGTGGTGGTGATGCTGTAGGTGGTAATGGAGTGATGTGGTACAAGAGGATGTGAAGCCGAGTGGACTTGCCGAAGACTGGTACCAGCGGTGTCAAGATCGGCCTCTGTGGAGGAGGCTCGTGAAGGACGCTACTGGGCAGTTGGAGGCAGTCGCCCTCCAACAACAACGGAGGGCGGAGGAGCGACGCTCACAACGAGCGGAGCGCCGGGTGGCTCGAATTCGGTTGGCACAGTAGTGGGTACAGCTGGTGCATCGGCCACTCATCTGTCAGTCAATCCATGGCACCTGCTGAATCTGTCCCGTGACCTCCTGTCGGCAACCTTCGAGACTTCACCTGGCCTCAAAGTGCATGTAGCCTGGCACGGGCGCCGTAGTGACGTCACCGTCACTTTGTGGAAAATGGCGGTTTTTGGTATTGGTGATGAGGCGATGATTCACGTCATGGTGACGATGGTGGTGATGTAAATGAGGGTGATGTAAGTGATTGTGGTGATGATGTAGATGATGGTGTTGATAAGGTGATGATGATGATGATAAGATGATGGTGGTGATATAGTTGGTGATGGTGTTGATTTTGCTGTTAATGTAAGTGATGTGGTTGGTGATGTCGGATTTTGCTGTTAATGTAAGTGATGTGGTTGGTGATGTAGGTGGTGGTGATTTAGGTGGTGATGTAGGTGGTGGTGGTAGTGATGTAGGTGGTGGTGGTAGTGATGTATGTGGTGGTGGTGATGTAGGTGGTGGTGGTGATGTAGGTGGTGATGTAGGTGGTGGTGGTGATGTAAGTGGTGGTGATGTAGGTGGTGGTGATGTAAGTGGTGGTGATGTAAGTGGTGGTGATGTAGGTGGTGGTGATGTAGGTGGTGGTGATGTAGGTGGTGGTGATGTAAGTGGTGGTGATGTAGGTGGTGGTGATGTAGGTGGTGGTGATGTAAGTGGTGGTGATGTAATTGGTGGTTATGTAAGTGGTGGTGATGTAAGTGGTGGTGATGTAGGTGGTGGTGGTGATGTAGGTGGTGGTGGTGATGTAGGTGGTGGTGATGATGTAGGTGGTGGTGATGATGTAGGTGATGGTGATGTAGGTGGTGGTGATGTAGGTGGTGTTGATGATGTAGGTGATGGTGATGTAAGTGGTGGTGATGTAAGTGGTGGTGATGTAAGTGGTGGTGATGTAAGTGGTGGTGGTGATGTAGGTGGTGGTGGTGATGTAGGTGGTGATGTAGGTGGTGGTGGTGATGTAGGTGGTGGTGGTGATGTAGGTGGTGGTGGTGATGTAGGTGGTGGTGGTGATGTAGGTGGTGGTGGTGATGTAGGTGGTGGTGGTGATGTAGGTGGTGGTGGTGATGTAGGTGGTGGTGGTGGTGGTGATGTAGGTGGTGGTGATGTAGGTGGTGGTGGTGATGTAGGTGGTGATGTAGGTGGTGGTGGTGATGTAGGTGGTGGTGATGTAGGTGGTGGTGATGTAGGTGGTGGTGGTAGTGATGTATGTGGTGGTGGTGATGTAGGTGGTGGTGATGTAAGCGGTGGTGGTGATGTAGGTGGTGGTGGTGATGTAGGTGGTGGTGATCTAAGTGGTGGTGATGTAGGTGGTGGTGATGTAGGTGGTGGTGATATAAGTGGTGGTGGTGATGTAGGTGGTGGTGGTGATGTAGGTGGTGGTGGTGATGTAGGTGGTGGTGGTGATGTAGGTGGTGGTGGTGATGTAGGTGGTGGTGATGTAGGTGGTGGTGATGTAGGTGGTGGTGATATAAGTGGTGGTGGTGATGTAGGTGGTGATGTAGGTGGTGATGGTGATGTAAGTGGTGGTGATGTAGGTGGTGGTGATGTAGGTGGTGGTGGTGATGTAGGTGGTGGTGATGTAAGTGGTGGTGATGTAGGTGGTGGTGATATAAGTGGTGGTGGTGATGTAGGTGGTGATGTAGGTGGTGATGTAGGTGGTGATGGTGATGTAAGTGGTGGTGATGTAGGTGGTGGTGATGTAAGTGGTGGTGATATAGGTGGTGGTGATATAAGTGGTGGTGGTGATATAGGTGGTGGTGATATAAGTGGTGGTGGTGATGTAGGTGGTGGTGATGATGTAGGTGGTGGTGATGTAAGTGGTGGTGATGTAGGTGGTGGTGATGTAATTGGTGGTGGTGATGTAATTGGTGGTGGTGATGTAGGTGGTGGTGGTGATGGTGATGTAGGTGGTGGTGATGTAAGTGATGGTGATGTAGGTGATGGTGATGTAGGTGGTGGTGATGCTGTAGGTGGTTATGGTGGTAATGGAGTGATGTGGTACAAGAGGATGTGAAGCCGAGTGGACTTGCCGAAGACTGGTACCAGCGGTATCAAGATCGGCCTCTGTGGAGGAGGCTCGTGAAGGACGCTACTGGGCAGTTGGAGGCAGTCGCCCTCCAACAACAACGGAGGGCGGAGGAGCGACAATCACAACGAGCGGAGCGCCGGGTGGCTCGAATTCGGTTGGCACAGTAGTGGGTACAGCTGGTGCATCGGCCACTCATCTGTCAGTCAATCCATGGCACCTGCTGAATCTGTCCCGTGACCTCCTGTCGGCAACCTTCGACACTTCACCTGGCCTCAAAGTGCATGTAGCCTGGCACGGGCGCCGTAGTGACGTCACCGTCACTTTGTGGAAAATGGCGGTTTTTGGTATTGGTGATGAGGCGATGATTCACGTCATGGTGACGATGGTGGTGATGTAAATGAGGGTGATGTAAGTGATTGTGGTGATGATGTAGATGATGGTGGTGATAAGGTGATGATGATGATGATGATGATAAGATGATGGTGGTGATATAGTTGGTGATGGTGTTGATTTTGCTGTTAATGTAAGTGATGTGGTTGGTGATGTCGGATTTTGCTGTTAATGTAAGTGATGTGGTTGGTGATGTAGGTGGTGGTAATTTAGGTGGTGATGTAGGTGGTGGTGGTGATGTAGGTGGTGGTGGTGATGTAAGTGGTGGTGATGTAGGTGGTGGTGGTGATGTAGGTGGTGGTGGTGATGTAGGTGGTGGTGATGTAGGTGGTGGTGATGTAGGTGGTGATGTAGGTGTTGGTGGTGATGTAGGTGGTGGTGATGCAGGTGGTGGTGATGCAGGTGGTGATGTAGGTGGTGATGTAGGTGGTGATGTAGGTGGTGATGTAGGTGGTGATGTAGGTGGTGATGTAGGTGGAGATGTAGGTGGTGATGTAGGTGGTGGTGGTGATGTATGTGGTGGTGGTGATGTAGGTGGTGGTGGTGATGTAGGTGGTGATGTAGGTGGTGGTGGTGATGTAGGTGGTGGTGATGTAAGTGGTGGTGATGTAGGTGGTGGTGATGTAGGTGGTGGTGATGTAGGTGGTGGTGATGTAGGTGGTGGTGATGTAAGTGGTGGTGATGTAGGTGGTAGTGATGTAGGTGGTGATGGTGATGTAGGTGGTGGTGATGTAGGTGGTGGTGATGTAGGTGGTGTTGGTGATGTAGGTGATGGTGATGTAAGTGGTGGTGATGTAAGTGGTGGTGATGTAAGTGGTGGTGATGTAAGTGGTGGTGGTGATGTAGGTGGTGATGTAGGTGGTGGTGGTGATGTAGGTGGTGGTGATGTAGGTGGTGGTGATGTAGGTGGTGGTGGTAGTGATGTATATGGTGGTGGTGATGTAGGTGGTGGTGATGTAAGCGGTGGTGGTGATGTAGGTGGTGGTGGTGATGTAGGTGGTGGTGATCTAAGTGGTGGTGATGTAGGTGGTGGTGATGTAGGTGGTGGTGATATAAGTGGTGGTGGTGATGTAGGTGGTGGTGGTGATGTAGGTGGTGGTGGTGATGTAGGTGGTGGTGGTGATGTAGGTGGTGGTGATGTAGGTGGTGGTGATGTAGGTGGTGGTGATGTAGGTGGTGGTGATATAAGTGGTGGTGGTGATGTAGGTGGTGATGTAAGTGGTGGTGATGTAGGTGGTGGTGGTGATGTAGGTGGTGGTGGTGATGTAGGTGGTGGTGATGTAAGTGGTGGTGATGTAGGTGGTGGTGATATAAGTGGTGGTGGTGATGTAGGTGGTGATGTAGGTGGTGATGTAGGTGGTGATGGTGATGTAAGTGGTGGTGATGTAGGTGGTGGTGATGTAGGTGGTGGTGATGTAGGTGGTGATGTAGGTGGTGGTGGTGATGTAGGTGGTGATGTAGGTGGTGGTGGTGATGTAGGTGTTGGTGATGTAGGTGGTGGTGGTAGTGATGTATGTGGTGGTGGTGATGTAGGTGGTGGTGATGTAAGCGGTGGTGGTGATGTAGGTGGTGATGTAGGTGGTGGTGGTGATGTAGGTGGTGGTGGTGATGTAGGTGGTGGTGGTGATGTAGGTGGTGGTGATCTAAGTGGTGGTGATGTAGGTGGTGGTGATGTAGGTGGTGGTGATATAAGTGGTGGTGGTGATGTAGGTGGTGATGTAGGTGGTGATGGTGATGTAAGTGGTGGTGATGTAGGTGGTGGTGATATAAGTGGTGGTGGTGATGTAGGTGGTGATGGTGATGTAAGTGGTGGTGATGTAGGTGGTGGTGATGTAAGTGGTGATATAAGTGGTGGTGATGTAGGTGGTGGTGATGTAGGTGGTGGTGAGATTGAGGTAGGTGGTGATGCTGTAGGTGGTGGTGATGCTGTAGGTGGTAATGGAGTGATGTGGTACAAGAGGATGTGAAGCCGAGTGGACTTGCCGAAGACTGGTACCAGCGGTGTCAAGATCGGCCTCTGTGGAGGAGGCTCGTGAAGGACGCTACTGGGCAGTTGGAGGCAGTCGCCCTCCAACAACAACGGAGGGCGGAGGAGCGACGCTCACAACGAGCGGAGCGCCGGGTGGCTCGAATTCGGTTGGCACAGTAGTGGGTACAGCTGGTGCATCGGCCACTCATCTGTCAGTCAATCCATGGCACCTGCTGAATCTGTCCCGTGACCTCCTGTCGGCAACCTTCGACACTTCACCTGGCCTCAGAGTGCATGTAGCCTGGCACGGGCGCCGTAGTGACGTCACCGTCACTTTGTGGAAAATGGCGGTTTTGGTATTGGTGATGAGGCGATGATTCACGTCTTGGTGACGATGGTGGTGATGTAAATGAGGGTGATGTAAGTGATTGTGGTGATGATGTAGATGATGGTGGTGATAAGGTGATGATGATGATAAGATGATGGTGGTGATATAGTTGGTGATGGTGTTGATTTTGCTGTTAATGTAAGTGATGTGGTTGGTGATGTCGGATTTTGCTGTTAATGTAAGTGATGTGGTTGGTGATGTAGGTGGTGGTAATTTAGGTGGTGATGTAGGTGGTGGTGGTGATGTAGGTGGTGGTGGTGATGTAAGTGGTGGTGATGTAGGTGGTGGTGGTGATGTAGGTGGTGGTGGTGATGTAGGTGGTGGTGGTGATGTAGGTGGTGGTGGTGATGTAGGTGGTGATGTAGGTGGTGGTGGTGATGTAGGTGGTGATGTAGGTGTTGGTGGTGATGTAGGTGGTGGTGGTTATGCAGGTGGTGGTGATGCAGGTGGTGATGTAGGTGGTGATGTAGGTGGTGATGTAGGTGGTGATGTAGGTGGTGATGTAGGTGGTGATGTAGGTGGTGGTGGTGATGTATGTGGTGGTGGTGATGTAGGTGGTGGTGGTGATGTAGGTGGTGATGTAGGTGGTGGTGGTGATGTAGGTGGTGGTGATTGTTAGTGGTGGTGATGTAAGTGGTGGTGATGTAGGTGGTGGTGATGTAAGTGGTGGTGATGTAGGTGGTGGTGATGTAAGTGGTGGTGATGTAGGTGGTGGTGATGTAGGTGGTGGTGATGTAGGTGGTGGTGATGTAAGTGGTGGTGATGTAAGCGGTGGTGATGTAAGTGGTGGTGATGTAGGTGGTGGTGATGTAGGTGATGGTGATGTAGGTGGTGGTGATGTAGGTGGTGTTGATGATGTAGGTGATGGTGATGTAAGTGGTGGTGATGTAAGTGGTGGTGATGTAGGTGGTGGTGATGTTGGTGGTGGTGATGTAGGTGGTGATGTAGGTGGTGGTGGTGATGTAGGTGGTGGTGATGTAAGTGGTGGTGATGTAAGTGGTGGTGATGTAAGAGGTGGTGGTGATGATGTAGGTGGTGGTGGTGATGTAGGTGGTGGTGATGTAGGTGGTGATGTAGGTGGTGGTGGTGATGGTGATGTAGGTGGTGGTGATGTAAGTGATGGTGATGTAAGTGATGATGATGTAGGTGGTGGTGATGTAGGTGGTGGTGAGATTGAGGTAGGTGATGGTGATGTAGGTGGTGGTGATGCTGTAGGTGGTAATGGAGTGATGTGGTACAAGAGGATGTGAAGCCGAGTGGACTTGCCGAAGACTGGTACCAGCGGTGTCAAGATCGGCCTCTGTGGAGGAGGCTCGTGAAGGACGCTACTGGGCAGTTGGAGGCAGTCGCCCTCCAACAACAACGGAGGGCGGAGGAGCGACGCTCACAACGAGCGGAGCGCCGGGTGGCTCGAATTCGGTTGGCACAGTAGTGGGTACAGCTGGTGCATCGGCCACTCATCTGTCAGTCAATCTATGGCACCTGCTGAATCTGTCCCGTGACCTCCTGTCGGCAACCTTCGACACTTCACCTGGCCTCAAAGTGCATGTAGCCTGGCACGGGCGCCGTAGTGACGTCACCGTCACTTTGTGGAAAATGGCGGTTTTTGGTATTGGTGATGAGGCGATGATTCACGTCATGGTGACGATGGTGGTGATGTAAATGAGGGTGATGTAAGTGATTGTGGTGATGATGTAGATGATGGTGGTGATAAGGTGATGATGATGATGATAAGATGATGGTGGTGATATGGTTGGTGATGGTGTTGATTTTGCTGTTAATGTAAGTGATGTGGTTGGTGATGTCGGATTTTGCTGTTAATGTAAGTGATGTGGTTGGTGATGTAGGTGGTGGTAATTTAGGTGGTAATTTAGGTGGTGATGTAGGTGGTGGTGATTTAGGTGGTGATGTAGGTGGTGGTGGTAGTGATGTAGGTGGTGGTGGTGATGTAGGTGGTGGTGGTGATGTAGGTGGTGATGTAGGTGGTGGTGGTGATGTAGGTGGTGGTGATGTAAGTGGTGGTGATGTAGGTGGTGGTGATGTAGGTGGTGGTGATGTAGGTGGTGGTGATGTAGGTGGTGGTGATGTAAGTGGTGGTGATGTAGGTGGTTGTGATGTAGGTGGTGGTGGTGATGTAGGTGGTGGTGATGATGTAGGTGATGGTGATGTAGGTGGTGGTGATGTAGGTGGTGTTGATGATGTAAGTGGTGGTGATGTAGGTGGTGGTGATGTAAGTGGTGGTGATGTAAGTGGTGGTGGTGATGTAGGTGGTGGTGGTGATGTAGGTGGTGATGTAGGTGGTGGTGGTGATGTAGGTGGTGGTGATGTAAGTGGTGGTGGTGATGTAAGTGGTGGTGATGTAGGTGGTGGTGGTGATGTAGGTGGTGGTGATGTAAGTGGTGGTGATGTAGGTGGTGGTGATGTAGGTGGTGGTGGTGATGTAGGTGGTGATGTAGGTGGTGATGTAGGTGGTGGTGGTGATGTAGGTGGTGGTGGTGATGTAGGTGGTGGTGATGTAAGCGGTGGTGATGTAGGTGGTGATGTAGGTGGTGGTGGTGATGTAGGTGGTGGTGATGTAGGTGGTGGTGATGTAGGTGGTGGTGGTGATGTAGGTGGTGGTGATGTAGGTGGTGGTGGTGATGTAGGTGGTGGTGGTGATGTAGGTGGTGGTGATGTAGGTGGTGGTGATATAAGTGGTGGTGGTGATGTAGGTGGTGATGTAGGTGGTGATGGTGATTTAAGTGGTGGTGATGTAAGTGGTGGTGATGTAAGTGGTGGTGATGTAGGTGGTGGTGATATAAGTGGTGGTGGTGATGTTGGTGGTGATGTAGGTGGTGGTGGTGATGTAGGTGGTGGTGATGTAAGTGGTGGTGATGTAGGTGGTGGTGATATAAGTGGTGGTGGTGATGTAGGTGGTGATGTAGGTGGTGATGGTGATGTAAGTGGTGGTGATGTAGGTGGTGGTGATGTAGGTGGTGGTGATGTAGGTGGTGGTGATATAAGTGGTGGTGGTGGTGATGTAGGTGGTGATGTAGGTGGTGGTGATGTAGGTGGTGGTGGTGATGTAAGTGGTGGTGATGTAGGTGGTGGTGGTGATAGTGATGTAGGTGGTGGTGATGTAGGTGGTGGTGATGTAGGTGATGGTGATGTAGGTGGTGGTGATGCTGTAGGTGGTTATGGTGGTAATGGAGTGATGTGGTACAAGAGGATGTGAAGCCGAGTGGACTTGCCGAAGACTGGTACCAGCGGTATCAAGATCGGCCTCTGTGGAGGAGGCTCGTGAAGGACGCTACTGGGCAGTTGGAGGCAGTCGCCCTCCAACAACAACGGAGGGCGGAGGAGCGACGCTCACAACGAGCGGAGCGCCGGGTGGCTCGAATTCGGTTGGCACAGTAGTGGGTACAGCTGGTGCATCGGCCACTCATCTGTCAGTCAATCCATGGCACCTGCTGAATCTGTCCCGTGACCTCCTGTCGGCAACCTTCGACACTTCACCTGGCCTCAAAGTGCATGTAGCCTGGCACGGGCGCCGTAGTGACGTCACCGTCACTTCGTGGAAAATGGCGGTTTTTGGTATTGGTGATGAGGCGATGATTCACGTCATGGTGACGATGGTGGTGATGTAAATGAGGGTGATGTAAGTGATTGTGGTGATGATGTAGATGATGGTGGTGATAAGGTGATGATGATGATGATGATAAGATGATGGTGGTGATATAGTTGGTGATGGTGTTGATTTTGCTGTTAATGTAAGTGATGTGGTTGGTGATGTCGGATTTTGCTGTTAAATGTAAGTGATGTGGTTGGTGATGTCGGTGGAGGTGATGTATGTGCTGATGATGTTGGTATCATTGCTGATGTTGCAGGTATCTTAGTGTTGTGATGTTGCTAGTGATGTTAATTTCTGTGATGTGCGTGGTGATGTAGGTGATACCGGAGGTGATGACATCAGCGCACAACTGCAGACTCCAGATCCCACATAGCGTCTTCTGCGGATAGAGTGTCTGGTTCAGAACAATTCACCCGATCTACACAGATCATCTGTTCTGGACAGAACATCCCTTCTGGACCGAATGATCGGTCCGGATAAAATGTACGATCCAGCTGGCTCACCGGTCCGCTCACCGGTCCGCTCACCACCAAACTCACCGATCAGCTCACCAGCCTGCCACACGGCTGGCTCACCCGTCCACTCGGCTGGCTCACCCGTCCACTCGGCTGGCTCACCTGTCCACTCGGCTCGCATCGTAGTAAGCTCCCCGGCCAAACCACCAGCAGTCCACTCGCCAGTCGGCCTGCCGGTGAGCTCGCCGGCTCGCGAAAGTGATGAGGAGGCAGCGGTGGCGCCGTGGCCGGACGAGGAGCGGCGCCGAGTGCTTTTTGCGGCGTTCAAGGCGGCGCGCGCCGTGAACCCGGCCGACTGGGACGGGCGGCTGAGATTCTGGCGCGAGCGCGTGGTGGGCGAGGCGCGGGCGAGCGGCGACGCGGCGCTGTCGCTGGCACGGCTGCAGCACCGCTACGCCGACCCGCGGCCGCCCCTCGGCCTCACCACCGTGCTGCGCGAGATGATGCGGTGAGCGGCCGGAAAGCGGCGGCGACGGCGGCGAGATGTGGTGGTGGTGGGGATGGTGATGTTGGTGATAGGTGGTGGTGGGGATAGTGATGATGGTGGAGGTTTTGAAGGTGGTGGTGTAGGTATACACCCTATGTGTGTTGTTTGTGAGCTGTACACACTATACGTGTTGTGTGTGTGTGTGTGCGCTGTACACACTCTGCGTGTTGTGTGTAGTGTATATGTGGTGTAATCATGCAGTCTGTTCTCAAGGACAATGACCTCTCTTGCATTTGGAGCCGGTAATCATTCGGCACCTCACACGTTCCTTATCATTGGTTCCTGTGAGTTCGCGTGTAATCACACGGTCGTTAGGTTTGGTTCCTGTGAGTTTGCGTGTGGCTTAGCAGGACTGGCATTTGAACAACACAGAGATCACATCACGGCCAGTGGGCTGCTATACATTTCCACGTGATATTCCATTTATTTTGGGCAATCATTTGCAGGCAGGTCGCTTCTGAAAAAGAGCTACGTAGCTCAGTGGGCCTTACCTGGTAAAATAAAAGTTTAGTTTAGTTCACTCTGCGTTATGTGGGCTGTATAAATACTATTTGTGGTGTGTGTGGTGTACACACTATGTGGCGTGTGCGGTGTGCAGGGAGGGGGCACTGGTACGCGAGTCGGAGATGGGGGGGGGCGCGGGGCATGGCTGGTTGTGGGGGGCTGGGCGCCTGGCCCTCACTCCGCTGAGGTGGGCGCGCGACTCGTTGCTCGGCGGCCGCGGTGACGTGATCGCTCCCGACGAGTGCCTCATTCTGCCCAGCGTCGTCGAGGTAGCTGTCGTAATAACATCGGTGCATTTGCAGTGTGATGTCATGCATCACGATGTGTGTTACCAGGTGTGGTGTTGAGTCTGGTTGTTCTGGTTGTGAGTGTGGTGGTATTATGACGAGTGTGTTTGAGCGCAGTTGAGTGGTTGTGAGTGGTTGTGTTATGACGAGCGTGGTTGTGAGTTTGGTTGCGAGGGTGGTTGTGTTATCACGAGGGTGGCTGTGTGCATGGTTGCAGGAGGCGGTGAGTGCGGTGCTGGCTTGGCGTGCTGGCCGGCCCCACGCTGCTGCGGTCGCTGTGAGGTTGAGCGCCGTGATTGAGGCGGCCGTCTGGCCAAATGAGGCGACGCTGTGCATGGCTCTCCGAGTCCTGCAGCAACGGCAGCAGCTCACCACACTCACCATTGACGGCGTGGAGGTCAGGAACTCCTCACCACACAGCTCCCCACGCAGCTCCCCACACAGCTCCCCACACAGCTCACAGACAGCTCACCATAGTAACCACGCACTTTGTACATTCACTACTTATTACACTCGCCACTCAATCAGCACGGTCACCATCTACCATATAGAGGCGAGCAAAGCCTCATCACTTCACCTGGCTGTTGTGGCGGTCATGATTGATGTGGTTGTGATTGTTGTGCTCGTGTAAGCGTGTGCGTTCGTGATGGTTGCAGTTGTTGTGGTTGTTGTGGCTGTGGTGTAGGTAGTGAAGTTTGCGGCGCCAGGCGCGGTGCACGCACCACCGCTGTCTCCTGTGGACGTCGGCGTCATGAAGCTGGAGATGGCGCAGGGGCTGCTGGGAGCGCGGGCTCACGCTCAGAGACAGAGAGCGCACACGTGAGTACAACAACAACAACAACCGCCATTCGCCACTAAGTGGCGGTGACGTCACCATGACGCTTGTGCCAGGCTATGTGCACGTTGAGGTAGGAGGTCACAGGGCAGACCCAGGTGCCACGGGTCGACTGACTGAAATGACTGGCTGATGCACCACCTGTGCCCCCTACTGTTCAACTTGCTGTGCTTTAGCCACCCGGTGCTCTGCTCGTTGGTGTCAGCATCGCTCCTCCCCCCTCCGTTGTTGTTGGAGGACGACTGCCTCAAACTACCCAGCAGTGTCCTTCACGAGCCTCCTCCACAGAGGCCGATCTTGACACCGCAGATACCAGCTCCAAATCCTCCTGTACCACATCACTCTCTCGCCCGTGCCGCACCCGTTTAGCCCCCTCTATCCGGCCGAACAAAAGCTGTTTAGGCATGCTACATGACCCAGCCAATGCAGCCTTGCCTGCCGGAGTAGCTCACCGATGGGACTTTGTCCAGATCTTTCACGGATTTGTGAGGTCCTCACACAATCCAGCTTGGTTAAACCCAGGATGGATCGTAGGCAGGCCAGCCTAAATGTTTCTAACCGGTGAAGATGTTCCATTAGGGGGGGTCCATGTTTCGCAAGCGTAGAGAAGGGTGGGAATGAACTCCTCCTCTGAGTGAGCGGCAATTACCAGATCATGGGCATACATAATGTGGTTGACCAATAGGGAGCCATCCCTTGACCGCACCCAGGCATCGAGCAGCCTCCCATTGTAATTACTTTGGTACAGCCATCAAAGGCTTCACGAACTACGTGGTCGAAAAATATTTTAAATTATTTGTGAGCCAGAGGACATCCCTGTCGCACTCCAAGGTGAACAGGGAATGGCTCCGACTCCCAGCCACGTAGTTTTATCCGGGCCCGCTCACCATCATGAAGGTCCTTAATGATCGTGAGCAGAGGGTCAGGGACTCCGAAAGCACGAAGAATAACCCAGAGCCCAGGCTTACTGATGGTATCATAGGCCTTGACCAGGTCAATAAAGCAAAGATGTAGGTCTTGTTGGAATTACTTACACCTCTTCTGTAGCAGACGGACAGAAAATATGGCATCTGTGCAGGACCGCCCTTTCCTGAAACCGCGTTGGGGCTCCGCAAGCCTCTCCTCAGCGTGCCTGGCAAGGCGATGTTGAATAATCCTTGCCAGGATCTTTCCCGGCACACTGAGGAGTGAGATGCCCCTGTAGTTGTAAGTCTGTGCGGTCCTCCTTCTTAAAGAGGGGACCACCAGGGCATCCTTCCAATCCTGCGGAACCCGTCCAGTGGTCCAGACTGTTGTTATGATGTCTTGTAGGGCAGTCTGTGCACAAACGCCACCCTCTCTCAGTATTTCGCTTCGGAGATCATCTCTGCCCAGTGCCTTTCCTCGTCTCAGACTCTGGATCGCCTTTAGTATTTCCTCAACAGATGGCACCTCAGCCAGCCACTCACAGGGGTTGACTCCTTCCAATATTTGAGACACCGCAGCCTCAGCAGGGTTAGCCCCACTTTGTCCCATGATGTTTTCCATGCCGAGGGATTTCCCCTCCCCCAGGACTTCACAGAAATGCTCAGCAAATCTGGGGGTCGGAGATTGGATCATCGTTTTTTCCCCTAATGATGGTAATAGGTGTGGTGCTGCAGGTTACTTTTTTGCTGGAGTTAAATAGTGATTTGTGATCACGGGCCATTGAGGCAGACTCCATCTCTTCTGCAACACGTGACCACCACCCATCCTTGCAGCACCTCAAAGCTCTTCGAACCTCTGAGCGAAGGTTGCGGTAAGCCTCCTCATTCTGACGTGGGATGCTGTAGACGATGAGAGTGGGCCTGTCGCTTTTTCTCAGCCAGCCTGAACACCTCCTCTGTCAGCCAGGGTCTCTGGGGAGGTCTGGACCGTGTACCCAAAGCAGCCATTGCAGCTGCATGAGCCACAGTCCTAAACCTTGCCCATTTCCCCGATGATTAAATTCTCGCTTGCAACTTTCATCAGCTAGCTGAGACCAGGCGACCTTGGGTTTGAATGGGGTCCTGGGTTTACACCCACCACCGGAGTGGAAGAATGGCAGGCGCATCTTACAGATGACAAGTCGATGGTCAGTGAGCAGATCAGCTCCACGGTAGGTCCTGGTGTCAAGGACATGGGCCCGTATCCGCTGTTCCGTCACTGCGTAGTCCAGCAGATGTTCTTGTTTGGACCCGGCATGCATCCATGATGTTGTGTGGATGCGCCGATGCCGGAACAGCGTGTTGGTAATTACAAGCCCATAGGCTGCACAAAAATCTAGCAGCCTCCTACTGTTGTTATTGAGGTGATCTGGCCCATGCCTTCCAATCACTCCAGACCAGATGCCAGCATCATGACCAACTCGGGCATTGAAGTCGCCCAACAGGATGACTCTATCCCGAGGGGCTACTTTAGCTAGCACCTGTGACAGGAGGTCATAGAAGCCATCTGACTCATCGGCCTTGCCTGCATCTCTCCACGGATGTTCGTCTTCAGTGGGGGCATGAGTAACCACAACCTCCACTCCTCGCCTCCGGTTGATGGGAAGGCGAGCCCAAAGTAGTTTGGGGCTTACCGCTTCCGACACCTCACCGCCACGCTCCCACACCGCCACGCCCCCTTCGTTCTTTTGTTCAGAAGCAGAGCCACTCCCTGTTTTTTTTGTAGTCTCCTGCCCCGAGTAGAGGACTGTCCACCCCTCATGGTGACAGGAGCCAGAGCTGGTCCACCGGACCTCCTGAATACCACAGAGATCCAGGCGGTACCGGTCCAGCTCCCGACAGAGGAGTTGCAGCCTCTCGTTCGAACATTCCACGTGGCCACCCTCAGTGGTTTTTAGTTGTTTCTGGAGGAGCCCCGAGGGTAAATATTCAATCTCCTGGCTCCGCCATGTGGGGTTTGGCCAGGAGACGTCATAGACGCCTGTGGAGGGGTTACCAGCCCCCCGCACCTGTCCAGAGCTCCCATTTGGCCGCTGTGGTGGTTACAAACGCCATGAAGGGAATGGTCAATCGAAATTGGCCCTCTCCCTACTGCACTGTCCACCACAGCGTTTCCGTCTGGCACCACGAGGAGGTAGGGGGTTGTTTTTGCCGAGTACACACACGTGTACAAGTACAAAGACAAAGATCACAGCACATGTCGGGGTGGGCAGCCAACATCACGCCTGACCTCCTTTGTCTCCCTAGTGGCAATGTTTACACATCGCACCAGGTACTCATTTGAGGCTGAGTCGACCTAGGGCAGGGGTCGGCAACCAAAATAACAAGAAGAGCCATTTCTTTCCAATTCGGTACAAAATTCAGTATTTCAAGAGCCGCAATGCATCTGAGTACATACTGTACATACGTACATATTGTCAAGAAGCAGCCCGTAAAGAGCCGCATGCGGCTCCGGAGCCGTAGGTTGCCGACCCCTGACCTAGGGGAAGCCCAGGACTGGTTCAGATAATCATCACTGTTGTTAGCCATGAGGATGAATCGAACCTAGGTCGGCAGGTTCGTAGCGAAGCACGCAAACCGCTACACTATCGCTGCCCACACACACGTGTGTACATACACAAATGTGCTTGCACACGTGTGTGTGCTCGTACACACGTGCGTACACACGTGCATACATGCACACACACGTACACACACGTACACACAACAAAAACAACCGCCATTCATCACTAAGTGGCGGTGAAGTCGCTACGATGCTTGTTCGAGGCTATGTGCACTTTAAGGCCCCATGAAGTGTCGAACGCCCGCTGGCAGAAGGTCACGGGACAGACCCAGGTGCCATGGGTTGATTGACTGAGATGACTAGCCAATGCACCACCTGTGCTCCCTACTATTCCAACTTGCTGTGTTTTATCTGCCCAGCATTCTGCTCATTGTCATGAGCGATGCTCCTCTGCCCTCCGTTGTTGCTGAAAGGCGACTGCCTCCAACTGCCTTGTAGCGTCCTTCACCTCGCCTGACTTGTGCAGCTCACTGACGGGACTGTCGAAATCTTTCAAGGATTTGTAGATCTTTAGACAATTTAGTCTGGTTAAACCCAGGATGGATTGTACACAAGCCAGCCTGAATGTTTCAAACCAGTGTAGATGTCCCTTTTAAAGGGGTACATTTTTTGCAAGCATAGTGAAGGGAGGGTATAGCTGTGGCCGAAAATACTCGGAGCTTCATATGGTGTGACAGTATTACACAGCTGATGAAAAGATAAGGCTGATCGTCTGATTTGGAGACCTGCAGCCAAACCAGAACTAGGTAAGAAAACTTCACTCTTTCCACAACTGCCCATCACGCATGGGGAGTTGAGAAGATGGAGAATATGATGACATAAAATACCCAGGCTGGTGCTTAGTTTTGTTTAGCACGCTTCAAGTTCAGCAGTAGTCTACAACTCCTCTGATTGAGCAGCAATTACCAGATCATTGGCATACATAACATGGTTGCCCAATAGTGAGCTATCTCCTGACCACACCTGGGCATCGATCATTGCATCTGCTGTACCAGATAGAAATGCCTGTGGTACATCCATGGAAGGCTTCATGAACTACGTGGTCGAAAAATATGTTAATAGTGTAGAGGCCATAGGACATCCTTGTCGCACCCCAAGGTGAACAGGGAATGGCTCGACTCCCAGGCACGCGCACACACACACACCACACACACGGTATGTGCACACATACACACGGAGCAAAGGTTATCGTGGTTTAGTAATTGTTTTGGTGGTTGTTGTGGTTGTTGTGGTGGCTGTGGTTGAGTCGCTGTTTCTCCACAGGCTGAAGGAGGATGCTAGGGCCCACGTGCGGGAGGGAAGCAAGCGCCAGGTACATTCACTCACTGTCATTCGCTCCGTCATTTATTCACTTTCATTCATTCAGCATCCTTTAAAAAAATACAAAGAAAAATCCTATGTAACCTTGTGCCGGAGGCTCCAGGAAGAACGACACCTCAGACATCTAGCTGAACCCCATTTGACGGAGCCAGAAATGATAGGAAATGATTGGCCGTGTGGAATGTTGGAAGGCTAACTTTGAAGGAGAGGAGAGGCTGCAATTCGTCTGTACCTGAGCAGTGTGCTGGTGACATACTCCGGTTTGGCAGTGGAGGTCTCATTCCAAATAATTTGAGCGGCATAAATTTTCAACAGCTGTATGACAGTGTGTGGAAGCTACTTGGTCTATCACACCATACGAAGCTCCAGGAGTTTTTCAGCCACAGTTATGACCTCCCTTCTCTATACTTGGAGCCCTTTAAAGGAACATTTGCACTGGTTTGAAAATTGCTAGCCTGACTACGATCTATCCTGGGTTTAACCAAGCTGGATTGTGTGAAGAGCTCACAAATCCTTGAAAGATCTGGACAAAGTCCCATCGGTGATCTCCTCTGGCAGGCAAGGCTACGTTGGCTGGGTCATGTAGCCCACATGCCCAGCCACCACATGCCTAAACAGCTTTTGTTTGGCCGGATAAAGGGGGTTAAACGGGCGCAGGACGGGCTTGATAAGAGATGGAATGATGTGGTATAGGAGGACGTGGAGCTGTGTAGACATGCCAATGACTGGTACCATTGGTGTCAAGATTGGCCTCTGTGGAGGAGGCTCGTGAAGAACGCTACTGGGCAGTTGGAGGCAGTCGCCCTCTAGCAACAACGGAGGGCAGAGGAGCGACGCTCACAACAACGAGCGGAGCGCGGGGTGGCTAAAGCACAGCAAGTTGGCACGGTAGCGGGCACAGGTGGTTCATCGACCAGTCACCTCAGTCAGTCGACCCGCGGCACCTGGGTTTGCCCCGTGACCTCTTGCCAGCGGGCGTTCCACACTTCATGTGGCCTCAACGTGCACATAGCCTGGCACAATCGCCTTAGGTGACGTCACCGCCACTTAGTGGTGAATGGTGGTTGTTGTTGTTGTTGTTGTCGTGTAGTACCTGGTGCGGTGTGTAAACATCGCCACTCGCGTGACTAAGGCGGCCGAGCGTGGTGCTGGCTACCCAGCCCCTTGCGTGCTGTGCCGGCCTTCATAGGATCTTTGTCTGTGTGTAGGCACTGCGTTGCCTCCGTGCGTGTAAGCGCGTGCAGCAGCAGCTCGAGCGCGTTGAGCAGCAGCAGGAGTCGCTGGAGCATCTCCTGGAGAGCGTGCACGCGGCACACACCGACGCCATGGTACATGGTACACTATACATGCACCTAGCCTGGCACAAGCACTTGGGCAAATACGGCTGATGTTAAATGTACAACGACAACAACCGCCATCTGCCACTAAGTGGCGGTGACATCACCACGGCGCTTGTGCAAGGCTATGTGCACGTTAAGGCCGCGTGAAGTGTCAAACACCTGCTGACAGGAGGTCACGGGACAGACCCAGGTGCCATGAGTCAACTGACTGAGATGTTGAATGTACACCACACATACACCACACACGCACTTGCAACACACACACACAACACAAAGATCCCCCTTATAGCCTTAACAAACTGTTGGGGCAAGTGCTGTTAGTAAGCACTTATGAAGGCCGGGACAGCACATGAGGGGGTGGGTGGCCAGCACCACGCCCGCCCGCCTTTGTCTCTTTAACAGAAAGGAGGTCCAGGACCGGTTCAGATAATCGTCACTGGCTATGGCCATGAGCGGGAATCGAACTCGGGTCACTGGGTTCATAGTGCAGCGTGCTAACTGCTATACTACTGTTCTCCACACACACCACACACACGTGTAATGACCGAGGCAACAGACCACTTTCCAGACCCAAGCGTATGCGCGAACAGAGAGTCAGGAAATAAACCAAGGCCTCCGATTGGTGCAGGGCGGTCTCAAAAATGATTGGTCAGGAGACGAGATTCAAAGAGATTAGAGGGGAGATTCAAATGTAAAAGGCGGGAAGCGAAGGGTGACTGTAGAGGCGACAGTTGACAACCGTTGGAGGAAGATGAGGGGCATAGGGTGAGCAAAGTTTCCAGAGAGGGGGTTGGGGAATTGTAAAAGCGGGGGACGGCGTAAGGGGAGGAGACGTTCGGAGAGAGGACGAAATTTAAGTATCACAAACAAGCCCGGGCCTAGAGATAGGGTTGTGTCCAAATAAAGGCTCCTAGTAAGGCACAATGTGTGTCGGGGTCTTTACACATGTGTAATGCGGGCGTAAGCGACCTTCCGGAGGTGACGTCACGGGGGGTGGAGTCATGTGACGTGGGGGTAAGGTTCGGGGCTTTAAGCGGGTAAACCGGAAGGGGAAGGCAGTCGGGGTGTGAGCGGAAAAGAGTGAGGCCACGCGGGCAAGTGTGGAGAAGGGGGGGCGCCGACGGCGATCGGGAGCCAACCCCGAAGATAAGAGCAAGCTGCGGAGTGGTGTGCAGCTGGGGAGGAGACAGCCAGGAGGGCTGCGAGTTAGAGGCAGCGGTGTGGCTGCCAGGAGGAGCTGCGGAGAGAGAGAGAGAGGGGGCTGCTTGATAGAGGCAGCGGTGTGGCTGCCAGGAGGAGCTGCGGAGGGAGAGAGAGAGCAAGAAGCTGTGAGAGCTGCGGAGGGAGAAGAGCAGCAGAGAGTACAGCCAAGGGGGGCTGTGTGAGAGAAACAGCAGCGGAGCTGCTGTTGGGGATCGGGCCGACATTGGAGTCAGCACCGTGGAGAAGCTACAGAGTAAAGACAGCCGTGTGGGTGTACAGCACGAACCGAATAATAAAGGACACTGAGCCAGACATCGTGGTCCAGTCGTTTATTACACTGGTGTCGGAAGTGCAACGGCATGTCGAAACAAGTGAGGAAGAAAGTTAATCCGGCGCCTGCATCGGCTTCTTCGTCCGACGACGACGAACTCCCTCCAACCACGGATCCTGTTGGGGTGGTGGAGGAGAGCCAGGCTGAGGCGACCACGGGAACGGGTGTGGAGGATGTTGGCGCGGTGGCGGGTCCGTCGACATCATCAGACGCGGATCAACGATGGCAAGCGATGGCGGTACAACTGGAGGCACTTCAGGACGTCCTGGCGCATCTATGCCATCTCGTCGCGCCAGGGACGATGGATGATGCAAGTGGTGCTCCGCGGGCCGCCACGTTGCCTGTCCTGCCGCCGCCATTGCCCACGCGGCAAGAGGCCGCCATTTTGCGCGCTCCGTGGCGCCAAACCGCCATCTTGGCCACGCCGCGGGCCGACGCCATTTTGAATTTGCCATCACAACCACCACCATTGGAAGACGGCGGGAAGAGGAGTCGGAGTCGCCACCTTACAACAGTTAAAGAATTTTCCGTCGGTGGGGACTGGAGCGCGTTCGCCTGCCGCTTCTTGGCGGCGGTACGCACAGCAAGATGGACCGATGCGGAGGCTTTGGAGGTGTTGCCGACTCTTCTGGACGACGAATCTGTCCGATTCTTCCGTTCCATAGCGACCGATAAGAAGGCAACTTTATGTGGTGTTTTTCAAGAAATGGCCGATGCTTATGAGCCACCAGATGATGCGCATCGGCGATTCGCTCAACGACAACGAGCACCAGAGGAGTCGCCCGTGGCGTTCAGGGGTGCGGTGCTGGAGCTGGCCATGGCAGCTTATCCTGAGACACCACAGGACCTGCTTGAGCCTCTCATATTAGGGAAAATGTTGGAGTTGTCTCGGGATCTAGGGATCCCCATGCCTGTGTGTGGGCATGAGAAGCTAACTTCCCGGATGGCTGCTAAGTGTCTCGATGCGCAATTCAACCTCCGTCGCTGGAAACAAGTGACGGCGTGGACGGGGGGGCCCGTCAAAGAAGGGGATGCGCTGGGGTGGGACCCTGCGCAGGCCGTCTATGTTCCGGATGACCGGGGCCCTCAACAACTGACGGCCGCCTCCGCTCCATGGACGGGACGCGGCGGGCCGAGACCGCGCGCGATGCTACCAGAACGGGGCCGTCAGGAGGCGAGGCCTGCGCTTCGGCGCAACGAGGCCGAATGTTTCCGCTGCGGGCGTAGGGGCCACTACGCCAGAGACTGCTGGGCCCGCTTCCCGGCTCCGCCGCAGCAGGAGGCCTCGGCACCGGTCAAGTCGGCTAAAGATCCTCCGAAACAGGCATGTCGGCACGCACCAGACACTCGGCAAGGCTTTCCACCTCACCCACCACCTGTGTTGCGCGATCCTATTGTTGTTGTTAAAGAAAGGCCATCGACGGGGCCTTGTCATTCAGTTACGCAGTGGCGCAAATTGGCACGGAGAGTTGTCGCGGCCGCTACGGGTTCGTCCACTGTACCGGGGTCCATACAAGGTGTGGACGTGCGCATTTTGGTCGACTCGGGGGCGTCTGCGACTATTATATCGGATGTCATTTTCCATCTGTTGGGCATTCCGTCGGGGGCTGTGCGTCCGGTTTATGGGTCGTGCGTCGCTGCGAACGGGGGTAGCATGGGCATCGTGGGTCAGGTGGATGCTAAGATATCTATTGGGGATGTGTCGGCCTCGGGTGTTGTGTTGATATCGAGATCTTTGGCGGTTCCTTGTTTGTTAGGCACCGATTTTTTGGCTAAGATGCCCATTTTGATCAAAATCAATGAGAATTGTATTGAACTGCCGGGGGGCCGTCAAATCTCGTTTCTGCCGTCGCCCTGGGGGCGACCTGCTTCGGCCGTACAAGTGCAGGCGCTGTCCGTCGCATCTGTGGACATTCCACCTGGTACACAGATGCTTATACCCTTGCGGTATCGGAAGCCCCTGCCTGATCGGCTAGGAGCAGTAGGGGTCTTGTTGTCACCGTCCGCCACGATAACAACCGGGTTGGCGTTAGTGGGGGCACAGACCATCGTCCGGCCGGATCAATTACCGTTTTTACAGGTGCTTAATGCGGGGGGAGAAAACGTCCGTGTCCCGGCCGGTACGGTTGTGGCACATGCCACTACGGCGTTTGCGACCCATGATTGTCCACATAGCCGGGGAGTTGTTGCTGGGGTTTCCGAGCCAAGGAGTTCGGATGATCGTTGGGTTGCTCAATTATGTGACGAAAATTCTTCCCTGTCCATGGAGCAACGTGGTGCGCTGCGTAAATTGTTGTTGACATATTCCGATGTGTTCAGCTCCGATGATTTGGATTTGGGCCGCACTTCCTTGCTTTACCATCACATTGAGACGGGCGATGCTGCCCCTATTCGATTAAATTCGCATCGGATGAGTCCTGCGGAGCGAGAACACGTACGGGGGGCAGTGGAAGACATGTTGGCTGCGGACATTATATCGCCATCTAACAGCCCATGGGGCGCTCCAGTCGTCTTGGTTAAGAAGAAGGATGGCAAATTGCGATTTTGTGTTGATTTCCGCAAATTGAATAAGATATCGGTGGCAGATGCGTACCCCCTGCCGCGTATGGATGACTCCCTCGACGCATTGTCGGGGGCTAAGTTCTTTTCCACACTGGACCTCTCTTCGGGATTTTGGCAGCTTCCCCTTGACGAGTCCTCACGGGAGAAAACCGCTTTCCGTACGCCGCAGGGGTTATTTCAATTCAACTGTCTCCCGATGGGATTGAATGCGGCCCCTGCTACATTTCAAAGATTGATGGAGCTCGTTTTGACGGGGTTGCAGTGGGAGACATGTCTTATATATTTGGACGATATCATTGTCTTCAGCCGCACATTCGATGAACATTTGACGCGGCTGGAGACAGTGTTCACGAGGATGCGTTCTGCCAAATTGAAATTCAAACCAAAGAAATGTCACCTACTGCAACGGTCCGTCCGCTATTTGGGGCACATTGTGAGCGCTGAGGGAGTGTCCACGGATCCGGAAAAGACGGCGTGCGTCCGGGATTGGCCGACTCCGGCCACCGTGGGGGATGTTCGGCGGTTTTTGGGATTTGCCTCGTATTACCGAAGATTCGTGCCGGGTTTTGCGACGATTGCGAGGCCTTTGCATCTCCTTACGGGTAAAGGACGGAAGTTTGGTTGGGGACAGCCGGAGGAGGCGGCCTTTCGGAGTCTGCGTGATCTATTGGCCACGGCCCCAACATTGGATTATCCCGATTTCGATCACCCATTCATTCTTGATACGGACGCGAGTGACACAGGTATTGGGGCGGTGTTGTCACAGTCTAAAGGGGGTGTAGAGCGTGTCGTGGCGTATGGTAGCCGAGTCTTGTCTCCTGCGGAAACCCGCTACTGTGTCACTCGCAGAGAACTATTGGCGGTTGTTTTTTTCCTACGGCAATTTCGACCATACCTCTACGGTCGTTCTTTTATTGTGCGTACGGATCATGCGGCCTTGCAATATGCCCTTAAAATTGACCAGCCATCCGGACAGTTGGCACGTTGGTTGGACACGCTACAGGAATTTTCCTTCCAAATTCAACATCGGAAGGGTGTGCGCCATGCGAACGCTGACGCACTTTCCAGATTACCGCGGCGCGCCCCTTGTAAATGTGAGTCGGGGACGCATAGGTGTTCGCCGATTCCAAACCCCCCTCAGCCGCTCACGTTGGCCGTCGAGAAGTCGGACACTCCGATGGAACCGGGACCGGCTGACGGGGTTTTGAATCTGCCGCGGTCTGTCTGGATCCGGGAACAGATGATGGATGAGTCATTGGTGTCCTTGCGGAAGCGGTCTGCTAAGGACAATGGGAGTCCGAGTACGGCTGTGGGGCCGCAAACCGCTCTCCGAGATGGTCTGCTTATGTGGCGGGAGGGGTTCCAGGAACGTTGGCGCCTGGTGGTACCAACGTCCTTGCGGTTCGAGTTGATTAGAACCCTCCATTGTGACACTCTCTTACATTTAGGGGTGCAGAAGACCTTGTTGACGTTGCAACGTCATTATTTTTGGCACGGCATGGCGACAGATGTCGTAGGGCACGTGCGCGCGTGCCCTGCGTGTGCACAACGTAAGCCGCCGAAACATCCTTACGTGCCGCCTCTCCAGTCGATTCAGGTGTCTCGAGTCAATGAATTGGTGGCACTGGACATATTGGGACCTTTTCCACCATCGGCGAGGGGTAATAAATATTTGCTGGTAGGGGTTGAGTACCTCTCCCGTTGGCCGATGGCCTGGCCGTTGCCTGATCAGTCGGCCGCGGCCATTACCGACGCCTTTTTGTTTGGGTATATTATGGATAAGGGGGCGCCTGAGAGACTCCTCACGGACCAGGGCAGGAATTTCTCTTCTAAATTATTGGCGGAAGTGTGCGCGGGCCTTGGGACTAAGAAAGTACGGACATCCCCATACCATCCGCAGACGGATGGTATGGTTGAACGGCTGAACAGGACATTGTCTGCCATGCTTTGCCATACCGTGAGTGAACAACAATCAGATTGGGATCTGCACATCCCCGGGGTGCTTTCGGCGTACAGGATGACGCCTCATGCGGCTACGGGATATTCGCCGTTTTACCTTATGTATGGTCGGGAAAACGTGCCGCCGGTGGATGTGCAATTGGGAACTGGGGTGAAGGGACCTCGGAAACCACTTCCTGAATACATTCAGGACACGGTTCGCCGAGTCACGGAGGCGCGGGAGAATGCCCGCGTGGCTACGGCCAAAGCCCAGGCCCGGAACGAGCGATATGCGCGACGGTCTGAGGGGGAGTGCCCTTGGAAGGTTGGGGACCTAGCCTGGCTTCATTGTCCACAGGTACGTCCGGGGACCTCGCCGAAATTGCACAAACCCTGGCATGGTCCCGTACGCCTCATTGCGGTTCCCAACCCACAGACAGCACGCGTCCAGATTGGGTCTCGTCGCTGGGTTGTGCATACGTCGCGCTTGAAACCATATGTTGCTCCCTTACATGATGCGTCATCCCCCAATGTTGCCTTGCCGGGGTCTGTTGCTGCTGACTCTCCCCTGCCTGCGTCCATTGATTTTGCTAGAGCGCCTGTCGTACCTGTTCCAGACAGGCCGGCCGTGACATTGCGGGGGACGAGGGGCCCTGCTCGGAGGACGCCTGCCAGGTCTGCGGGACCTTCGAGCCCTGCAGCCCTTCCGACCCAGCTGCGGGCACGGTCACAGGACAAGCCCAAGACTAACTCTTTAGAGACACGGGACGGGGGTGGACTTCCAGCTGCGACAGGGGGATTACCCCCTGTCGTTCCTCGACTTTCATCGCGTTCCCGTTCTGCGAGTGGGCCGCCGACCGTCCGGGACGGGCCGGCGACCCGCACACGTTCCAAATCGCTTACGTTTCGTTGAGTGTTGTTGTCTTGTTATTTTCTTCTTACAGTTGTATTTATTGCATGCTTTTGTACGATCGTTGATGTTGATTGCGTTGTTGTTGTTCTTGCTGTTACATTATATGCTTAGTGTCCTTTAGGGGGGGAAGCTCGGTTCGCCGCATTACGATTTGCTATTGGTCAGCCGAGGTCGGCTGGGATTTTTCTACGGGGGAGGGTGGTGTAATGCGGGCGTAAGCGACCTTCCGGAGGTGACGTCACGGGGGGTGGAGTCATGTGACGTGGGGGTAAGGTTCGGGGCTTTAAGCGGGTAAACCGGAAGGGGAAGGCAGTCGGGGTGTGAGCGGAAAAGAGTGAGGCCACGCGGGCAAGTGTGGAGAAGGGGGGGCGCCGACGGCGATCGGGAGCCAACCCCGAAGATAAGAGCAAGCTGCGGAGTGGTGTGCAGCTGGGGAGGAGACAGCCAGGAGGGCTGCGAGTTAGAGGCAGCGGTGTGGCTGCCAGGAGGAGCTGCGGAGAGAGAGAGAGAGGGGGCTGCTTGATAGAGGCAGCGGTGTGGCTGCCAGGAGGAGCTGCGGAGGGAGAGAGAGAGAGCAAGAAGCTGTGAGAGCTGCGGAGGGAGAAGAGCAGCAGAGAGTACAGCCAAGGGGGGCTGTGTGAGAGAAACAGCAGCGGAGCTGCTGTTGGGGATCGGGCCGACATTGGAGTCAGCACCGTGGAGAAGCTACAGAGTAAAGACAGCCGTGTGGGTGTACAGCACGAACCGAATAATAAAGGACACTGAGCCAGACATCGTGGTCCAGTCGTTTATTACACATGCAACAAAACACACACATGCAACACTAACACATGCCATACACCGTATACACACCACCACAACAACTTGTATATTCATGCAAGTCCGTGTCTCCATTTTCCTCCATGTGTCCCCGTGTCTCACCGTATGGACCCGTATCTTTGTACGTCCCCTTGTATCTCCGTGCCTCCCCATGTCCGCGTGTCTCCCTGCGTCTCCCTGTGTGTCGTGCATTCCTGTGTATCTCAATATCTCCCCGTTTCCGTGCATATCTCCATGTCTCCCCCTGCATCCTCGTGCGTCCGCGTGTCTGCCTCTGTTTCTCCGTGTGTCCCCGTGTCTCCAGGTGATCCAGGCTTTTCAGGCTGGCAAGGCTGCTCTGCACAAAGTGTTACAGTCGGGCCCTGACACAGATGCGGTGGACGCCCTAATGGACGAGATCCAGCAGGCAAGGACCTTCCCTCGTTCACTCACCCACTCACCCACTTTGCCCACTCACTCACCCGGTTGCTCAATCACTGGCACACTCACCCACTCACCAAATCACCTGCTCACTCACTCACTTACTCACCCACAGATATAATCAGAATATTTTTTTACTAGCGGGAAGTACCCGGCGTTGCCCAGGCAAAAAAGACACACGCACACATTGACTTACACACAGACATCGACCCACACACATACAAACACATCGACTTACACACACATGGACTCACACAAGGACTTAGACACAATAATAATTAGATTAATATTCACCAAGTAAATTTAGAAATATTAGTTGTGTGCACACAAACATGATTAGCGTAATATTTGAAAGGTGATTATTTAAATAAAATGTTTCTATCAACGTGAGTTTAGCAAAAGAAGCAGGAAAAAAGTACTTAACATAGCCGTTGTGAGGCCTAGTCCCGTGCAGAGCTCCCGGCCTCGCCTAGATTGCCCAGCCGGCCGAGGTGGTACCTTGGCAGGCTGGGGCTGGGCTGCTACCCCTCACCCCCCCCCAGCCATGATCCCCCCGCCCACTGTGCAGTAATATGTACGGCCTAAAGTGCTAACATCTACCGACCGTATAGTAATAACTGCACGCATCAGGGTGGGGGAGGGGAGAAGAGGACATCACACTGTGGAAGAATTTACCGGAGCGTTTTGTGTATTTTTAGCATTTTTTATGCGAAAGAAAATGTCCCCCTCACCCCCACTGAACGTGTGTCACTTGGTAGGGGCCGTCCCCCCCACCGAAGGCGTGTGAGTTGGTATGGTCTAGTGCGCAGAATACATGAATAAATAACAATAAATCGCACAAAATCACTCATTCAACTAATTCAAAGTTGAGGGCTGGGAAAAAGGAATAGCGCTTGCTCACCGCGGGGCTTACGACATGGTACCTGGCTATTTTTTTAAATGTAAACCCCACCGTTTGAAAGCCAAATCCTTCGCAAGCGTGCGAACACACAGACAGACAGACAAAAAATGACATTTATATATAAGACTAGCGGGAAGTACCCGGAGTTGCCCTAGCGAAAGAGACACACACATCGACTTGCACACACAGACATTGATCCACACACACATCGACTCACACACACACACACATCGACTTACGCAGCAATCCCCGATGATGCCACAGCTAGAGCAATTTTCTCCCTCTGGCGAACCTTAGCGAGGAGCAGGTTGAGAACAAAGGTCTTCCCAGTACCGCCAGGTGCATCAAGGAAAAAAATTACTAATTTTTTTGTCTCAATGTTTTCCAAGATTTTCGTGTAGGCTTCTCTTTGTGCATCCATCAGCTTTGGTTCATTTTTCTCAATACATTTAAGAAGCTCTAAACAATCATAGGATATTTCACGTAGGATCTCTTGAGCAAGGGGATGCATATTGTCCCTGTAGGGTGTTGGTAGTCCCATAGATGTGCGAGGTCTTTTCCACCAATGGAGTGCAGTTTCTCCTCAAGGAGGGTGAGAGGGCCTGTTTGAAGATGACATCAGAAAAGTTGACGTGGAGGTTTGCATTTTCTCGTTAAGCTCTGTGGAGGATGTTCTCACTCATGCCCTCTTTGTATATTTGCCAGAGTCCCATGGGGTTAGATGGGCTGCAAACTTGAAGATTTATGCAGAAGAGCAATCTCAGTTGGGAAGGGGACTGACTAACAGAAGCTTCTGTCATAGCTTTATCAAGATGCTGATCATCCTCAAGAATTCCACGAAGATTGCAAGCTTCCCTGTATGTTTGATAGACAACTCCTTCCACTGTTTTGAGGTCTTGGAAAGACTTGGGCCATTTGACAACATGGAGAAGCATTCGGAGAAAGTAGCACTCCTGATTGTTGGGATGAACTGTGTAGACTCTTCGTAAGGCATCAGATTCACCGTGAGCAGCATGTTGCTTCCATTTTTTTTAGCACTCGATGTATAGTAGGAGGGAACTTCATGGTTGAGCAGGTTGGCAGCAAATGGGTCACTTTGGCACAAAACAAAGAACGCCATCAGGGTGGTATCTTGTGGAGCCAGCGCCTGTTGGTGGGCATTTCCTTCAGTGAAGTAGATGCGTTGACCATTTTCAAGGTGAACTGCCAAAAGGATGAGTGTGGGGGAACGCTCATGGATGGGGAAGCGAAGAATTCTCCAAATGGCCTCATTGCTGCTGATGTATCTTCTTTGGGCAACATGTTGAACCTCATCCACACTTTGCCGCATTGTTTTGTAAGGCAAAGACAGCCATGTCAGAACCTTTGTTGATGTATTGGCAAACATATTTGATGGCTTTCACGGAATTGCAGAATTGCACATTAAAGTGGGCCTCGAAGATCTTGCACAGAAGAGGGCAGTAGGGAACGATCCACCGGTTGTCAACCTTAATTTGAGAGTTAGCGGCAGTTCTGAGCGCTGTTTCAAATCCACCATGCTCAGTATTTCTGTGACGATATAGTGGATAGCCATCATGGGCCGACTGAGTGTCTTTCAAGAAGTTTTGTGGATACTTCTTGGTACACCTGCGGTCTTGCATACATGGCGAATTTGTATTGAACTGCCCATATGGGCCATGGACCATTTGGTTGCAGACCACATAAAAAAGGGCAGTGTCTTGATGGGGGTCAGGTAGCTCAGCACTGATAAATGTGTCAATGTGACTTGCATGAATTTTTTTGTACATTATAGAGCAGCAGTACGCACACTTAAGTTAATAAGCAGGCTACAGTCTAGATTATAGACTGGCAGTGCGCTGACTCAATGACATAAGCATTGCTACAGTCGACATAATAAGCTGGCAATACGATCAGCAGCTTAAAAAGCAGAATACAGTCTACATGAAAGACTGCCAGTACACTGAGCGAGGTAAAGAGATTAGCAAAGTTAGCTATGTACAGTGGGAACGAAGTTCAACATACATACTACCACTCCCCACACACACACACGCATATACTCACTCTCTCACACACTCACAAACACACAAAACATACTCTTTGGTTTTTTTGGTAAAGTCACGTATAAAGATAAAATAATAAATTAAATAATAGCATACGACGTTTCGATTGCAACACAAGCAATCATCAGGTATAAATGAAATAGCAACAAAAATCTAACCAGAAAACTATAGACAGACATATAAGCAGACAGATATCACCAAGATACATAGAGAGAGAGTAACACATAGGCACAGAGAGGGAGATCGTCTCTGTGGCGAGGCCTTAAATAGACAGAGGGGGGGGCGGGGGCGGAGAGAGGCAGGGGTTAGAGAAAAAATGTAACACAAAACATACCCGTACACTTTAGTGCTCTCACTCAGACCACCCTGATTAACACACTGGTGGGTGTATTAACTGTATAAATACCATGCGCCGCCTGCTTCACAGTGAACGTTAAAGATCCCCTGACGTCATTCACAAGAGTATGCTGTTGTGTGCTGGAGTCACGGTCAAAATGTTCTAAATTCGAAAAGTTACTGCACAAATCGCGCAATTGGGATCACATGCGGTCGCGAGCATCGCGCCTTCCTAGCAGCATAATGCCAGGTGCTGAGTCACCTTGTGCCACACAGGGCCAGATGACACTTGGGGTACAAGTGTGTTGATGGGATGCAAGTCGCTCATTGCATGTGAAGGAGGGCGGTTCCATAACAAACTCACGAGCGTGATTATCTTGTGTGTGTGCGTACGTGTGTGTGCGTACGTATGTGTGTGAACATGTGTGTGTACGTGTGTGTGTACGTGGACGTGTCCGGCAAAAACAGCCCCCTACCTCCTCGTGGTGCCGGACGGCAACGCTGTGGTGGGCAGTGCCGTGGGGGGAGGGCCAATTTAGATTGGCCCTTTCCTTCATGGCGTTTGTAACCACCACAGCGACCAAATGGGGGCTCTGGACGGGTGCGAGGGGCTGGTAACCCCTCCACCTTCAATTAACTATCACTAAACAACGAGTTAAAAAATGTATTAAGCTTGTGCTGGAGGCTCCGGGGGGACAGGTGTCTATGACTTCTCCTGGCCAAACCTCATTTGGCAGAGCCAGGAGACTGAATGCTCACCATCGGGGCCCCTCCAGAAACAACAAAAAGCCACTACGGATGGCCACGTGGAATGTTCGAATGCTCACTGAGGGGTGGACAGTCCTGTCCTCGGGGGAAGGAGACTGCCAAACAACAGGGAGTGGCTCTTCTTCTGAACAAAAGAATGAAGGGGGCATGGGAGCGTGGCGGTGAGGTGTGGGAAGCTGTAAGCCCCAGGCTACTTTGGGCTCGCCTTCCCATCAACCAGAGATGAGGAGTTGTGGTCGTGGTTACTTATGCCTCCACCGAAGACGAACATCCGTGGAGAGATGCAGGCAAGGCCAATGAGTCAGATGCCTTCTATGACCTCCTGTCACAGGTGCTGGCTAAAGTGGCCCCTCGGGATAGAGCCATCTTGTTGGGTGACTTTATGCCCAAGTTGGTCATGATGCTAACACCTGGTCTGGAGTGATTGGAAGACATGGGCCAGATCAGCCCATGGGCTTGTAATTGCCAACACGCTGTTCCGGCATCGGCGCATCCACACAACATCATGGATGCATGCCGAGTCCAAGCAAGAACATCTGCTGGACTACGTAGTGACGGAACAGCGGATGTGGGCCCATGTCCTTGGCACCAGCACCTACCGTGGAGTTGATCTGCTCACTGACCATTGACTTGTCATCTATAAGATGCGCCTGACATTCTTCCACTCCGGTGGTGGGTGTACACCCAGGACCCCATTCAAACCCATAGTGGCATGGTCTCGGCTAGCTGATGAAAATTGGAAGTGAGAATTTAATCATCACTTGTGGCTGGGGTTGGTATCGTCCCCCACTCCTGATGTCGAGGGGACATGGGCAAGGTTTAGGACTGTGGCTCATGCAGCTGCAATGGCTGCTTTGGGTACATCGTCCAGACCTCCCCAGAGACCCTGGCTGACAGAGGAGGTGTTCAGGCTGGCTGAGAAAAAGCAACAGGCCCACTCTCATTGTCTACAGCATCCCACGTCAGAGAATGAGGAGGCTTATCGCAGTCTTCACTCGGAGGTTCGAAGAGCCGTGAGGCGATGCAAGTACGGTTGGTGGTCGCGGGTTGCTGAGGAGATGGAGTTTGCCTCAATGGCCCGCGATCACAAATCGCTCTTTAACTTCATTAAAAAAGTAACCTGCAGCGCCACACCTATTACCATCATTAGGGGAAAGAATGGTGATCCAATCTCCGACCGCCAGGAACAGGTTTGCAGATTTCCTGAGAATTTCTGTGAGGTCCTGGGGGAGGGGAAATGCCTTGTCATGGAAAACACAAAGTGGGGATGACCCTGCTGAGACTGTGGTGCCTCAAATATTGGAAGAAGTCACCCCCTGTGAGTGGCTGGCTGAGGTGCCATCTGTTGAGGAAGTACTAAAGGTGATCCAGAGTCTGAGACCAGGAAAGGCTTCGGGCAGAGATGATCTCCCAAGCGAAATGCTGAGGGACGGTGGTGTTTGTGCACAGAAGCTTGGCGAGGGCGGAGCTCGGCTAGGACCCGGAAATCCGCTTGTAAGTGTAAATGTAAGCTCGGCGAGGGCCCGATGACTGGTACCAGCGGTGTCAAGATCGGTCTTTGTGGAGGAGGCTCGTGAAGGACGCTGCTGGGCTGTTGGAGGCAGTCGACCCTCCAACAACAACAGAGGGCGGAGGAGTGATGCTGACACCAACGAGCGGAGCGCCGGGTGGCTAAAGCACAGCAAGTTGAACAGTAGGGGGCACAGGTGGTGCATCAGCCAGTCATCTCAGTCAGTCGACCCGTGGCACCTGGGTCTGCCTCGTGACCTCCTGCCTCAACGCGCACATAGCCTGGCACAAGCGTCGTGGTGACGTCACCGCCACTTAGTGGCGAATGGCGGTTGTTGTTGTACGTGTACGTCTGTATGAGTGGGGAGCGGTCATGTAGTGGTTAGCGCGCTGCGCTACGAACCTGGCATACCGAATTTGATTCCCGCTCGCAGCCAACACCAGTGACTATTATCTGAACCGGTCCTGGGCTCTCGTAGGTCGACTCAGCCTCAAATGAGTACCTGGTGAGATGTGTAAACATCGCCACTGAGGACACAAAGGCGACCGGGCGTGGTGCTGGCAACCCACCCCCTCGTGTGCTGTTTCGGTCTTCATAGGTGCTCGCCAACAACACTTGCCCCAACAGTCTCATCAGCCTATATGGGGGATCTTTGTCATTGTACGTGCACGTCTGTGTGTGCAGCTCAAAGAGGAGCAGGAAGATGTGAGTCATGCGATTTCTCAAGACATATCTGGAACAGGTAACACGCACACACACAGACATGTTTGCACACAGCAAAGACAAAGACACCCCCGTATAGCCTTAACTAACTGTTGGGGCGAGTGTTGTTAGCGAGCACCTATGAAGGCTGGTACCGCACACACACCTACACGATTACACACCTAGAATCCTAGATGTACACAAAGACACCCACACAGAAATGCACAACAACAACAGCCGCCATTTGCCACTAAGTGACGGTGACGTCACCATGGCGCCTTTGCCAGGCCAGATGCACTTTGAGGCCACGTGAGGTGTCGAAGGCTCACTAACAGGAGGTCACGGGACAGACCCAGGTCCAATGGTTTGACTGACTGAGATGACTGGCTGATGCACCAGCTGGGCCCCCTCTGTTTTTGCTGGAGTGTCGCTCCTCTGCTCTCTGATGTTGTTGGAGGGCGACTGCCTCCAACTGCCCAGTAGCCTCCTTCACGAGCCACTTCCTCCATAGAAGTGCACCCGCACATATACACACATACACGCACACCTATACTTTTACACACACAAACACCTACTCTTCCTGTTTGTCTCCTTGTATTCCCACATCTCCCTGTCTCCCCGTGTCCCTCTGTGGCCCTGTGCTGTCCCCCACACCCATGCCCCCCCCATGCACCACCCTGTGCCCATCCCCCCGTGCCCCTCCCTGTAGACGACTTGGAGCTGGAGGAGGAGCTGTCAGCACTATTGCTGCTGGATGAGGCACCCCCCACCGCCTCCTCGACGCTCCTGCCGGAGTTACCGAGAGTTCCCCAGGCCAGCCCCGATTGCCACGGTGAGCTGCGGTGACACGTCACATGACAGGAAAAGTAACATCTTAGGTCAGGAAGCGGTAGGGTGGCGGCACAGGGGTAACACTTGTGCTTCAGCAAACGGTGCCTCGGTTGAATTCCTGACTAGGGTGCTTCCTCTCTGCGTGGAGTTTGTTCTCCCCCCTGTTGTACAGAGTGAGTCTGTGCATGTGATTGTGTGTCTATCCATGTGCGTTTACCTGTGCGGGGAACAGTTGCGCATTGGTTAGCGTGCAGCGCTACCAACCCGGTGACACGAGTTCTATTCCCTCTCACGGCCAATAAGATTATCTGATCTGGTCCTGGGCCTCCCTTGGGTTGACTGAGCCTCAAATGAGTACCTCGTGTGGTGTGCCACTGGGGAGACAAAGGCAGTCAGGCGTGGTGCTGGCCACATACTTCCTGGTGTGCTATGCCAGCCTTCATAAGTGCTTGCTAACAGCACTTGTCCCAAAAGTTTTAATTGTTGTATGGAGGACCTGTGTATATGCGTGTGTATGTGAGAGTGCGTGTCGAGTTTGTATGTTCTCTCCTCGTTCTGCGCCGCAGTGGCGAGATTTTAACTACCTCGCCTGATATACAAGAGGTCGCGGGTTCGATCCCGACCCTGACGCCTGTATATTTGGAATTTGCATGTTTTCTCCCCATGTAGGTTTTTCTTTGTGTCCTCTGGTTTTTCCCTCCACATTTAGAAAGATGCGTTTAGAGTATTTGGCTGCCTTACCGAGTAAAATAAAAAATAGTTTAGTTAGTGAGTGCAATTATATTGCTAAATCATATCCCCAATGATGAACCAAAAATAATGCACAACATTGCCACCTACTTCGAAAACTTGGCAGGATCCTCCTGAAATATTTCCTAATAATAGCGTCATAGCAGTAATAATGAGAATAAGTGGCGTCGCATGACAGAAAGTGGTGCTGTGTGACAGGAAGTGATGTCGCAGGTCGCATGTCGGAGTGGCTCCTGAGCGACGTGGAGCTGGACCTGTCGCGGCTCCAGATCCACGGCGACGTGGCCCGTAGCCACGGCAACATCACAGGTAGATGGCGACACAACATTGTCAGCACCGTTTCCAGTGACACTGGTACGGTGTGTGTGGGAGCAGTGATGCAGTGGTTAGCGCGCTGCATTATAAACCCGGCGGCCCGAGTCGAATCACGTTCGCAGCCGACACCAGTGACGATTATCTGAACCGGTCCTGGGCCTTCCCTAGGTCGTCTCAGCCTCAAATGAGTACCTGGTGCGGTGTGTAAACATCGCCACTGAGGAGACAAAGGCGGCCGGGCATGGTGCTGGCCACCCACCCCTGCGTGTGCCGTGCCAGCCTTCATAGGTGCTCTCTAACAGCACTTGCTCCAAAAATCTGTTCAGACTAAACGGGGGATATTTGTCTTTGTGTGTGTGTGCGCGTGTCTCTGTACATGTCAGGATTGCAGGCGAGCGACCGTCAGACTTCCGTCATGGATGCCCTGTGACCTCCGCCCTTGCTTCATTTTGTTTCTGCGTCTCCCCGTCACGGAGCGGTGCACCACGGGGGGTGCCTGCACCCTCTGGCCCTCCCAAGGCCCCGCGTCTCACGGCCCCCAGATGACGGGGGGCTCGATCACTCTGTGCCTCTCCTCGTGCTGAGCACGGCCGCAAAGGCCCACTGCGGCAAGCCACCAGCGGCAAGCGGCACTGCCAGAAGGCACGATAGATCATCGTACCTGCCTCTTTATTGAAGTGCCACTCCACAGGAGAATGCAGTCCCGGCAGCTGCGAGAGTTTGAGTACGAGACTCGCACACACCCCGTTGTAATCCGGATTGTGCTACTTTTGGCCTCGCATCATCGCTAAAACAAAGGATTCTCTTTGGAAATCTCGCAGAGCTGCAGGGGAGTAGACCCCCCTCACAAATAGAGAGTGGCCCTGTGGAAGCAGATACAACGGAGCTACATCCGAGAGCCTTTTCTTCATGTGGCACTCTGGTCCACACACAGTAGAGGGCAACACCGTTTTGGTGACCCAGGTGGCTCTTGCAAGAGAGAACTCTATCTAACCCCCCTGTCTCGCCCGGGTCAAACAAAATCAACCTGACTTGACCTTGCTGCCCACTCTGCCACAGAGAGGCAGTGTCCGTTGTGTGGCAGTCAAACCGTAAAGGTTTATATTTACGGGATCTAACCCAGATAACCTATATTATAGATGATATTAGTCGCGAAACCCTACGTGGGAAACAGAGCTGGAATTCAGCTAAATTGAGTGCAGAGCCGCACTTGTTTTCTGTGTGTGCAGTGATTGGTAATCGGGCCAAGGTCGAGGGTTGCCACCTGTCCTGGTTCTTCCAGAGATGTCCTGTGTTTGAGGCAGCTGCTGAACAGTGAGCTACGAGAGAAGAGAGCTGTGAGTGATCATCCTGCGTCTCCCTCCGTCACTCAAGCCGGATTCGACTCAACTGGAGCTCGCCAGTGACATGAGTACTCGGCACTTGGGTTTTCCCTTGATGTCCTCCAGGTCACTTCTAGACTCGAGCAGGCCGCGCATGTGACCAGTAGTATCCACAACCATGACAAGAGGGTGTAAGACTGTTGAATTTAGACTGGGTTTAAGACCACGTTTGTTGAATTTAGACCAGGTTTAAGACTGTTCAATTGAAATCGGATGAAAGGGCTTGTTTGTTCATGTTAGAGCAGGTTTAAAACTATGTTGATGTTAGACCGGGGTTAAGACTGCGTTTAAATCGTATTTATTGGACGAGGCTGGGTTTCAAGATGAAGCTGACGAATGTTTGAGGCCAGATGAACTGAAAACCAGGTTTAAGACTGTTCAATGAGATCCTGATTGAGGTGAGGGCTTGCTGTGGGCAGGGTTTAATACCAGGTGTAAACCTGTGGTTCGGACGGGTTTCACGGGATCCTGGGTTAGACTGGGATTATGTTGCGGTGTTGCACTTTAAATAAAAGCCAATAGTTTGATCACAGCATCGGTTATTGTGATCATACGGTGGCCACTGATACACTCCAATTAGCAACCATTGACCTACATCCTGCGCCGGGTTCTCCAGAAACTTTTAAAATCACTGAACATGTTTAATATTAATCCCTCTGTGCTTTGTGGGAACCCTGCTACCCCCACATGGCCACGCTGCCACTATTTCATCACTATCAGGAGCACCAATATCTGTGGGGGAGGCTAGAAGCACGATCCTGCAGATGGTGTGGAAGGCAGGCTCATTCTGAGATTAGTTTTAGCAGCTGGGGTTCGAGCTGTGTTCTTGCGACACGGCAGCCATGAGAGGGCTAACTGTATCTGCAGATATGCTTTCCGTGCCTCACAGCAATAACTTGGCTACGAGTGCTTAAAGGGCAGTGACCAGCACCTCTCCACACTTGTGCCTCGAGCACTTGCGCCTCGAGCACTTGCGCACAATGGATGAGGAGTGCACACTCTGGCGCCTTTCCTCCTCGTGAGAGGGAGGAGAGAGCGTGGAGATTTCGGAATTTTGGCGCCAAGTGAAAGCCGTGAGCGATAATGGCTACAGCAACGCAAGGCAGGTCCCCGGCGTTCCGAAGGATGCGGTGGTGATGCAAGCCCCTAACGGCGGGGCTGCTCAAAAGGAGCAGCCCAGGGACCGGCACAGCACCCTTGCACAAAACACAGCACCCCGGGAAGCGGAAAGACCCGGGTGAATCGAGGCCAAAGGCCCGTAAACTTCCCGGTGGGGCCGTGGGGTAGCCGATCGCTAAAACCGGCAGCGTCCAGACACCACTTTGCGTCAGCGCCATGAGGAATCGCCTCCCCAAGTGAACTGGGGGAAACAAAAATGGTCGGAACCATCGTGCCATCAATGCCTGCCTCACCCAGTGATGGCCCCGGAGGCAGTGGGCACAGCGAGAAGTGCCCTTGGGCCCAGAACCATTAGAAGGGCAACGGTTAAAAGGGAAGCTTTGCCGTGCAGGAGGGCATGCAAGCCAGTGCCGAGTAGCTCGGACGAGGAAGCAGTGGGAGAGTCGTGTGTCTTCAAAGAAGACCTTGAGGACAGTGAGGAGGTCTCTGAGCTACAGAGCCTGGGCTGAATCTGACCACGGGGTGGCCCAGGGAAGCTGCACATAGACGGTCCGGTTTTGACATGGCCAGAAGCCTGTTGTGTCTCACGTTGGAGGGGGCCTCCTCGGGAGGTCCCCGAGAAGGCACTGCCTGCGTCTGACCCCTCGGGATGGGGCAGGAGAAAATACCGGGAAGGGAAAGAGCCCCAGGGTGGAGGAGGATTACTCGGGGGATTAGCCTTTGCCACTGAAGGAGGATGGAGAATGTTCCTCCTCGGGCAAATCAAGCTTTGAGAGATATGTAACTTTCGCGAGGCATTCAGTTTTGCACAGGGACACCGTCAAAACATGGATGAAAAAGCTGATAACTAGTATGGAGGTGATGGCGCCCAACCGCTGAGGAGAAAAGTCACCTGTGTCGGTGGTCAGAGGTTGTGACCGACACGCTCTGCATCCCCCCGCGCTCCTTCCCCTCAGTCACCCGTAGGGAGGGGACACGATGAACCCGCTGCCAAGAATGCTCCAGCCCGCTGTGGGTAACTTTGCGTGTCCTTGGCTGGCATTGGCTACCTTATAGTAATGCTTTGCGTTGGATGTATTTGTCCCATTAATCTCGTTTGTAGATGTAGGAGTCATGTACGTGACCTGCCCGACAGCTGGCCTGGTTATGTCGTCACGAGTTACGTCACTGATGAAAATGGCGGTGTGGTAGTCACGCCCTGCTTAATATAGTAGTTCCTAGGTTAACGGTGACATCGGTTAACAGATTTCCAGTTAACGTTTCGCCTCACATCGGAACTCCCATGGTTTCAACTAACGTTACATTTTTGATTAATGGTATGTTTACGTTATGCACGCGGGCGCCAATTTCGGCCAATCCGAGCGCTCGTAAGTGGACTGAACCATGCCCTCAGCCAATCAGCGACGCCCATTTATGAGAGTTTAGACCTCGATTGGCTTTCTTTACATTATGTTTTCTGTTTTAGTCGTGGCAACAGCTCTCTTGCAGACTCATGTAATTCCTATATTCGATTAACAGTTATATCGGTTAGCAGCAGTTTTCATGGAAGGGATTAAACGTGTTAACCGAGGGACTACTGTATTCACAATTGTCATCGATGTAAAGTTCCTGGAGTGCCCAGCACAGGAGGAAGTTCAATGGCTGCGAGTCATATCGTGTCGATGACCATTTATGACAACCAGATTCAACGCAATTCCGAAAACCTCGTTTTACTCGGAACGCTAAACGCGGCGCCACTGCTCCCCACCAGCGCTGGTCCCATGCCGCGCGGTGACACCGAGAGAAGATCTGTAGTCACGCGGAGACAATCTCCTCTCTAACGGGATCATTGCTCGAGCCACGCTAACAGCCACACACCGCACCCACCATCTCCAAAGACAAGGATCCCCCCGTGTAGCCTTGAACAAACTATTGGGATAATTGCTGTTGGCAAGCATATTCTTAGGTATTTTTTCGGTAAAGTCACGTAGGTAAAACATCAAAATTAATGAAAATAAAATAAAAACAAAAATCACGACGTTTCGGAGGCAACACAAGTCTCCGTCATCAGGTGGGACCGTCACAGCCGAATTAGCTGCATCAAGTGAGGCAATGATTCAAGATGTAATCCCTTATAAGCAAGTTGAAGAGGGGAGGAGAGGGGGGGGGGGGCTCATCAAAATGTGGTAGCCAATGAATGGAACGTATCGGGAGGGAGGGGGGCGGGGCTCAAAGACAGCACGGAGTGCTAAGTACAACGCATCGGGAGGGGGAGGGGGGGCCAAAAAAAGAAGAACGACGGCTTGGACGCGGTTGCTGCTGCACACGCCAACACAATGGACAGAGAGGGGGAGGGGAGGCCTGATACACATGATAGACAAAAGAACGAAAATGCCCATGTTTATACCAATGCTGGCTGAACAATGAAGAGAGTACTGTTAAACAACTGGGGATGTTAACACTCGGTAAAGTAAAGTAAAATAGTGCCTGTCAGATAAGATGGTCCAAAAAAGTGTAATTAAGTCTTTTTTGCGTGGTTGATAACATATTTCCAATGATTACTAAGTTTGTACCCATCATCACGGTTGAAATTATGTCTGTGTTTGTATATTTGTATGGCTTCGTGTACAAACCTTTGATGGTAGCCGGGAGGTTTGCAGAGAACCTTGGTCTTGGAAAAGACAATTTCATGAGAGCCCACCGAGTTGTAGCAATGATCGGCAACGGCAGAAGTATCAGTTCTGCCGTGTTTTAGATCTGACTTGTGCTTGCGGACACGATCAGAAACATGACGTTTCGTTTCTCCAATGTAGCAATCATCACAAATGCAACTCAATTTGTAGACTCCAGGATACTGTAAGTCAGGAACGACATCCTTCACAGATGGAATCAGATCACGGATTTTATGCACTGTACTGAATCGGACTTGGATCTTATGTTTGTTTAGAATTTTGGAGATCTTTTTGGTCACGCCTGCTATGTATGGTAACGTGATGGTTTTGGTCGGAGTTTCATGTGGCTGTTTCTGTGTGGTGGGAGAGACAGCTTGGCGAGCACCTATGGCGAGCACCTATGAAGACCACACGGTGATTGGTGGCCAACACCACGCCCATGTTTACACCCCACACCAGGTACACATTTGAAGCTGAGGAGGCCCAATACCAGTTGAGATAACCCCCACCACAATCACAACACACATACCCTCCAACACTAACACGACTACCACAGTCTAATCTCTACAGCCATGCTAGCAACCGCAACCAACCTGCCGTGGCCTGATGGCTCACAAGGCATCCCAAACACAACTACAACCACCACCACAATTGCAACCACCCTCCCAGCCTGGGTGCTAGAGGTCATGGGTGGTAGTGGTGTTGATAATGGTGGTGATATGGGCAGTGGTGGTGATGAGGGTGCTGGTGTTAATAGTGGTGGTTTGATGGTGGTGGTTGTGGTTTGATAGTGGTGATGATGGGTGGTTGTGGTGATGGTTAGTTGTGGTGGTTATGGGTTGTGGTGGTTGTGGTAGTGATTGGTGGTTCCGGAAGCCCTGTCCCCTATCCCTGACCCTGCCCCGGATGTAGGGGTCAGAACCTGGGTTGTCACCTGGACCCTGGCCTCTGCTCACGGAAGGAGGGCAGGAGAGTGAGCCGGCTTTTATGTTCCTGCGGGACCGGTTTGAGTAGTAATCGGATGAGCGCGTTCCACTCGGGGATCACTCCTGATCCCCCCACTCCCCGCAATCCCCTCAATCCCCCCACAGGGCGGCGGAAGGTGAGTGTGTACGTGACTGTGTGCCTACGAGGTTATGCGTGTGACGATGTCATTATGTATGTGTACGTGGGTATGTGTGTGTACGTGACTGTGTGTCACTGTGTGTCCGTGGCTGTGGGGAGCGGTGGTAAAGCGGTTAGCGCGCTGTGCTACGAACCCGACGACTCGAGTTCGATTCCCGCTCACGGCCAACACCGGCGACGATTATTTGAACCGGTCCTGGGCCTCCTCGAGGTCGACTCTGCCTCAAATTAGTACCTGGTGCGGTGTGTAAACATCGCCACTAGGGAGACAAAGGCGGTCGGGTCTGGTGCTGGCCCTCGCCCCCTCGTGTACTGTTCCGGTCTTAATAGGTGCTACTCGTTCACAGCACTTGCCCCATCAGTCTATTAAAGGCTATACTGGAGATATTTGTCTTTGTGTGCACCTGTGTGTGTGCGTGAGCTTGCCCGTGTGAGCTGAGCTCTCCCCGTCTCACTCCCCGCGCTGCTCCTCACCGGAGCCATGCTCTCCTTCCCTTCTCCCGCTCTCCTCCTCAGCCTCATCCTCCTCATCCTCATCTCCAGCTCCAGCATCATCACAGGTAAGAGAACTTTGGAGCAGGGGACCAGGAGATCTGGGATCTCTAACCAGGGAGAATCTGGGACATCGAAACCTGGGGCCAGGGGAGCTGAGATCATGAGATATGGAACAAAGATCCGTTCAGTACTATTCTTCACAAATAAATGCAGTTGTGCTTTACCCATCCCATCAGCTACACGTCCTTCTGGGAGTGCATCATTTCAACAGCAGCGGTGCAGTACCAGCAACACTGGACCGGTTCCGACATTCAGTGTCTCATGAGCAGAGTTAGGAGCCAGGAGATGTGGAGATAAATGAGATGTGAAGTTTGAACCTTGGAACAGGGACAGGAGGAGGCATGGGTGATGGTCGTGTGGTCATTGTGATGGTCACGGTGTGTTGCTACTAATGTGATGGTGACCTGTGAAGTTGATGGTGTGATGGGGATATTGACGATTGTAATCACGATGATGTGATGATGGTAATGGTGTGATGACGGTTATGATGTGATGCTGATTTTGGTATTGATGTAATGCTGGTGTTGTGATGCTGATGATGTGATGCTGATATGATGTGGCTGCTATGATACTGGAGTAGTGATGTTGATGTGATGCTGATTATGTGATGATATTGATGATGTGATGTTGCTGATGATAATTATTTTGATGTTGAAATTGCTCATTTTAGTGATGAAGATGTTGCTGATATTGTTCATGTCGTGTACTGATGATGCAGTGATGATTATGTGAATTCTGATTATGTAAATGATGATGATGTGATGTTGAAATTATGTTATGAAACTGATGTGATGTTGATGAGATGCTGCTGATATTGCTGATGCTGTTGTGATGATGATGCTGTGATGTTAATGATGTATTCCTGATGTTGTGATGGATGATGCAGATGTTGTGATGATGTTGTGATGCGAATGTTGTGATAGTGGTGATGTGATGATGATGTAATGATTATGCTGTGATGTGATACCGATGTTGTGATGTTGATGACCACTTTGTGATGCCAATGTTATGATGCGCATAAGGTGATGCCGATGTTGTAATGCTGCTGTTGTAATGCTGATGTGATGCAGATGTTGTGATGCGGATGTTGTAATGCTGAAGATGCTGTGATGTCGCAGTGGCTGGGATCCAGTGCTACGCATGTGTGGGCCTCTCGGAGCGGCAGTGCAACGCGCAGGGGGTCACGGCGTGCCCCCCACACTCCGACACGTGTGCCACCTTCATCGGGGGGCCCTCCACACGTGAGTAACATCACCACCACCACGAACATCACCATCATCACCACCATTATCATTACCACCATCAACATCACCTCTCTATCACCAACATCATCATCATCAGGATCATCACCGCCACTATCACTACCATCACCATCACGACCATTAACATCACTACCATCACTACCACCGAAAACATTACTTCCGTGTTTGGGAGCCGGGTATACTGGATGTGGTGTGCCACTTGCAGTGTAATTTTGCACTCATCCCCGTGCCAGTCACTCGCCGCTGTCACCTCCACCTATCAACGACATGTGGCGATACTGAGACACGGATGTCCCATACACGGTGTTAGGGGAAGTGCTGTCAGTGAGCCCCAATGAAGGCCGCCACGGCGCACCTATGAGTGGATGGTGTGGCCAGCACCATGCCAGGCCACCTTTAGCTCGCCAGTTTTGATGCTCCCTCCACATCGCGCCGGCTTCTCTCGCAGTTTGTGCCACGTGCGGACGCATAACGCGGGCCGTCGCCTGGCTGCAGGGCATCTTTTATTTTATTTATGTAGATAATGCCCACTGAGCTACTCTATAGCTATCACAAATTATAGCTCAACGAAGTGGCTGATCACGTGGAAATATATAGCGGCCAAATACTCTAAACGAATTTTTCTACAGACTCATAGAGACCCACATATACCCAGAGACCCATCCAGCCCCACAGAGACCCATACACATGGAGACCTATAGAGATTCAGAGACTCATGTTGGCTATGTACGGTGCAAAATAAGTTCAGCATACATATAAAACCACAGATGTTAACTACCTCGCCCGGTATGCAAGAGGTCGTAGGTTTGATCCCAACCCTGATGTCTGTATATTTGGAGTTTCCGTGTCTCTCTCTCTTTTCCCGTGGTCGCGTGGATTTTTCTCTGGGTCATTCGGCTTTCCCTCCACATTTAGAATCAAGATCACGCATTTAGAATATTTGGTTACTGCTATACATTTCCACACAATAAGCCACTTCATTGAGCTATCATTTGTCACTTCTGAAAAATAACTATATAGCACAGTGGGCCTTACCTGGTAAAATAAAATAAAGTAGTTATGGTGAGAGTAAAAAAGGGAGAGGCTTTTAAAGCCCGGACACTCCTCCTCACACATGGCCAGACCCCCCCAGAGACCCTGGCTGAAGGAAGAGGTGTTCCGGCCGAGAGCGGTGCGGCGATGCAAGGATGAGTGGTGGGTGCGGGTTGCTGAGGAAATGGAATCTGCCTCAGTAGCCCCCAATCATAAATCACTCTTTTTTTACATCAAAAAAATTACTTCCAGCGCCTGACCAATCACCTTCCTTAAGGGAAAAAATGGTCATCTGATCCCCCAGGAATTGGTCTGCAGGTTTGCAGAGTATTTCTATGTAGTCTTGGGGAAGGGGACGACCCTACTGTTAGGCTTCGGCAAGGTAAGGTAAAAGTTAAAAGGTAAAAACAACGAGCCTACCTTTACCCTACCTTTTACCTTACCACAATACAATCACTCTACCCTTACATTTTACCCTTTAGCAGGTAAGGTACAAGATAAAAGGGTAAAAAGCAACGAGTCTACCTTTACCCTACCTTTTACCATTACCCCATACAAATTACCCGATTACAGGGTAATTACTAGGGATCTACTACACATGAACAAGGTTGATAACGGTAAATGCTAGGTAGAGCGCTTTAATCATATAGAATACTCTCGATGATTCCAATTTTACACGCTTTCTTTTAACTCACTCTGTCGTTGTTGTCGTTATTGTTGTTGTTGTATCCTCAAATCTTGAAACTCAATTTTTACCCACTTCCTAATGTGGTATCGACTGCAAACTTGGTATACTTAGGTCATGCAGATGATAATACTATATTCTATCATAAAAAAAATCTATATTTATAAACAATATTTTTTACATGTTATGTTTCGGCTTGGGTCTAATTGTCCACGCTCAACTGACGTTGGCTGTAAATCACCACGGTCCCTTACGTTGTGGCAAGCTTCGGGGCCACTTCCTGGAGTCGTGGAGTTCTGTCATTACTCGCACATTTCATAAAAGCGTGATTTTAATCAAGTTTGTTTTAATATTACTTATTAAATGTAGGCCACGGACTGCGCCACGGACTGCGCCAAGGAGCTTTTAGCTGTAAACAAGGTACCGTATTTACCGGGTAATACTTTGCGCTATCTTTACCCTACCGGGTAATTCTTCCGAGCTACTTTTACCTTACCCCTTGGCATGTCGACATCTTTACCCTTTACCTACTGTGGCTGGAGTGCCTCAAATATTGGCAGGCGTAGCCAGCCTTGTGAATGGCTGGATGAGGAAGTGCAAGAGCCGATCCAGAGTCTGAGACCAGGAAAAGCGCTGGGCAGAGATAATCTCCATTGCGAAATGCTGAGGGAGATTGGTGTCTGTGTACAAGCTGCCCTACATGACATCATCACAACTGTCTAGACCATAGGACAGGTTCTGCAGGATTATAAGGATGCCCTGGTGGTCCCCCTCTTTAAGGAGGACCGCACAGACTTTAACAACTACAGGGACATCTCACTCCTCAGTGTGCCGGGAAAGGTCCTGGCAAGGATTATTCAACATCGCCTTTCCAGGCACGCTGAGGAGAGGCTTGCGGAGCTCCAATGTGGTTTCAGACCAAGGCGGTCCTGCACGGATGTCATATTGTCTGTCCGTCTGCTACAGTAGAGGCGTAGGGAATTCCAACAAGACCTACATCTATACTTTATTGAACTCGTCAAAGCCTATTATACCATCAACAGGCCAGGGCTCTGGGCACTTCTTCGTTCTTTCGGAGTCCCTGATTCTCTAATTACAATTTTTAAGGGCCTCTATAATGGTGGGCAGGCCCGGGTAAAACTACGTGGCCAGCAGTCAGATCCATTCCCTTTTACTCACCTTGGGGTAGGACAGATATGTTCTTTGGCTCCCAGATTATTTAACATAATATTTGACCACGTAGTCTTAGAAGTTTTCATGGTTATACCGGAGGAATTTCCATCTGGTACAGACACAATGAGAGGCTGATCGATGCCCGGGTGCGGTCAATGGATGGCTCCCTATTGGCCAATCATATTGCTGATAATCTGGTGTTTGCTGCTCACTCAAAGGAGAAGTTGGAGGCGTTGCTGCTGAACCTGAATAGATGGGGTCTTTCCATGAGCCCCATCAAAACTAAGCACCTCCCTACCCCTCAACTCTCCATTGGCAATGGAGCAGTTGTGGAGAGAGTGGATAGTTTCCCATTCCTGGGTATTGTGCTTATAACCAGCTCCGGTTTAACAGCAGGAGATCTCACTCTGAATCAGTCGGGTGGCATTGTCTTTTTATCGGCTCCGTCATGCTGTGTGAAAGCTACCTTGTTTGTCGCTCAACACTAAGCTTCGGGTCTTCTCGGCCACAGTGATGCTTTCCCTTCTCTATGCTTGTGAAATGTGGACCCCTCTAATGGAACATCTGCGCCGGTTAGAAACAGTCAGACTGACCTGCCTACGATCCATCCTGGGTTCAATCAAGCTGGATTGTGTGAGGAGCTCACAAAACCTTGACATATTTGTAGTGGTGTACATAGTGTGTATATAGCGTTGTACCGGTGGAAAAGAGGTACTGCAGATGCGGGACCTCTCCCGAGCACCGGTGTGCATCCGTGAGGGGTTGGGCCCCCAGGGGGCATGGTCCGTGCGCCAGTGGGGAGAGGCCGTGTGAGGACATGGTACTCCCGGTGAACACGGGCAGGGCACGTGACCGGACGAGGGGATAACGGGGGCCAGGGGGCATGTGACGGGCCATGTGACCAGATCCCCGACTCTACCAGAAAGATCTGGAAAGGGGGCATGGCCAAGGGCGGAGCCTGGCCATGCCAGGGTCGATAAAAAGGCGAGTCACGCGGATGCTCAGGGCTCGTCTCTGGGAATGGATTCAGCGGGCGACGTCCACGATCCCCTGCTGCAGCGTGGACCTGACAGCACGTGGCTCTCTGGATCCGAGCGGGTAGACGAATGGTTGTGAATAGCCGTGGTGGTCACCGAATATAGTTATCCCGTCAGTGGTTACGAAGTTACCCGGGGTGGTTACCGCCGTATATAGTCTCGCTATTGAGTGGTTATGTGTTAGCCCGTGGTGGTCAACACCCTAAGTAGTTATGCAGTGGAAGTTGTGTTGTTCAAGGAATAAACCTGTTGCCTCCAAGTCTCGGCATGTGTCTTAATAGAACCCACTACATATTTGTGCACATTCCCATCAGTGAGCTCCTCCGGCAGGCAAGGCTGCATTGGTTTGAGGCATGTAGCCCAAATGCCCAGCTACCGCATGCCCTAGCAGCTTCTGTTTGGCCAGATAGAAGGGGCTAAACGGACACGACACGGGCTGGAGAAGAGATGTACTGATGCAGTATAGGAGGATGTGGAGCTGGGTGGACTTGCCGAAGACTGGTACCAGTGGTGTCATGCTCTATGGAGGAGGCTCGTGAAGGGCACTACTTGTCAGTTGGAGGCGGTTGCCTTCCAACAATGGAGGGCAGAGAAGCAACGAGCGGAGCGCCAGGTGGATAAAATTCAGCAGGTTGGCACAGTAGGGGGCACAGCTGGTGCATCTGCCAGTCATCTCAGTCAGTCAAACCATGGCACCTGGGTCTGTACCGTGACCTGTCAACGTGCCTTCGACACTTCACGTGGCCTAAACGTGCACCTGGCCTGGCACAGGAGCCGTGGTGACGTCACCGCCACTTAATGGCGAATGGCGGGTGTTGTTGTGTACATGTGATGGTGTATTAGTGGAGCGGTAGTGTAGCTGTTAGTACACTGCGCTACGAACCCAGCGACGCGGGTTCGATTTCCGCTCATGGCACCACCAGTGACAATCTGAACTGGTCCTGGGCCTCCCCTATGTCAACTGAGCCTCAAATGAGAACCTGGTGCGATGTGTAAAAAAATTAACCCGTAAAAACAAAGTTTTTCACTATAAATCCTTTATATGCGTGGCGGCTAGAGTCCTCTCGTCCTCTGGCTTGAGATGGCTGCCACCTATGGGTCAGATGATTGCCTGCCACCATTAAGCAATTGGTAATTAAATAGAATTTTTTTTTTCCAAAAAAGTGTAAAATTTTGGATTTATTTCCCCACGAAAATACATTGTCACGCACAACGAGTCTGTGTGCAAAATGTCAGCTCGATTGGATCACGGGAAGTGGGTTAAAACACGACCGAAAGATTTGCACGGTCGTAAGCGCGCAAGCAAGCAAGTTAACTTAATATAAAGGATTTAAAAACATTCCCACTAGGGAGACAATGGGCACCACCAGTGACGATGATTTGAACCGGTCCTGGGCCTCCCCTATGTCAACTGAGCCTCAAATGAGAAACTGGTGCGATGTGTAAAAAACATTCCCACTAGGGAGACAAAGGTGGCCGGGCGTGGTGCTGGCCACCCACCCCCTTGTGTGTGGTGCCGGCCTTCATAGGTGCTCGCTAACAGCACTTGCCCCAACAGTCTGTTCAGGATATACGGGGGATCTTTGTCTTTGAGAGTAAAAATGTCAAAATAACATCAGCTCGGTGGCATATACATTTAAAGAATGCAAAACATTCGCTCGATTTCCTTTATAAAACACACGCACCCCACACAAAGATCTCCCCATACAGCCTTTGACAGACTTTTAACGGCCAGAACGACACACAAGGGGGGTGGCCAACATCACGCCCGGCCGCCTTTGTATCCCCAATGGGGATGTTTACAGACCGCACCAGGTACTCATTTGAGGATGAGTCGATTTAGGGGAGGCCCAGGACCGGTTCAGATAATCGTCACTGGTGTTGTTCGTGAGCAGGAATCGAACTCGGGTGACTGGATTCGTAGCACAGCGCGCTCACCGCTCCACTACCCCTCCCTACCGCTCTCGCACAAAGGCATACACACACAGGCGCGCACATACAGGCACACACACAGGCACACACAGACGGGCATACATGCACACACAGGCACACACATGCACACGTACACAGGAAAACACACAGGCACATACACACACGCGTTTTCTCCTTGCACAGGTTCCATCTGAAACTCGCGCCAGCCCCAAACACAAACAAACAGAGAGCACAGAGCTCCCGTGTTCCCACGTGCTCATTCTCCTCAACATCTCCCACCTCCCCCTCCAACTCTCCCCTCTACCTCCTCCTAATTCACCTCCTCCCCCCCCTCCCCCTCAATCTCTCCCTCCTCCCCCTCTCTCTCCCCTCCACCTCCTAATTCACCTCCTCCCCTCCTCCACCTCCCATTCCACATCCAACTCGTCATCCTCCACCACGTCTCCCTCATCTTCCTCCTGCTGCTGCTCCAACCCATCCTCTTCCTCCACCTCCTCCTCCACTACCTTCTCCACCTTCTTCTCCAGCCCCTCCTCCTCCCCCTCCCTCTCTCCTCCTCTTTCATCACAGCGTCAACATGAGACCATTCACCTGCATGGACCATACTGCCCTTACGTCTCAGCGAGCAAATACACGCGCCTCCTCTGGGTGTGTGGTGCTTGTAGAAGGGCAGATGATGGGATATGTGGTGGGTATATGGTATGATGTTATGTATATGGTATGATACGTATTCTACTGTGTGCATGGCGTATATGGTTTTATGCTGTGTGGTGTGATGCTGTTCGCCTGATCGCGTGTGTATGCTGATACGTGTATGTTGTATACGTGTATGGTGTGGCGTGCTGCCGTGGCGTGCTGCCGTGTGGCGTACTGCCACGTGGTGTGCTGTTGTAACACCATGTGGTGTAATAACGTTGTGGTGTGATGCGGTGTGGTGTGCTGGTGTGTGCGTGTTGACAATTATCTGAACGGGTCCTGGGCCTCCCCTAGGTCAACTCAGCCTCAAATGAGTACCTGGTGCAGTGTGTAAACATCGCCACTGGGGTGACAAAAGGCGTGTGATGTGACACCGTGTGGTGTGACACTGTATGGCATCGGCGCATCCACACAACATCATGGATGCATGCCGGGTCCAAGCAAGAACATCTGCTAGACTACATAGTGGCAGAACAGCAGATGCGGGCCCATGTCCTTGACACCAGGACCTACCGTGGAGCTGATCTGCCCACTTACCATCGACTTGTCATCTGTAAGATGCGCCTGCCATTCTTCCATTCCGGTGGTGGGTGTACACCCAGGACCCCATTCAAGCCCATAGTGGCCTGGTCTCAGCTAGCTAATGGCATTGTCCCCCACTCCTGATGTCGAGGGGAAATGGGCGAGGTTTAGGACTGTGGCTCATGCAGCTGCATTGGCTGCATTGGGTACACAGTCCAGACCTCCCCAGAGACCCTGGCTGACAAGCCCACTCTCATCGTCTACAGCATCCCAAATCAGAGAATGAGGAAACTTACCGCAGCCTTCGCTCGGAGGTTCAGAGAGCCGTGAGGTGTTGCAAGGATGGGTGATGGTCGCGGGTTGCTGCGGAGATGGAATCTGCCTCAGTGGCCCGCGATCACAAATCGCTCTTTAATTCCATCAAAAAAGTAACTTGCAGCGCCACACTTACTACCATCATTAGGGGAAAGAACGGTGATCCAATCTCCAACCCCCAGGAACAGGTTTGCAGATTTGCTGAGCACTTCTGTGAGGTTCTGGGGGAGGGGAAATCCCTCAGCCTGGAAAACATCATGGGGCAAAGTGGGGATGACCCTGCTGAGCCTGCGTTGCCTCTGATTGTAGGAATAAGTCACCCCCTGTGAGTGGCTGGCTGAGGTGCCATCTGTTGAGTAAGTACTGAAGGCGATCCAGAGTCTGAGACCAGGAAAGGCACCGGGCAGAGATGATCTCCCAAGCAAAATGCTGAATGAAGGTGGCGTTTGTGCACAGACTGTCCTACATGACATCATAACAGTCTGGACCACTGGACGGGTTCCGAAGGATTGGAAGGATGCCCTGGTGGTTCCCCTCTTTAAGAAGGGGGACTGCACCGACTGTAACAACTACAGGGGCATCTCACTCCTCAGTGTGCCGGGAATGGTCCTGGCAAGGATTATTCAACATCGCCTTGCCAGGCACCCTGAGGAGAGGCTTGCAGAGCCCCAATGTGGTTTCAGGAAAGGGCGGTCCTGCACAGATGCCATATTTTTTGTCTGTCTGTTACAGCAAAGGTGTAGGGAATTCCAACAAGAGCTGCATTTCTGCTTTATTGACCTGGTCAAGGCCTATGATACTATCAGTTGGCCTGGGCTCTGGGTTGTTCTTCGTGCTGTTGGAGTCTCCGACTCCCGCCTCACGATCATTAAGGACCTTCATGATGGTAAAACTATGTGGCCGGGAGTGGGAGCCATTCCCTGTTAACCTTGGGGTGCGACAGGGATGTCGTCTGGCTCCCACATTACTTAACATCTATTTTGACCACGTAGTTCGTGAAGCCTTTAATTGCTGTACCGGAGGAATTTCCATCTGGTACAGGTGTAGTGGCATAGCACTGGCTGCTGACAGAAAAAGAGATCTGCGGCATACAGCAGTTCTGACGTCACCAGGCCAGGATATACACGAGAGGATCTAGGGGAAAGTCACAGAAGGGGCCCACCAGGAACCCGCTAGTAGGTTCCAGAAAGGGGGCGTGGCCGGGGGTGAAGTTAGGCCACGCAGAGAGTGTAAGAGGGGCCCCTGTAGGAGACCTCGGGGCTGTTGTTGGAGTGGGATCCTTGTCGCGCTGCTGAAGTCCTTCGTCACCATTCTTCTCGTCGTCTTCACCATTCTTCTCGTCATCGTCTCCGTCTCTACCATCTTGGGGTGCTACTAGTCATTCAGCCTACCAACTGTCCTGGCTGAGTAGTGTCGCCAATAATAGATGGACTAAATATTAAGTGTGTTAACCCTGATGGTACTTGTTAATAAAAAAGTGCCTCCAAATCTTATTGTCTACAAGTTAGCCACTACACAGATACAATGGGAGGCTGATCGATGCCCTGGTGCGGTCAAGGGATGGCTCCCTATTGGTCAACCATGTTATGTATGCCGATGATCTGGTAATTGCTGCTCACTCAGAGGAGGAGTTGGAGGCGCTGCTGCTGAACCAGGAGCGTGCCACTAAGAGGTGGGGCCTTACCATCAGCCCCACCAAAACTAAGCACCTGCCTGGGTATTTTATACCATAGGACACTCCACACCCACAACTCCCAATTGGTGATGGGGCAGTTGTGGAGAGAGTGGAGAGTTTCCCATACCTGGGCAGTGTGCTCATGACTGGTTCCGGTTTGACAGCAGAGGTCACACTCCGAATCAGTCGAGCGGCATTATCTTTTCATCGGTTGCATAACGCTGTGTGGAAGCTACCTGGTCTGTCACTCCACACTAAGCTTCGGGTCTTCTCAGCCACAGTCATGCCCTCCCTTCTCTACGCTTGTGAAACGTGGACCCCCCTAATGGAACATCTTCGCCAGTTGTAAACATTTAGGCTGGCCTACCTATGATCCATTCTGGGTTTAACCAGGCTGGCTTGTGTGAGGAACTCGCAAATCATTTAAAGATTTGGGCAAAGTCCCATCGGTGTGCTCCTCCGGTAGGCAAGGCTGCGTTGGCTGGGCCATGTAGCCCGCATGCCTAGCCACCGCATGCCTAAACAGCTTCTGTTCGGCCGGATAGAGGGTGCTAAACAGGCACTGAACGTGCTGGAGAAGAGATGGAGTGATGTGATACAGGAGGATGTGGAGCTGAGTGGACTTGCCAATGACTGGAACCAGCGGTGCCAAGATCGACCTCTGGAGGAGGCTCGTGAAGACGCTACTGGTCAGTTGGAGACAGTTGCCCTCTAACAACAACGGAGGGCAGAGGAGCGATGCTCACAACAACGAGCAGAGTGCCGGGTGGCTAAAGCACGGCAAGTTGGCACAGTAGGGGGCACAGGTGGCGCATCGGCCACTCATCTCAGTCAGTTGACCCGTGGCACCGGGGTCTGCCCCATGACCTCCTGCCAGCGGGCGTTCGACACTTCACGTGGTAGCCTCAAGGTGCACATGGCCTGGCACAAGCGCCGTGGTGACGTCACCGCCACTTAGTGGCGAATGGCGGTTGTTGTTGTGACACTGTTTGGTGTGACACTTCCGTTTGGTGTGACCCCGCGTGATGTGTAGTGTGACACTGCGTAACATGTGGTGTGACAGTGCCGTGGGGTGTGACACCACGTGATGTGTAGTGTGACACTGCCGTGGGGTGTGACTGCCGTGTGGTGTGACACTGCTGTGCGGAGTGCAGGAGGTGTAATGAAGATGTGCTCCATGCGCGTGCTCTGCCGTGCTGCCGAGTCAGCCCCCCCCGCGGGGGTGCGCGTCCACTGCTGCCACGGCGACCGCTGCAATGAGAAATCTGGGGGGCACGGCCTTCCCCGCGCGGGACCGGTCACGTGGCTACCCCCCCTCCTCTTCCTCCTCGTTCTCCTGTTGGGGGTCGCTACCTAGGTCATGGGATGACAGGGAAACCAACTCACACCAATGCACTCAATAACACTCACAAACACACATTAATACACTCACTCACGAATACACACTCACGAACACTCAGTAATACACATACTTACTCATACATGCACTCACTAAGACGCGCACTAATCCACACACTCAATAACACTCACTCACACTAATGCATTCACACACTAACACTCACTAATACACACACCTCACACTGATAGCAATACCAATACCCGCCATTCCCCACTAAGTGATATTGACGTCAACACGGTGCCTGTGCCAGGCCAGGTGCAATTTGAGGACACGTGAAGTGTCGAAGGCTTGCTGACAGGAGGTCTCGGGAGAGACCCAGGTGCCATGGGTTGGCTGTACCCCCTACTGTGCTAACTGCCTCCAACTGTCCAGTAGCGTCCTTCACGAGCCTCCACAGAGGCCGATCTTGACACCCCTGGTACTCGTCGTCAGCAAGTCCAATTAGCTCCACATCTTCTTGTACCACATCACTCCATCTCTTCTCTACCCGGTGCCGCAACTGTTTAGCCCCCTCTATCCAGCCGAACAAAAGCCGTTTAGGCATGCGGTGGCTGGGCATGCAGGCTACATGACTCAGCCAACGCAGCCTTGCCTGCCAAAGGAGCTCACTGATAGGACTTTGTCCAGAACTTTCAAGGATTTGTGAGCTCTTCACACAATCTAGCCTGGGCAAACCAAATGATGAATCGTAGGCAGGCCAGCCTAAATATTCCTGACCGGTGATAATGTTTGTAAGCAGAGAGAAGAGATGGCATGACCGTGGCCAAGAAGACCCGAAGCTTCGTGAGGAGCGACAGACCAGGTAGCTTCCACACAGCGTTATGCAGCCCAAGAAAAGATAATGCTACTCGATTGATCCACTCTCTACACAACTGTCCCATCACAAATGGGGAGTTGAGGGGGTGGGGTGTTTGATGGCACAAAATACCCAGGGAGGTGTTTAGTTTTGGTGGGGCTGATGGTAAGGCCCCACCTTTTAGTGGCATGCTTCAGGTTCAGCAGCAGCACCTCCAACTCCTCTTCTGAGTGAGCAGTAATCACCAGATTATCAGAAAACATAACATGGCATTGATCAGCCTCCCATTGTATCTGTACCTGATGGAGATTCCTCCGGTACAGCCATAGAAGGTTTCATGAACTATGTGATCGAAAAATATGTTAAATCATGTGGGAGCCAGAGGACATCCTTGTGGAACCCCAAGGCAAACAGGGAATGGCTCCGACTCCCAGCCACGTAGTTTTACCAGAGCCTGCCCACCATCATGAAGGTCCTTAATGATTGTGAGTCAGGGACTCGGAAAGCACGAAAAACAACCCAGAGCTCAGGCCTACTGATGGTGTCATAGGCCTTGACCAGGTCAATAAAGCAGAGATGTAGGTCTTCTTGGAATTCCCTACACCTCTGCTGTACCATATAGCATCTGTGCAGGACTGCCCTGGCCTGAACCACATTGGGGCTCCGCAAGCCTCTCCTCAGAGTGCCTGGCAAGGCGATGTTGTATAATCCTTACTCTTTGGTTCTTTCGGTAAAGTCACGTAGGTATAAAATATAATCCTTGCTAGGACCTTTCCCGGCACACTGAGGAGGTAGATGCCCCTGTAGTTGTTACAGTCTGTGCGGTCCACCTTATTAAAGAGGAGGACTATTAGGGTATCCTTCAAATCCAGCGGAACCCGTCCAGTGGTCCAGGATGTTATTATGATGTCATATAGGGCAGTCTGCGGACAAACGCCACCCTCCCTCAGCATTTAACTTGGGAGATCATCTCTGCCCGGCGCTTTCCTGGTCTTAGACTCTGAAACGACTTCTGTACTTCCTCAACAGATGGCACTTCAGCCAGCCAGTCACAGGAGGTGACTACTTACAATATTTGAGGCACAACAGCCGCAGCAGGGTGATCCACACTTTGTACCATGATGTTTTCTAGGCTGAGGAATTTCCCCTCCCCCAAGACCTCACATAAATGTTTAGAACATCTGCAAACCTGTTCTTGGGGGTCGGAGATTGGATAAGCTTTCTTCCCCCTAATGATGGTGATAGGTGTGGTGCTACAAGTTACTTTTCTGTTGGAGTTAAAGAGTATGCTTTTGGTCTTTCGGTAAAGTCACGTAGATAGGTTCAAATAAAATATAAAATAAAAAATAAAAACTACGCCGTTTAAATCACAACACAAGCGATCGCTTGTTTTGTGATTGAAACGTAGTATTTGTAATTTTTTTTGTTATTTTCTTTGAACCAATCTACGTAACTTTACTGAAAGACCAAAAGAATATGAATCCATCTCCTCAGCAACCCGTGAACACCACCCACCCTTACAGCACCGCACGGCTCTCCGAACCTCTGAGCGACGGCTGCAGTAAGCCTCCTCATTCTCCGACGTGGGATGCTGTCGATGGTGGGAGTGGGCCTGTCACTTTTTCTTAGCCATCCAGAACACCTCTATCAGCCAGGGCTTCTGGGGAGGTTTTCACTGTGTACCCAAAGCAGCCATTGCAGCTGCATGAGCCACAGTCCTAAACCTCGCCCATTTCCCCTTGGCATCAGGAGGAGGGTTTGACGATGCCAACCCCAGCTGCAAGTGATGATGAAATTCTGGCTTGCTACTTTCATCAGCTAACTGAGACCAGGCCACTGCAGGTTTGTATGGGGTTCTAGATATACACCCATTACTGGAGTGAAAGAATGGTAGGCGCATCTTCAGTGGCCAGATCAGCTCCAAAGTAGGTCCTAGTGTCAAGGACATGGGCCCGTATCCATTGTTTCATCACTATAAAGTCCAGTTCTTACTTGTGTAGAGGAGTAAAATGGGAACGTGACGTCATGTGTGCCGTTCAGTGCGATGACGTCACGTCTCCTAGAGTACTTAAGGGAGACCCCGTGAGGAAAGCGGGGTCACTGTGGGAACGGGTAGAGTACAAAGGGTGAAGAGGGAACCAGGGGTAGAGAGGGATCGAGTAGTGAGTCTGGGGAGAAGCCGGTGGTAGCCGATAGAGGTCCTCTCTCTCCGGTCGGTGGAGTCGGCAGAGTCCCCGATCCGACACGAGAGAGAGAGACCGGAGCTAGCCGGGCAGGGACCAGGACTCAGTGCAGGAACCCTAGCCCCTGGGAGTTGTGTACCCTTGTGTGTATTTGTGAAGTCTTTAATAAACCCTTGGCGAAAGCCCATAACTTACCTCCGAGTGCGTCCGTGGGAACCCCTCAACACTTGGACCCGGCATGCATCCGTGAAGTTGTGTAGATGCGCCGATGCTGGAACAGCGTGTTGGTAACTACAAGCTCATGGGCTGTACAGAAGTCTAACAGCCTCCTACTGTTATTGAGCTCATCTGGCCCATGCCTTCCAATCACTCCAGCCCAGGTGCCAGCATCATGACCGACTCGGACATTAAAGTCACCCAACAGAATGACGCTATCCTGAGGGGCCACTGTAGCTAGCACCTGTGACAGGTCATAGAAAGCACGTGACTCATCGGCCTTCCCTGCATCCCTTCACTGATGTTCATCTTCGGTGGGGGCATAAGTAGCCACCACCATTACTCCTCGCCTCGGATTGATGGGAAGGCCAGCCCACAGCTTCCCACACACCTTACTGCCACGCTCCCACGCCCCGTTCGTTCTTTTGTACAAAAGAAGAGCTATCCCCTGTAGTTTGGCAGCCACCTGCCTCGAGTAGAGGACGTTCCATCCCTCATGGTGACTGGAGCCATAACCAGTCCACTGGGCCTCTTGAATACCGCAGAGATCCAAGCGGTACCGGTCCAGCTCCTGACAAAGGAGTGGCAGCCTCTCCTCCGCAGTGAGCGTTCAAACATTACACGTGGCCAATTGCCACGAGGGGAATGGCCAATTTAGAATTGGTCCACCCCCCATGGCGCTGCTCACCACAGCGTTACTGTCACTCACCCCAATACAATCACGAAGACTCACACTAATACAAACATTCACTAACACTCACACTCTCAAGAATACTTACATTAACACTCACGGTAATACACACACTCACTAACACTCTCACTCACCCACCCACTAACAGTGGCTAACAGTCACACTAATACACGCACTCCCTAACACTCACCCACTAACTTATACTGCAGATCAGTCAATCACACAGTCACTCACTCAGAAGCTTAGTCACTCACTCAGTCACTCACTCATCAGCTTAGTCACTCACCCAGTCACTCACTCAGCAGCTTAGTCACTCACCCAGTCACTCAGCAGCTTATTCACTCACCAAGTCACTCAGCAGCTTAGTCACCCAGTCACTCACTCAGTAGCTTAATCACTCACCAAGTCACTCAACAGCTTAGTCACTCACCCAGTCACTCACCCAGTCACTCAGTCACTCACTCAGCAGTTTAGTCACTCACCCAGTCACTCACCCAGTCACTCACTCAGCAGCTTAGTCACTCACTCAGTCACTCACCCTGTCACTCACTCAGCAGCTTAGTCACTCACCCAGTCACTCACTCAGCAGCTTAGTCACTCACCCAGTCACTCACTCAGCAGCTTAGTCACTCACTCAGTCACTCACCCAGTCACTCACCCAGCAGCTTAGTCACTCACTCAGTCACTCACTCAGCAGCTTAGTCACTCACTCAGTCACTCACTCAGTAGCTTAGTCACTCACTCAGTCACTCACTCAGCAGCTTAGTCACTCACTCAGTCACTCACCCAGTCACTCACTCAGCAACTTAGTCACTCACTCAGTCACTCACTCAGCAGCTTACTCACTCACCCAGTCACTCACTCAGCAGCTTAGTCACTCACCCAGTCACTCACTCAGTAGCTTAGTCACTCACTCATTCACTCACTCAGCAGCTTAGTCACTCACTCAGTCACTCACTCAGTAGCTTAGTCACTCACTCAGTCACTCACTCAGTAGCTTAGTCACTCACTCAGTCACTCACCCAGTCACTCACTCAGCAGCTTAGTCACTCACTCAGTCACTCACTCAGCAGCTTACTCACTCACCCAGTCACTCACTCAGCAGCTTAGTCACTCACTCAGTCACTCACTCAGTAGCTTAGTCACTCACTCATTCACTCACTCAGCAGCTTAGTCACTCACCCAGTCACTCACTGAGCAGCTTAGTCACTCACTCAGTCACTCACTCAGTAGCTTAGTCACTCACTCAGTCACTCACTCAGCAGCTTAGTCACTCACCCAGTCACTCACCCAGTCACTCAGCAGCTTAGTCACTCACCCAGTCACTCACTCAGCAGCTTAGTCACTCACTCAGTCACTCACTCAGCAGCTTAGTCACTCACTCAGTCACTCACTCAGTAGCTTAGTCACTCACCCAGTCACTCACTCAGCAGCTTAGTCACTCAATCAGTCACTCACCCAGTCACTCACTCAGCAGCTTAGTCACTCACCGAGTCACTCACTCAGCAGCTTAGTCACTCACCCAGTCACTCACTCAGCAGCTTAGTCACTCACCCAGTCACTCACTCAGCAGCTTAGTCACTCAATCAGTCACTCACCCAGTCACTCAGCAGCTTAGTCACTCACCCAGTCACTCACTCAGCAGCTTAGTCACTCACTCAGTCACTCACCCAGTCACTCACTCAGCAGCTTAGTCACTCACTCAGTCACTCACTCAGCAGCTTAGTCACTCACTCAGTCACTCACACAGTCACTCACTCAGTAGCTTAGTCACTCACTTAGTCACTCACTCAGCAGCTTAGTCACTCACCCAGTCACTCACTCAGCAGCTTAGTCACTCACTCAGTAACTCACTCAGTCACTCACCCAGTCACTCACTCAGTCATTCACTCAGCAGCTTAGTCACTCACCCAGTCACTCACTCAGCAGCTTAGTCACTCACTCAGTCACTCACTCAGCAGCTTAGTCACTCACCCAGTCACTCACTCAGCAGCTTAGTCACTCACTCATTCACTCACTCAGCAGCTTAGTCACTCACCCAGTCACTCACTCAGCAGCTCAGTCACTCACTCAGTCACTCACTCAGTAGCTTATTCACTCACTCAGTCACTCACCCAGTCACTCACTCAGCAGCTTAGTCACTCACCCAGTCACTCACCCAGTCACTCACTCAGCAGCTTAGTCACTCACCCAGTCACTCACTCAGCAGCTTAGTCACTCACTCAGTCACTCACTCAGCAGCTTAGTCACTCACTCAGTCACTCACTCAGTAGCTTAGTCACTCACCCAGTCACTCACTCAGCAGCTTAGTCACTCAATCAGTCACTCACCCAGTCACTCACTCAGCAGCTTAGTCACTCACCCAGTCACTCACTCAGCAGCTTAGTCACTCACCCAGTCACTCACTCAGCAGCTTAGTCACTCACTCAGTCACTCACCCAGTCACTCACTCAGCAGCTTAGTCACTCACTCAGTCACTCACTCAGCAGCTTAGTCACTCACCCAGTCACTCACACAGTCACTCACTCAGTAGCTTAGTCACTCACTCAGTCACTCACTCAGCAGCTTAGTCACTCACCCAGTCACTCACTCAGCAGCTTAGTCACTCACTCAGTCACTCACTCAGTCACTCACCCAGTCACTCACTCAGTCATTCACTCAGCAGCTTAGTCACTCACCCAGTCACTCACTCAGCAGCTTAGTCACTCACTCAGTCACTCACTCAGTAGCTTAGTCACTCACTCAGTCACTCACTCAGCAGCTTAGTCACTCACCCAGTCACTCGCCCAGTCACTCAGCAGCTTAGTCACTCACCCAGTCACTCACTCAGCAGCTTAGTCACTCACTCAGTCACTCACTCAGCAGCTTAGTCACTCACTCAGTCACTCACTCAGTAGCTTAGTCACTCACCCAGTCACTCACTCAGCAGCTTAGTCACTCAATCAGTCACTCACCCAGTCACTCACTCAGCAGCTTAGTCACTCACCGAGTCACTCACTCAGCAGCTTAGTCACTCACCCAGTCACTCACTCAGCAGCTTAGTCACTCACTCAGTCACTCACTCAGCAGCTTAGTCACTCACTCAGTCACTCACTCAGTAGCTTAGTCACTCACCCAGTCACTCACTCAGCAGCTTAGTCACTCAATCAGTCACTCACCCAGTCACTCACTCAGCAGCTTAGTCACTCACCGAGTCACTCACTCAGCAGCTTAGTCACTCACCCAGTCACTCACTCAGCAGCTTAGTCACTCACCCAGTCACTCACTCAGCAGCTTAGTCACTCAATCAGTCACTCACCCAGTCACTCAGCAGCTTAGTCACTCACCCAGTCACTCACTCAGCAGCTTAGTCACTCACTCAGTCACTCACCCAGTCACTCACTCAGCAGCTTAGTCACTCACTCAGTCACTCACTCAGCAGCTTAGTCACTCACTCAGTCACTCACACAGTCACTCACTCAGTAGCTTAGTCACTCACTTAGTCACTCACTCAGCAGCTTAGTCACTCACCCAGTCACTCACTCAGCAGCTTAGTCACTCACTCAGTAACTCACTCAGTCACTCACCCAGTCACTCACTCAGTCATTCACTCAGCAGCTTAGTCACTCACCCAGTCACTCACTCAGCAGCTTAGTCACTCACTCAGTCACTCACTCAGCAGCTTAGTCACTCACCCAGTCACTCACTCAGCAGCTTAGTCACTCACTCATTCACTCACTCAGCAGCTTAGTCACTCACCCAGTCACTCACTCAGCAGCTCAGTCACTCACTCAGTCACTCACTCAGTAGCTTATTCACTCACTCAGTCACTCACCCAGTCACTCACTCAGCAGCTTAGTCACTCACCCAGTCACTCACCCAGTCACTCACTCAGCAGCTTAGTCACTCACCCAGTCACTCACTCAGCAGCTTAGTCACTCACTCAGTCACTCACTCAGCAGCTTAGTCACTCACTCAGTCACTCACTCAGTAGCTTAGTCACTCACCCAGTCACTCACTCAGCAGCTTAGTCACTCAATCAGTCACTCACCCAGTCACTCACTCAGCAGCTTAGTCACTCACCCAGTCACTCACTCAGCAGCTTAGTCACTCACCCAGTCACTCACTCAGCAGCTTAGTCACTCACTCAGTCACTCACCCAGTCACTCACTCAGCAGCTTAGTCACTCACTCAGTCACTCACTCAGCAGCTTAGTCACTCACCCAGTCACTCACACAGTCACTCACTCAGTAGCTTAGTCACTCACTCAGTCACTCACTCAGCAGCTTAGTCACTCACCCAGTCACTCACTCAGCAGCTTAGTCACTCACTCAGTCACTCACTCAGTCACTCACCCAGTCACTCACTCAGTCATTCACTCAGCAGCTTAGTCACTCACCCAGTCACTCACTCAGCAGCTTAGTCACTCACTCAGTCACTCACTCAGTCACCCACCCAGTCACCCACCCAGTCACTCACTCAGTCACCCACCCAGTCACCCACTCAGTCACTCACCCAGTCACTCACTCAGTAGCTTCATAGTCACCAACTTACAATAATTGTAATGAACGAGGGCATCGCTGTCAGAGTCGTTATCCCCACGTGACTATAACTGCAGATTGTGCTCAATCTCGGGATGTGTGGTCTGTCGCTGATGCTCATCTGTCGGGTGATGGAATGCACCGCTCCACTGCTGGATGAAGAAAGCCTCCCCACGCCTCTCACTGTGTTGCTTGGCCATACTACACCACGCCGGTCAACATGGATTGGGAAAGGACCGGAGATAATTGCAGTTAATATGAAGCTCCGTTTCTAATTCATTGTTGGTGATTGGTGAAAGAGGACATGGATATTAATGGCAATTGGTGGTAATTTAATAACGGCGGATTTTATTGGGCGGTGATGGTGACGAGTGACAATGGGCCATGGTGACGAGTGACAACGGGCCATGGTGAGTGGGCGGCGCTGAGATCGGAGGCGCAGTGCGCCGCTTGGGCCTGGACAGGGTCCACCGCGGTGCATGCCAGGTGCTACAGGCTGCTGCTGCTGTGGGGGGGGGGGGGCTAAGGCAGTGCAGCTACTCCCATTGTTGTCATGCAGTCTGTTCTACAATCACGCGGTAGTTGCGTTCTTGAAGAACGCCGCGTTGTGGAAAAATCGCGTTATAATTTTATCTCTTTTTCGTCTATGTATAAAAGGTAAATGTGTGAATGTGTGTGTCTGTTCGAAATGTTTAGTATACTTCCCGACATGCAACAAACGTGAAATTTCGCACGTGGGTAGCTTCCAGACTGTTCACAATGCAATAATGGATATATTTTGTACGGCAAGTGAGCGATGACGTCACATCTGTGATGTCACAGCGTCACGCAGTGTGCCTGCTGACGTCACGCACCCCCCACCCTCCGCGTTGGCCGTGTGTCCCGCACAAATGCGCGGCTTTTGGGGGGGGGGGGAGGGAAATAATGGATATAATAGACTAGGACTAAGCTTTTAATTTCCGTGCGAAGAACGGGTCCACCTGCTAGTTTTATAAAGAGAGGAGGTAGAGCACATCGAGGCGCGTCCGCAGGGCCGCACAAGCATCCAGCAGCATCCCACCCTGTGGGAGGCAGCCGTACCACCGCTGATTCCCACTCGCTTGACGTCGTTCTGTTCACCCCGATCGCGTTATAGCCAATTCGCATCCGCGTTATATAAAAAGAGGTGTTTCCTACAATATTCATCGCGTTATATCCATTTAGCGTTATGAAAACACGCGTTGTAGGAGAATGGGCTGCACTCTGTCCTGGTGAAGTATGGTCAACGAACTCTGCACAAACCCGCGCTGACCAGTCTGGTGAAGTATGGTCAACAAACTCTGCACAAACCCGCGCTGACCAGTCTGGTGAAGTATGGTCAACGAACCCTGCACAAACCCGCGCTGACCAGTCTGGTGAAGAATGGTCAACGAACCCTGCACAAACCCGCGCGACGTCTGGAGTCGTTTCCCATTGACAGTGGTGGTGGTGGTGGTAGTTGCTCACTAAATCGGTGTTCGTGTTAATTGTGTGGTAATGGTCATCGTCTGTTGTTTCGATGTGGCTGTGGTCATCGTGAAAGAGTTGATGGCGGCGCTTCGCATCGCGTTCCTGGAGGTGGGGGAGGGGCTCCGGGGGGAGGGGGTGAGCTGATCACGTGACACGCGCCCACAACAACACGCGCCGTGAGCCCAACACGTGGTGAGCACCTGGACCACAGCCCCCAGCCCCACAGCACCACCACACCACCCCCCATCAGCTCCCACCTCACCACAGTCCCAACCCCACTACCTCACTTCAGCCCCCACCACACCACCCCCATCAGCTCCCACCTCACCACAGCCCCCACCCCCCATCAGCCTCCTCCCCCGCCCTGTGTGGATTGCACCAGGGGGAGGCCACGTGGAGGTGGAGGGGACGGGGTTGGGGTTCGGGCAACTCGGGGAGATCTCCAAGACCCCCTCCTCACACTCGATTTGAAGCTTTCGTGACTGCAGGAATGACCACAACACGAGGACACGGAGAGTTGCTCTCTCCTTGATCTCCTATTGCAGCTCCATCTCTTCAGCTACTCTCTTTCTCTCTTGCTCTCTCTCTCCATCGCTCTCGCAACCTCCCTTCCTCAACCTCCTGCACCTCTCCTCCCGTGACCCCCTTCCTCCTCCCTCTCTTCTCCATCCACCTCCTCCTCTCCACCCTCTTCTCTACCTCTCTCGTCCCGCCGCCTCCTCTCCTGCATCTCTCCTCCCATATCGATCATTCCATCCTCCCTCTCGTCCAAACCACCCCTCCTCTCCTCCCTCCTCCCCGGTCGCTCTCTCCCTCACGCCTCCTCCAAGGAGATCCCTTGGCTCACCGCGCGTCTCCCCACTCTGCCGATCCCCACCTCACCCGCGTTCCGCTCTCACTTCTTCACCTCGTGGGCTGCGGTGAAGTCAGCGTGCACACTGGAAGTGTAGGTGAGTGTGTAGGTGAGTGTGTGTGTGGGGAGTAGTGGTTAGCGTGGTGCGATGTGCAAACATCTCTACGAGGGAGACAAATGCGACCAGGCGTGGTGCTGAACATCCACCCTGTGTGCTATGCCGGCCTTCATAGGTGCTCACTAACAGCACTTGCCCCAACAGTCTGTTAAAGGCTATACGGGGGATCTTTGTATTGTCTAGTGTGGCTTAGTGAGAGTGTGACTGTGGGTGAGCTAGTTGTAGATACAATGGGAGGCTGATCGATGCCTCGAGGGATGGCTCCCAATTAGTCAACCATGTTACGTATGCCGATGATCTGGTGATTGCTGCTTACTCAGAGGTGGAGTTGGAGGCGCTACTGCTGAACCTGGAGCATCCCACTAAGAGGTGGGGCCTTCTCATTAGCCCCGCATAAACCTGCTTGGGTATGTGTCATCAAACAATCCAACCCCTCTACTCCCCATGAGTGATGGGGCAGTTGTGGAGAGAGTGAAGAAGTTGCCTTACCAAGGCGGTGTGCTTATGACCATCTCCGGTTTGGCAGCAGAGTTCTCACTCTGAATCAGTCAAGCGGCATGATCTTTTCCTCAGCTGCGTAACGCTGTGTGGACGTTTCTTGACTTGTCGCTCCACACGTGGCAATGTCCCAGTGGGCACGTGAAGTGATTCATAAATTTGTGAAATTATATCATATATGAATAATCACGTATGAAGCTGTCAATATATAATAAGTACAATACAATTTTAATCCATATGGTAACCTCCAAAGATATAAAATACCTTTCTAAACTCATTGAACGTAAGCAATGTGGTTTCCAAGAGTAACCAGCGAACGCGAACAAATTACATCATTCGTGCAGAGCGTCCGTTGAATTTTTTTTATTTGCTTGCGGGTACTAGCTAGTTAGGATACCTCACAAAATGGACAGTGGGTTACAATATTAATGTTCATTTTTCATACATTTATTTCTCAGAACCATTTTGAGTCCTTCAAAGGGGGTACATTCGGTTGAAACTAAATTTCAACAAGGGGAGTACAGAGTAGCCAATACAAGGTTGAGAACCACTGCTTCAAAGGAACATCTGTGTCGGTTTGAAAATTTCAGGCTGGCCTGCCCATGATTAATTTTTGGTTTAATCAGACTGGATTGTGTGAGGAGCACATAGATCCTTAGAATACCTGGATACAGTCCCATCGGAGAGCTCTTCCTGCAGGCGAGGCTGTGTTGGCTGGGTCATGTAGCCCACATGCCCAACCACTGCATGTTCTGTTTGGCTGGATAGACAGGGGTAAACGGACATGGCACCGGCTGGAAAAGAGATGGACTGATACGGTAAATGAGGATGTGGAGCTGAGTGGACTTTTCGATGACTGGTACCAGCGGTGCCAAGAAAGACCTCTGGAGTAGGCTTGTGATGGAAACCACTGGGCAGGTGGAGGCAGTCGCCCTCCAACAATAGCGGAGGGCAGAGGAGCAATGCTCACAACAACGAGCAGAACGCCAGACGGCTGATACATAGCAAGTAGGCACAGTAGTGGCACAGGTGGTGCGCCTGTTCGGTGACCTAACAATGAGCCGTTGACAATTCACATGGCTTCATAGTGCGCCGAAATTGGCACAAGCGCTGTGGTGACGTCACCGCTGCTTAGTGTTGTTGTTGGTGAGAGTGAAGGCCATGTGGGCGCCTGGGTTTGGACTCCCACCAGGATCACCGTGTCCCTGTGGTCAGCTCGTGCGTGACTGTTCACTGTGCCTTCATGTTTTCTGTACCATGCCCACCCACTACCAGCCCCCACTCTGCCCGTCACCCCTTAATATGACCCTCACTGGGGGTCGCCCTGACTCCACCAATAACCTCAGCTGTGAACCACTGACTTCATAAGTGACCAGTTCAACATCAATCACATCAGCACCTCCACACACACACAGAAAAATACATTGGCACCACCATCACTGCCAACATCACCATCACTGTCCAAGCCAAAAACATCACCGCCATCACAATATCGTCACAATATCGCCATTTTTTTCTAGATTTGAAGCTTTCGTGACTGCAAGGAGTCATATTCTTATGTTTTTTTCGGTAAAGTCACGTAGGTAAAAAATTAAAATTAATAAAAGTAAAACACACGATAGCTGTATCAAGAGAAATTCCAAGAAAACAGTCCTTGTATATATACTGGTTGAGGGTGGGAGGAGCCAAGGTAGGCCCTGAATATTATTTTTGTGAGGTTCTGTGCGGCTGAAGCACGCTGTTAGGAATGAGTCTTTGTTGTGTAGAATGGTTGAACTGGGAGGTTCTAATAGTTGTTCAGGTGCGGCTGATGTAAAGGTGCGGCTGCTGTGAATGGGACTGAGCCTTTGTTATGTAGATGAAACAGCACTTTGTTACTTTGCTGGGATTAATTCTAGATTTGCCAAATATGTGTGGTAAAACTTAAAGTAGGAAAACCAGTGTGTGAAAAAAGAAGAAGAAACTATACGGTAACTGAAGAATAGTGCCTGTCAAATAAGATGGTCCAAATATGTGTAGTTAAATCTTTTTTTCCAAGCTGGGAGAGCTGTAGCAGGACATCGTGACCCGTGGGTGAAGGATACAAACAGGACTTGACTGAGGAGGCCTTGTCTGTAATAGAGGAGTGGGACGTGGGGGTGAAATGGATGTTTATGCCGTGAATGAAGTCTCAGAGCCGACCTCGACCCTTAACACGGGTTTAGGCCTCGCATTTTAACTGCACACTAGAAATATCTAACTCGAACCCTAAACTAGGCCTAACTCTACCTCTAACCCAATCCTACCTCGAACCCTAAATGAAACATAACTCCTAACCCAGTCCTAACCATAACGCAGTATCAACTCTCACCCTAACCCCTATCCCTGATCCTTGATTCATTGCTCAGTTCCCAGCCACAACCCTACCCCTACTCTACCCCTAACCCATGCCTGTCTCTCACACGCTCCCTAACAATACCGCTAACCCAGCCACAACCCTACCCCTAACCCAGGCCTGCCTTTCACCGTCTCCCGACTAATAACGCTAACGCAGTCACAACCCTACCCCTAACCCACGCCTACCTCTCACCCTCTCCCAACCAATACCTCAAATGCAGCCACAACCCTCCCCCATTGTACCTCGACCCATCACCCTCCCCAGGTGTCTAACTATTCTTTGTCTTTCCTCTAGGCTTACGATTCCTTTGTGCTGCAGCTAAACTCACCGGAACTCACCTGCGCACGGCCCTGCTCTCCCTGACCCTCCTTGCTCTTCTCCTGGCCAGAACCCCGTATACTTTGGATCTCAGTCCACTTGGGCACCAACTCCCTTTACTAGTGGTGTGGGGGCCCAAGGCAGGGACATGGGGATTCCTCAGTGGCTGGTGCTAGTGTTGTTGGGGTGCGTGGGGGTCACAATGAAGTCAGACCGCGCTGGGGACCCCGCAGGGTCCCAGGTCCCTTTGCCCTGGTCTGAAGGACCCAAGGGGTCCTGGAGTGGCAAAATAGCGGCCGTGGTGGAACACAACAACAACAAGACCGTGTCCATTGAACTCTTAAACAACAACAACCAGACTGTTTCTAGAAGGCTGTTAATGAACAACACAACTACGACCAGCAAGCCTATGAGCCATAAACGCTCAGCCCGCAAGAAGAACCAAAGTAATTTATCTAGCAGACTCACGAACAACAACAAGCAGGTCGACATGCACAGGCTCGGGAGGACAGCCATGGGCAGTGACAAAAAAAGAAGAGCCAGAAACAACGGCACAACCAGCGCAACACGCACCACGACTACACACAGCCAAGGGCCACCTGGCACCCATAACCAGAACTCTAAAACAACCACCACCACCAACCACAACTCTAAAACCCCCACCACCACCAACCACAACTCTAAAACACCCACAACTACCACCACCAACCACAACGCTAAAACACCCACAACTACCACCACCAACCACAACTCTAAAAGACCCAGCACCACCAACCACAACTCTAAAACACCCACAACTACCACTACCAACCACAACTCTAAAAGACCCACCAAACACAACTCTAAAACCCCCACCACTACCAACCACAACACTAAAACCCCCACCACCACCAACCTTAAAACACCCACGACTACCAACCACAACTCTAACCCACCCCCCACCACCTCCCACAACTCTAAAACACCCACAACCACCACCAACAGCCACAACTCTAAAACACCCACAACCACCACCAACAGCCACAACTCTAAAATCCCCACCACCGCCAACCACAACTCAAAAACACCCACAACCACCACCAACCACAACTCTAAAACACCCACAACCACCACCAACAGCCACAACTCTAAAACACCCACCACTACAACAGTCAAGCACAAGGCACGCATAAACAAACCAGCTGCAAACCCCAACAAGAAACACAACACTACCACACGCAGCAACAATAAAACTCGCATTAGCCACAACAACAACAAACAAAGCACCACTCAAACAACCATTAATAATGGCCGAACCACCACCAACAACCACAAAAACGCCACCACCAACACTCACAGTAAAACTACTGCCACTGCTAGTCACAACCACCACGACCACCGCCATAACCACCACCACAGCACGGACAGCGTCATAACTGGACCGAACCATCACTTGAATGGGTCTCAACGCAACAGGACCAGATCAGCACCATCATCCGCCTCATCATCAGTCGCAGCGGCATCGTCACTAGAACCATCAGCAGAGCCGTGGAGAGGCGGGGGTGGGGGGCTCCAGGAGCGACGGGGGGCCCAGGACGAAAGGGCCGTGACCGCAATGATCCCCCTAAGCCAGAATGGCCGCCGGCGAGAGAGAACCCTCCATCCAGCCACGCTACTCGCGAGGTACGTGGAGCATACAACATCATCAACATCAACAGTGTCGTCACAAACTTCATCATCAACACTGCCATCAGCATTAACTTCATCATCAATACTGCCATAATCATCACTGCCATTGGCATCAACTTCATGTATATATGTATGTTGTATGTATGTTTAGCGTTTTTTAGCACCGTACATAGCCAACTGTACTAATCAGAGGTGCGGGGGAAGGATAACAAACTCAACACAAAAATAATTTTTAAAGAAATGGGGTGTCCATCTAGATTTAAAAGTGCATAGCTCTTCCGAATATCAGAAGGTAGAGTGTTCAAGATGGCTGCAGAAGTGCATCTTAAAACGTGCGATGCAGTGACGCAGGCTTTGTTCTATGGTTAGCCAAAAGCCGCTGTGAAGATTACCGGAGTTCGCGTGATTGTTTATGCTCCTTGACTAGATCAGCAAGGTATTGTGGTTCATTTGTGGCAAGCACTTTGTGCATAATGAGTGCAACCTGATAATATATTCGTTTGGCAACCAGATGCCATTTCAGCTCAGCGAGTACTGGACGGACATCATCGGATTTTGAGTACCCATCAAGACACGTGCCAAAGAATTTGTACACGCTGCAGCTTCGTAATGTTTATGCCAGACGTCTCGTAGAGTAGTGAGTTTCAATAATTGAGCTTTGTAGAGTCTATGCTACACACCACCCTGTTGGCTTTGTCACTACTCAATAGTGGTCGAATGTGTCATTGAGTCCTGATATTAAAATTGCAGGACCTGACTATATTTTGCACGTGGTGATCAAACGACATATTCTGGTTGGGTATGTACCTTCAAACAGCAAAAAAGACCTGGGTTTCAAACAGAAAGAGAACAAATAATAGATTTCATCAGACACATGGCAAAGAATAGAGGAAATGAAACAACTGAAAGCTAAGCTACTGAACACAAAGTCACAGAGGATCCAGGAAAAGATCCGGTTGGCCTACAAGAGCAGAGACAAGGAGGTAAAGAGGGGCGTCAGGAGAGACACAAGCGCTTTTGTGAAGGACATGGCAAACAAAGCCGATAGAGTTGCAGCCATTGTCGATATGGTTACTTTGTACAGGATTATTAAACGTTTGCGGCAAAAAACAACCAATTAGCCCCTGTCAAGGACCAAAATGGAAATAATATCACTGCTGAGCGTGAACAAGCATTAAGATGGGTCCAACATTTCCTAGAGGTACTCAACCATCATGATCCAGAACAACCGGCTAACCCTACAACAACTGACAATGTCCTCAACATCAACTCACCTGACATGGCTGCACCACATAATCTGTGGTGACTTGAAGTGTCCCGGACTAACTGGTGCTTGTGATAAAATCAACAGCGAGTTTGCCAAGAGCATTGACAGTCACAGTTGAACCCAGCACGTCAGCGACGCAACATGTCGCTTGGGAAAATGTACTGGATCACATCTTCATATCCGCCAATGCTGTAACTGTGACCAACGTTATCGAAGATGTGGGTATTTCAGATCACAGTCTCATCATGAGCAAAGTGGTATTACCGATGACTCGCCCACCTGTCACAACGATATTATACAGAGACTGGAAACAACTGGACCATGATGATTTCTATCAGAAGATCTGGTCATCATCGGCGTGTCTGAATCATGCATATACGGCCAATTAATTTACAGCTCAATTAGGAAATTGCATCACTGCTGTTCTTGATGAACTCGTACCCATATATTATCAGAGTATGTTTTTTGCTTGCATTTTGACCACAAGTATTGTGGTTAATGCAGACATGATTCCTTGTAAAAAGTTTCAGTTTGGTGTTTTAACATCTTAACACCTGTTTTGTTGCCAGATAAAAAGGGGAAACCCCTATTCTCAGTTAATGAGTCGCTTTATGACTTTCACGCAGGTGTCTTCATGGTGAATCAGTGCGATACCACCATGCAGGCTACTGGTGCCAGGCTTCCCACAACGGTGCTTATGCACAACAGCGTATCCCTTCGATGCAGCCTCATGCTTAATTACGTCTTGTGAGTCGTCATATGTCCAGGTTTCTGTAACAGCCAATATGTGGAGTCCACACTCGTTGATCAGATCCTGGATGAGCGCCGTCTTGTTGACGATGGGGCGTGCATTGGCCAATCCAAAGTTGAGGAATCCTGGTTCAGGGTTTGGCTCGATACCCGACATTAGCAGCAGTACAGCGATGAATACGCTCCTTTGTGGCCGTGTGGATGTAGGGCAGAAGCAGAACCGACCAGATCTGCAGCACAACGATGTACAACGCATTGCAATAAGTGATGAACACGGCTGGGTAGGGGTCAGCATTTCCACAGCAGATCGTAGCAAAGTGGGTGCGGAACTCAACTAGTTTGTGTGCTGTATGTGTACTGCGTGTATACTATGTGTGTACTGCGTGTGTACTCTGTACTGCGTGGTGTGTGCTGCGTGTGTACTATGTGCACTGTAAATGTACTGTGTGTGCTGCGTGTGTACTGTTTGCATCAGGTATGTACTGTGTGTGCTGCATGTTTACTGTGTGTGCCGCGTATGTACTGTGTGTGTGATGCGTGTGTACTGTGTGTGTGATGCGTGTGTACTGTGTGTGTGCTACCAGCTGCCCCGAATTGTGCAACACGGCGCGCTGCCCCCTGCTGCCCCCCTCGGGCTGCCCCCAGGGAGAGGTGTGGGACCCGTGTGGCTGCTGCCATCAGTGCGGCCTCCCCGAGGGGACCCTGTGCCTCCCAGCGGCCTGGGATCCCTGCGGAAGGGGACTCGTGTGCAGGGCCGGTACGTCACGGGGGTACATGTGGGTATACGTGGGAGCAGACAGGGATACACTCTGGGTTTAAAAAGGTTGAAAGGTTTATTAGAAATGCTATATCACCCCCACTCAAGGGGGAATCACAACATTGCACAGTCTCAAAAGATACAATCTGGTGAAAACGATAAAACACAGTATAGTTAAGAAAATGCAATGAGAAAGCAGTGAGTCCCACATTCCGTCCGGCAAGCACATCGACCGCAGTGGAATGAGGGACCAACCAGGCCCATAGACATGCACGTCCAAGACTGTGCGGAGCTTTATAGGCTAAAATAGCGAGCTTGTACTGGATGTGAATGCTTACTGGAACTCGGTGCAGATCGTGGAGAGTGGGAGCTGCGCCTCAGCATTCGAGCTGCTGAAGCTTCACTGGCTGAAGCTTATGCACGAGGACAGATGGAAGCTCTGCATAAAGGATATTGCCATAGTCTAGGCATAGCGATACAAAGGCATGGGTTGATTATACAAGGTCATGAGCTGCCAACAGGCATGCAGGAACTAATTGACGAGGTACAACATTGTTGATGGCAGAGCATCAGAGTAAACAATCATGCTTCTCAACTTGCTTGACAGTGGTGCCCCAAAATGGGAATAAATAGATCCAGCCATATCAAACCGAGTAGGTTCCATGAGCCCCTTGGACCGGATCCAATGAAGCTCGGATCCACTACACCATCTGAGAGGGGTATGAGTACCTCTCATGACGAAACCCTGAATCACCCCATCATCAGCCCATGAGGGGGGAAAGAAAGCTAAGTTCCCCATTCTGTTACCGCCTGAGTGAAGATGAGGTCCAGTGTGTGGCTGTGATCATGAGTTGCACCACACATAGACTGGGTGAAACCCATGGACCCCATGGTGCCCAATAGATCTATGGCAAGTTAATCCGTGGAATCATCGACCCAAGAGTTGAAATTTCCCAGCACAATAGTACAGGGGAATTGCAAACTTAGCGGGGAGATTACCTGGATAAATTATGCACAGCATCGCTCCTGTAGCCATGTGGCCTTTACGCAAGGATGAGATACATGCCATGACTCCCGTTTGTAGCAGAATGCACGGTCTGATACTCAAACGACCTGACCTTAGATCCAGGATGGATGGTACAGATCAGATCAGACTTAAAAAATATGGCTACACCCTCGCCTCTCTTACTATCTGGTCAAGGTTGATCACAACCCTCGCGCAGCCAAGGTGGGGGCATCCCACAGCAATTGTGTCGCACACTAATGGGGCGTAAACAATGCAGAGCTGACCTTGCATTCAGAAGCACGATGGCAAGGGCGGGCTCCTGAACATCCCGAGTGACCATAGGTTGCAGCACAACATTACGCTGGATAGGAATATTAACCAGGGAGCAAGTCCGATGGGCTTCGATGCCCGCTTTCCTATACCTGGGTACCTGCTCGATCCCCTGAGTGGAGAGCTGCAGGGCCGGCTCTGCCCAAGCCGCTGGGACCCAGAGATGCAAGCACCTCGACAGGCTGCCTCTGCCATGACAGTCCGGGGAATCTTTCCTGGGAGGCAGGGGAGGGGGCTCCTGATGAAGGTACCTGAATGAAACAAGTGCGGAGGGAATGATAGCTCTAAACACACAGGGGAGGAAGAAAAGAAACACTCTGAACAAGCCTCCAAAACCACTAACAGCACCCAATCTCAAATAGACAAATACAGACGAAGGTGAATAGGCCCTAGCCCTGGCTCTTCCTGGCATCTGGGAGGCCATAATTGAGTGTCGTTGTTGCAGGTGTGATAGTTTATACTGCGATTGTCGATGAGGTGACCGATTGGGGAAACTTAGACTGAGAAAAGGACCCACGACGAACCCCTGATGGACATCTGCAGTGGATGTTACTTTGACGTAGGTACAGTCTGTCGGAGAGATACGATATAAGCCACTGAAGAGCTGTGCCGATTTATAGTGTCAAAGGCAGCATATGTCGAGGCTGACTAGGGAATGAATGAAAGTTAAAATGTAATCGCTAATCGTGAGTGGGCTGGGCGAAGGCAGACAAAGAGGGCAGATATTAGGGGCTCAAGTGAAGTGCTATTTGAATTCTGACAAATGCGAGGCACTCTGGACGTTTGGAGATGGTTTATAAGTTGGTGCTGGGGCAGTGGTTTGCTGGGTCCTCAGGGTTTAGAGATAGGTTTCATTAGCAGAAGAGTCACTCGGCTCAATTTAAGTGATGAATGGATAACACTGACGGGAATGAGGCACGAGTAAAAGGAGAGGCCATAATTGCAAGTTTGTCAGCACAGTGCACCATGGCACTGTCTGGTAATAGATCCAGAAGAGTTTATTATATTAATAATAATATGTTATATAGTGTCAGTCGTGCGAACGCATCTCACAACGCTGAAGATTAGATGAGAACTTCTTGGGGTGTAACGGTGAGAGGGCTTTTCGAGTGAGGGAAGTAAAGGGGAATGGCTGGTGGTTGATCTTTACAGCTGAAAGATGCACGCTGATGGTGGAGGTGATGCTAGCTCGCTAGAATTTGAGAGCAAGTGAAGATTCGGCCAGGTGATGGCACGCGGTCTCTACTTCGCTGTGATGGAAGATGGCGCGAAGTGCGGACCGCAGTTGATGTGGGCGGTTGACTGCAGAGAACAGTGTTTACGATTGTGTGAAGTGCACGAGGGCTGTGATGAGCTTGCTGATGGTTGCTTTTCAGTCGAGAGATGTGGCTGGCTTCGAGCCTGGGGCATAGGTAGACGGCCTCCGGTCGGCGACTGCTGTGTTTAGATGCAACAGCTGCGGTCGAGAGCCGCGGTTGTCACGAGAGGGGAGCCGGTCGGCGACGCGTTTGATGGGTACTGAAGTCTCAATGATGTGTTTCAGGCTAAGGTCCAGTTGATTGGCGCGGATTGTTGTGTCGGATGATGATACCTCTCTTTCTTGTATGCCCCCCCATCCACTGACCTCCCCCTCTCCCCGTATGCACCCCCCCCCCCGCCACCTTCCCACCCAGGCTCATCGCGGCGTGTTGGGCATAGCGCTGGTGGTGGAGGTGCACGCCCCCCCCGAGCGTGGTGCGTGTGTGCGGCGACCCCCCACTCGGCAGTGTGTGGCAGCGACGGCGTGACGTACCGCAGCGAGTGCGCGCTCTTCGCGGCGCGCTCGCACAGCGCCCACCAGGGACTCCCTTCCATCATTGCGCTCCAGCGGGGGGCCTGCGACCCAGGTGGGAGGGGGTCTGGGAGGGGTGTGGGGAGTGGGGGTGCAGGGGGGGATGTTTTATGACAGGAAAGCGTGTTTACAGGTGAGTGGGTAGGTGAGTGGGTGGACAAACGAGTGAACTCGTGTTCGTCTAAAGAGTTAACCAGTGAATGAGTGGGCAGGTATGTGGGTGGATAGATGAGTGGACAGCTGAGTGAGTGGGCAGGTGTGTGAGTGAATAGAGTGGGCAGGTGAGTGAGTGGGCAGTTGAGTGACTGGACAGATGAGTGAGTGGGCAGGTGTCTGAGTGGATACAGTGGGCAGGTGAGTAAATGGACAGGTGTGTAAGTTAATAGAGTGGGCAGGTGAGTGAGTGGGTGGGGTGAGGACTGGGATGAGGAGTGGGGTGAGGTGAGGAGTGGGGTGAGGCGTGCTGTGTGGACGCAAGGAAAATTATTCCTGTAAACGTAGCTGCGTGCTCCCGTGATCTGTTTTACCCTGGGTATAATACGTTCCACACAGACGGATTTAGGAATTCACGACCGCAATGGTACCTGCCTCTGTGGGGTGATGCACACCTGTGATTCGGCACGTTGAAGGCAAGGTTTGGTGTTTCACACAGAGATCGCCATGCTCCCAAACTCGCCGAGCTGCAAGGAGGTGGTGGCCAGGAGATGGCAGTGCATCAAGCGAATTCATAAATCGATCTGTGTAGACCCCCAGTGCCCCCCCCCCCCCCGCCTCGTATACATCGCGGTGATGGGTTTTCTCCGGGTTCTCAAATTTCCTCCTCCCACAGGAAGCCGAACTCTCATTAAAAATGACGAGCTCATGACCAAACATCCCAGTGCTGCAGGAACCTCCTGAGAGCGATGCTTAAGATTTATTAAGATTTACTTTGTCTGCAGATATCTATGGAATTCTAATTATCTCGGCCTCGCTGTGCGCTGCGTTGCACCGCTAATCGAGTAGATAACCTTGCGTTCAATAAACCGTCGGAGCCAGGATGAACGTCCAACTCCAATCGTCATTTATTGATTGTAACAAGGTAAAACTGGTAAGAAAACACAGATACAGCATCTGTTATAATCCGGAAACACCAACACAATGAACACCACAGCATCAGAACATTGTCTTAGATAACAATAGATCCTGGACGGACCAGGCCCCTACATTACCACTGAACTAGACAAAAGCACAAGCCGGTGCGTTGCATACAGGCACATCGTGTATTCATCCCACTGCACCCCAAAAGTACAGCATTACACATAACACTAAACTGTGGATGAGATACTTCGTCATCTTTACACTCAGGATCGCAACATAGGCACAAGTCTGACTCGACCTACTAAATCACAAGTAACATCCACAATAAAGAAAGTCGCAGGCTTCGTTACTAACTAGGCCTCGTATTTACTACAACAACTTAACGGCACCATAAAGGCATTTACATCACTATAACGGTCATTCCAACATTACAACAGCATTGCCAATATTATAGGAATATAAACAAACTTACAGACAATGCTTCTTAAGCTCCCACAATGGACAAGTGCGGCTGTGGTCTCACTGAGATGCGATGCGTGCCGTCATCTTGAATTATGAGTAAAATCTAACATCGTGACTTCCTGGTCACGTGACCAAAATTAGCATTAAAAAACAGGAACTTCCTGTGAACGTACGCTCCACATCTGCCGTGAGGCAAGACACTCCCCGTCTGGTATCTAGGAGATACTACCATTTATTTACTATCTCATAAACAAGTGTATAACAACTTCAACGGGTCGACTTATTTATCCATATCTTTGCGAGAGAGAAGTAGTACTATCTCGACTATGGGCCTGATGAAAGTTCTTGCGACACCTTGCTTCGCAATCATAACCTCGACCTTTCGAACCTTTCCATCGGCACTTGGAATCGACTTGAGGATGCGGCCCATTGGCCACTCATTCCGTTTGGCTTGGTTGTCCTTCAGTAGGACGAGGTCGCCTTCTTGGATGTCTGGTCTGTTAGACTGCCACTTGTTGCGCACTTGGAGTGTCGTAAGGTACTCGTTTTTCCAGCGACGCCAGAACGTGATTGCAAAGCTCTGCACTTGTTTAACACGTAAATAACGCGATCTAAACCCAAAAATCGTTGATTATGAACTCTGCACTTGTCTCCATTGACGTCTGTAGAGGTCTGCAGTGCTGCCTCCTCGGTAGGTGCTGTGAGCACGTCTGTCTTCTGGGTAAGAAGTGTAGCAGGAGTCAAGATGAATGGTGACTCCGGGTCGGTTGAGACGGGGATCAGGGGTCTTGAATTAATTATGGCTGAGACCTTGACCATGAGAGTGGTTTAGACCTTGTGAGAGAGCCGTGTGGACCCGACATCACATAGCATGGAGTCGAGAATGCGTCGAGCAATCCCAATCATGCGTTCCCAAGCTCCACCCATATGCGAAGAGTGGGGAGGATTGAAGATCCATGTACAGCCTTGGTCACTAAGTTATTTCCTGACAGAATCATCATCGATATTCTCCATATTGATCTTAAGCTCTTTACATGCTCCAGTGAAATTGGTTCCACAATCAGAATGGAGTTGCTTGGCTGGCCCTCTGATGGCGAAGAATCTCCGGAGTGCGTTTATAAAGCTCGAAGAGTCCATGGACTCGATGACTTCGATGTGCACTGCTCGTGTACTCATACAGGTGAACAGCACTGCCCAACGTTTGCTGTTCGCGAGCCCTCCTCTAGTGCGGTGGGAGATGACTGTCCATGGTCTGAACACGTCGATCTCTACAGAGGTGAAGGGAGGTTCCACACTGAGTCGATCGGCTGGGAGGTCTGCCATTTTCTGGTTTCCTGTTTTCCACGTAGCTAACGACACCGGATACACTTGTGGATTGTGCTGGCGATGCACCTCTTTGCTCCAACGATCCACAGCCCTGCAGATCGGATTGCTCCTTCTGTGAAGTGCCGACCTTGGTGCTTGACCTTCTCGTGGTAGTGGCGCACAAGTAAGATTGCGATGTGGCTCTGGCTTGGGATTATGAGGGGGTTTCGTTCATTCTCATCTAATTTGCCATTCCCTAGCCGACCACCGATCCTGAGCAAGTCGTCTTTATCCATCCTGGAGTTTAGCTTCCTGAGGGTGCTGACCCTAGGAAGGTCTTCTCCCTTGTTGATGGCCTTGATCTCACTTGCATAAGCTGCCTGTTGCACACAGCGGAAGATTGATTTCCTTGCTCTGGAAAGCTCGTTTTCAGTGCGTGGCACTGTGCAGTGATGCCATTCATTGCAGCTATCAGTGGTGCCTCTCATCGGGTGGTGGAAGCAGTCTGCGATATGCGTTAAATGTGCTATCGCTCGCACGAGCATCGTCCATTTCGAGAAATGTTCAAAATGGTGTGGACTCAATGGACTTCTTAGTCGCACATTTGTTACGAAAGTTGTCACTTGAGGACGAATCTCCTTGTTGGACTCGGGCTCTATGAGTCCAAAGTTCTCCTTGGTAGTACATGGGCCACCGTCACGTCGTAACAGGAATGCTGGACCCGTCAGCCAGATGGTTTGATTCAGCAGAGATGCAGGGACGGACCTAGTTGCGATATCTGCTGGATTCTGATCAGTTGGAACGTAATTCCATTGCTCCGGCTGTGTCGATCTCCTGATGCGCTCCACCCGGTTGCTGATGTAGGTGTAGAACCTTCTGGTTTGGTTGTTTATGTAGCCTAGTACGACCTTACTGTCTGTGTAGAACTTGACCGCATCCAGTTTGACGTCCAATTCGTCTAAGATCAGTTCCGCCACCTCTGTAGCAAGAACGGCTCCACACAGCTCGAGCCTTGGGATGGTATGTTCTGGTTGTGGGGCCTTGCTGTGGAACTCCTTCCAGGATTCCCACTCAGATGACAGCTCCGGGGCTAGGAACAGAGATGCCACGGTCACAGCGACCACCGCCACGACCACCAGCAGAGCGACGAGCAGCGGCTTCGTCTTAGTATTCTTCCCGTCAGTCAGGACTGGCTTGGAGAAACGTGGAGGAACAAACTCCAGCGAAGACGGTGGATGTACAAGCGAAGTCGTGGTGGTTTCTTCGTAAGTCTGCACGGTACAGCCTTGACTTCTCTTGCCGAGTTTCTCTTTCAGCGTGAAGTGGTTGGGGCATGGTTTGAAGTGTGACGTGCGTCCATTTGTGAGCACACTTGTTCTGAATGTGCTAATGTGGTCTAGTTTGTGTGTTCCATCGAGACAAACGTCACCTACGATGACCCATCCTAGGTCGAGTATCTGGGCGTAGGGAGCATCGTGAGGTCCATTGCGTTGATCGCGAACCTTGTGGACTCTCAGCATGTCCCTGCCGAGCAGAAGTAACATCTGTACCGTGTGATCCAATGGCGGGATGAACTCTGCTATGGGTTTCAGGTGTGGGTGGTGACGTGCAACTTCGGGCGTGGGAATCTCACTCCTGTCGTCCGGTATCTCATTGCACTCTGTCACCGTAGGAAGGTCTAGCTTCATGGTGCTATCTATGGCTTCCATCATGAGGCCGCTCGCTCTTCTTCCCGCTGTCTCCATCAGTCCTGAGCATGTTCTGAGCGTGTATGGAAAGGGATTCCCACCTACACTTAGCTGATCAAAGAACTCTGACCTTGCCAAAGACCTGTTGCTCTGGTCGTCCATTATGGCGTACATCCTTACTGCCTTTTCAGGATGTCCTTTGGGATAGACTCGGACGAGGCATATCTTTGAGCAAGATCTTCCTTTGAAGCCTTCTCCACAGACTTCTGTGCATTTGGTTGTGATTGACGAAGTGAGTGCGGCGGTCTCGCCTTGCTCCCCGCCGTGCTCTGCTTCGGGATCGGAAGCCTTTGTGCCACTGGGTTTGTCGCTGCCACATTCCTCGCACTTGATATCTGCCTTGCAATTCCTTGCAAGGTGGTTTGTAGAAGCACAGCATTTGAAGTACACTCCAAATTCTTTCAGCATGTTCTTCCGCTCTTCCAATGGCTTCCTCCTGAACTCACGGCATTTCTGGAGGGAGTGAGGTTTATCATGCAATGGGCATTGCTTCTCTGGATCCTCTATCTTTTTCTTTGTGGTGGTTGCCTGGACGGAGTTTGCGAATGTCGCAGGAGAGACCTCAGTCTTGTGTACGGAAATTGGCACTCTCGCTGTTCCTCGTTTCGCCATCGCTCTTTCCATTCTTGGGAGATCTGGACTGGAAATCCCCGTGGTGCCAAACATGAAACTCGGGTCATTTCTGGTCTTAGCCAGGTTGCGGATAAACTTTGAGAAAAAAGAGAATGGGGGGAATGCAACCTAATGCTCTGACTTGTATCTTGAACCTGCTCTTCTCCATTTTTCCTGCACATCAAATGGCAATTTCTCTACGATGGGGTTCACGCCATGGTAGGTATTCAAGAAAATGAGACCTGGTAAGTAGGGGTCAGCCTGGGCTGATTCAAGCTCCATCAAAAGATCTCCAAGCTCCCGTAACCTTTTATTGTCCCTACCAGTGATTTTTGGAAAGTTCTGCAACTTCTTGAAGAGAGCCTTCTCAATAGTTTCTGGGCTACCATAGCACTCCTCGAGCCTCTCCCACACCGCATGCAGGCTTGAGGCGGGGTCGTCAATGTTTGCTGACCGAATCCTTTTTGCGTATTCTGCAGATTCATTTCCTAACCATTTCACCAACAGGTCGAGTTCTTCACTGGCAGAGATGTCTGCATTTCGGATTGCATTCGTGAAGGTAGATCTCCAGGCTCGATAGGGCAGGATATGTATTTCCACCATTCCCGTAGACAGCACTCCTATTGACTCGGTGTGGAGATGACGATGCCTGAACGTCCACCCTTTGTTCAGTATCGTTTGGTGGAGGAGCATTGATGCATTGTTCAGACCAGACCAAAATATTTTTTCTGGTGAGTTGATCACGGTCCTAGACAGATATCTGAGTACCAAACTCACTCCAATTCTCTTCCTTATCCAGGTTGGCTGCTGCCTCGAGCACCTCTGCCTGGGCCCTTGCAGCAGCTGCTTCCTTTTTGAGTTTTAGGGTGCTTAACTTAGCATCCAGCTCAATTTTCTTCCGTGGGGCAGTAGCCACTATGCTTGCTTCTTCTTGTATGTGGGCCTTTTCAATTAGCATAGCTTCCTCTTCAGCCATGTAGGCAATACGGGCGTTTGCTGCTTCTGCTGCTGCACGTGCCTGAGCTGCTGCCATACTAGTAGATGATGTCTTTGAGTGTGCTGAGGCTTTAGATCTTGTGGTGGACCTGGATGAGACAGAGTGCTGAGATCGTGTCTCTCTTAAGCCCTCCACACGGTCCATTGCCTCTTGTATCACTGCCTGCACATTTTCATCGAGCAGTTCAAGAAAGTGCTCTTGCATACGCACTCCCTCAATGCCCTCATCTGTTTTCACCTTCATCAGGAGGGAGATGTATTTATTTGCCAGGAGCTTGTAGCTTGAGCTGCTCACCTTCACTCGCTGGATGGCCCGCTGAATTGAGGCCACTGTGTCGGAGGCGTTTGAAGCTTCAGATAAATCTGCTTCAACCCGGTCCCTTGCCCGTTGTATCCTGGCATCAAGGTCCTGTTTCTCAGCATCATAGCTTTCCAAGGCCCTTTGTGTCAACCTGACCTCCCTCTGGGGCCTTGAACTCCCTTGGTCCTCTTGAGGCAGGATGTGAGGTCCTGGATTGCTTAAATCATCTTCTTCAGCATCTCTCCCTGCTGAACTGTGGCTTTCCATGCTGTGATGCTTGCAGCACGATTTTAATGTAGACTCGTTGCAGAGCTGGTTGCTTGCTGCAGGCTGACTGCTTGAGAGCTCCTTGCTTGCTGCAGGCTGACTGCTTGAGAGCGCCTTTGCTTGCTGCAGGCTGACTGCTTGAGAGCTCCTTGCTTGCTGCAGGCTGACTGCTTGAGAGCTCGAAGAAGAATGTCTTTTTACTATCTCGGCCTCGCTGTGCGCTGCGTTGCACCGCTAGTCGAGTAGATAACCTTGCGTTCAATAAACCCTCGGAGCCAGGATGAACGTCCAACTCCAATCGTCATTTATTGATTGTAACAAGGTAAAACTGGTGAGAAAACACAGATACAGCATCAGTTATAATCCGGAAACACCAACACAATGAACACCACAGCATCAGAACATTGTCTTAGATAACAATAGATCCTGGACGGACCAGGCCCCTACATTACCACTAAACAACTAGACAAAAGCACAAGCCGGTGCGTTGCATACAGGCACATCGTGTATTCATCCCACTGCACCCCAAAGTACAGCATTACACATAACACTAAACTGTGGATGAGATACTTCGTCATCTTTACTCTCAGGATCGCAACATAGGCACAAGTCTGACTCGACCTACTAAATCACAAGTAACATCCACAATAAAGAAAGTCGCAGGCTTCGTTACTAACTAGGCCTCGTATTTACTACAACAACTTAACAGCACCATAAAGGCATTTACATCACTATAACGGTCATTCCAACATTATGTAATAAAGGACTCTCTCTCAGTAGAATCTCGATACCACGGCGTCTCGCTCAGGCCCGCGTCCCTCTCGACGACCTCTCCACAACCTTCGGCTGCTCCGATATGCAGTCTCCCTGCTGCTCTGAGATGCAGTCTCCCTGCTGCTGCTCTTTCTTGCAGCCACACCGCTGCTCCGCTCTCTAGCGTCACTGCTGCCCCGTATATAGCTAGCATCCCACAGCCGCTAGCTCTCTGCGTCTGACACCGATGGCTGACGGTGTCGACGTCTCCCACCGCGTGGCGACCGCGCCACTCTCTCCGTCCTGCCCAGCGTGGCCTCCTCGTGTTTCACTCCATCTCAACTCTCCCTTCCCCTTCCGGTTCTCTCCCTAAATCCTCTCCCCTAGGTGACCCTAACTCCACCCACTCCCCACGTGACCCAGACTCCGCCCCCCCTCAATCTTTGCTTGCATTACACGACCCCCCCCCCTAATGAAAACCCAGCCGTCCTCGGCTGCAATAATTACAATCAAATAATGCGAGCAATATTTTAACCATCTGGCATCACTGGACAACGGAGAATATAAGAACGATAACAAGAACAACAAGAACAATAACAATCAATGAAAGGAAAGGGATTTGGAACGCATGCAGGTCGCCGGCCAGTCCCGAACGGGCGGCGGTCCCCCCACAGACCGAGAACGCGACAGGGTTTTAAGATCGACGGGAGTAGAACCGCCCGCCGCTGTTGGAGGCCCGTCAACGCCAAGGTCCCGTTCCCCAGGGAGACCCAAGTCCGGGGTCTCTGGCAACCGTGTCTGTGGTGGGGTTGGAGGGGCAGCGGGGTCAAGTGGCCCCGTCGCCGTGGTAGGCCCACCCAGAGCAGGATTTGCCACATCCACCTGCGTCACGGCTGGTTTGTCTGTAGAAGGCACGACAGGTGCACTTGCAGAGTCAACAGGCAAGGGCAGAGGTGCGTCGGGCACAACAGACACCGGCAAGGCAACATCAGGGGATGACGCATCCGTCCGCGGGGCCACGTAGGGCTTCAATCTAGACGTATGAACGTACCAGCGCCGCGATCCGAACCGAACCCGTGCGGATTGCGGGTTAGGGACTTCAATAAGCTGAACCGGCCCCTGCCATGGTTTGTGAAGCTTAGGGGAGGTCCCCGGCCGCACTTGCGGGCAGTGCAGCCATGCCATGTCCCCTACTCGCCAGGGGCATGTACCGGTCGAGCGCCGGGCGCAACGCTCGTTTCGCGCCTGAGTATTGGCAGTAGCCAATCGGGTCCCCTCCCGTGCCTCGGCGACGCGTCGAACAGTGTCCTGAATGTATTCGGGGAGAGGTTTAACAGGACCCTTCGCCCCCGTACCCAGCTGTACTTCCACCGGCGGCACATTCTCGCGGCTGTACATTAGAAAAAATGGAGAATACCCAGTGGACGCATGAGGCGTCATCCGATACGCGGAGAATACTCCAGGTATATGCAAGTCCCAATCAGCTTGTTTTTCGTCAACCGTGTGACATAGCATGGCCGACAGCGTCTGATTAAGGCGTTCCACCATGCCATCCATCTGCTGGTGGTAGGGAGACGTACGGACCTTCTTGGTTCCCAGCGCAGCGCACACTTCCGCCAACAATTTTGAAGAAAAATTTCGCCCCTGATCCGTGAGTAGCCTCTCCGGCGCCCCTTTGTCCATCACATATCCAAATAGGAAGGCGTCCGTGATAGATGCCGCCGACTGGTCGGGTAAGGGCCAAGCCATCGGCCAGCGGGAAAGATATTCCACCCCGACCAGCAAATATTTATTACCCCTAGCGGATGGCGGGAAAGGTCCCAAAATATCCAGCGCCACCAACTCGTTGATTCGAGACACTTGTATAGACTGCACCGGCGGCACGTAAGGGTTTTTAGGCGGCTTCCGCCGGGCACACTCGGGACACGCCCGAATGTGTCCGACGACATCCGTCGTCATGCCGTGCCAGAAGTAGTCTCGCTGCAATGTTAACAAAGTCTCCTGCACCCCGAGATGTAATAAAGTGTCGCCGTGCAGAGTCCGAATCAATTCGTACCGTAGCGACGACGGTACTACCAGACGCCAGCGGTCATGCAATCCCTCCCTCCACATGAGCAAACCATCCCGGAGAGCGGCCCCCGGCATCCCAATGGACAGCAATCTCCCCGCTCCCTTCGCAGCCCGACTCCGTAAAGCCCCCAACGAGTCGTCAAGCAATTGTTCGCGAATCCATACCGAGCGCGGCAGGTTCAGAACCCCATCGGCCGGTCCTGGGCACACCGGAGCCCCAGGCACCTCGACAGCTGACACGACAGGCCGAGGGGGTAGCTTAACCAGCGTACACCTATTCGTACCCGACGCGCAAGCGCAAGGGGACCCCTGCGGTAATCTGGAGAGTGCGTCCGCATTCGCGTGACGCGACCCCTTCCGATATTGTATGTGGAAGGAAAATTCTCCAACCATCGTGCCAGTTGGCCAGATGGTTGGTCAACCCTCAGGGCATATTGCAGAGCCGCATGGTCCGTGAGCACAATAAATGACCGGCCGTAAATATACGGCTGATATTGGCGGAGAAAATAGACAATAGCCAATAATTCGCGGCGAGTAACGCAGTAGCGGGTTTCTGCCGGGGACAATACACGGCTACCGTAGGCTACCACGCGTTCTACGCCGCCCTTGGACTGTGACAGAACGGCCCCAATCCCAGTGTCACTAGCGTCCGTATCCAGAATAAAAGGTCGATCAAAATCCGGATAGTCCAATGTCGGCGCCGATGCCAACCGATCGCATAGGCCCTGAAACGCCGCTTCCTCCGGCGGACCCCAACTGAACCTCCGACCCTTACCTGTAAGGAGGTGCAAGGGCCTAGCGATCATAGCGAAGTTCTGGACGAACCTGCGATAGTATGAGGCGAACCCCAGGAAGCGACGTACGTCCCCAACCGAGGCTGGGGTTGGCCAGTTGCGGACGCACGCCGTCTTCTCCGGGTCCATGGCCACCCCGTCCGCACTGACTATGTGTCCCAAATAACGCATGGATCGTTGCAGTAGGTGACACTTTTTCGGTTTGAATTTTAAATTTGCGGAGCGCATCCTAGCAAAAACCGTCTCCAATATCTGCAAATGTTTGTCAAATGTGCGGCTAAAGACGAAAACATCGTCTAAATAAATCAAACATGTCTCCCACTGCAGACCCGTTAACACCAGCTCCATCAACCGCTGAAAAGTGGCAGGGGCCGCATTCAAGCCCATCGGAAGGCAATTAAACTGAAACAGTCCCTGCGGCGTACGGAAAGCCGTCTTTTCCCTCGAGGACTCGTCAAGGGGAAGCTGCCAGAATCCCGAAGAGAGATCCAACGTTGAAAAAAACTTCGCCCCAGACAAGGCATCGAGGGAATCATCCATAGGTGGAAGTGGGTACGCGTCTGTGAAGGACACCTTATTCAATTTCCGAAAATCGACGGAAAATCGCAGTTTCCCATCCTTCTTCACAAGGACTACTGGCGCGCCCCATGGACTGTTAGACGGGGATATAATGTCAGCGGCTAGCATGTCCTCCACTGCACCGCGAACCTGATCCCGCTCCGTCGGGCTCAACCGATGCGAATTCAACCGAATCAGAGCGGCATCCCCCGTATCAATGTGGTGGGAAAGCAGGGAGGTGCGTCCCAAGTCAAAATCATCCGAGCTGAACACGTCGGAATAACTTAGCAACAGCGCGCGAAGCGCGGACCGTTGCTCTCCAGTCAGGGATGAATTCTCCCCACATAACTCGGCGACCCAACGGTCATCCTGCCCCGTAGGCTCTGAAACCCCCCCTACCATGTCCCGGCGGACCCGGTTGTCATGGGTCGTGAACGCGGTCGTGGCGTGAGCCACAACCGTTCCGGCTGGGACACTGACATTCTCTGCACTCCCATTTAGCACCTGTAAGAACGGGGGCTGGCCGGCCGGACAATTGTTTGTGCCCCAACCAGCGCCGAGCCGCCCGTTATAGCCATGGACGGCGATAACAGAACCCCCGCCGCTCCCTCAACGCCAGGTACTGGCTTCCAATATCTCAACGGGATAAGCATCTGCGAACCAGGTGGAATGTCAACAGATACCTCGGACAGCGCCTGCACCTGGCAAACAGGAGCAGGCCGGCCCCATGGCGACGGTAGGAACGAAATTTCCCGCCCCCCTGGTAATTCAATGCAGTTTTGATCAATCCTTATTTGAATGGGCATTTTTGCCAGGAAATCAGTCCCCAACAAACAGGGTACCACGAGGGACCTAGAGATCAACACGGTCCCTGAAGCCGACACCCCCCCAATGGATATGTTGGCGTCCACCTGGCCCACAATGCCCATACGTCCCCCGTTCGCCGCTATGCATGAATCATAAACCGCTCGCACTCTCCCTGGCGGAATGCCCAAAAGATGGAAAATGACATCCGAAATAATGGTCGCGGACGCACCGGAGTCCACCAAAATACGCACCTCGACCCCCTGAATAGAACCCGGTACCGTGGACGACCCCGTAGCGGCCGCAACTACCCTCCGTGCCAATCGGCGCCATTGCGTCAGCGATCGACACGGGTCAATCGGAGGCACCTCGTTGTTAACGACACACGGACCGCGCGGCGATGGTGATGCATGAGGTGACAAGCCTTGCCGGGTGTCTGATGCGCACCGACTTGCCTGTCCTGGTGGGTCTTTTGGCGCGACGTCCGTGGTCGAGGCCTCCTGCTGGGGCGGCCCCGGGATGCGAGCCCAACAGTCCCTGGCGAAGTGGCCCTTACGGCCGCAGCGGAAACACTCCACATCGTTCCGGCGCGTGGCACCCCCTCTGTCCCGACGCGCCCGCGCCGGTGGGCCGGACCTCGGCCCCGTCCCCCCCCGAGCAGGCCACTGGGCGGAGGCGGCCGTCAACTCCTGCGGAGCCTTGTCATCAGGAACGTAGACCGCCTTCGTAGGATCCCACCCCGTAGTACCGCCTTCAACGATGGGTCCCCCTGTCCAGGCTGACACCTGCTTCCAGCGTCGGAGATTAAATTGAGCGTCCAAGCACTTAGCCACAGCACGGGACGTCAATTTATCATGGCTGCACACCGGCATGGGGATCCCCAGGTCTCTCGATAATTCGAGCATCTTGCCCAACACGAGGGGCTCCAACAAATTGGGCTCCGTCTCGGGGTATGCCGCCATCGCCAGTTCCAGAACTGCGCCTCTGAAAGCCACCGGCGATTCATCAGGCGCCCGTTGGCGCTGAACAAATCTCCGATGGGCGTCGTCCGGAGGCTCGTACGTATCCGCCATCTCCTCGAAGACACCCTGCAGCATCTTCTTCTTGTAGGCCTTGATGGAGCGGAAAAACCGGATGGACTCGTCGTCGAGAAGTGTTGGTAGGACTTCCAGGGCCTCCGCTTCCGTCCATTTGGCGGAGCGTACGGCCGCTTGAAAACGGCAGGCGAATGCGCTCCAATCGCCGCCGATTGAGAATTCTTTGACCATTGTTAAATGACGGCTGCGGGTTCTTGCTCCTCCGTCCTCCTCCGATGGTGACACGCGCGGCAGCGACAAGATGGCGTCACTCCGCAACGTGTGCAAGATGGCGGCTTCCCGCGGCGGAGGGCGCAAGATGGCGGCTTCCCGCCGTTCCTCCTCGGCCACGCCCAAGATGGCGTCTTCATGCCGTGTGGTCGAGAGGGCTGATGGCGACGGCAAGGCCCCGGCCCGTTGTTCCCCGCCGGGCCTCCCCGAAGCCGTCACAAGGACGCACAATTGCGCCAACACCGTCTTCAGCGCCTCCAGTTGCGCCGCCACCTGTCGCCATCCGTCCTCAGCGTCCAGTCGCGCGGATGGGCCCACCGAAGCGGCCATGTCCTGCACGGCTGGAACCCCGCTCGTCCCCGCTCCGCTTTCCTCCTCCATCGTGGGTAGCGCCACCGCTGGAGGGAGGTCGTCGTCGGAAGATGTTGCCGAAGATGGTGCAGGGACGGTCTTCCTCCTGAGCTGTTTTGACATGCCGTTTCACTTCTGACACCAATGTAATAAAGGACTCTCTCTCAGATGTCGATCTCCGTTGTCCTTTATTGGGTCCGTAGAATCTCGATACCACGGCGTCTCGCTCAGGCCCGCGTCCCTCTCGACGACCTCTCCACAACCTTCGGCTGCTCCGATATGCAGTCTCCCTGCTGCTCTGAGATGCAGTCTCCCTGCTGCTGCTCTTTCTTGCAGCCACACCGCTGCTCCGCTCTCTAGCGTCACTGCTGCCCCGTATATAGCTAGCATCCCACAGCCGCTAGCTCTCTGCGTCTGACACCGATGGCTGACGGTGTCGACGTCTCCCACCGCGTGGCGACCGCGCCACTCTCTCCGTCCTGCCCAGCGTGGCCTCCTCGTGTTTCACTCCATCTCAACTCTCCCTTCCCCTTCCGGTTCTCTCCCTAAATCCTCTCCCCCACGTGACCCTAACTCCACCCACTCCCCACGTGACCCAGACTCCGCCCCCCCTCAATCTTTGCTTGCATTACACGACCCCCCCCCCTAATGAAAATCCAGCCGTCCTCGGCTGCAATAATTACAATCAAATAATGCGAGCAATATTTTAACCATCTGGCATCACTGGACAACGGAGAATATAAGAACGATAACAAGAACAACAAGAACAATAACAATCAATGAAAGGAAAGGGATTTGGAACGCATGCAGGTCGCCGGCCAGTCCCGAACGGGCGGCGGTCCCCCCACAGACCGAGAACGCGACAGGGTTTTAAGATCGACGGGAGTAGAACCGCCCGCCGCTGTTGGAGGCCCGTCAACGCCAAGGTCCCGTTCCCCAGGGAGACCCAAGTCCGGGGTCTCTGGCAACCGTGTCTGTGGTGGGGTTGGAGGGGCAGCGGGGTCAAGTGGCCCCGTCGCCGTGGTAGGCCCACCCAGAGCAGGATTTGCCACATCCACCTGCGTCACGGCTGGTTTGTCTGTAGAAGGCACGACAGGTGCGCTTGCAGAGTCAACAGGCAAGGGCAGAGGTGCGTCGGGCACAACAGACACTGGCAAGGCAACATCAGGGGATGACGCATCCGTCCGCGGGGCCACGTAGGGCTTCAATCTAGACGTATGAACGTACCAGCGCCGCGATCCGAACCGAACCCGTGCGGATTGCGGGTTAGGGACTTCAATAAGCTGAACCGGCCCCTGCCATGGTTTGTGAAGCTTAGGGGAGGTCCCCGGCCGCACTTGCGGGCAGTGCAGCCATGCCATGTCCCCTACTCGCCAGGGGCATGTACCGGTCGAGCGCCGGGCGCAACGCTCGTTTCGCGCCTGAGTATTGGCAGTAGCCAATCGGGTCCCCTCCCGTGCCTCGGCGACGCGTCGAACAGTGTCCTGAATGTATTCGGGGAGAGGTTTAACAGGACCCTTCGCCCCCGTACCCAGCTGTACTTCCACCGGCGGCACATTCTCGCGGCTGTACATTAGAAAAAATGGAGAATACCCAGTGGACGCATGAGGCGTCATCTGATACGCGGAGAATACTCCAGGTATATGCAAGTCCCAATCAGCTTGTTTTTCGTCAACCGTGTGACATAGCATGGCCGACAGCGTCTGATTAAGGCGTTCCACCATGCCATCCATCTGCTGGTGGTAGGGAGACGTACGGACCTTCTTGGTTCCCAGCGCAGCGCACACTTCCGCCAACAATTTTGAAGAAAAATTTCGCCCCTGATCCGTGAGTAGCCTCTCCGGCGCCCCTTTGTCCATCACATATCCAAATAGGAAGGCGTCCGTGATAGATGCCGCCGACTGGTCGGGTAAGGGCCAAGCCATCGGCCAGCGGGAAAGATATTCCACCCCGACCAGCAAATATTTATTACCCCTAGCGGATGGCGGGAAAGGTCCCAAAATATCCAGCGCCACCAACTCGTTGATTTGAGACACTTGTATAGACTGCACCGGCGGCACGTAAGGGTTTTTAGGCGGCTTCCGCCGGGCACACTCGGGACACGCCCGAATGTGTCCGACGACATCCGTCGTCATGCCGTGCCAGAAGTAGTCTCGCTGCAATGTTAACAAAGTCTCCTGCACCCCGAGATGTAATAAAGTGTCGCCGTGCAGAGTCCGAATCAATTCGTACCGTAGCGACGACGGTACTACCAGACGCCAGCGGTCATGCAATCCCTCCCTCCACATGAGCAAACCATCCCGGAGAGCGGCCCCCGGCATCCCAATGGACAGCAATCTCCCCGCTCCCTTCGCAGCCCGACTCCGTAAAGCCCCCAACGAGTCGTCAAGCAATTGTTCGCGAATCCATACCGAGCGCGGCAGGTTCAGAACCCCATCGGCCGGTCCTGGGCACACCGGAGCCCCAGGCACCTCGACAGCTGACACGACAGGCCGAGGGGGTAGCTTAACTGGCGTACACCTATTCGTACCCGACGCGCAAGCGCAAGGGGACCCCTGCGGTAATCTGGAGAGTGCGTCCGCATTCGCGTGACGCGACCCCTTCCGATATTGTATGTGGAAGGAAAATTCTCCAACCATCGTGCCAGTTGGCCAGATGGTTGGTCAACCCTCAGGGCATATTGCAGAGCCGCATGGTCCGTGAGCACAATAAATGACCGGCCGTAAATATACGGCCGATATTGGCGGAGAAAATAGACAATAGCCAATAATTCGCGGCGAGTAACGCAGTAGCGGGTTTCTGCCGGGGACAATACACGGCTACCGTAGGCTACCACGCGTTCTACGCCGCCCTTGGACTGTGACAGAACGGCCCCAATCCCAGTGTCACTAGCGTCCGTATCCAGAATAAAAGGTCGATCAAAATCCGGATAGTCCAATGTCGGCGCCGACGCCAACCGATCGCATAGGCCCTGAAACGCCGCTTCCTCCGGCGGACCCCAACTGAACCTCCGACCCTTACCCGTAAGGAGGTGCAAGGGCCTAGCGATCATAGCGAAGTTCTGGACGAACCTGCGATAGTATGAGGCGAACCCCAGGAAGCGACGTACGTCCCCAACCGAGGCTGGGGTTGGCCAGTTGCGGACGCACGCCGTCTTCTCCGGGTCCATGGCCACCCCGTCCGCACTGACTATGTGTCCCAAATAACGCATGGATCGTTGCAGTAGGTGACACTTTTTCGGTTTGAATTTTAAATTTGCGGAGCGCATCCTAGCAAAAACCGTCTCCAATATCTGCAAATGTTCGTCAAATGTGCGGCTAAAGACGAAAACATCGTCTAAATAAATCAAACATGTCTCCCACTGCAGACCCGTTAACACCAGCTCCATCCACCGCTGAAAAGTGGCAGGGGCCGCATTCAAGCCCATCGGAAGGCAATTAAACTGAAACAGTCCCTGCGGCGTACGGAAAGCCGTCTTTTCCCTCGAGGACTCGTCAAGGGGAAGCTGCCAGAATCCCGAAGAGAGATCCAACGTTGAAAAAAACTTCGCCCCAGACAAGGCATCGAGGGAATCATCCATAGGTGGAAGTGGGTACGCGTCTGTGAAGGACACCTTATTCAATTTCCGAAAATCGACGGAAAATCGCAGTTTCCCATCCTTCTTCACAAGGACTACTGGCGCGCCCCATGGACTGTCAGCGGCTAGCATGTCCTCCACTGCACCGCGAACCTGATCCCGCTCCGTCGGGCTCAACCGATGCGAATTCAACCGAATCGGAGCGGCATCCCCCATATCAATGTGGTGGGAAAGCAGGGAGGTGCGTCCCAAGTCAAAATCATCCGAGCTGAACACGTCGGAATAACTTAGCAACAGCGCGCGAAGCGCGGACCGTTGCTCTCCAGTCAGGGATGAATTCTCCCCACATAACTCGGCGACCCAACGGTCATCCTGCCCCGTAGGCTCTGAAACCCCCCCTACCATGTCCCGGCGGACCCGGTTGTCATGGGTCGTGAACGCGGTCGTGGCGTGAGCCACAACCGTTCCGGCTGGGACACTGACATTCTCTGCACTCCCATTTAGCACCTGTAAGAACGGGGGCTGGCCGGCCGGACAATTGTTTGTGCCCCAACCAGCGCCGAGCCGCCCGTTATAGCCATGGACGGCGATAACAGAACCCCCGCCGCTCCCTCAACGCCAGGTACTGGCTTCCAATATCTCAACGGGATAAGCATCTGCGAACCAGGTGGAATGTCAACAGATACCTCGGACAGCGCCTGCACCTGGCAAACAGGAGCAGGCCGGCCCCATGGCGACGGTAGGAACGAAATTTCCCGCCCCCCTGGTAATTCAATGCAGTTTTGATCAATCCTTATTTGAATGGGCATTTTTGGCAGGAAATCAGTCCCCAACAAACAGGGTACCACGAGGGACCTAGAGATCAACACGGTCCCTGAAGCCGACACCCCCCCAATGGATATGTTGGCGTCCACCTGGCCCACAATGCCCATACGTCCCCCGTTCGCCGCTATGCATGAATCATAAACCGCTCGCACTCTCCCTGGCGGAATGCCCAAAAGATGGAAAATGACATCCGAAATAATGGTCGCGGACGCACCGGAGTCCACCAAAATACGCACCTCGACCCCCTGAATAGAACCCGGTACCGTGGACGACCCCGTAGCGGCCGCAACTACCCTCCGTGCCAATCGGCGCCATTGCGTCAGCGATCGACACGGGTCAATCGAAGGCACCTCGTTGTTAACGACACACGGACCGCGCGGCGATGGTGATGCATGAGGTGACAAGCCTTGCCGGGTGTCTGATGCGCACCGACTTGCCTGTCCTGGTGGGTCTTTTCGCGCGACGTCCGTGGTCGAGGCCTCCTGCTGGGGCGGCCCCGGGATGCGAGCCCAACAGTCCCTGGCGAAGTGGCCCTTACGGCCGCAGCGGAAACACTCCACATCGTTCCGGCGCGTGGCACCCCCTCTGTCCCGACGCGCCCGCGCCGGTGGGCCGGACCTCGGCCCCGTCCCCCCCCGAGCAGGCCACTGGGCGGAGGCGGCCGTCAACTCCTGCGGAGCCTTGTCATCAGGAACGTAGTACCGCCTTCAACGATGGGTCTCCCTGTCCAGACTGACACCTGCTTCCAGCGTCGGAGATTAAATTGAGCGTCCAAGCACTTAGCCACAGCACGGGACGTCAATTTATCATGGCTGCACACCGGCATGGGGATCCCCAGGTCTCTCGATAATTCGAGCATCTTGCCCAACACGAGGGGCTCCAACAAATTGGGCTCCGTCTCGGGGTATGCCGCCATCGCCAGTTCCAGAACTGCGCCTCTGAAAGCCACCGGCGATTCATCAGGCGCCCGTTGGCGCTGAACAAATCTCCGATGGGCGTCGTCCGGAGGCTCGTACGTATCCGCCATCTCCTCGAAGACACCCTGCAGCATCTTCTTCTTGTAGGCCTTGATGGAGCGGAAAAACCGGATGGACTCGTCGTCGAGAAGTGTTGGTAGGACTTCCAGGGCCTCCGCTTCCGTCCATTTGGCGGAGCGTACGGCCGCTTGAAAACGGCAGGCGAATGCGCTCCAATCGCCGCCGATTGAGAATTCTTTGACCGTTGTTAAATGACGGCTGCGGGTTCTTGCTCCTCCGTCCTCCTCCGATGGTGACACGCGCGGCAGCGACAAGATGGCGTCACTCCGCAACGTGTGCAAGATGGCGGCTTCCCGCGGCGGAGGGCGCAAGATGGCGGCTTCCCGCCGTTCCTCCTCGGCCACGCCCAAGATGGCGTCTTCATGCCGTGTGGTCGAGAGGGCTGATGGCGACGGCAAGGCCCCGGCCCGTTGTTCCCCGCCGGGCCTCCCCGAAGCCGTCGCCGGCGTCACAAGGACGCACAATTGCGCCAACACCGTCTTCAGCGCCTCCAGTTGCGCCGCCACCTGTCGCCATCCGTCCTCAGCGTCCAGTCGCGCGGATGGGCCCACCGAAGCGGCCACGTCCTGCACGGCTGGAACCCCGCTCGTCCCCGCTCCGCTTTCCTCCTCCATCGTGGGTAGCGCCACCGCTGGAGGGAGGTCGTCGTCGGAAGATGTTGCCGAAGATGGTGCAGGGACGGTCTTCCTCCTGAGCTGTTTTGACATGCCGTTTCACTTCTGACACCAATGTAATAAAGGACTCTCTCTCAGATGTCGATCTCCGTTGTCCTTTATTGGGTCCGTAGAATCTCGATACCACGGCGTCTCGCTCAGGCCCGCGTCCCTCTCGACGACCTCTCCACAGCCCTCGGCTGCTCCGATATGCAGTCTCCCTGCTGGTCTGAGATGCATTCTCCCTGCTGCTCTGTCTTGCAGCCACACCGCTGCTCCGCTCTCTAGTGTCACTGCTGCCCTGTATATAGCTAGCCTCCCACAGCCGCTAGCTCTCTGCGTCTGACACCAATGGCTGACGGTGTCGACGTCTCCCACCGCGTGGCGACCGCGCCACTCTCTCTGTCCTGCCCAGCGTGGGCTCCTCGTGTTTCACTCCATCGCAACTCTCCCTTCCCCTTCCGGTTCTCTCCCTAAATCCTCTCCCCCACGTGACCCTAAATCCACCCACTCCCCACGTGACCCAGACTCCGCCCCCCCTCAATCCTTGCTCGCATTACAATTACAACAGCATTGCCAATATTATAGGAATATAAACAAACTTACAGACAATGCTTCTTAAGCTCCCACAATGGACAAGTGCGGCTGTGGTCTCACTGAGATGCGATGCGTGCCGCCATCTTGAATTATGAGTAAGATGGCCCATGCCCGCGTGGTTCACTGAAATCTAACAACGTGACTTCCTGGTCACGTGACCAAAATTAGCATAAAAAAACAGGAACTTCCTGTGAACGTACGCTCCACATCTGCCGTGAGGCAAGACACTAATTATTCTTATTGAAATGGCGCGTGAGGTGAGTGAATGGGTCAGAAGTGAGTGAGAGAAATGGGTAGGTGTGCAGTAGGGTGAATGGATGAGGGATTGCAATAGCAGGTGAGTGGATAAATGAGCGATTTGGTGAGTTAACGGGTGAGCAGTTAAGATGGCGATTGGGTGGGCGATTGGGTGGGTGAGAGAATGAGTGGGTGAGTGAGTGGGTGAACGGGTGAGTGAGTGGGTGAGCTAGCGACTGTGCCAAGCATCGGTCTCTGCAGGATGTGGAGTAGACGGAGTGTGTGTGGGGAGGAGGCGAGTCTGTGTGGTTGAGTATTATGTTTGGGTGTATGTGGTGGTTGCTTCGGAACATTTTTCATGGATCATTTAAAGTCACCCTCGCCGCCCTGCGTCTCCCCCTACACCCGTCCTCATTCACCTCTCCACCTCGCCACACATTCCTCACACCTCATCCAGACCCTAAACTCTTGTTTATTTTACCAGCTAAAGCCCACTGAGTTATTCAGCTGTTTTTCAGAAGCTACAAATGATAGCCCAACAAAGTGGCTTATCACGTGGAAATATATTGCAGCCAAATACTCTAAGTGCACTTTGATTCTAAATGTGGATGGAAAAAACAGAAAAAAAATCCACGTGACCAGTGGAAGAACACGCAAACTCCAAATATACAGTAGGCATCAAGGTCGGGATCGAACACACGACCTCCTCCATACCACTATGAGATCTCTTTTACCAGTGGCAAAATATAGTAGTAGGTTTTTACCCTTTTAAACTGGTACAAAACTGACACCTTTATTCAAGGCATCACGTTTGCAATAACCACAACACAAGTAGTAAAAAAAGCAAACAAAAAGAAGAAACTCTGATAATGATAATAATATGCACTGTCCTTGAAGTTGATTGGTCCACACCCGAGACTGCTTTCTTTAGAGCCTCGTCCCCATTGGTGTTGGACCAGATGACACCAGAAGGCGTACAACTCAAACACAGTGCAATATCAGAGTCTTGAGAGCTCGGGGTAAGCATTTACACTATGAGATCTTTTTTACCAGTGGCAAAATATAGTAGTAGGTTTTTACCCTTTTAAACTGGTACAAAACTGACACCTTTATTCAAGGCATCATGTTTGCAATAACCACAACACAAGTAGTCAAAAAAGCAAACAAAAAGAAGCAACTCTGATAATGATAATAATATGCACTGTTCTTGAAGTTGATTGGTCCACACCCGAGACGGCTTTCTTTAGAGCCTAGTCCCCATTGGTGTTGGACCAGATGACACCAGAAGGCGTACAACTCAAACACAGTGCAATACCAGTGGCAAAATATAGTAGTAGGTTTTTACCCTCTGGTCCAACTTCAAAGACAGTGCATATTATTATCATTATCAGAGTTGCTTCTTTTTGTTTGCTTTTTTTACTACTTGTGTTGTGGTTATTGCAAACATGATGCCTTGAATAAAGGTGTCAGTTTTGTACCAGTTTAAAAGGGTAAAAACCTACTACTATATTTTGCCACTGGTAAAAGAGATCTTATAGTGTAAATGCTTACCCCGAGCTCTCAAGACTCTGATACTGCACTGTGTTTGAGTTGTACGCCTTCTGGTGTCATCTGGTCCAACACCAATGGGGACTAGGCTCTAAAGAAAGCCGTCTCGGTTGTGGACCAATCAACTTCAAGGACAGTGCATATTATTATCATTATCAGAGTTGCTTCTTTTTGTTTGCTTGTTTGACTACTTGTGTTGTGGTTATTGCAAACATGATGCCTTGAATAAAGGTGTCAGTTTTGTACCAGTTTAAAAGGGGTAAAACCCTACTACAAATTTTGCCACTGGTAAAAGAGATCTCATAGTGTAAATGCTTACCCCGAGCTCTCAAGACTCTGATATTGCACTGTGTTTGAGTTGTACGCCTTCTGGTGTCATCTGGTCCAACACCAATGGGGACTAGGCTCTAAAGAAAGCCGTCTCGGGTGTGGACCAATCAACTTCAAGGACAGTGCATATCATTATAAGAGTTGCTTCTTTTTGTTTGCTTTTTTTGACTACTTGTGTTGTGGTTATTGCAAACATGATGCCTTGAATAAAGGTGTCAGTTTTGTACCAGTTTAAAAGGGTAAAAACCTACTACTATATCCTCCATACCAGGCGAGGTAGTCAACATCCCGCCACCAATATATGCCTTTTTGGTGTTTGTACATATTCATACCTGCTCTATTAATGCCGGACAGGGTACAGCCGATTCGTTTGGTTCTAATATCTTTGTGTGGAAAATAACGGCGAGTCGCGTTGTAAATGATGGCTCTGCCAAACGTCACTCTCACTGGCCGCGTGAAGAGCTCAGAGCCACTCGGGATTTGTCCCTTGGGTGACACCACTTCTTTGACCTCGCCCATGGGCTATGTGTGTGTGTACACTAATGTGTGTGTACAATAATGTGTGTATACTAATGTGTGTGTGTACAATAATGTGTGTGTGTATACACTAATGTGTGTGTGTACAATAATGTGTGTGTGTGTACACTAATGTGTGTGTACAATAATTTGTGTACACTAATGTGTGTGTACAATATGTGTGTGTGTGTGAATACACTAATGTGTGTGTGTGTACAATAATGTGTGTGTGTACACTAATGTGTGTGTGTACACTAATGTGTGTACACTGTGTGTGTACACTAATGTGTGTGTGTACACTAATGTGTGTGTGTACAATAATGTGTGTGTACACTAATGTGTGTGTGTATACACTAATGTGTGTACACTGTGTGTGTACACTAATGTGTGTGTGTACAATAATGTGTGTGTGTGTGTACACTAATGTGTGTGTGTACACTAATGTGTGTACACTGTGTGTGTACACTGTGTGTGTGTACTGTGTGTTGTACACTAATGTGTGTGTATATACTGTGTGTGTGTACACTAATGTGTGTGTGTACACCAATATGTGTGTACACTAATGTGTGTGCGTGTGTACACTGTGTGTGTGTACACGAATGTGTGTGTGTGTACACTAATGTGTGTATACACTAATGTGTGTGTGTACACTAATGTGTGTGTGTACCCTAATGTGTGTGTACACTGTGTGTGTGTGTACACTAATGTGTGTGTACACTAATGTGTGTGTGTACACTAGTGTGTGTGTGTACACTGTGTGTGTACACTGTGTGTACACTAATGTGTGTGTGTACACTGTGTGTACACTAATGTGTGTGTGTACACTGTGTGTGTACACTAATGTGTGTGGGTGTACACTAATGTGTGTGTGTGTACACTGTGCTGTCTCTAGGCATTACGGAACCCTACCGTTTGGCTGTGTACACTGGGCCCCAGACCTCGGTGGTTGTGGTTGGATGTTAGCCCAGACTCCCACATTGAGTCCTCTGTGCTGGGACACGCGGGGAGGGGCCGGGGAAGCAGTGAGCGGAACCACGAGGGTCCAGGCACCCAGGGTCGAATTGAGCCGCTCTAAACTTATCGTCATCAGCATTAGTAGCACCACCACCATCAGTATCATCGTCAGTAGCAGCAGCAGTGGCAACAGCACATTAGCATGAGCAATAGATACAGCAGTTAAACCAGTGCCATCAGCCGAATCGGTGCCATCAGTGAAACCAGTATTGTCTTCAGCTTCATCAGTCATCAGCAAAACCAGTGCCATCAGACACATCAGTATCATCAGCTAAATTGATGTCATTAGCTAAATCAGTTCAATGAGTTTCCATGAGTTGACCAGTGCTATCAGCTGAATTATTGTCATCCAATACATGTCATCAGCTAAATCCAGTGTTTTCAGCTAAATCAGTGCCATCAGTTGAGCCAGTATCTTCAGCGAAATCAGTGTCATCAGCTAAATCAGTGTCATCAGCGAAATCAGTGTCATTAGCTAAGTCAGTTCCATTAGTTGACCAGTGTAATCAGCTGAATTATTTTCATAGGCTAAATGAGTATCATAAGCTAAATCCGTATGATCAGCTAAACCAGTGTGATCAGTTCAAACAGGGTCTTCCGCTATCTTAGTGTCATCAGGAAAACGAGTGTTATCAGCTAAACTAATGTGATCTCATTAAACCAGTGTCTTCAGCTATCTTAGTGTCATCAGGAAAATCGATGTGATAAGCTAAATCATTGTAATCAGTCCCCATTAATTGGCCAGTGTAATCAGCTGAATCATTGTTATCAGCTAAATCAGTGTAACCATCATCACCAGCACCACCATCAGTTCCATCAGTTCGCCTCCCAGGCAGAGTGATGGCGGGTGCCAGGCAGGAGCAGGAGGAGGGTGGCCACGGTCATGGTGTCTCTGGGGTGCGTGCGGGCGCGACGCCGCACTGGGTGGTACGCGTGCGCGTGTGCGCGTGCGTGCTCGTGCTGCTGTGCATCGGGGTATTTGCGTACCTGTTCGTGCGGCCCGTAGACCCCGGTGGTGCCGGGGGCCCAACCACAGCGTGAGAGCCGGCGGGCGCGCTACAACTTCATCGCGGACGTGGTGCAACGCGCCGCGCCCGCCGTGGTGCACATCGAGATCTTCAAGAGGTGCGTGCGAGTGTGTGTGTGTTCCAGTGTGTGTGTGTTCCAGTGTGTGTGTGTTCCAGTGTGTGTGTGTTCCAGTGTGTGTGTGTTCCAGTGTGTGTGTGTTCCAGCCACAGGACTGGAAGGATGCCCTGGTGGTCCCCCTCTTTAAGAAGGGGGACCGCACAGACTGTAACAACTACAGGGGCATCTCACTCCTCAGTGTGCCGGGAAAGGTCCTGGCAAGGATTATTCAACATCGCCTTGCTAGGCACGCTGAGGAGGGGCTTGCGGAACCCCAATGCGGTTTCAGGAAAGGGCGGTTCCTGCACAGATGCCATGTTTTCTGTCCGTCTGCTACAGCAGAGGTGTAGGGAATTCCAACAAGACCTACATCTCTGCTTTATTGACCTGGTCAAGGCCTATGATACCATCAATAGGCCTGGGCTCCTGGCTTGTTCTTCGTGCTTTCGGAGTCCCTGACCCTCTGCTCACGATCATTAAGGACCTTCATGATGGTGAGCGGGCCTGGGTAAAACTACGTGGCCGGGAGTCGGAGCCTTTCCCTGTACACCTTGGGGTGCGACAGAGATGTCCTCTGGCTCCCACATTATTTAACA